>NW_026138017.1:0-1200000 GCF_019393585.1 Leptopilina boulardi
AAACACTCCAAAAAAATTCAATTTTTCTTAGGCAGACGATTTTATTGCATTTTCTTGCACAAAATACACCGAAAAGTGTAGAAAAAAATTGACACCCAGATCCGAGTAGAGGATACCCAAAAAGGGTATCCACACACACACACACACATACATACATCCGGACAATTGATCAGGATCTTATATAACATGTTTCTATAAAGAAAAAAATTTTGTTTCCGCCACTTTGAAAAGTTTTATAAACGAAAGGACTACAAAGCTTCCTCCACGAGGAAGCAAAATCAGAGTTTCCCGATTCCTATTTTGGTAAAATTAGTAAAAATCAATTTCAGTCAGACGTTACTTCAAATGCTTATAATTTTGCTTTCAGTAGTAAAAGACATTTTTAATCAGACAACGCTTCTTTTAATTTCATATCATTAGTAAAAGTCAATTTCTTCCACAGAAATAATTTTTGTAATAAAATTTCATCAGTAGAAATAGTAAGGTTTTAGTCAGACAAAAAGTATTTAATTTCAAATTTATTATATGTAAATGAAATTATTTACAAATATAAAACAAAAAATTTCCAATAAGTAGTAAAATTATGTTTTTTTTCTGAAACTAATTTCAAAATCTAAAACATAAAAATTAAATTTAAAAATACATAAGAATAAATTTCCAATTTCTAATCTAAAGCGGAGAATTTTTGCATTTTGATTATATAAATTAGGTAAAGGAGAAGGTGATTACTAATTAGGTGGGAGAAAAGTGTTTCATTAAGCTTTGGGTTGATGGTGACATGCTGGAATTTGTCCCCGAACGCGTCAAGAAATTAGCGACAAGAGAGTACTAAATTTTCATACAAATTAAATGCGATTTTACGCAAAGGAAAGGGGTGAGGGGAGCCGTTGAATTTATGTTAATGAGCCACGAGTATATGTACGAGAAAGTTTACTTACTCCAAAACTCCAACAGAAGTACATCTCGGAAAACTTTCAGTTTATTACAAAAGAGAATTTCAAAGTGTAATTTATATATTATTGTTAACTGATGAAAATATTTTTTTTTATTCTATAAAAAAATAATCACACACACCTATATATATATATTTAAGAAAAATATTTTTATTTATAATATATATTTAAGTAGCTTTCTAAAAATTATAATATATGATTATTTATAAAATGTATAAAAATGATATTATTCCTAAAAAAAAAATCTCATTTATTTTTAATCACAAAAATTTTCAATTTAGAATTTCGATGAGTAAAAAAATCGAAAAATTAATTTAATATCAATTATAGAATAATTAATAAATTTAATACTTTTTTATTTAAGTGATTTAAATATTACTATAATAAAAAAATAGAAATTGTAGTTGTTCAAAGTCTCTTATAGATAAAAAAAAAAAAAAAAAAAAAAATTCAATCCTCTATATTTTTTTCATCATTATCTTGATTTAAAGGAACTCGTGTCGAGTCTGTTGTATGATGATTTTGATTTTCCATTCTTTTCAATGGCACCTCAATAATTCTTCTCTCTTGTTGTGTTGCATCGTCTGCGGTGACTTTTTCTAATTCCTCTAATGGAATAAGTCTCTTATCAACAATTTGTAACCAAATCATACACAAAACAAGTGTCATTCCAGTGACACCAAATGTATGATATGTCCCATAACGATTATAGATAACACCAACACAAACTGGTCCCAAAATTCTTGAGACACAACCCGCACCTGTCATAAGCCCCATCCAAACACCTTGCGGTCGGGGACCTAAAATTTTACTAAAAATTGTTTGCGTCAATGTCACACCCAATGGATATCCAATTGTTGTAAATGTATAACCAATCAAAAATTGTGTAATTGTCATTTGGGGCGTGTAACGACACCATTCTTGAATACTTGGACAGCCAACTTTTTCTGTACCATTAATGTAGGTCGTTTCATTTCCAAATGCTGCGGAAAAATAAATTTTTAATTTTAATTAATTATAATAAAAAAAAGTAATTAAAATAAAATAATAAATTAAAAATGTTTTAGTTGCTAAAATTAATTAAATAAATTGTTTATATAATGAAAATGAAAATTATTTAATTCAAATAATCGATTACTTTACTATTAGTCAAATATTTACTTGAGCCAAATAATTTTTAATGAACTGAATAATTTTTACAATAATTTTTGAAATATATTTCATTTTGCTCTCGAATTTAATTGACTCAAATAATAATTATTTATAAACATTTATTTAAGTAAGTAATTAAAAAAACCGATTATTTAATAAAAAAGTAAAATAATAATAATAATAATAATAATAATAATAATAAATGTTTCTTCATTGTAATTTAATAAAAACAATTTAGGATAATAATTTTATTGAATTGAAAATTTACCAATAGATTTTTTTTTATAATACACTTACGACCAAACTCAGCAATTGGTGGTGGATCTGGTCCCCATGGAATCATAAATAATCTTCCAACAAACATGCAGAAGAAACCACCCCACATCATTACTTTTCTTTCAGCGAATCTGTAAGAAAAAAAAAAGACGCATTGTCATAATATTAATATGTTTTTTAATGTTTGATTTTTATCTCAGAAAACAGTAACGGAATACAAAAAAAAAATAAGGAAATTTCAATAATTCACATTTATATATGGTAATAATAATCATGACAATTTATTTATAATAAAACTTGATAACTCATAACCAAAATGGGCAAAAGAAAAAAACATTCCAATTGAACCTAAATTGCAAAAGAATAAGAATAATCAATTTTATTCGATTTTTTTTGATAGAATGTTTTCCTGGAAAATGAAAAAATCCCTTTCAAAGTTAAATAAAATTAAGCAGCATGTCTCTATTATTTTTTTACCTTCAGACAAACCCTTAGTACCTTCAAAAAAACCTACCAATTGGACCTAAATTGCAAGAGAATAAGAATAATCAATTATATTCGATTTTCTTAGATAGAATGTTTTCCTGGAAAATGAAAAAATCCCTTTAAAGTTAAATAAAATTAAGCAGCATGTCTCTATTATTTTTTTACCTTCAAACAACACTCATAACCTTCAAAAAAAACCTACCAATTGGACCTAAATCCAAAAAAACACGTGAAATCAGTAATAACCAACTTCAAGTTAGGACAGAAGGACAGACGAAGCATTTTATTATTATATATAATTAATTTAATTTTAATTTTTATTAATTTTACTAGCAATATTAAACGCGCCAAATTGAGTATTTACTTGTTTGTTATAAAGAAATTAAAGATTAATATTATCAATAATAATTTAAATTTATTAGAATATTATTTCCTATTAAATGATAATAATGAAAATTATTATTATATGTTATTAAATTATATATAAAATTGAATTATTTTCCAAATTTTCAATTTATAATTCAATTATTTACCAAGTTTTCAATTTAAAATTAAATAAAATTCAAATATTACTCGAAATTTTAATTCAACATCAACTTAAATTAAATTATTATCCAAAATTTCAATTAAAATTCAATTATTTTCCAAAATTTCGAGTCAAAATTAATTATTATCAAAATTTTCAATCAACAATCAACTAAAATTAATTATTATCAAAATTCTCAATCAACTAAGATTTAATTATTTTCAAAATTTTCAATTTAAAATTCAATTATTTACCAAGTTTTCAATTTAAAATGAAATAAAATTCAATTATTTTTTAAAATTTTTATTCAAAATTAATTATCGAAATTTTCAATTAAAAATGAACTTAAATTAAATTATTATCGAAAATTTCAATTAAAATTCAATTATTACCCGAAATTTTAATCCAAAATCAACTTAAATTAAATTATTATCCAAAATTTCAATTAAAATTTAATTATTTTCCAAAATTTCGAGTCAAAATTAATTATTATCAAAATTCTCAATCAACTAAGATTTAATTATTTTCAAAATTTTCAATTTAAAATTCAATTATTTACCAAGTTTTCAATTTAAAATGAAATAAAATTCAATTATTTTTTAAAATTTTTATTCAAAATTAATTATCGAAATTTTCAATTAAAAATGAACTTAAATTAAATTATTATCGAAAATTTCAATTAAAATTCAATTATTACCCGAAATTTTAATCCAAAATCAACTTAAATTAAATTATTATCCAAAATTTCAATTAAAATTTAATTATTTTCCAAAATTTCGAGTCAAAATTAATTATTATCAAAATTTTCAATCAGCAATCAACTAAAATTAATTATTTTCAAATTTTCAATCAACAATCAACTAAAATTAAATTATTTTCAAATTTTCAATTTAAAATTCAATTATTTACCAAGTTTTCAATTTAAAATAAAATAAAATTCAATTATTTTTTAAAATTTCGATTCAAAATTAATTATCGAAACAATGCCAAAAAAACATTGAAAAATTTTAACCAACACAAAATAATGTCAAACAATACATTTAAAAAAAACAAAAGACCTATAACAAATACTAACTTCAGGTGTGGACAGAATGAACGAAAGATATTCACGATTATTATATGTAATAAATAAATTTTTTTAAATTTAAATTTTTTTTTTGAATTTTACCTTTTGCAAATTGGCCCAATCATTGCAAATACTCCGCAGGCAATTAAAGCTCCTACGCTCATCATAATACCCACATAGTACATGGCTTCCTTACCTGACCATGCAAATTGATTCATTGTCAAAGAACTACCTAGACTGAAACAATTCAATTATATTTCTATTTTTTTTTTTCTCTTTTGTAAAAAAAAAAAAAATTTTTTTTAAATAAAAATTTCCAAAACTCACGTTTCAATGAGAACAAAATTGAAGACTAAAACCAAAAATGCACATATTAATGTCCAAGAGGCGAGATAATCAATTTTTCTCGATTTCCATGATGATTCCTCTGCAATTTCTGTAATGAAAAAAAAAAAATTCTCGTTTTGAGAGGATATAACTTTTTTGTTTCGCTATATTTGGCAAATTAATTCCTCTCAGGAAAATTATTTTCCAATAAAAAAAAAAAAGATAAATTAAAAAAAAGGCAGATTAAAAAACAATTTTGAAATAATATAAATTCAAAAAAAAAAAAGGATTAAAAAAAAATTCATACCAGAATCGTTTTGCTCCTTTAAAGCTTCGCGAGCTGCAATTTTATGTTCAGTAAAATTTCCAGGAAGAAAAAGAATAAAGTTTAGAATTCCCAATAGTACATTGATCCAACCAACTGATGTGTACATATTAATGGGCAAACTGAACAAATAGAATCCTTGAGGTCCCAAAAATGTCATTGCTGATTGTAAAGCTGGTCCAACCACAAATCCCAAAACCTATATATATATATATATGTGAATGAATATTTTAGCATAAACATATCGCGATAAAAAATTTTTTTTTTTCTAAATTCCCCTCTCAAGGGTCTTAAAGAAACCTCTATAAAATTTTTGAACAAAATATTTCAAACCTGCGCTAGGGACACCATCGATACTGCTTGTGTCCTTTCTGAAAATCTTGTGGCAGCTGATAGATAAGATCTCGCTACCGCAATGTTTGCTGTAAAGAATTACATTCCATTTTTAAAGATTCTTTCTTTTTTTTCACACCTTAGTGTCAAGTAGATTTTTCAAGATAATCGCGATATATATTCAAAAAAAAAAAAAAAAAAATAGATTTAGAGCATTTGGTTTTTTTTTTATAAAATTTTTTTCCATGAAAAAAAAAATTGTTAAAAATAATAAAAGATGTGTAAAATTGTTTAAATGATAAAAAAAAATATTTTAATTAATAATTAATAATTAATAATAAACAGGTTTATTATTAATTAATATAAATATTAATAAAAAATTATAATTATTTTTGAAAATTATTTTTTTTTTTTATTTTTTTTTGATAATAAAAAGTCAAATGAATTTAAAGAAAATTTGTGATATTTAATTACCAGAACTTACGCCAACCAAAAAACGTGCAACGAGCATGGCACTTTTTCTTCCTTCGAGTGGAAGAATTTCCAGGATACTATAAAGTCCCGAAGCAAATGTAAAAATAGCTAATGTTATTAGCATTGGTAATCTTGATGATCCTAATTTATTACTCCACCAGCCAACTAATGGTGAGAATATCATTTGTCCTAAGGGATTTGCAGCCACAGCAAATGCCATAAACTCCACTCCTGTCGAATCTAACTAAATGAAAACGTTAATAAATATTATTTTCAAATATTTTTATTTTCATAATTTTATTAAAAAAAAAAAAAAAAAAATATTACACAATAACTTTAGGGCTTTTTCAAAATATGTGTAACAAATTTAATTAAAGAAAATTCATTTATTTTTATTATTTATTAAATTTATTTATATTTATTTAGATAATTTTTTTGTAATTTATATAATTATTTAAATAATTATTTATTTTGTTGAGAGAGAAAATTTCGAAAACAATAAAATTAATTATTTAACTTTAAAGGAAATTTATCATTTGAAAATGAAAAAATTACCTTCTTTTGTAAATAATCATATATCCCAGTAAGAACTATACTGAATCCTAAGGACATTAAAAACATTGTGAAATAAATGACGTAAATGCTTCTCCATCGTGCTCTTCTTTGGTCAAAATTTTCAAGGTTGTCACCACGAAATGAATGAGCTCTGTAATTTTTAATAAAAAATATTACTATTATTACATAACTTGATTTCTCTGGCAATAGTTATTAAATCAATTTTTTTTTTTTTGTTATTCAGAAAAAAAAATGATATTAAAATTTATGTTCTATGAATCAGCAATCTTATACTTTATCATTAAAAACGAGATATATATGTGTAATAATAAATGTTTTCCAAAAGAGGTTTCTTTCCAATATACATATATATACAAATAAATGGAAACTATTAATTAAAAACGCAAATAAAAAAAAATAGGTAAATTATTCTGAATTATGTGGAAAAATTATGAAAATTTAATATTATTAAAATATTAATTAATTATTATTAATTAATTATTAATTTAAAAAATTAATTATTTAATTGATTAAATAATTATATAAACTATTAATATCGAAATACTTACTTTTTACTATAGAACTTTTTATACCAATCCATTATTATTGTTTATTAATATTCATTTAGAATTTTGAGATAAAAATTTTGCCCTTCCTTTTGGACAATTTAATTAGCGGTCCTAAAATTTAAATAATTTATTGAAAAATACAAAAAAATGGTTAATTATGAAAAATTAGTATTTTTGGAAAAAATATTTATATATTTAAAAAAAAAATTCTTAATTTTAAAAAAGGAAACTACTTACCAAAATGCACTAATTAATCATTTTTCTTATAATTGAAACTTTGAGTTATATTTTTATTTCGATAATACTGAGTGCATTAAATGAAGATAATAATCATTTTGATAACGTTTCATGCATTTTTTTAAAACTGAAAAATACGTAAATAAATCGTGGACATTAATTAACAATTAAAAAAAAAATTGAAAAGATAACAAAAAAAATTATAAATTAATGTTTATAATTGAAAAAATATTTTATCAATATAGATATAATATTATTAACTTTATTATTAACTAAATAAATAAAACAATAAATAAATCATTTGTAAATGGTAAATCCACTTTATTATTTGTTACTGATAATGAAGTTTATTAACCGCGATCACATTACATATATTCGTCATTTAATATTCAAATTATATTATTTTCAGGAAGAACAAAGAAAAAAGAATTAATAATAATAATAATAATTAATTTTAAATCATCCAAAAATCATTTATTAAAATTATTATTTATCATTGTTAATTTTCCTTTGTTTCACATTAAAATAATTATTTTTTTTTTATTGTAAATTTTTCCATTTAAAAAGCAAAAATTTATAAATTTTTTTTTTTAATTAATTATTTATTAAAATTTGGAAAAATTCGAAAAAAAAAAATTTGTCACCTTTGTTTTTCATCGGCTCCGTAAGAAATGAACTAAAATAATATTTAAGATAAGTTTTTATAAAAGTGAAATAAAAAATATATTCTCATCATTTATTTCACAATAATAAATGTATCTTCTGTTTCATATGAACGTAATTGTTGAATCTGAACTATTATAACTATACATTCGAGATAAATCACAGATTAGATATTTATTCTAATATTTTGCAATATATTGTACTTTTAACACTATAATCTTTGGAAAGCATTTATTTCTTTTTTTTTTTTTATTATTGTCACAAAACTTGATTAACGCGTGGAAATTATTTATTTTTTTTTTTTTGTTTTGTATTTGTTTTCATAAAAATGAGAAATATACAAATGGCATCGAGTTTGTTAACTGTTACAAGTTGTATAAACTCGTGTCGAGTCGACAAACTGCCAGAGACGGTTCAAATATACGCGGATAAAGCCTCTTTACTCTCACAAATAAACTTGGACTTTCCACTTTCAGGCTCGAAGCAATTGTCTCTAGAACCCAGGATTAATTTGTTATTGTCAATAATTAATTGTTGAAAACAATAAAAAAGAAAAAACAAAATCAATAAATTAATTTCAAACAAAAATTTTCAATATATTCTAAAAAAAATTAAAATAAAGAAACTTACCTTTTCGTAACACTCCATAGTTTGAAAAAATCATTATTTTGCGTTTAGATGATTTAAAAAATAAAAAATATTCAAACAATGAAGGTCACATTGAAAAAAAAATATTTT
This sequence comes from Leptopilina boulardi, assembly GCF_019393585.1. NCBI lineage: Eukaryota > Metazoa > Arthropoda > Insecta > Hymenoptera > Figitidae > Leptopilina > Leptopilina boulardi. Next base: position 8,681 of record NW_026138017.1, read on the forward strand.
GTTATAATAAAATATAAAAAATTTACCTATAAAAGATGTGTTACATTATTATTAATATTTTATTTTATTTAAAAAAAACGAAACAATAATCAATTTTTAAATTTAAAAATTTTTACGTTTCTCTTTGACGATTTCTTTAAAACAATAAATTTTTAACTTAAAAAAATGTTCTTTAAAACAGAAAACAATTTAATCAAAAGAAGAAAAAACAGTAAACACTTTTATAATCATTAAAATAATTAAAAATATTTACATATAATTAAATCAATAAAAATATATAATTAAAATTTGTTCTAAAAGACAATGCCATTGAGACATTTAAAAATCTGACAGCAATGGAATGTGGTCTCTTAAATACAGGAGCGTAAATATTTTAGGTAGTTGTGCCCAAAAGTAAAAGTTTCGATAAGAGAAACTTGATTTTAAAAAAGAAAAAGGAAAATACGAAACTCCATGTAAATTTATAATTTAACGAATTTGATTTCTAAAAGAGCTTTTAGTTGGATTCATTTCAAGGAAGCGGGTTATTTAATTCTTCCTTTTATATAAAAGTACATTCACAATTGTAATCATCCCTTATATAATTATATTACATAACAACCCTTAATTACATTTTCATTATAAAATTTAATCAGTTCAGTTATTAAATTAAATTTTCTTTTCTTCTTCAATTTAACCATTTTTCAAAAAAAAAAAAAGAACAAAAATTACACTTCTGAAAAATTAATAAATTACAATGACTTCGACGATTTTCATTTACTTTGTATTTAGTTCATTATTTATTTAAAACGTCGGAAGAGATCTTTATTACAAAATAAAATAAGAAAATTACATAACGATAATAACAAACAAACGAAAATATTATAATTTAATTTTTCAATTCTCTCAACATGGTCTCTCTTTTATTTTTTTCTTGAAATTAAAAAATTGAAAATATTTCATGTTTTTCTTTTTACCCCAGTTATCAGACATTAATAATAACGTAGTATTAGTAGTATTAAGTAGTAGTAGTAATAGTAAACTATTTACCAATCATTTAATTACATCTTATTAAAATTAAGTGGTAGATTGATTTACAGCTTCTGTTGTCGTGCTGGTTGAATCTGAAATTGGTTTTTCTTGTATTTCAAGCCAAGGCAGCCTCTTTTGTAATTCCAGTCTGTAATTATAATTATATTGGATAATATTTTTTTTTCGAATAATTCGAGAAAAAATTCAATATTGAAATCCTTTTTTTGAATAAATATAGAAATAATTTCTTATTTGAAAATTTAATAAATTTTTTTTACCTGTATCTAGGATGACTGATGGCATAAACGTAAGGATCTAAACAAGCAACTGCTTTACAACAACATGCTGGAATCATTGTCACTGCAGGAGTTAATAAAGTTTTATTTCCAAATGCTCCAATCATCGCCATCACTCCATAAGGTGTCCAAGCAGCAACGAACAGAAAACAAATCGTCAACGCAGCCTTTGAGTAAAAAAACAATTTACTATTTAATTTACCTTATTACTTTTTTAAATTTAAATTTTTACTTTGATTATTAATTTCATGAATAATTAATTTAATATTATTACGAACCTTGGCAATGCGAATTTCCGCCGATTGACTATTGGTATTGGCATTGCTCCTCAAACTTTCGACATTCATTTTTTTCGCCTGTTCTCGTAACGCTTTCTCATGATCCATTACATGGCCAACCATTCGACTGTAATAAAATATAATTAATGTCATTGGTATTACATAGGAGAATGTAAATATTGTTCCAGTAAACATTCGAATTTCAGGTGTGTCAGTTATATAATCGAAAGTGCAACTTGTTAAAAATCCTTCTGGAGCAAAACGTCCCCACACACCCATCACAGGCATTAAACCCCAAGGAATTGTGTATGACCATATTAGAACAATGAATAACATCACTTGACCACGTGTTAATTTTCCATCCAATGGTCTTGCTATTGTACTTTTGAAAAAGAAAAACAAAAATTAGTTTTTTTGAAATATTAATTCAAAAACAATTTTTTCCTCTTTTTACCTGTATCTATCGTACGCTATCGCTGCATTTGTTGTACCAGCACCAATTCCCGATAAAGTGCCCATAAAGCCAAAAATTTGACATCCCAAATTTCCAAGTGCAAATCCCGTGTTAATTGAATTGTAAATGAAAATTGGAGTCTTGAGCATCATTATAAAATCACATATCGCCAAATTTACCACAAACATATTGGACGGTGTTCTTAATGACTTGGCCCTAAAAGAAAATTAATATTACATTTTTTTATCGAATTATTTATTTTATGATCAATTTTAGTTAAATAAAAAAAAACCCCCTTTTTATTTGCAAAAAAATTACTTACGAGCAAAAAATCCAAATAACGAGTCCATTTCCAAGAAGAGCAATGAAAGTGAATAATACGTAAAGAAGTGCCAATAGATAATGAAGGGAGGGGTTTGGCTCAGGATAAACTAGCCAATGTTCTGGTATATGAACCAATTCTTCTGGTGGTACGTTCCATCCTAGCAGACGTGGTGCCCCTGCCGGGAGTCTCGCTTCCCAGTGAACACTACTATTGTACATAACGGTTGCTCCATTCGCCAAAGACCCCCTCAACCTTGATTGCTCTAAACTCGATCACTTCTTTTTATACACAACTTGGATAACGCGGCCCACCGCAAATCCATGCGCTTAGGGCTTTCTCTTACTTGAGACCTTAATTCAGTTTATTTAAGGGGCTTCGCAAAGCTAAGTCGCGGATTATCGTTTTTCATCTTGCGATAGTCAGCAGAAAAATCCCTTGAATGTCAAACTCATCCTTCAAAATCCCACCCTTCCAATTTTCCTTTTTTTAAAAAAAAAAAAAAATTCTCAAACCTGATTCCCATTAAACATTAAGAAAGGAAATTATCAATAAAAAATCAATTTTTAGAAATAAAACCTTTTAAAAACTTTATTACATAAAATTGACAGAGAATTTTCTTTTTTTAAAAATTTAAATAAATTTAGTCTTTTTTTTAAAATAATTTTTTAAAATATTTATCTCAATATAGAAAAATAGAATTTAGCTAAAATTTTTTTTTATTCACGACCTTGACGTTCAGTCGATTCATCAGCTAATGTATGAGCTGGTAAATAAATGGACGGATTATTTGGATCGCGTAAAAGAGGATTTCTCAATGTTAAAGTTGCAATGCCAACGCTACTATAACCCTTATCGTATAACGAACAATATGGTACATTAAAATCAAGTAGAAATTGCCAAATTTGATTGTAATTCCAATCGAATATTGGATTCACTCTTATTAATGATGGCCATCCTGCATCAGTTTGACAAAATGGTTCAAGATTCTCAGCATTTGGATCAGCTTTACGTGTTCCCATTAGACATGCACGTAATTTTGAATTTTCGTTAATAAACTCCGTCAATGCCTCCTTCATTGGACGATTTTTTCTCACTACTCGTAATCCATAATAGGCAGCTGCTTTCACAACAAATTCATCTACCTATTTAATAACAAATTTTTATAATTTAAAATTCCTATCTTTTTTTTAATTTTATAATAAAACCTCATTTTTTTACCTCAGGAAATGAATCGCCAATTATGTAGAGACTCAATAGAGGTTCAGCTCCTTTTAAGGCAAGAAAAGCGGATGTTAAATGTAACACTGCGGTACAATCTTTACCACCGTTGAATGAAAGAAAAACTTCGTTCGAAGAAAATCTGTAAAAAAAAAATTTCTGTCAATACTAAATAATATTTGAAAAAAAAAAATTGATATTACCTATCAAAACACTCTTCAATAATAGACCAACTGCGTTTTAAATGATGATAATTTTGAATTTTTGCAAATACTTTTTCGGCTAACGATCGATTAAATTTACTATCCCTCAAGCGACACGGTGGAAATGAATTTTTAAATTCTTCTTTAGCATTAAGAACATCTTCTTTTTTACCCTCAAATGTAATTCTCGTTGAATGTTTCGAACCCATTTGTTGTGGATAACTTCCAACGTTAACGCGATCTTTCCAACGTTCTGCAAATGCATCTAAACCCTTAACTAATTTTAATTCCTTTAAAGCAATATCCAATTCGTCTATATACAATGGAACACCAACTTTTAAACGAGAGACAATAATTTCGTCAACTGCCGATTGAAAATATTTCGGTGAACCCGGTAACACATAGACATTGTTAACCTTTATCACAGGAAATTTAACTGAAAAAAAAATTAAAATTTCTAAATTAGAATTTTTTTTTCCTACAAAAAAGTAATTAATATTTTATAAACTTACATGATTTTATGTAAATCACTTCACATGGTGATGGTGCCATTGCATAACGTTCAATTTCTGATTCATTTGGTAATAATTTTTCATAAATATCTAATAATTCTTGATTTTTCTCAATTTCTAATTTAAAACATTTAGCCACTGCCTCATAAGTTAAATCATCGTGTGTTGGTCCCACACCTCCAGCTGTGAAGACGAGGGGATAATTTTTCGAGACTTCTGATAATTCTTTGGCTATATCGAAAACCTATTTGTATTATAAATTCAATTTTAATTAAATATTTAAAGATCCCAAAAACAAAAGAGAATAGAAAAATTCTTACTGAATCTGGAATTATGATAACTTTATGAAATTTAATTCCTATTGCATATAATTTCGAGGCCAAATAAGATGTGTTTTTGTCTTCAACTTGACCTCTTAAGATTTCATCTCCAATTACAATCAATACTGCTGTGTTTTTCTCCATAATTGCAAATTTATTTTTTTTTCTAAACACAAAATAAAATGGAAAAAATTTTGTAAAAAAAATTCATTTTATTAGAAAAAACAAAAATTTTATTCTACATTTTGTACATTTAAATTTTCATATCTTTAACTAAACTAGCTGTTGATTCTGTCTCCATTTTTGTCGATTTCTTATTAGTTTGAACAATTTTTTTTTTCATCATTTTTTCCGATTTTTTTGAATCTTTCGCCTGATAGACTTCTTTGCGTAATTCCGCCAGCTGTTGATTTATTAAATTGGTTTTATTTTTGTTTGGATTTTTCACATTGTCCAGCTATGAAAAAAAAATAAAGGGGAAAAAAAATATATGACTATTACATTAATTTTAGATAAAAACAAAAATTACAACCTGACTTACATTTTTCAAATTGAGTGACACCTTTTGCGCTTTTGATTTAATGCGAAGTGTGCGAGATCCTGCAACTTTGAAAACATTTTTTGTTCTGTTGTTTGATCCTTTATTTTTAGCCATCTTTTTCCCTAGGACAATAAAATAAATTATTATCATTAGCATTTTATTTTGGCTTTCTTCATTGCTGGCTCCCCGCCTTTTAATATTGTTTGCGTTAAAAAGAATGAGACTCTCATCATATCTTTATTTGGTGCAACATTACGAACATAATGTACATCTATCAATGTTTCATGACATAAAGTCGTGTTAATTTTCTCCTCTATTAATAATTTTGCAATATCAGTCGCTTTTTCATTTTTTTCAACTTTCACAAAACAATAGACGTGAATTTTTGTTTTTTTAGTTGTAATTTTACAAATTTCCTCATCATTAAATAAATCATGAAATACATCTAAAAATTCAACAGCAATCGCAGGTAAATTCATGACAATATGTTCATATCCCGGTTCATTAGTTTCTCGTCGTTTTAAAATATCATTTTTCACTTCATTTCTTAAAAAATCCCTACCATCCTTATTAAATGCAGATAAATTGCCTTTTGTTTTATTTAATTTTGAATTTATCACAAGCCAATTGTAAGAATTTGGATTTAAATCATTGGCAAGTACTTTAATTCCCTTTCGTGAAGCTGGAATAGAAAATGGTCCAACGCCAGCAAATATATCGTAGAGTACATCTTGTGGTTTTAAATATTCAACAATTCTCTCGTGTTCCGTTCCCAATCGTGGATTCCAATAAACTTTCGCAAAGTCAAATTGATATCGACATCCATTTTCTTTGACTTCGACAATTGTATTTTCTTCACCGGCTAAAAGTTCCATGGCAAAATGTCGAAATGTCGTGTCAATAATGTTTGTTTTATTAACAACTGTCTTTGCAATTGGTAATTTATCGATAATAATTTGACCAATTATATTTTTATAAGGCAATTGAAAATCACGTAGATTTAAATGAACAATATGTCCAATTTGACTAAATGATCCTGGTGCTTCAAGATTTTCGGGAAAAATTGCTTTCAATGTTTCATCTAATTTCCAATTTTCATAAGTCACTTGTAAATTTAATTGAGAAAATGTTCCATTTTCTTGTTTTATTATTTCTCTGTCATTGTCAGTGAAATCTTCAAATTTGTTCAATTTCATTGGATCGAGATAAATTATTGTCAAATTATCATTGGTGACAATTGATTTGAATTGTCTCATTTTTAGAAGATATTTTTTAACAATTGAAATAATTTTTGAAATATTTGTTGTTTCTTGAAATTGTAAAGCGGGAATTTTAAATGATGTTTTAAAGGCATCGCGATCTAAATTTTTCATACCACGAACAGAAGCTGGTGGAACCAGCAAAGAAGCCATTGTACTTTGATAAAATCGACAATTAACACTCAATGCACAGTGTTTTAATATGGAAACAAAATATCCACTCATGTGATAACACCAAGTATTGCCAGATATGCTGAATCCTTCTTTGGAGGCCAAAAACCTAAAAGCATTTATTTCATTTATAAATGATTATTTTCTTTTTAATTATATAGCAAAATATTTTAATAAAACTTTTCTTAAAAATGTCTTTATTCTAATGAAGAGAAAAGCAATAAAGCAGGATTCAACAATTATCTGGCAATAATAGCTACACTTAATAACCTCAATATTTTTTTTAATTTTGACAGAAATTTACAAATCGAAATTAAAAAAATATTTCATATTTACAAATTGCAAGTTTGTTTTAATTAATTAATCATAAACGAATTATTTTTTTATTATTACTATTAATATTAAATTGATAAACTTAACCTAATTTTCTAACCTCTTTTGACAACTGTCAAAATAAATTTTACGAATATAATACTTATAACTTATAAAAGTTCCATAAAATTGAATAAAAAAAAAACTTAATTTATGAATGATAATTGTTAACTTTAAACACGTGTTCAGTTTCAAAGTTTAAATGCATTTTTTTTAAGATAAGAAAGTAAATATAGGTCAGTTATTTATATACCTTTTGATAAGTTGAAAATAAATTTGCACACTATTCGCTCAATCCAATAGCTTCCAATTTTAATACTAAAATGTCTTTTTTTTTAAATAATTATTTATTAAAATAAATTTATTAAATTAAAACTTAAGATTCCGTATGCTTTGTATGTCGATGAATAATAAAAACGACGACATGTCACGTGTTACACTTACGACACATATAAAATTGTCACCTTTCTAGCTGGAAGTTGTACTTCTAAAATTTGACACATGCATGGTACGAGCGCTGACAAGTTATATTACGTCACTTGACAATGACATACAGCGCTGTAGTTTGTAAACAATCAAAACTACTTTATAGTTTCCATTCTTCAGAAAATTTAAATTTCATGCCAATTTCATATTTGGCTTGTTTTTTGCCGGAGCTAATTTTCTTAATAAACAATAGATTTATTAATTTATCTCTATTGAATCAAATTGATAATATTCGAAAATGAGTAAAGCACATCCACCTGAGTTGAAAAAGTAAGAAATTTATTAATAATCATTAGTACTATTATAATTTCAATTTTTTTTGTAATTTTTGAGGTTAGAAAGCATAACGCGCACTTATTTCGTTTATTAATATTTTTACTATTTTCCAGGTATATGGACAAAAAATTATCTCGTGAGTAATTGTATTTTTATATCTGATATGTAATGAAATATTAACAATTATTATAAAAATTTATTTTCTTTTCTATAGTGAAGCTTAATGGGGGAAGACATGTTATCGGTATTTTGCGTGGATTTGATCCTTTCATGAATATGGTGGTTGATGAAACTATTGAAGAATGTAAAGATGGTTCGAAAAATAATATTGGAATGGTTGTAAGTAGATTTTTTAAATACAAATCAAATTTATAAATTAGAGTAGTATTTTAAAAATTATTTTTGGAGTTAAATTGATTTTTTTTAATAGAAAATTTTGTTTTATTCCAAAACAGGTAATTAGGGGCAATAGTGTGATAATGTTAGAAGCACTGGACAGAATATGACCTGCAATTATTTTAGATTATGAAATAAAAGTCATTTAAATTTTGATTATTTCAAAGCTGTAAAATAATATCATTCCGATGATAACGATACAATTTATATTATTTTTATTTAATCTGAAGTCTTATTTTCTGTAAGTATAATGTATACAACTAAATAAACTCATTTCTTTTTTTATATATAAAATTTATATTGATTATTTTTTTTTGTTTTTGTAATACATCATGTATATAATTCTATTGTGTAAGCTTACAATCGAGAAAACGGTACAATCAAACAAAAGTAGTGTTCAACTTACAAATTAATTCTAGGTGTATTGAATTTTGAAAAAGAATTTTCTTATAAAAATTTCATTTTTTTTTCGAGTGAGGCTCACACTGAATGAGTATATTTTCTACCTAACTATCTACATTAGAAGTAATCGCTCGCAATTCACGTGGATTACAAATAGAAATTACAAAGATTCAGATCACGTAATAAGTCGAGATTTTATTTATCTTGTTTTGCGAACTATACAATTAAAAATGTTGACACTTATTGTTTTTCAAAAGTGACATTGAATTTATATTAATTTACATATATATTTGTTTTTGTTTTTTCGTGGAAAACTATTATTTACAGATTGAGAATCTACCAATTACATCTTTCCATTGGTGAAATACTAAGGTGACAATATTAATATATATATATATTTATGAATATAAAATTCTTTTGATACAAATAAACTACAAGTAATATGCGAGCAGACTTAAAAAAAAATATCTTAAAAATAAATTGAAATGAGTCGTTTTTTCACTTGTGTCATTAAAGCAGAAATCTATTAAACTTCGCATTGACAATAAATTTAATTAAATAAAACTATATTATATAAAACTAATTGTAAAATTGTACAATAAATTATATAATTGATTGTAGATCAATCAAATAAAAAATAAATTATATAGATTTTTTTTTTTTGATAATAAAATAAACATTAAATAAAAAAAAATTGGAAAATATGATAAATATTGCAAAATTTAATATTAACATTTTGAAGTTTAATTGATAACTATTTTAATGAAATGATGCGCTTAACAATAGGCAAGTGTACAATAAAAATATATACGATGTTTCAAAATTGTTTTTCGGCAATGACTATTTAATATAATTTGACTACCATTAAAAATTTACTATAAACAAAGAAATCAGACTATAAGAACCACGATTTTGGTTGAAGCTACAAAAAAAAACAATCCCTCAATGAAAGTAAAACAAAAAAAAATATTCCAAGTTGTGAAGGAACATTTCAAATTTAGAAGGCACACTGTGTGTTTTTTTTTTAATATCATAATTCCTAATTTAGGAACATTTATGTTTAAAAGCGGATTACGATTATAAAAATCTGCGTAATATTAACATTTATATTATTAATGTCGAACTATTCTCACATTTCATTGCATTATCAAAACGAATGCAAATAAAAACAAAAAAAAAACAATATCACGTTTTAAACTATTTTTTGATTTTTATATGAAAATTACATTTTTTTTTTTTTTGAAAAATTTTTGAAAAAAAAATACGAAAAGTTCGTGGTACTTCTCGAATAAAAAATAACAATCAAACTTTTGAGTATCTTTAAAAATGATGTACTTGTTTTTCTAATTGGGATTGTATTGAATGTCAGTCGGTAATAATTTTTTTTTTTGTCTTGTTAGTGGAAAAGTCGAAAAAGCAAAAACTATATTGCTTTATTAAGATTAATCATAATATTACACAACGCGTTTTTGACTAAAAAATAAAACTAAGATTAAATTTTTACAAAAAAAAGAAAAGAATATCGCAAAATTAATAAATAATTAAAAATCTATATGGAAAACTAATTTTTTTTTTTTTTTTTTTCAATTCGAAGTCTTTTCTGTAACATTTCCACACATTCATTTTTCATTTATACTCTTAACATCTACAATATCTGTACATAAAATATTCGTTTCTTTTTCTATTTTTAATTGTTCTTTAGAAAACATATAATATATTATATAATCGACAAAAATTTCCTGAAAAAAATATTCTAAATGATGCCGAAAAATATCTACAAATTTTTGTTGTTCTTTTCGTTTCTTTGTAAGTAAAATTTCGTCAATCTTTTATCAACAATACTGTCTAAACTTATAAATTTAACTATTACAAAAAAAAAATAAAAACGTTTTTAAAAAAATTTTAACGTTTACACAAAACGTTTGTTTGGAAAAAAATGACAAAAAAAAATTGTATCAAATTCTACCGGGCGATTCACTGAGATAAAAATTATTTACAATAAAAATTCTTCTAAATTACATTGACAAATAAACTCGTATACGTTTTGAAAAGTTTGCGTCCCATGATAAGTTTTAAACAAAAAATATTTCTTTCTTTCTCTCTAAATATTCAGAAACTAGAATAAAATTTAATGAGCATTAATTGAAAACATAAAATACATTTCGGTTTCTTTTTTTTTTTAACAATTTCAGTTAAAACTAAAATATATTTCTAAATATATTTCTAAAATGATAATCAATTTTTCGTATTAAAGCAAAAATTAAAATCTCTATTATAAAAAGAAAAAACATTTTTTTTCATTATTTTCATAAAAAAAAGCTATTAAAAATAAAAAATTGTAATTTTTGAGAAATAAAAATTAAAATTCGTAAAACAAAAATATTCATAAGAAACTAAGAATACAAATTTGCAATTTTGTACAATTTTAAGCTTGCATTTTGTAAAAGTTCAAGTTAGAATAATCTAAAATTGTAAAGTAATCGTAAAAAAATATATACAAAAACAAAATTAAAATTTGTATAAAACTTGAAACTTTTACAGATTCGTTTTTTTTTTTTTTTTTTTTTTTTTGGTGATATATAAAAATGTTTTAGTATTATTTTAACACAAACCATTTTAGTGCTGTTGTGACACATTGAAATACTCAAAAATCTTTTCGAATATATTCTAATTCTTGAGAATGTTTAGGCCCACTTTCTAATAAGAATTTTTTGTTCGTATCTACGTTGCCTCACCACATTCAAAAGTTGTTGATTTTGATGATTCTTTATCCTCCCTTTTTCCATTTTCTGATACTCTATTTGAATACGCTGAAAAAAAGAAGATAAAATGTACTTTTTTTTGCGAATAATTGATATAAAACAAAAAAAAAAAAGAAACTCACAAAGCTTGAGCGCGGCTCTTAGACAAATATTATTATGTTCCGAGAGTTCATCCTCAGTTTCAAAATCTTCACCACAGCTAGGACATTCATAGGAGCCTCTTGGCAATTCTAATTTAATATCCTCTTCATCAATTTCAGTTTCATCGCCGTCTTCATTAATTTCCAATGCCCCCTCATCATCACTGTCATTATCATCCTCCGAATCAATTCCATTACTCTCCTCCTTAATAAATGTCATTTCATCTTGAATTGAAATTTGATCGCTAATTGAATCAGTCTCATCAAAATTAATTTCTTGCTTAATTCCATTACTATTGTTGATTATTATTTTTTCACCGGTTTCATTTGCAAAATCACAATCAATTGGACATTTCATTTTTGTGCATTCATTGTCAATTTTTGTTTTTGACATTCCATGTTGTACCAATAAATGTTTTTTGTACCTTAATTTTGGCACTTGAATACGACATTGAACACAAACAACTGAGCCATGTTTCTTTTGATGTTCATAAAATGCATTACATGTCTTGTACATTTGTTTACATTCCTCGCACATTAAACGTGTTGTTAATTTCATATGTTCTTGTAATTCAGTTTCTGATGAACAAATATTACCGCAAACCTCACAGCGTACTTCACCTTCTTTATGTTCTTTTGAGACATGTTTTTTAATATCATATTTATTGCTAAATGGCTCTTCACAAAGTTTACATGAGAATAACATTTCGCCACGATGTCGTGCAACGTGCATTTTAAAATACCAATCGGTTGAAAAACGTTTTGGACAATATGTACAATTAAACATTCTACCGGCTCTCTTTTTTCGTAATCGAGCATTTTTTTTCCAAATTCTACTCTTTGCCGCTCTTGTTTCTTGAATTGAATTGGGGATAATTTTTACATCAGTCGGAGTAGCCGGTTGTAATACTCGAAATTTGATAATATTTGGCTGCGGTGGTTTTTGCTCTTGTTTTTGTTGTTCTTGTTGCTGCGGTTGTTGTCGTTGTTGCTGCTGCTGCTGCTGTGTTTGAGCCGGAGTTGGAGCTCGAATACCAGTATCGGCCATTATACAGAACCTAGGGATACCTTGTGTTTGATGTAGAAGTGATGGTTGTGTTTTGAGATTAGCAATTGGCACAACTCGAATTGGAGTAAGAAATGGTTTCGGTTGTATGGGGGTTGTGACAATTTGCTGTGACATTAGCCAATCGTTGATTGACATTGGTTGAACAAAACTACCTTGAGGAATTCCAGTGACTTTAATAAAAGGATTTTGTAACATTTGAGATAATGTACCAGTTGTTGTATTATTTGTATTTTCAATTTGTGGTCGAATTGGTTTTAATGGTGGTGGTGATGATCGACCCTCAGCTCCAATTTGCTTTCCAATAATAACATTTGATTGAGACAACATTATTGGAAGTTTAGGTAAAATACTTCTAAATACATCTTTAATATTTGGATATTGTTGTTGATTACCCGAATTACTTGGTACAGTGGTGATTGTAATAATTGGCGTTTGTTGTGGTGCTGTTGTTTTTGGAATGACAATTAATTCCTCATTATTTTGTAATGCCTCCAATGCTTTACTGTAACCATTAACTGGATCCATGTAATCATTTTTTTTTAATTTAGCTGCTTCGAGTAATTGAATTTCACGTTCGCGTAATTTTTCACGTAAAACTTGTGCGCCATCATTTTCATTGTGTCGATAAGCATTTTTTCTTTTACAATTCCGATGATGAATTCGCGATTTATTGTATTTTAATCTAAGACCACAAATATCACAGCAACCACGTCTATCATCAACACGATGAAGTTTAATTAATACACGTCGACAACGATCGTGCTCGATACTTAATGAATCGCATTTTTCATTTTTACAATGTTTTGCAACTGGTGCATTTATTTCATCGTCGTCAATATTAATTGCAAGCAATGGCTCAACTCCATCTTGATCAACATATTGTTGTATGTTTACATCGCAAATTATATTTTCACATGGCTCAAGATGATTGCAATTTTTTGTTTTACGTTTTATTGGCACAAGTGCAATTTCCGATTTTCCCTCATTTTTCGATGGCAAAAGAGTTGAGTCGTCAATAATTTTCTCTGTATTTGTGGTTTTGACTGCGTGAATTGATATGTCAGGCTCAAATGGATTGTGCAAATCATTGTATATTCCATTTCTCTTGTCAGAAAAGCCATTGGTGTTTGTTAAATTTATATCTGATGGATCATCAAGAGGAATTGTTTTTATAATAATGTTCGGTTGATTGAAAAGACGCTTTACTGCATCCGATTTCAAAACCTATAAAAAAGAAAAAGTAAAATATATTTTCAAATATCAAATTTTGATAAGAAAATAAAATTTTTAATACCCTACTAAATTAATTTTAATGATTTTATTATAAATCCAAAAAAATATACGAAATAGTAGAAACCGGTTTTAATCGCAGACGCTTTTACGATAGCATAATTTTTGCATTCTTTTTTTTTTTTAAATTTACTTTTTCATCGAATCTTTCAAGGCAACAAAAATATAAAATTAAAATTTATTTGCGTTTAAATGGCCTAAACAGATAAAATTAAATTGTATTTACAAATTTGTAAATAAAAAAATCAAATTATAATTTACAAAATTTTTTTTTCAAGGAAAATTATATTTTTTAAAAGAAAATTCAGTATACACGCAAATATATCTGATTTGATCAATGAACCGTTTTAAAGCTCTTGGTAACTATAGCAACTTACTCGTTAAATAGTTGACTAATAAAAATTATTTAGAAAATAAAAAAAAAACAATAAATAAAGAAGAAATTATATTCTTAAAAAATTCTTATCCAACAATGTGTCACAAAAAAAAATTATTAATCAATTTTTAATAAGATTTATTAGTTTAATATCATATAACCTCAATTTAACAACTAGCACAACTATTTTTAAAATTAAAACATATTTGTTAATTATCACGTTTTTGAAAAAAATTTTCTAAGTCGTTTTTTCTTTAATGTTCATTTTGTAAAAAAAAAAAATTGCAAGTACCTCAGGAAGTAGTCAATTATTATATATAGGCTCTTAAAAACAAAGGAAATAATGAATTTCTATAATGAAATTATTTATATACATACTTCAGAAAGGGCGGAGTTGTTGCCAATTTTGGAACAAGAAATATTGCTGTTTCGACTTAAAATGTTTGGCACAGATTTATAAGACATCTTTCAAGGTTTAACTGCAGGGCAAAATAGAGAAGGGTGCAGAAATCTTATAGTGTTGACAAAAAATTATACAAATCACAAAAACGACGCTTTTTCACTGATGATTTATTATTTCCAAAAGAATAAAGTTGTATTTTAAAAATGTCCTTTGTTGTCGACACATTGTCAAAAATTTGGATTTCACATTAAATCCGAAATAAATTGACTTTGTAATTTTTGTTTTAAACCACCGCTCACAAATTGAGGTTAGTTTAGACTTTATGTATAAATTGTTATAATTTATTTTCAAACTATTAAAATACACATTAATTTTTTAACACAATAGTTGAATAGTGCAAATTTCGAGTTCCACTTCGGCGTCGGCCATGTTTTTTTTGGTGGGAAAATTACTCAAAAAATGGGGGAAGAGAAATGGCAGAACTGGGCGACAATTAAAACATCCCGTCGTTTGCACACACCACCTTCTACAATACAAACACTTTTTATATTTAAACACAAATATTATACGATATACACACACACGTTGTTATTTTTACGATTAAATAGATGAATTTCCTTGTGTTATTAAATTATGTTATTATTTTTTTTTTTTGCACTAGGAAACGAGACAAAACTTTTAACAAAGCATAGTCCCGCGTCAACAAACTTCTGAATTCGCCTTTCTGAACCAATTTTTTTTAACAGTTGTTCGCCAACGCCAACACGAGAGGACTACGCATGCGCTATTACTAATTTTTATCTTTCGAAAAAATCCCACTTCGATTCTCCGATGGTCCTCGACGTATTTCCGAAAATTGGCGTTTTCACCCGAATCAAGGTAAAAATATTTCACTTTGTTTAAAGTATTGCAAAAAAAAATTTATTTTTTTAATCACGTTTTTGCATAATTTTTTTTTATTTAGATATAAAAATTCTCTAATTATCAAAAATTTAGAATATTTTTTAATTATAATAAAAATAATTTTCTTATTTTTTTGCCAATAAAATATTTTTAAAGGAATATTAAATTAATTTAATTTAACATTTTTATGAATTGAACATATTTATTTAAATTTGAATTGATCCCCAATTTCCGGTTATTGATGATTGGTATTTCATTGTTTTCTTATTGGTCATTAAGTTAAAAAAAAAAAGCGCGCGTAAAAACGGTATTTTTGTTTAATTTTAATTATTACATTTAAATTATTATTTTATGAATAGTTTTTTTTTTTTTTAAAAAAGCAAGAATTGTTTTAATAAATTTTTAGTTAATAAAAATAAGGAAGGTATTATTAATTTTTTCAATATATATTTTATATTGAAGAATTTATTATAACATATACTTATACGTTATGAAATTTACATTGATTTTCAAAGTTTGAAGACATTAATGGATTTATGAATATAGCAAAAATGATGTATCTTTGGTATTGGGTATTGAGTGCAATACATGAACTTTCTAAGTGTTTAAAAAAATATTTTTCAATGAAATTAATCATAAAATAATTTGACTAACAAATGCTTGATTTTGAATAAATAAATTTTTTTTAATTTTCAATTTACTCGTGTGTCTATAAAAATAAGTCACATTTTTTTTTTACTAATAAAAAATAAAAAAAATTGTATTTACCTAATCAAAATCAAGCATTTGTTAATTAATTTCTATTGTTTTACTGAAAATTATATCCTAAATAATTGTAATACAATAATTGATTGTCATGAATATAAAACGTGTGATAAAAAGAAAAGAAAATATCTTAAACTTGAGAAATTAATTTTAATATAGTCTATTATATACAATATTTATTGCATTTTCTTTTTTATTGAACGTACACGAAATTTTTAAAAAATATAAATTTTATATTTTTAAAACAATTTAAGTAATTTGCCAAATTGAAAAATGTTAAAATATTATATTAAGAGATCATTTTTAACATTTTTTTAGTAAGATTTTTCGAAATTTTGATTTTTACGTTTCATTCAAAAAAAAATTTAATTCATAAAAGTAATAAAAGTTTCAAATATATTACATTTATAATTCTATTATAATTATATAATTATATAATTATCAATTAATTATATATTATTTATGTTAAATATATATATTTACATTATATTTTAATTGTTATAAATTTAATTTATAATTCAATAAATGAAATTTTCAAAAAATCAAATAATTAATAATTAATCGCGTACTGTTCAATAAAAAATGGCTGTGCCACAATGATATTAAGAAACTAATCTCTAAAGCTGCACATATATATATAATAAAGTGTTTATTCTATTATAACTTATGAGCACGGCGTTACGTTGTACAAAAATTTCTTAATCTACTCTTTTTTATAAACATATTTACAAGGTTCAGTCAAATAAATATTTGCTAACTTTTACATTAGTAGCGTTTGCACATATAAAAATTAAATATTTAGTTTTTTTTTCATATTCATCAGAATATAAAATTAAATCCATTATTAATCTCTTTTTGAAATTATTTTCATCCTATTAAAAAAAAAAAACCTATCTGAAAGTCTCAACGTTCCATTAAATGAAAAATAATGTCAAAAAATTGCAAATGCGTGAAAAAAGTAATTTCAAACTATTAATTTTAAAGAACATTTAGAAATTTAAAAAAAAACGTTAAGAACTGTCAAAAATTAAAATAAAAGTTTTTTAAAAATTTCTATAATTTTTTGGAATATTAAAAAAAAAATTGGAAATATTTTAGAAAATATTTTATATTATAGTTAAAGTATTTTTTTCTATTATTGAAAGAAAAAAGTTAAATAAGATATGATTTGTTTGAATTTTTCATTTTGTCAAGTTTTCAAAACTTGGTCGTTCTTTACAATCTTGATTTGCTTTTCGTTCATACTTATTATCACAGAGTTTGCAAATTTATTCACTTACATATTCATTGTATCCTATGTATTTTGTTTTCGAGTGAAACTTTGAAAAATAATGCTACCAGTTTGCTTTTTTTGTCATTATTTTCTGTGTACATATAAAAAAAGCTTTATGTATACATATGTATATATTTATATATATATATATATATATTAATAACTAAAATATTCCTAATGGATAACAATTATTATGCAAATTCAATGGAATATCAACAACCATTGAATACATTTGAATTTTTTTTTTCAATATACATTTCATTTTTACACTTTTCGAACACAGTGTTATCGTTCATAATTTTTTATTTTTAATATATCTATTTGTTGAGATATTGAGAAATGCTTTTTTTTTATTTGGTTAAAATGTTATTTTTTGCATTACGTTTTAAACTTTATGGCATCTTTTATTTTTTAAAATTGATTCAACTCAAGATTTTTCTTTTTTACAAAAAAGAAATTTAACTGAATCAATTCTCAAAAATTTATTCACTACGTGTGATAAATCACTTTCAATAAAGTTGAAATTTGTGATATTTAGAAAATGGAAAATTTTTCCATTTCTCAAAAACATAAACTTCACACTTTCAGTCGCTTTTAAATTCTTATTTACATTTAAAAAAAATAGAAGAAAACAAAAAACCAGACTAGAATCTCAAAAACAAAAGCGCCAATCGCTTAATTATAATGAAAATTAATTTCATTTCTTATCAATAGCATTTTGTGTCTCTAATGATTTTCCAATAATGTCTTTTTTAATACCAAGTGGCAGCGATTTTGTCATTGATAAATTTTTAACAGGTTGCTCAAATTTCTGTTGTAATGATGCAACATTTGATTTATTGTTGGCTAATTTATTAACTAAACTATTACTATTATTACTGGTTTTAATTCCAATTTCCGTGGATTTTGTCTCATTTTTTCCATCCTTATTAGATTGTTGTACTTTTGTCATTACATTATTAAAACTGGCAGTTGTTGTTATTGGTGATTTTTGTTTTTCGGCAAAACTCGCAGCTTTTGAAATAAGTCCCGTTGGTTTTGGTGGCATTATTGGTGTTTTTAAATTTTTCACCACTCCCGATTTTTGATGATTATTTATTTTTGCTGTAACAATTTTATTATTCATCAATACATCTGGTGATTTTGTACTATTTTGAATTGGATTCGAGCAACTTGTAACAACATCGGGACTAATGAATCGTTCTTTTGAATTTGAAGGCACACTTTTTAATGAATTTTTCTCCGAATTTGTCGATTTATTATCGAAACTATTTGATTTGGAGAGACTTTTTTCTGATTTTAAACTCGAATCGGAATTTTGTCGACTTCTTAAACCAATGGGTTTGTCAATTGATTTTGATGCTTTTTCGGATTTTTGTATAATTTTCGTTTTTGAAATACTAGGCGATGTTTTTGTACGTAGTGGTGGTTTTTTGTCCTCTTCTTTTTCATTTTTTTTTTCTCTATTTTTTGTGTCGATTTTTTTGATTTTTCCATCATTTGACGTGAATGGTTTGTAAAAATTTTCAATTGGTTTCATGCCCAATTGTTTGGACATTTGTTGATTGATATTTGAATTTGGTGATTTGTCATCGGTTTTTAAATGAATCGGAATGTTAATAGCCGAGGGTAGAAGATAACCGGAACTTGTTGTTGAACTTGCGGAATTGAAATTTCCCGATTCGGAATTAGAATAAATGCTTTCGGGTGATTTATGATTTGTTGAATTAACGTAAGTTTCATCGCTCTCAGATTTTTCCTTTCCTTTTTTCTTTTTCTTTCTCGCCAAAGTTGATGTTGAATAAATGGAATCGAAATTTCTATTCGATATTTCGGAGACAATTTCCGAGAGTAGTCCCATTGAATCAATTGGACCGTCAACGGTATTTTCAATTGGTTTTGGAGCTTTATACTCTGTATCCTCGAGTTTTGTTTGTTTATTTTTTTCAACAGGAAGTGATTCTTCAATCACGGCGTAAATATTGTCGCTCGATTGTGATTCCTCGGTTATTTTTGTGAGCGAAGCATCGGGTACAAGATTCATACAATCATCATAAGTATTGTCAGTGGGAATATTTGGCTTCACTGATGGTGTTTGATAGCCGGGTAATCCGGGAATTTTCATTCCAGTTTCGAGTTTATTTGATGATTGTTTTGGAGGTCCAGGTGGTGGTGAAGTGGGTCGTGTACTTGAAGGAATGCTCGTTGGTCGTTTCAATGAATTTGTTTGTCGCATTGATCCAAAACTATGAATTGTAGGTCTTTGTGAAACTTTGGAATCTCTCATTGAATGAGCACGGGAGACGGGATTTTTTTTCTCTGGCGAATTGGAATTGTTGATGAGAATTGTAGCTGTGGGTATTTCTATTTCAGATTGTGGTATTGGATGAGAAATTTCAAGATTGCGGAGAATTTCCTTGTCAATGACTTTATTGGCCTTGTGATGCTGTGAACGTGGTAGGGAATTTGTATTGCCGGCAGTAAGTGGTTGTGAAATTGATTTTATAATACCGGAATTTGGACGTAATATGGATGCAATTCTATTTAGGGTTATACCTCCTTTTTCGGATTTTTCCTTCTTCTCGGGCTCCGATGATGATGATGATGATGATGATGGCGGCAGTGTTATTGTGTTTGATAGAGGTCTTGTGGATTTTTCCCTTGGTGGTTCGGGTGCTGGACGTGTTGGAATATCGGGAATATCGGGAGCTGGACGGACGGGATTACAATCGGAATTTGAATTTGTTTTTGAGCCGATTAATTCGAGAGATGTGCACGTGGTGGCTGCCAAAACTGGACTGCTGATTAAAGGCCTGGCAGTGCTTCCGGGATTGAGTGGCGGTAATGCTGGTGCAATTGTGGGAACGTTAACGGGTGGACTTGAAAGTGCTGATCGAAAACTGTTGATCCTTTGTAGTGGCTTGATGTTGGTTTTGATTGCAACTGTTGGAACAGTGGGTGGAAGTGGAGCTGGCTTTGTTGGCTCGGTATGTGATTGCTTATGAATGGGAGTGATACTGAAGCCTTTGAAGTGTCCAAAGAAGTTGTTGTTGTAACGTTCATCGGAATCGGATTTTGGGAGTAAACTTGCGCACGCCGGGTCTTGACTGAGGCTCGAGTCAATTGTCTCAATGGTTCGCGGCAAGGGATTTGGACGTTCGCTCGATTTGATTGGCAATGTTCCACGAGTGATTCTGAAATTTGAAGTAAAAAAATATTGTAAGCCTGGAAAGTAGGAGAGAAGCAAAAAAATGATCGATTTTTTTTTTTTTTAAAATAATTCTATCGCATTCGAAAGAATGTATTTTTTTATTTTCAGCAATATTGTAATGTTGAATGAAAGGGACAGGCTCATAAGTTACAAATTTAACGTAACGAATATCTAATGAAGCATGCAAAAAAATTCAAGCATCAATACCAAATTATATTCCAAAAATATGCAAGCAGAGAAAAAAAATAAAGGAAAATTGTTAACGAGATTGTAATATTAGTAGCAAGCCATGGAAGGAGGAAAAGTCAAATGATTAAACAGGTAAATAGAACGAGTCTTTAACTTTTTTTTTTTTTTTATCTGAGAACTGCTTTTATTGCACAAAAATGTTACAGCAAAAAACCAATGCAGGTGTAAAGTAGTGCTTTCTTGAGTATTTTTTTTTTTTATATATTATATAAGATTCAAGATGAATAAGAATAATAATTTTTCGTCGCAAATCCAGACGAAAAAAAATTCGTATCAACGATACTTAAAAATATAAACAAACATATTTTGCACGATGCACAATAGACAATTAAAACAATTCACAAAAGAAAGACAATTCACACATGCCCCGTGCAATATTCATAAATAATTTCATTTCGCCATTTAATTAAAAAAAAAAAAAAACTGAGTAAAAAAGTCACTAGCACTACATAAACAGTTTAAAAAATTTTTTTTTCAAAAGACACTTTTATTTTGCTATTAAATATAATTACTTAACTGAGCATGCAATCCACCTCTTGCACTCTGTATATTATTTTTTTTTCTCAAAATAAAATTCACAAGACTCGCAAAAAAAAATTTTTTTCAATATCGATTTACATGCAAACAACAAACAGAAAACCATGCTTTCTACTAAATATATAGTATATTACTACTTGAGCTTTGTCTCTTCGCATTCGCAACAATAAAAAAAAAATTTTAACTAAAAACTATATAAAATTAGGATTTTTATTAGATTATAGATAACTGCGATTCCCAGTTATATTAAACGAGAATGAAGTTAAAAATACTAAATTATTAATATTAAAAAATATATATCTCGAATTAAAAATCGAGAAAATCTTGAAAGGAAAGTGAATTAAAATTGTGTGACAATAATTTATGAGAAATAGCTGATTTCAATAATGTGATGCGAGGAGATTCATTCTACGATCTATATAGTATATTCGGCATTAAAATTAATGACTTATTCAATACGATCACAGGATTAAATGGTATAAAATTGTCAATAATTGAGTAAATAAATGCTAATGTCTCTTTTTCAATTATTAAAAATATTATGATAAATATATATATATAGAGATTCTCAATTTTCTATAAGATATTCTCTCGATACTTTTTTTTTGTAAGTACAAGCGTCTGTATCGTTAATACATTAAATTATATATACTTAAAAATTTTTTTTTTAATATTATTAAGTCTCTTTCACTTTTCCTGACTTTTTTTTGGGCAGTGAAAGTTTTTGAGGTTGAAATATGAAATTTATAAGCAATCTCGTTTCGATTTAATTTAAATACTTTACTAATTCTAATTTACTTTTAAGTACAATATTGCTACAAGACCAATATTAAGACTAAATTAAAAATAATTGACCAAATTGAAAGGAATTTTTTTTTATATAGTATAAATAAAATAAAAATTTGGTAAATTTTGAATAATTTCAAATAAAAATTTGAAATTATTTTAATTTTTAATCTTATTTCTAATTAATAGATTATTTTGTGAAAGTCAGTCTACAAAAATAGTGATATAATACTTAGAAAAATAAATATTTCAAAATTTGAATATAATTTCATGTGAGAAATAGAGTTGAAAATATTATTTTGGAGGTGGTGGTGGTTTTTTATTATAAAATGGAGCTTTAGAGGTTAAATTGGATTTATCTTTTAACAAAGTTTCAGAACTATTTGGAGTTGTACCAGAAGTGCTGCAAGGACTTTCATTCAATTGCCCGAACTTAAGCTCTGTTTGAACTTTGAGACCCTTAAAGTTTCTATTAGATCCTTTCTGAAATTGTTGAATGTGATCCGCCAATTTGGATCCCAAGTCTATCTTAAGAGGACTTATCCTCTTTGATGTTACTTCCATTGAATTGCTATTTGAGTTAACATCAATTTTCATAGTGGGCTGTTGATGACTAAATTCAACTTTTGGTTCATTCAATGAATTTCTATATTGAATATTATTACTACTATTAATCATATTGGGATTTGTTGTCGAGACGAGATTGCTTTTAACAATTTCAAGTTTCTCTTTATTCGATAATTGATCACTGATAGAGAATATTTTATTTGTATTTTGAGGTGGATTTTTGTTCGGCATTAGGGCGACTAGAATTCGCTGAAATAAGCCTTCTTTTTGACTTTTGTAAACCGGTGATATTGTTGTTGCACACGATTTACGCTTTGGTTTAAAACAACAGTCGACATTGAATACGTACTTAGAGAGCGCTCCTTTCTTCCATTGTTTATTAGGATTATTTCTTCGATACCATACACCAAGTAAAATTAAACCAAGTGTCGGTAATATACCCAAGAAAATAATGTAGGTAGCAGTGATAAAGTCGTTCCTCGCTAAAAGAAAATACAAAAATTAAATTATGTAAATGAAATAGAATAAAAAAACGTTTTTTTTGAATATTACCATTTGGATCCTCGGCTGGACCACTGTCTTCAGATCCACCAAATCCCGGTTGTGTACAATCAGGATATTGAAATCCACGATTACAATGACAGTGCCCAAGACTGTTACAAACTCCATTACCACCGCAATTATTTGGACATGCTTGTCCCTCGGAAATTTTTGCTCGTAAATCAGCCACTGGCATGCATTTTTGATTCACGCACATCTGAAAATTTATTTAAAATTTTTTTTGAGAGGTGAAAAAATTTTTTTTTTTTAAATAAACTGTAATTTACCTTTCCGGGTCCACATTTAGCGCCATCAGGTGCAAGTCCAGGATCGACTTCATTTAGGCCTAAATCAACAATTGCTGAACGACAAGCAATAATATTGCCTTTACTATTTATAAACGAGTGACTGAGTGTTGCGACGGATTCCATTCCAAATTCCAGTCTTTCATTTAAATGTTTACAATGAAGCATACCACAGAGGATACTCCTGTAATTAAATAATTGTAATTTAGTTTGAGAAAAACAAATTGATTTATTAATTATTGAAACTTACTTATTGTTACATTTATAGTAAGACGAGTCAATTCGATTAAATCCACAATTTCCATTTTTATTGCCTTTATTATTCATCGAATAGCACTGGGGATCAGATGAAACGCCAGTTGGTCCCCAAAGTAATTTACACTGATCGTTGTGAGTTCGACACGATCCCTGATAGCAATAAGCTTTGCCCATATTGCATTGTTCGCCATCAATTTTATAGACATCATTCGGACAATATTCACTTTGACCAGTGCAAAATTCCGGTAAATCACATTCATGCTCCGCTGAACGACATTCAGTGCCGGCAGTTTTTGGTCGACATGTCTTGAGATCGCAACATTGACCTGTCGCACAACTTGCATTTGCATGCAACATACATGTGGATGCATCGCAACATGGATTATCGCAATTTTCTTTTAATCCACAATCACATTGTTCACCTGGTTCAACGAAACTATTGCCACAAACTGGACTGTCAAATAACTTTTGTGGTTTATTACGTAGACAATAATCCATTCCATGCTCAAAGGCAAGTGCCAAATATTCTAATGAGCATGACGACCAATGAACGGGTCCTGCCGATCCACTCGATGGTGCCATAATGCATCTGAAAATTTTTATTTCAACAATTTAATTTCACTATTTCATGTAAATTAAAAAATAATATTAATTTAGATTAAAATTAGTTTTTTTTTTACCTTTCTTCGGGACATTCACATTCAGGTGATGGTGCATCGTGTTCCATGCCGAAATTATGACCAATTTCATGTGCCACAGTGGCTGCGACAACACCAACTTGATTCGAATGATCACTAGAGACTCCTCCAGAAAATTCATAGGTGCATATTGGTCCCTTCAGAGCTTTCCCAACAACACCACCGTCAAATTGTATTCTCCTTTAGAGGAAAAAGAAAGAATTTTTTCATACATTACCAAAAAAATTTTCTTAATTTACAAAAAATCGATATTTTTTTAAAAAGTTTTTTGCAATTTGCCACAAATATTCTAATAATTAAGAAAAAAAATATCCTAATGAAATACACTCTTATGAATGAGTTATTTTGACCCTTTAAAATATGAAAAATTTAATCTAGAATCAAAAATAGAAAATTGAATATTAAAATAGAAATATATAGATCAAGTTCTATACTCACGTTAATAATTGGGCATTATCATTTGGAATTGCTTTGACTAGTGTTTCTCTGCGGTAGCGCAGGAAGCTTGATAACGTCGAGTCTCCATTAACAGAGAGCGGTATTTCATCTGAATCTGACCACACTTCGACGCCCACCAGTGCAATATATATATTAAGTGGCGTATAAAACTGTAAAAAAATCAATTTCCATTAATGTAAAAACAAAAATTTAACCAAATCGAATTTTTTTTCTAAATTTCTTAGTTTGAAATTTTTTTCTCTTTTTACAATATACACAAATACTCTACAATTTTCCAGTTGAACAATTTCAATTTCACAAGTAAATTTATAACTATTCAGAATAATTTCAGCGAGAAGTTTCAAAATTAATCTCAAGAAATTATAATAGTTCAGTTTGCGCGGGAAATAACTAAACTTGATTTCGTTAGCTATATATATAAATTTAATTTCAAAACTCACCGCATTTATAATATTCGCAATATCCTTGCAACGTTGATAAACTTTATCGAGATTTTCATCGAAAGCCATATATTCTTTTTTGTCAATTACAAGAACTAATTCCACATATCTCGATTGTCGATTTGCATTGTATGGGCCTCTTATTGTTTCAGTTGCTCTTTTATTCTGAAAATAAATAATATATTTAAAAATTTAATTTTTTATTGAAAAATTAAAAAAAAATTCGGAAATGAAAAAAAAATTAAGAAAATTAATTTACTATTCATTTAATAATTATAATTTATCAAAAGTTAAATTAAAAAAATTGTTTTCATTGAATATTCAACTCGTGTAGTTAATAAGTAGATAAATTCTTCTTAATTTGTTCAACTGGTAGAAAAATAGATATATATGAAAAGGAAAAAGTGCAAACATCACGAAGAAGAAATTACAGTGTTTATCGTTCTAGATACTCACCCTGGAGGCTCGATGGAATTTTTTCAAATCACCAGTAAGAATATCGTGCGGCGTTCCTTCGTAGCCTATGGAAAAATAACAAAAAAAAAAAAACAAAGAAAGAAAAATGAAAACACTGAGAAGAGATTATTGCGCAAAGTGCAACCGGATTCTTATTATAGTGAAGTTAAAGGACAAAGGAGTCGGCATACTATGCGAGAGAGGACCTTGCTTCCAACATTCGTTAAGACTGTTAAGGTAAGACCAGTACTTTATACTAGAAAGACAGGTCTCAAAGCCTTTTACACTCGTTGTGAACTTGTTTGGAAAAAAAAACCAAACTTCTGTATTTTCTTTAACTGTATCTATATACATATATAAAGATTCTATTGAAATATATTCTCGAGATGATAGATATTACTTTAAATTTAAGAATACAAAAAAAATTTATTGTGCCCTGGCTCATTGCCAATGAGAACAGGTCAACGAGTATTGAAGCAGTTCGAGTGAATAATATATAGAAAAAACCTACTTTCACTGCAAATTCAGGGAATTTCATTTGTTTCAAATAAAATTAAAATGAAAAAGCGTTACTAATTTACGAAATTAAAATTACTTTTCTATTTTTTAATTTCGTTTTTTTACAAAGTACGCAACGTTTATATAAACGATTTTTAAAGAAATAATTTTTTAAAATGAAAAATTCTATAATTTTTTGTCTAAAAAATATTTTTTTTTTTTTTTATAATTTGTTGATTAATGAAAACTACAAGAAATATTGTTTAGGCAAAAAATAATAAAAATTTTCATTTTAAAAAATTATTTCTTTAAAAATCGTTTATATAAACGTTGCGTACTTCGTGTGTTTTTTTCAAGATTTTTAATTTTAATTTAATTTTTAAAATTTTTTTACACGTGAATAAATAAAATTTATTTGTAAAATTTATATTGAGAATAAAATTAAAAAAAAAGGAGATCTTACCACATGTGCGATTGGCAATGAGATCTTTATGTTTATAAATAAAGTGTTTAGAATTTAGTGTCTCAATCTCGGGATGTAGGTGATGAAGATCTTTGCCATCGTAAATGACTCCTTTCAAGCCATTGCATGTGGAAACTGCAGCCCAAGATCCAGGCACATCTCTGATACTCCCTTGATAGTTACATATTTCCTGCAAAAAAAAAAAAAAAAAATTCGTTACACAAATAAACATTTATTTATTTCTAAATTTAATATTGTGTCATCTTTTATCATTCCAAATATGGTTACAAAAAAAAAAAAAAAAAAACGAATTATAAGTTCAGGGAGAATTCCTCGCGCGAGATTAATTATTCCATGTTTGATAATAATTACAGTTTAGCACGCGAGAGATTGTATTTTTTCTCTTTATTTCTTCTCATCACACGATAGAAAATGTCTAGAAATATTAGAGGAACTTGGAAAAAAAGCCTTTGAATGCGTCACCAACTCGTTAAAATAAGTTCATATTTATAACAAAAAAAGAAAAAAAAATTGCATACTTCTGCAATATAAGTGACAAGGCCCTGAGAGAATAAAACAATTGTCTCAAGTCACAAGAGTGAGAGATTATCTCCATGTTTATAGTTACATTATTCGCAGCATTTAATTAATTATTCTTCTTCTTGACTATATGGCCTTGAAGAAAATTCGAATTTTAGAAAAAAAAAAAATATATGAAAAAAATTTTATTCTTCTTTATAAATATTCTAAAATTTTTAATTAATATTTTAATAATCTTTTTATTTTGTTTGAATTATCTGATAAAATATTTTTATGATTTTCATATTTTTCATCATTCAAAATAATGAAATTCTTTCTAATCTTAAAAGTAATCTGACTTGAAAATTGAACAGAGAAGAATATAATACGGGTGCCTTCTTCCTTTTTTTTCCTCCTCTTAACTCGAGATCTCATCTTAATGTAAAATTCTTTCGAATCGTTGAAACTAATCAGCATAATTATTCCATTTTCCTGAATGTCGCAAAAAGGTAATCACAGTATATATATATATATTTATAAAAAAAATTTCAAACTTATTGTTTTGTTTAAAAAAGAAAATACCTCAAAAAAACTCGAAATTACTTTAATTATTTCCGATTTTTTGTACGAAATAGTAAAAAAATCTAAAAGCAATAACAATTTTAAAAGGATAAAAATTTTTAAACTAATAAAAATCACTTAATAGTAACCAGAGGAACGTTATTAAAAAAAAGAATAAAATGCAATTTTAAAAATGATGAAACTTTTAAAGCATAATAAAAATTTAAATGCCATTAAAATCATTTAAAAGTAACAGAGGAACGTTATTAAAAAACTAAAATGTGACGTATACAAAATGAATAAAATTTTTAATACAACAGAGATAAATAATTTTTTTTTTTTTTTTTTTTGCAAACATTTAAAGTAAACGAATAAAGAGTTATTTATACAAATGAAATTTTCATTTTACTTTTATATGGAAACGGAAGTGAGTAATTCGTGTATATCCGAGTAATTATAATACAACTGGGTGTCTCTTGTATGCAAATGATAACAAGTATTATAAAAAAAGAGTAGCATTGTCGAGACAATTAAGGATGGCAATTGGTAAAATGTGAAGTCAAATATAGAACAAAGCACAACGAACTCACATATATATATATATATATATATATATATATAGCCTGTCATATATATTGTTGCAATTTTCTTTTTATTTACTTTTTAATATTTATAAAGCAAGTATTAATGACTCTACATTCCATTAAAGATAAAAGTTACTTAAACGCTTTTGCAAACAAGTTTAACAATTGACAGCGGGAGATTATTAAATTTTTTATTTTATAAAACAGTTTTTTTGCAACATAAAAATATAAAAAAAATTACCGACATAGAAATCTACCTTACCAACTGATGGTAAAACAGATTTTTTTGAAAAATGAAGATATAAAAAATTACCGACATAGGAATCTACCTTACCGACTGATGGTAAGACAGGATTAAAAATGAAAATATCCAAAAATTACCGACATAGAAATATACTTTAACGACTACTGGTAAAACAGATTTTTTTGAAAAATGAAAATATAAAAAATTACCTACATAGGAATCTACCTTACCGACTGATGGTAAGACAGGTTTTTGAAAAATTAAATTATAAAAAATACCGACACAGAAATCTACCTTGCCATTAGTCGGTAAGGTAGATCCCTATGTCGGTAATTTTTTATATTTTCCAAAAAAAATTGTTTTACCATCAGTCGGTAAGGTAGATTTCGCTGTCAGTAGTTTTTATAATTTCATTTTAAAAAACTGTTTTACCATCAGTTGGTAAGGTAGATTTCTATGTCGGTAATTTTTTATATTTTAAATTTTTTTTTAATTTTTTACCATCTTGTTAATTGTTTAACCATTTATGTATTATAAAAAAATTTATTTAAAAAAATTTATTTAAAAAAATTTAATTAATTAAATTGTCACTTTTTTATCAGAGAAAAATAATATTACTTTTTATTGTAAATATAAATAAATACTGTGAAGCAAAATACTTCAATGTTTATTTTATCTCCGATCGTTCGATAACTATATATATATGTGACATCAATTATATATCTTTTTTGATATATTGTTATATAAATTTGCTATAAATTTACCCGAATGGAGTAAATTGAATTTTCTTCTTTGTTTTTAAGACATATTGTTTTAAAAGGATTCTAAAAGAGATTTAAAAATAAAATTTTATCTTTTAATACTTTTATTTCATAAAATTTTATTTTTCGCATTCATGAGAATTATATTATAAAAAGAATAGGATAGCCATAAAACGGAAGCATATTAAATATGAATAATCCTTTTTTTTTTAAACTAAAAGACTTTGTGAGTCACATTATTTTTCTGATTCGTATTTCTACAGGTGCACGTGTTGTGTTGATTAATTTTTTTTTTTTTCAAAAGAAGAATGATAAATTGGAAATTTTGAAGCGTAATAAAAAATTGAATGATTATTAAAATTAATATTTTTAAAAAATGAGCGAAAATATGAATAAATTAATTTAATTAATTATCTAATAAAAATATTTTAAAAATATTTTAAAAATATATTTTGTAATTAATATAATTAAAAAATGTAACAGTAGGTATTTTTATTATTTTTATGAGTGATACATTTTTTTCTCGAGTAAATTAAAATTAAATTCTAATTATTATTATTATAATACGAAATAAATAAATTTTAATAAAATTTCTAATTTAATGTAATAATTTTCTTTAAAGGTAAAAATTTCTGTGATATAATATTTTACTTACAACTTTTGATGGAATATGTACTTTATAAGAGCCTTTGTGTTGGTGTCTCTGTTGATAACCATAGGCAATGAGATCTTTATTCAATCGAAGATCCAGGATCCTTTCTACGCCGTCTAACTCGTAATGAACTGACAGCACGTCGACATGCTCGATGTCCTGAAAAAAAGAGTACTAATGAGCAACTGCGAGAATATCCCACAGAATTTATTCGCCCAGAGAAATTCAATTTTTCTTCTTTACATTCATGTCTCTTTCGCGAATAATTACACTTTTCCCACCTAAGGGAATAAAAGTCATTCATTTCATTAAAAAAAAAAAAAAAAAAAAAAAAAAAAAAAAAAAAAAAAAAAAAAAAAAAAAAAAAAAAAAAAATTATTCCCTTTCAAGAACATAAAATAAAAAAAAAAAAAAATTAATTTATCAAACGAATTTCGATTTAATAGAAATTTAAATTACAATTTTTAAATAAAAATTATTTTATTTTAAATAATCAAATTTTTAATAATTAAATTTTTAATATATTTTTGTATTTAATTCGAGAAAAATTTATTTAATTTTGATTTAATGGAATATTTATACTAAATACATAATTATGAAGTTTCGTATTAATTAACGGTATATAAATTTTGCGCCCTTTAAATTTAAATTATGAATTTAATTTATATTTTGTGTACGAGAATTTAATATGGTGTAAAATATTATAAAGTACATATACATAATCTGAAAAGTAAAAGTACTTCAAATAAACTAGTTTTCTGTCTATTTATATGAATAACTAATTACCTTTCTTTATTATAAAATAGGTTTGAAAATCGCGTAATAGTTTTAAATCGACATTTATTAAATAAAAATTTTAATATTTCCAACAAAAATTTAATCCTAATTTTTTTTTTAGAAAAAACAATCTTCGGAGAAAAAATTTATATACAATTTGAAAATTTATTTAAAAAATGAGTAATCGCTAATAAACTTCCTTATTTCTATACATAATAGATTTCAATTGCAGATGAATTTGTCAATAGAAGCAGGAAATTGTTGTCAATTTGTTTACCTCAGACAAATGATGACTCAAGATTGTTCAGAAAAAAATGATTATATAGTTTTGTTAATTATTCTAATCGCCGATTTGTTTCAAGATTAGTTTAGTGATTACTATAACGATAATATTATAATTGTCTAAATATGATGATTCACTATTTTAAAAATCTCAGAAATCTGTAAAAAAAAATTTAATTATTTTCTAATTCTTTTTTCTAATTAATTTATTTTTTTCCTCTATATAAGAATATACGATTAAAGCTTTCTTGACACATGGCCATAAGATCATTTCGTGCACACCTATGAGATTTGCAGTGACCCGCTTTCGCTAAAGCCAATATATTTTCAGATATAAATATAACGTGGGGTCACGTTCCTCAGACTGCGGAAAATTGCCTTTTCTATGTTCAAAAAATATATATTTCTCTCCTTCTTTTATATTTCGAAAATATACGTGCGACATATATATAACAATGCATTTTATTTTCGCAAATAAAAATAAATTACAATTTCAAATTGAATTTAAATTTATTCAAGTGTAAAATAATTTTCAATTTTTAACTTTAATTTTTTCAAGCGTATTTATGATTTATTATATAATAATTTAATATTATTTAAATTATTAAAAAATAAATAAAAAAAAGGTACAATTGGAAACTTTTTATTATCCAATGAGATTAATTATTTAACAACATTTATTTATTTATTAATTATTTATAATAATATAGTAAAAAATAATTAAAGAACATCATTTGAATCATAAACTTTAAAGAAGGAATTAAACAATAAAAATTTTTTTTTTGAATTTTATAAAACTTTTAAAAAGGATCAAGCCGCCAATTACGAATAAACTTTGTACATTTAAAGTTTCCAAGAAGTAATTTTGCTCCTCGCTCTCATTGAAAATTTATATTACCCCACTTTTTTGATATATAATATATATAAAGTTCGTAATTAAGTTTTGCATCTCTTTATTATTCACGCACGAATAAAAAGGTGCGCGCAATGAAAGAAAAAATTATGCAGCGACAAAAAAAAAATGACTTCGAAAACGTTTTACTATTTAAATTCATGAGATTTGATTTTTTAATAAAAAAAAATAAATTTGAAAATATTTTCGAGTTTTTTTTTGTAACTGTTTGAAAATCGACAAGTTGAGAACCCAATCGTCGATATCGAAGGGTCGTACCAATTAGACAGATACTGGTAACATGAAATATGAAATGGTTGTTCTGATTTATGACTTGTTCTCTCAACCTCCAACGAGAGAAAGATGAAAAATTCCTTAAAAGAGTGTGTACAAAAAAAAAAAAGAAAAAAAAACTTCAACACGCAAAAAGAAAATTTAGAAACATTTTCCAAAAAATATTTTCAATGAAATAAAATAATTTATAAATAAATTATAAATTATTTAATTAAATTAAATACTAATATAATTATTATTTAATTAAATTAAATACTAATATAATTATTATTTAATTAAATTAAATACTAATATAATTATGATTTAATTATAATTTAGTTATATTTAAATTATAAACAATAATTTGATAATTATAATAATGAATCGTACTATAAATAGAAAAAAAAAAAAAATTTGAAACACTGACGTAAAAAGTTTCATTCTATTAATTCGCAAAGAATTTTTGATGTCTAAAACAGAGAACAATGGAAATGAAAGAAACAGTTTGAGAAAAATTAAGGCAACTCACAATACGTTGAGGTGGATATATATAAAACATACTTGGTTGTGGGTGGCGTAATGGAAAGGTCTCCTGAAAAGTGGTGTATGTATTTTTTTTACTGAGTGCTTTCACGTGCCAAAATATTGCAATGCTTTTGTTATATAGTTGAGCGCAGAGAGAAAAGTACAATATCCGTTGGTTAAAATATATATATATATATATACGTATATATAAGCTTTCTCAATTTTATCATAGGATTTATAAAATCCCTCACCTCATTTCTCTCCATATTATCCAGACTATATATATATATATAAATATATATTATTATTTAATACGATTTTGCTATTTACGAAAATTTATGTAGTACATAAAAAAAATATTTTTAATTTTTTTATTTTACCAAAAAACAAATTTTTTCTATTATTTATTTATTAATAATTAATATCACAGAAAATTAAAAGGCATTAAAATAAGCTTATTATTTTAATTCAATTTCGCTTATTTTAATACCAAAATGGATTAAAATAAGCAAAATTGGATTAAAATAATAAGCTTATTTTAATGCCTTTTAATTTTCTGTGATTTTATATGTGTATATAACATTTTACAACAGTGAATAAAAAAAATAAAGATAAAATAAAATTGAAAATTATAATTATTTTTTAAATGATATAGTAAAAATTGTAATAATTTACGCTTATATTTATTTCTATGGTTGTTTCTAGATTATCGAAGTGAAATTTGTTTAAATTGGTTTTGCGGTTGGTCGCTCGTGTTTCTCTAAAAGACATAGGATTTTGCTTTGAAAATATAGTCAATAGTCGTTCTGCATATTAAACTTGCGCAGGTGCTCGTTCGGTCGTATGCACATGTTCATATATATATATATTGTAACAACTGTAGTTACATATATAACAATATAAAATAATATTTAAACGATATTTTATTTTTAATAAACATTAAAAAAAAATCCAATAAAATTTTTCTGTTATAATCAAGAGAAAAATTTGATTTTGACAAAAAAAAAAAAATTTGGAAATTATTTTAAAAAAAAAATTTTTTTGGTACAAACATTTTTGTGTTATATTATTATTTTGCTATACAAACAATTTTTATTAAAAATTATTTTTTTTATTCAAAACAAAAAATTATTAGGCTCTGAGAAAAATATATTTTTTATTTAATTATAAAAGCTTTTTTTCACGGTCAAAATCAATTTAATTCAAGTTCGTGTGTGATTGGAAATACCTTAATCTTAATAATATGCGAGATGATGATGCCAAGGTTAAATCTCTTTCTATGCTTTCTTTGTTCGGTGACTTTATCTTATCCTTATTTCAATTACATATGCCCTTTTATATCATTATGTACAGTTGCGTTTGTTTGAAAGCCTTCTTGTTCTCACTACATATATATACAAATATTCCATTTAAACACATGGACGTCCAAAGATACGGAAAAGGATCATAAATTGAAAAAAAAAACAGTTTAGAGAGAAAAAAAAGATCCGTATACACAAGGATTAGATTTTTTTTTATCAATTTCGCAAATAAAAAAAAAAAAAAAATTAATAAATAATTATTAAAAAATCATAATATAATAATTATTATTTTTTTATTTGTATGTTTTTATTATTTTTATTATTATTTTTTTATTTGTATTTTTTTATTATTTTTATTATTATTTTTTTATTTGTATTTTTTTATTATTTTTATTATTATTTATTCACTTTATTATAAAAAAAAAATTATTATTTGTTTTTTAAAGTTTTATTATTTAAAAAAAAAATTGTTTCAAAAAAGGTAAAATTTTTTTTGTAAACAACTTTTCAAATTAAGATTAAATGGCTAGAGAAAACTGTGACAAGTTGAAGTAAAGAAAATGTGATTTACTCGATTCCGGATATTGACGATTGATCTTTATCTCGAACAAGTCGTACAATTTCAAGTCGGTGCTTTTGTTACGCCTTCGATACAATACGACCATATAGTTTATATAGTGCACTTGCATCTCGATTTGAAATCCTACGCAATATTATATATATATACAAGTGCACAGTGAAAATAAAACATTTTATTGTCACTGAAAAAAATTTCCTTTTTTTTTTTTTATTTAACTTTTCAAATAGTTTTTAAAAAATAGTAAAAATAAATTTTTATTTTCTAAACAAAAACACACAAAAAAAATTATTAAAATTTTTAAATTAGAAAATGTTAAATTAAATTTTTAATTAAAAATGGCATGGAATAAATGGAAACCTACTGAAATTTTAATAGAAATTTTTTTTTTTTTTCTTTAAGTAATTACGATTTTATAAATAATGTTAATATGTGAAAATTTTTCATTTAGTCGTACTTGGTTATTACATTGTTCATCATACATAATTATGTCATTATTATATTATTTAACTTCAAAGAAATCGCGAATATTTTAATTCTATACAATTGTACATAAAAAAGTGAATACTTAACAAAATAATATACAATTTTTCTTGTTAGAAATTATTTGCAATTGTTAAAAAAAAAATGTTAAAATGAAAAAAAATTGATAAAAAAAATCACGTTCGAAACGTCATACACTATGAATCACAATATTAGTAATGATTCTCGCGAATAAAAAGGCATTATGTCCTCGATTATGTCAATGAATAGCGAAAGGATTTTGTCACGATTTTTACACCTGATGAAAATGTTAATTAGCCAAATACACGAATTTACAATAATTTTTTTTTTCAGTCGAAGAAAACAATTTCCGATTCTTAAAAAAAAATTATTCTAACTTAAAAATTTATCAAAAATATTATACAGTTTTTTTTTGTTATAGATCCTTGGTTTAATCTCATAAAAAAAAACAATTTCCCTTTTATGGGAAAATTTCAATTAACTTTTTTTTCTAGATTTTAGGGGAATTTTTTTTTCTCTTTAAAAAAGCAATGGTAAATTATAATGAAATATTAATTAATTAGTATTATAATCTACATGAACAATAATTCGTCTGCATTTGACTTTTGGGTTCCTGTCATTGTCAGGAATATCAGCTCTAAAGTATACAGTTTGTATTTGTGGTGCATTTTGTGATGCAGCTCATGTTGAAACATTTGCATTGAAATTGTTGCACCGAGGTGGTTTGCTACGCGCATAGTAAACAATAAATGAGTTATATATTCCATACCCAGGCGCCAACGACAGTGGCGTTTCCGAGTTGTGAACAATTTTTTTTTTATTTTTTTTAAAGCTCGCGGCTCAAATCAATTCGCGTGATAAAAGATTAAAAAAAAAAATCAACTTTTTTTTACAAAATATATTTACAGTCATATGTATATAATTTTTTTTTCTCTTCACCGAAAATAGATAGACAAAGGAATTTTATCACTAAATAATAAAAACTATGACAAATATTAATATATTATATTTTATTAATATTCAATATATTATTTTTATCTATTTGTAATTTTTCTATAATTATAATTAAATTACTTACATTTTCTTTGGTTGATGAAATTTCCCTTTTGTTTCTACCGTGATAGACTATTGGCCTAAATATCTGATGCCTGCTAAAATCGGATGAAGGACCTAGAAGAAAAAGAAAAAAAAATGCTCAATTTATTTGTTACGAGTATAAAATTAAAAAAAAAACTACTATTA
Source organism: Leptopilina boulardi (assembly GCF_019393585.1). NCBI lineage: Eukaryota > Metazoa > Arthropoda > Insecta > Hymenoptera > Figitidae > Leptopilina > Leptopilina boulardi. The sequence goes on from NW_026138017.1 coordinate 45,343, forward strand.
TTTATTAATATTTAATAATAATAATAATAATAATAAAATTTCATTTTTTTACTGCTATGAATTATTTATAAAATTTATTATTTTACAGGGTGCCTACTAAAAATCTGAATTAAAATTCCAGGACAAACAATAAAATATTCTGCCTAAGAAAAATTGAATTTTTTTTTTGGCAATTTTTCTACAAGGGGGGTAGCTTTAATGCTCATAATAGGGGTCTTCCTCTACTCGTATCTGGCTGTCAATTTTTTTCTACACTTTTCGGTGTATTTTGTGCAAGAAATTGCAATAAAATATTCAGCCTAAGAAAAATTGAATTTTTTTGGGTAGTTTTTTATAATTTTGGATGACTTTTTGGTGGTAATAGGGACCTTCCTCTACTCGTATCGGGGTGTCAATTTTTTTCTACACTTTTCGGTGTATTTTCTGCAAGAAACTTATTTTTCCATAACATTAAATTATAGATGACCTTAAGGAATAAAAAAATTTTTAATTTAACTATTGTTTGCAGAAATTATTAAAAAATTAATTAATTACTTAAGTAAATCTTCATTTAAATTTATTTAATGAATTTTTTTTAACTTGATTGACAAAATTATTTTTTGAAAATTTAAAAGCAAAATATAAAAAATTCAAGGACAAAAATAAAAATTCCAGGACTTTCAAGGATATTCCAGGACATTTTTTCAAATTCCAGAACATTTCTAGGACCCTGTTTTATGAAAAATTTGGATTTTTCGATTATTTAAAAATTAAAATTTAAGAAAAATAAAATAAGTCTCTTTACGATATATTTTTCTAACCAATATATTGGTTCTCATTTTGAACACATTGGGTATATACCCTCGAGTGTTTGATATTGATCGACCGACAAAAACAGCATTGCCAAGCACTCTATGAACCTTAGAAACAATAGTGCATGAAGAACATCGATTGTTACCAAAGTCAAGTTGTTTTTACTTCAACGACTATATATATATATTATATTGATTGCATTATAATCAATTTTTCTCTCACATTACTCTCAAAAGAATTTTTCTTTAAAAATTTTTCTTTTTTAAAATATTTTTAAAAGAGAAAAAAAATATTTCAATTTAATTATATTTACAAAAAAAAAATATTGTTTTTAATATTTTTTTTTAGTTCCGTTTTAATTTAGAAGCCGGATCAGAAATTTGTTTTTTGCCTCAACAGGAAAGTTCCCATGTGAGTGAAATCACCGAACGTCATATATATATATAATAAAAAGTTGAGAAAAATCATATGCATATTTAAATTCCTTGTGTACAAAAGTGTCAACGACCATTTAAGAGAGAAAAAAAAAAATTATAAAGAGCGATTATCCAGGATGTTCCCAACTGTATGCTTTTTTGTGATAAAAAAATTTATCAACTTTTTGTTTCACATATCTTTATATATATATATATATGCTTTAATAAATATTTCTATAGTTTAAAAAAATGGAAATAAATAAAAATTGTTTATTTCAAAATAAGTAATTTTTTTTTGTATTATTTTAGCTGTAAAAAATATAATAATGAAAATAACATCGCATCAATAATAAAAAAAAAATCAAAAACTGAATATATGCACTGCTTTAGCGATCGTCATTCAAGCTCGTTAGTCAATTAAAGATCATAATTACGGTAACTAGAATAATAATCGCAAGAGATGCTGTACTGACATGACTCATTTTGCCGGACGTTGACATATATATATGTATATGTCAGTTTCATATATATTATTCCATATGGCATTAGATTTAGACTAATAAACTTATATCAAATGACAGGAAATCATATATCAAATGAAAAAAAATAAATTTTATTTTCATTAACAAAATATGAGCCAAAAATTTTGAACGTTCAAATGAACAAAAAATTTTTTTTTGTACCTTCTTTAAGTACGAATTTTATTACAAAATATTGTTTTAAATATTTTAAAAGAAGTTATTAATTTAATATTTGTTTAATTCACTGTTTTATTTAACATTTTGACATTATAATTTTTAATAATTTATAGATTGAAAAAAATACTTTGTTCATTTGCTCAGAATTTTTAGCTTATAACAAAGTTTATTTATACCAAAAATTGAAAAATCGTGAGAAATTCTAATAATATAACAACCTTTGCGCAGGTTAAGGAGAGAGAGAGATAAGGGCATTCTATATAAAAGCACCTATCGTAAGTTTACCCTCTTATAGCCTCAAGTTGTTATCGACTTTAACTAAAAGTACCTGCGTAATCTGCGGAGGTTAGTTTTACAACAGCTACACACTCGATTAACGTTTATCTTAGCGTTCTCTTTTTTTTTTTCTTCAAATCACCTGTGACACTTGTTCACAAGGTATATAGAAAAATTTTAAAGACCCCCCCCCCCCTCTCTCCTTGATGCATAAAATTGCCATCAGAAAGTGGAGCAAACGTATAATAAATAATAAAAGAGAAATCATGAAATGAAATCACAAAGAATATTTAATAAATTTAAAAAAAAACGAAATATCTCGTAGTAAATTTAGGAAAAAAAAACCCAAATTTGCATTAATACACCTAGAGAAAAAATATATTTATTTGTCTCAGAGCCAAATAAATATTTATTCGATTTAAATAAATTTTTATTTGATTTAAGCAAAAAAATTTATTTACGCCAAATTAATAGGCTATAGTTGGCTCTGAGACAAATATACATACGTTTATTTAATTCAAATATATTATATTTGGTTCAAATAAAACAGTAGTATTTTTTGTGATTATTTTTTTATCAAATAAATATTTACTTAAACTAAATAATTTTTCCTGAGCCAATTAAATGTGTGTTGAAAATATTGCGGTTCAAATACTGTTTATTTAATTCAATTATTTGGTTTCGAAAATTTTTTGCCTCAAGTAACGAAGCTGAAGTACTCAACGTTTATGATAAACGATTTTTAAAGAAATAATTTTTTAAAATGGAAAATTATATAATTTTTTGCCTAAAAAATATTTCTTTTAGTTTTCATTAATCAACAAATTATAAAAAAATATTTATTAGGTAAAAAATTATAGAATTTTTCATTTTAAAAAATTATTTCTTTAAAAATCGTTTATCATAAACGTTGCGTACTTCAGTTTCGTCCTCAAGTAATTATTTATTTGAAGTCAAGTAACCGATTATTTGAATTAAATAAATTTTTAAAAAAAATTTTTTCAGAATTTCTAGAATTTTGCTATCAATAATGATATCAGTACAGAATGACTGTCATATATATATATTGGAATGGAATATATAAAGTTTCATGGAGATCCATTGCATTTTTCCGGCTGCAAAACTAGTGAGGATTGAATATATATACACGTACGTTTACGGGATTAATTTGAGCTTCGCGGGGGGGGATCAGTGATCCGAAGCGACAAAACCGATTTATCTCTATACGGAAACCTGTCGTGAATCCCTTAATGGGAAAAATCACACTCATGACTGATTGTTAATTTCGCGCGAAAGCACCAGAGAAAAAAAAACCGATCCATATATATAAAAAATAATTTACAGTAAAAAAATAAAAAATAAATAAAAATTTGTTTCATTCAAAAAAAAATTTTGTTTACAAAAAAAAATTGTCTTAGAAATAATTTTGATTTAAAAAAAAAAATTGATTTCCTCTAGAAGCAGTTTTAAACTCTAAACTTTCAAGTCAGGTCACTTTGTGCGAATGTGTGACACTTTGAAATGCTCGTATAGACAGCGAAATTGAACTGTTCCGGTGTTAAAGTACCAGTCAAAAGAAACCAAACGACTCCGAGTGTAATTGAGAAAAATAATCAGTTACTGCCTATGAAAATAGTTTCCTGAAACTTTTGTTCAAAACGTTATACAAGTAAAAACAACCGTTTCTTTTTTTTTCTTTAGAAAACAAAATTACAGACTTTGGAAACTATTTTCTCAAGGGATTGAAGAAGTTTTTTTTTTTTTTTTTTTTTTTCCTATCGAAATGGAAGTTAAGTCGATAAAGTTGTTTTAAAAGACATACGTTTGACTCCCAAAGGGATCTTGTCTCAAAGAGACAAATTTTTATAAAAAGAGATCGATGAATTTATTTATTAACCCCTCCGCGTCGATGATTTTATATTTTTAATTTCATTGTTTTAATAATTTAAAAAAAAATTTCTAAAAAAAAGCTACTTTTAATTAAAAAAATATTTAAAAAAATAATTTTTTATTTCTATTATCCCTCATCTCTGTTTTTCATAAAAAAAAATTCTTTATGTTCAACGTCATTCAAGGAACTCTATGAAAATCAGTTTTAATTAAAAACGAGATTATATACATCAAATACGCCGGGGTAGTTAAAAATGAATAAAAATCTCTTGCCGCAGTGTACCGTGTATATATAGATTCTTCTATATCGAGTCAAAAGATAAGGTTCAAGTTCGTCAGCTTCACTGAAGGGTTAATTGCACTAACAAGCGTCAAGTGTTGATTTTCGCTTTTGAAACTCTTGTCAATATTGCGAATCAAAGGAGAACTTTACTATTTTAAATATTTAAATATTAATTTTTAGTCCTTGAAAAAAACGTATACGTTAATTAATAAAACTACAAGAATAGTTTAAAAAAAATTTTTTAATTAAAATTTTTCTACTTTTAATATTTATCGAATAATTCGTTTTTGTTTTTAATAAAAAAAAAAAATAAAAATTCTTATGACTTTGTTTAATCTCATCACACTGAAGAGAACGATCAAAATATTTGTGTGTCTCATACAAAAATATAGAATCTATGCAATATGTCAAAAATAAAATAAATTATTAATTAACAATTTTTCTTAATTGCAAAATATTTTTTTTAATATAAAACAAATAATATTAATAACAATTAATAAATTGTAAAATATTCGAAAATCTTAATTAAAATATTAGAATTAGAAATGCAGTAAAAAAAAAAAAAAAAATTGTAAATGTCATTTTCTCATACAAATATATTTTCACATGCTTTCATTATATCTCATTTAATTTCGTTCATTAGTAGAACGGATTTTTGCTCATTAGAATTGTGTTATCCGCTTTGACGAGCATAAACTGATTTCAAAACCAGGGGAAAAAGAATATTTCAACCCCAATCTACAAAGGATTTTTAAACATCAAACAAAAAAAAAATAATAATAATGACAATAATTCTCAATATTGAAAAATACATTTATAATTTATAAAATGTTCAAATATAAAATTACTAAAATCATAGGGTGTCTAACAAGGATTGAGAAAAAAATTCCCTGACTTTTCCCTGACATTTTTTTTATGTTTTCCTGACTTTTTAATAACTTTATTTCTGCTTTTTTTGGACAAAAATATGGTTATTGACATATTTAACAATAATAAAAACCATTCAAGTTTTTTTAAATTAAAAAATTTTTAAATTCACAAAAAAATTTAATTTTTGTAGAAATTTACAGAAATTTCACGAAGCTGAAGTACGCAACGTTTATGATAAACGATTTTTAAAGAAATAATTTTTTAAAATGGAAAATTATATAATTTTTTTCCTAAAAAATATTTCTTGTAGTTTTCATTAATCAACAAATTATATATAAAAATATATTTTTTAGGCAAAAAATTATAGAATTTTTCATTTTAAAAAATTATTTCTTAAAAAATCGTTTATCATAAACGTTGCGTACTTGAGTTTCGTGAAATTTCCCTGACTTTGAATGAAATTTTTTGAAATTCCCTGACTTTTCCCTGACATTTCCCTGACCAACAAAATTCCCTGACTTTTCCCTGACCGTTAGACACCCTGAAAATTATTTTAATTACTTACATTCTAAATGTTTAATTAATTTAATTTTAGCAATTAATTTAATTAAACATTTAATTAAAATAATAAAATTAATTTGTAATAAAAAAAAAATTGGTTTAGATTAAATAAAAAAAAATTGAAGACAAAATGAGAATCACTGTGTCATAGCTTTAGGGCATTATTTCCGGAATCTAAAAAGCTAAACTCAATCCAACAGGCATGTATACGTTGTAAACTCGTCAAGTTGTCCCGCTTTCGTTCACCCTTGATGCACATCGGTGATATTTGCCGTTATTAAACTCATACATAATCTCATCAGTGTACATAATTGAGCAGTAATCGAAAAAAGGGCTTTGCCCTCTATATCTTAATCGATATATATATGTATATTTTAATCGTTCAAAATATATCCTCATTATCAATTTAATTGTTCATTGTCTAGTATAAAAAAAATAGTTAAGAACATTAATTATTATTTTCAATTCACTAATATTGCGGCCTCGGATTTTAATCCATTTGCAATAAAAATTAAAATCTTATAAAATTTTTATTATAAATAATTATACTATTATATACTAATTAATTAATATTAATTAATTAAAATAATAAAATAGTATTTGAAAAATAATTTTAAATAAATAATACAAAGTAATTATAATTAATTAGAACAATAAATTTTATAATAAAATTCTCATAAAATTGTGAAAAACTTTTTTTCCATCTCAGCAAAAATTGCATATATTCTATAATTTTTTCCACTGTTTTTTTTTTAGTTAAAAAAACTGTAAAACTGTAAAATGTGTGGGAAGCTCAGAGGAAACTAGTTTTTGTTCATTTCTAGTTTTGTTTATCAACAAAGTGTCGGAATTTCCGGTTTGAAACTTTACCAGAAAAACTACTAATTATACAGGTCTATTATCTCCGAAAAAAGAGAATATAAAATGTATTATATAATAAATATATATATATATATATAAATATAATAGTAAAATATATTAATCATATTTTATAATTTATTTACAATTTATAACTAACTTCAATTATAAATAAAATAAATTTCAAAATTATAGTTAATTTTTAATTTAATTTTAAAAAATTTTATTTAAAAATAATTTTAAATAATATTTTTTTTATATATACGAGGATCAATTTAAATTGAAATAATGAAAGTGTCGGAAATGGAAAAAAGTATAATAAAAAAAAAAAGTATCTCCTCTTCCAACAGTGGCATTTGCATTAAGAATATAACGATACGAATAAATCTAGACTTCTTTTTAAGATGAATGAGCTGTTCCAATATAAATCCTAGAATTTATAAAAGAATATAGTTGAAAAATGAAAATATGTATGCGCCTTATATATTATTGTCGCAATCTCCCAAGAGGACGTTTAGCTCTTTATTCTCTCTGAAGAAATAAAATAAGAAAAAAAAATTTTTTTTTTCTACATAACAAGACCTTCGTGTGTCAATTAATTACAAAAAATATTTTCAGCGACTTTTGTTTTCTATTTTAAAAAACGAATTTCCAAGGAATCAAAAGAAAAAAACTATACCTTCATATAAATTATATTATTCATACGAAAAAAAAGAAAATGATTGAAATAAAAAAAAAATATTGTTTACCAAAAAAAGAAGTAGAAATTAAAATTTTATAGTTAATAAAAAAGAAATAGATTTTTCAGTTTTATATTTAAGATTTTTTTCTGTATTACGAGACTTGGTGGTTTAAATTTTTTTGTTTAATTTCGTAACCAATATTCTACTGCAGAGGACCCCCTATGAACGTATACAGATGCACACATATACAAAACTCGTGCAACTTCTCGGAACAGAATATATAAAGATAAAAAATAAAGAAAGGAAATAAAAACCAGAACGCACAAACTAAATTTTCTTGGCACTTATATCTTTTAAGACTTATGAGTTTGAGGGCGTATTTCGCATTTTCAAGAGGTTCAAATTCTTTCAAACGAAGTATAATTCTTTTGATGTCATCCTTTGTTCGCGCTTTATATATATCATTTTATATTTACACGTACTTATTTAAAAACATTTTTTAATCTCCCTCTGTGACGGCTTTTTTTTATATTATTAAATAATATTGTTATTATTATTTTAATAATCTGATAATAAATTATTCGTAAATAATTTATTAATTAATTGAAGGTAAGATGAGTAATTATAAACATTTATTTACCGTAGTTTAAAGAATGTTTATTATATTATACAATTGTGAGTAACGTTCCAAAGCCGTAGTTTTGGATACGTCTTGCTCTACAAAAAGATAACTTAGAACTAACTTAAGGACCTTGTCCTAGACAATTCGAAGCTTACAGTTAAAGAGGGGATGGGGACCAAACTAGTTTCTCTAACATTCCATTGAACAAGGGTAGTAGAGAAACTTTGTTTAAGTATTGGGCCTTGCGTCACACCCCCGTACTTAGAGAAAACTTAGTCTCTAAGTTCTTAGTCTAATATTTTGTTTAATGACTCTTACATCTTCACCTAGATCTGGAGCTGGTGCCGTAGCTATCGTATCGTATCGTACTACAGGTGGTTGAGTATTGCTAACGTTATTTTTTATACAAAATAAATTTATACAGAAATTTTTCGGCATTATTTTACTCAAAAATTTTAAAAATCCTGTTTTGTTTAATAAGTACATTATGACGAAAATTAAAGAACCATATCCCAAATATTTGAGAAAGTCAGTACCTTTCTCGAGCCAAGTTTTGTTTCTCCTATTATTTTTAATATTCTGAATCGACGTTTCCATTACATCTAGAGTACGTTTCAAAGCATTTAATTTTTCGTGGTGAATTGACTCTTGGATTATAGGTAATTGACTATTTAATAATTCTAAATCATTTTGAGTAATGGAGTAAGGTATATTTTTTTTTAAACAATATGTCGGTTTTGTGTTCTATTGACTTTCTTAGTTTGAGAATTGATTTTGGTGTGTGTATTTCGCAATCAGAGTTACTAAAAACAATACTAGGTTCCTTAATATTAATAATAGTTATTCTTGATTCGCAAGTAGTTGTTAGTTCTACCTCGCTCTCAGGGATAATGATATATTGATCTGGATCATGTAGTGGAATAAACGCTATTTCATAAATTCTAAAAACTGAAAATTCGCAAATTCGATCGGATATAATTTTGTTGTGGTTTCTTATAATACTTGTTTCACAATTTTCTATTTCACTGATAAGGTAGGTGGGTTGAGTTCGTTTACATATGTACTGATTCTCTAATTTTTTACATTTTTCCAAAAGTTTAATATCACTAGGTACATAAAGACTTTTTTCGTTGTTGATTAAAATAATTTCGTGGCTTGGGATTGGAGCTAGGAAACCTTTTCCATGATGGATAGGTATCGGGATGAGATGGAGAGTCTGAAAATCTCCATGTTCAGTTTCTGGAATTCTGAGCATGTATACAAGCCGTTTGTTCACGATTAAGATATTTATTTCGGAAATATCTATTATACGTTGATAGTTGTGAGGGATTAATCGAACAGGGTATTTAGTGTTTGTTTCTTCTGATATTTCTCGTAATTGTTGAATCAGCATACCGGGAGTGAGAATTTGTGGGTGAATAATGCCGTGTTTTCCGTCATTGACGGCATTTATTATTAAATTTAAATCATCATTGAATTCTTCGATAGCAATACTGCATAACACTATCATATTTGCCACTAGTAAGTTTCTCTCATTTCTATTTGTTGAATTTATGATTGAATTTAGTTGGTTTGTTTTGCTTTCGGATTGTTCGTTTAGCATCTGCAAGTCATGAGATGCAGAGTTTAACAAAGTTTTTAAAATCCTTGTCTGATTACCTATTGCTTGGCTCATTTTATCCTGATTATCGTAAACGTTGTCTAATTCGTCGTTGATTAGTTTCATATCATCTTCGTCCAGAGTGCCGAATAAAGTTTTTGATATGGATCCTATAATATTCAATATGCCTCTTTTTGAACGCGAAAAACCGAGAATTTGATCTAAAGTTGTTTGCAAATCTTCCAACCTGTTTATTCTATTGCAAATCGCGTGTAATTCAAATTCTTCCTGACAACCCGAACACATTTTCGACGCTTTTTCATACGTTTTCTTGATATCCTGTAGCCTAGTATCGAAACTTGAAGTATCTACACCTATAATCAACTTCCATGTCCGATGATACAAACTGGTAGTTCCTAAATTTTCCGCGAAAATAGGGATGTTGCCTAAAGGTTTGACGACGATTTCCGCGTGAAGCAGGGTAGACAATGTCAGGATGAATAATGACAATAGTTTCATCTTGTATCTGGAATTTAAGAATAAAAGAATTTTAATCTGTCTGCGTGAATAATCAATCTATTGTTGTTATAAATTATTTCATAATTGTTGTTAGGTAAACTTTTGACAATAGTGGCGGGACCTTTCCAGTCGGGGCTCAATTTATTTTCTTTCGTATTAGAAATCATTACTAAATCCCCGATGTCAAATAATTTTTGTGCTAAAACTATTTTTGCGTCTTGTACCCGTTTGTATCTTTCCTTACACCTTTGAATTTGTTCCTTTGCCTTTGATATGTATCTTTCGTGTCTTTCTTGCCATAACCTAACAAGTTCCGGATATTTCAAACTTGGAGTTGTTGCGAGCGTGGATGGGATGTTTGCGTTTCTACCGAAAGTCAATTCGAAAGGGGTAAATCCTGTCCCTTCGTGTTGCATGGTATTATATGCCATAGTTATGAATTTCAGTGTTTTATCCCATTCGGTATGGAGGTCTGACATGGCTGTTCGAATTAAGTCTTTTACCGTTCCATGTGTTCTTTCTAAAGCACCGTTACTTTGGGGATGGAAAGCAGTTGTTTTTATGTGTCGTATTCTGAATAAATTTTCAAAATTTTGAACTAATTCTGATATGAAATTTTGCCCTTGGTCAGTTAGAATGTGTTTCGGTGATCCGAACGTATATATGTAGTGATCGAACAGATTTTCGATAATTGTTTCCGATGACGTTTCCTTTAGCGGTATTAAAATAAGATACTTTGTCAACATATCTTGAATTGACAATATGTATTCATTTGATTTAGAAGTGACTGGTAAGGGACCAAAAATGTCCATTGCTATCTTGTCATTGGGTTCAGTTGGAGTGTCTGGTATGATTGCTTCGCTTCTTCTTTTGATTCGGTTGAGTTTTTGTGTTTGGCAAGTGTTGCATCTCTTTATATATTCTACAATATCTTTTTCCATATTTTTCCAAAGTCCTAAATCTCGTGCTCTTTGGATCGATTTATTTTCTCCAAAATGTTGGGCCATTATTGATCCATGACTCTCCTTTATAATTTCATTTTTTTCTTCTGTTGACAATTCAGTGGTGCTATTATAACACGTGTGCACTTTTAAATTTGGGTATTTAAAACTGATAAATGCAATCAAAATTTTTATCTTAACACGTTCGGTAGATGTAATTGTTGGGTCGTTAAAGTGCATCCTAAGAATAGTCAATTTCCTTGATATAGTCCATCTTGCAGTATTATCAAATATTCTAAGCCAATCCTTTTCATTGTACGTTGGTAGTTGTTTAATGTTGGGATCGTTGTTGTCGCGCTTGCAAAATTCTCTCCATAATTTCCCATTTGCGTTGGGTTTTTCTTCTTCTCTTGTTTCCGTGCGATTTGCAAACCACTTATAATATTCTTGATAAAGTTGCTTCTCTATAGGGTTTTCCTTCGTTGCATTTGGTTCCTCTAAAGGATTAGAAATAGGTATTTCATTAAAAGACTGTCCGAGGTCGTCAGATGTTTCTGCAGTTACCAAAGGGGCTTTCTCTATTTTCTTATTTCCTTCGGAAGGTATAGGTGTGTTAAGATCGCGTTCTGATGGATTGTTAATGACTTCAATTTCTGGTAATTCCGATTCTAAGTCGAAATCTAAATCGAACTCGTTTTGCGTGTTGTTTAGACCACTTGTGCCTTCTTGTGTGTTATGTATGCGAGACAGTGCGTCAGCAGCAGTGTTTTCTGATCCTTTTTTGTATTCTACTTCATACTCATACTCCTCCATTTTCAGTCGCCATCTCATTAATTTCGAAGCTGGGTCTTTAACATTAAAAAGCCATTTTAGTGCTTGATGATCAGTCAATATCTTAAATTTTCTTCCTAAAAGATATTGTCGAAGCCTTTTCGTTGCCCACACTATTGCGAGTAATTCTTTCTCTGTAGTAGTATAGTTCATTTCTGGTCCGTTCAGAGTCCGAGAGATATAATAGCACGGATGTCCATCCTGAGAAAGGATACCTCCCAGTCCAACATTTGAGGCGTCCGTTGTTAAAACGAATTCCTTTTCGAAATCTGGGTATCTTAACACGGGAGCGTTGCACAATTCTGTTTTCAATCGGTCAAAAGCTTTTTGACATTCTGGAGTCCAAATAAATTTTACGTTCGCTTTAGTGAGTTCCGTGAGTGGTTTAGCGATAGTTGAGTACTTGTTAATGAATTTTCTATAATATCCTGAAAGTCCTAAGAATGATCTCACATTAGAAACACTTTTTGGTACTGGAAATTCTTGAACAGCTTTTGTTTTTGAAGGGTTAGGTTTGACACCTTCTTCGGTGATAAGATGTCCTAAATATTCTAACTCGGGCCTCAAAAACTCGCATTTGTCAGGTTGTAATTTGAGTCCTGTTTGTCGTAACCTCTCGAATAGTGTTACAACATTTTTGTTATGTTCCTCTATCGTAGATCCGAATACCACGATGTCGTCTAAATACACCATACATATTTTGTTTACTAGGCCTGTCAAAGCATCATTAATCATCCTCTGAAATGTCGCTGGGGAATTTTTCAATCCAAAGGGCATTCTTTCGAACTCAAAATGTCCTTCCGGGGTAGAAAAGGCTGTAAATTTCTTTGATTCTTCGTCCATTGGGATGTGATGGAAACCGGAGCTAAGATCAAAAGCTGAGAAAAACTTTGATTTTCCCAAGCTATCGAGTATGTCCTCCATTACTGCCATTGGGTAGGAATCTTGTTCGGTTATCTCATTAATTTTTCGAAAATCAATCACAATACGCCATTTTTTTATACCTGATGCATCTACCTTTTTCGGAACTACCCATATTGGTGAATTATATGGCGATTTTGAATGTCGTATAATTTTTTGTTTTAACATTTCCCCTGTTTGTGTTTCGATTTCTTTTTTGTGACATTCTGGTGGCCTGTAAGATTTGTTATTGATGATTTTATCTTCCTTTAAAACGATCTTATGTTTAGTGAGGTGTGTACCTGGTAGAGGGTCTCCTGGTAATCGAAAGATGTCATGATATGATTCGATTATCTTGATTAAATGCTCTTTAAAATCTTTTTCGATATGTTCTAAACGCGTGTTTTCTTTAAGGAGTTTTAATCTTTCCGCTAAATTTTGAGGCGAAATATAATAAATATTTTCTTTCAAAACATCCGATTTTATATTTTTATATTTTATTTCCTCCAAATTAATACGTTTAAATTCCTGTGATTCGTTGCAAATAGGAATTGTGATCGTTTGGTCTCGAACCGTGTAAATGGAATCAGGAATGTGCGGATTATCAAAAATAGCTACGTTCTTAGATGTTTTGTTGTTAACTGGAATTTTAACTAGTGTTATCTGTTTAGGTGATAACAGTATTCCATCTTCATGTAATTCGTGTTCCTTTTTATCCAGTGTTAAACTCGTGTTAGTGAGATGGTACTCGTAATTTTGCAGAAATCTGATTCCGATTATACCGTCCTCTGGCATTGGAAAATCATCTGGTACCGAATAGAACGTGTGCGATTTTTCTAAATAATCTAAGTTAACTTTATTTTCCGAAACGCGATTATCACTTCCCATTCTAAATTCTTTTCTGCAACATTCCATTTTAATGTTGTCAGGTATAAATGATCTTTTAATTAGGTTAAGGGATGATCCTGAGTCCACGAGGAATCGTAATTCTCTTCCAAATCCAGGGGGTCGAATAATAATTGACTGTAGTCTTCCTGAAATCCTGTTAACTCTATCGATTCCGATGCTTCGTTTTCTCTGCTGTTTTCTACTGTCGAATCTATTTCTGGGTCTGCCTCGATTGCATAATGGACTCTCTGCGGGGGTCGTTTTGTCGTTTGTCCCTTTTGAAAATTTGGCCCATATCTTTTAGAATAACATTGGTTGTCGGTGTGGCCAGTCCTTTTACAAATACCGCAAACTAAACCTGTCCTTTGGGCTAAAGGTAAACCGTGATTTGGAGGGTCTCTCATTACAGGTCCGCTTTGCGTTTGGTTGAATGGCGAGGGCCTTACTTTCGCGTTCGTTGCACTTGCTGAGACTGGCCTTGCGTGTAACTTGGTCAGTTGGCTTACTACCTTGAATCTATTCTTCTCTCGATGCCAAGTCTCAATTTCTAGTGCATCCTGCTGAGCTTTACTGATGGACGGGGGTTTCAATGCTTGAACCTGTAGGCTTATTTCATCCCGTAGATTCATGATGTACCGTTTAACCGCAGAATCTTCCTCGACTTGGAATATTATTTTCCTGGCCATTGGTGAGGGGTGTTCTGACTGTATAGCATATTTTAATTCATTAAAAATTTTGCGAAATCTTTGATTATATAACTGCACGGGATCACTATTTTGCCTGCAATTTCCTAACCTAATTCTACAGGATTCCACAGACACTTCACAACTTAAATTAGATTTAAGGGCTGCAAATAATTCGTTGAAAGTGGTTATAGGGATGTGTCTTATTGCGCGTTTTGCATTTCCTACAATTTTTTCTGTTTTAATGAAATGCAGTAAAATTTCCGGTTGTGAACATTTGTTGAGAGCAAATTTCACGTTTGTGATAAAATCTTGCACACCCACGTCGTCTTCACCATTGAGGGTTTCGACCATTCGTAGAGCGTCCTTAGCGAGTAAAGTTTCAGGTGTAGCACCCCGCTGTGACGAAACTAGTCTTCCGCACGTCCCTACGCTATTATTTGTTCGTTCGGTGACAAAACCCGCTCTATTTGTTTCCGAATTTTCTTCGCGTTCGTTGTCGCTTATATCGGTGTCCGTATAATTTAAGGAATTTTTATGTTTCCTGTCGCTTTTGTTAGTTTGACTTTGAAAGGCGTTTGCAGGTGAACCCGATTCTTGACTTTTCGAGGAATTTCCGTCCTTCCCTTCGTTTTCGATAGTTTCCTTATTTTCTTTGTCTAAGGGATATGCTAAAGAATTTTTTTGTTCCCTATCGGCATTGTTCTCTTTTTTACTGTCGTCGTCCGAAGCAAGGGCATCGGTTTTCTTCGCGAGAGCTTTTATCTCTTTTGCCCGATTTTCATTTTCTTCGCTAAGTATAGCTTGGTTTTCTTGTATTACGGATAATTTTTGCAGGATTGCTTCTAGGAGGTTCGTTTGGGCCGCGCTATCCTGTTCACTCATTTTGCAATTTTTTTCGTAAGGATCAGGTGTGTAGGAGGAAGGGGGGGATGTATCCCTTTCTAATTCAGTGTTAACTCCTATTAAATGTTTTAAGTACGAATTGAGAGCCAGGGTTACTGATGTATGCTTATCTGTATTTTGATTTAAAATTCTTTTAGTATCGTGTGTGTGTGTGTGTGTTTCGCGACCGTATTCAATTTAAACAAATGTTAAATATTTCAAAATTTTAAACTCCTCACTTGTGCAATCTTGCTACAAAGAGTACACACAAGGTTAATTCGGAGTACTTCGATGAGTTTATTGACGGTGGCAGTGCTCTGGAACACCAGGAGTATACCAACGGACATAGATACCTTTAGAATCAAAGTACTCGCCTTCGTTGTGCTGATCGGTGGTGGTTGGCTGCTGGTTGGCTGCTGGTTGACTACCGGTTAGTTGCTGTCCCCTACAGTTTCGCCTTGCCTCTTCTTCAGGGTTTTACCGTACTGTTTTACGTTCCCTTATAAATAATCTTTATAAATCTGAATTTACGTTGTATAGGACCTACTTAATTCAGCCACTACTTTTATTCAGATTTAAAAGATTATGATTATTTATGTTCACTAAAAGTGAAACACTGCCATCACTTTTAAATAATTCACTTATAACTCGTTGTTAACTGAATATAGGTTCGTTTTCTGGATACGGTTCCTAGAGTTTATAACACTTTTCGTGAAAAGAATTAACTCAACACGTATCCTGGCAGGATCGCCAATTTTGTGACGGCTTTTTTTTATATTATTAAATAATATTGTTATTATTATTTTAATAATCTGATAATAAATTATTCGTAAATAATTTATTAATTAATTGAAGGTAAGATGAGTAATTATAAACATTTATTTACCGTAGTTTAAAGAATGTTTATTATATTATACAATTGTGAGTAACGTTCCAAAGCCGTAGTTTTGGATACGTCTTGCTCTACAAAAAGATAACTTAGAACTAACTTAAGGACCTTGTCCTAGACAATTCGAAGCTTACAGTTAAAGAGGGGATGGGGACCAAACTAGTTTCTCTAACATTCCATTGAACAAGGGTAGTAGAGAAACTTTGTTTAAGTATTGGGCCTTGCGTCACACCTCTCAGCAAAAAAAAAAAAAAAAATTAATTTACTTTTCCTCTAGATAATAAAAGAAAAAAAGTAATTTTAATAATAAATAATTTTTAAATGAAAAATAACTTTTACCTTCCAATATTGATAATATATATTATAGTTTTCTACTTATGTATATATATATTTATAATCTCTAATGATTAGAAAGTATTATATTGCACGAGAGTGGCATATTTATATTATTGCAATACTTTTTTTTTTATTGCATATATATATAAATCATGGGGTCGATACGCATAGGTGGATAAAAATAATGACTACTGTGATTTCAAAGCATCATCGATTCCCATTTGCATCGCTTCTCAGAAGAATAGACACACAATTGTCAATAGCATTTAATTATTTTCAAGCTATTTTACACTTTATAAATCAGAAAAAAAAATTCCGAAAAAATAATTTTACAAATTCATTTGAAAAACCCGACATTAAAATATTAAATACAAAATAATATTCTCTATTGTATATAATTAACGATTTCGCCAAGAAGAGAGATTTCCATAAATAATAATTATATCTCTACTATAAATTTCAAACAAGTAAATTATTTTTCTACAAATTTTTATGCTTTGAATTATAATTATTATTTACTATTTCCAAATTCATTATAATAAATAATAATTATAATTCGTTCATTTGTTTATATTTTTAGGGTTTCGTGACCCAGGGCTGAAAGCCTTAGAGTTTCGTTCTGGCGTACGTCCGTCCATCCATCGTTCATATGGCAACAGTTACTTACTATGGCAAAAGTTACTATGGCAACAGTTACTATGGCAACAGTTACTTCGGCAAAAGTTAGTTACTATGGCAAAAGTTAGTTTCTGGGAAAAAGTTACTATGGCAAAAGTTACTACGGCAAAAGTTAGTTTCTGGGAAAAAGTTACTATGGCAAAAGTTACTATGGCAAAAGTTAGTTTCTGGGACAAAAGTTACTATGGCAACAGTTAGTTTCTGGGACAAAAGTTACTGTGGAAAAAGTTACTACGGCAAAAGTTAGTTTCTAGGACAAAAGTTACTATGCCAGAAGTTACTATGGCAAAAGTTAGTTTCTGGGACAAAAGTTACTATGGCAAAAGTTAGTTACTATGGCAGAAGTTACTATGGAAAAAGTTACTACGGCAAAAGTTAGTTTCTGGGACAAAAGTTACTATGGCAACAGTTAGTTTCTGGGACAAAAGTTACTATGGCAGAAGTTACTATGGAAAAAGTTACTACGGCAAAAGTTAGTTTCTGGGACAAAAGTTACTATGGCAACAGTTAGTTTCTGGGACAAAAGTTACTATGGCAGAAGTTACTATGGAAAAAGTTACTACGGCAAAAGTTAGTTTCTGGGAAAAAGTTACTATGGCAAAAGTTACTACGGCAAAAGTTAGTTTCTGGGAAAAAGTTACTATGGCAGAAGTTACTATGGCAAAAGTTACTACGGCAAAAGTTAGTTTCTGGGACAAAAGTTACTATGGCAACAGTTAGTTTCTGGGACAAAAGTTACTGTGGAAAAAGTTACTACGGCAAAAGTTAGTTTCTAGGACAAAAGTTACTATGGCAAAAGTTAGTTACTATGGCAGAAGTTACTATGGAAAAAGTTACTACGGCAAAAGTTAGTTTCTGGGACAAAAGTTACTATGGCAACAGTTAGTTTCTGGGACAAAAGTTACTATGGCAGAAGTTAGTTACTATGGCAGAAGTTACTATGGAAAAAGTTACTACGGCAAAAGTTAGTTTCTGGGACAAAAGTTACTATGGCAACAGTTAGTTTCTGGGACAAAAGTTACTATGGCAGAAGTTACTATGGAAAAAGTTACTACGGCAAAAGTTAGTTTCTGGGACAAAAGTTACTATGGCAACAGTTAGTTTCTGGGACAAAAGTTACTATGGCAGAAGTTACTATGGAAAAAGTTACTACGGCAAAAGTTAGTTTCTGGGAAAAAGTTACTATGGCAAAAGTTACTACGGCAAAAGTTAGTTTCTGGGAAAAAGTTACTATGGCAGAAGTTACTATGGCAAAAGTTACTACGGCAAAAGTTAGTTTCTGGGACAAAAGTTACTATGGCAACAGTTAGTTTCTGGGACAAAAGTTACTGTGGAAAAAGTTACTACGGCAAAAGTTAGTTTCTAGGACAAAAGTTACTATGCCAGAAGTTACTATGGCAAAAGTTAGTTTCTGGGACAAAAGTTACTATGGCAAAAGTTAGTTACTATGGCAGAAGTTACTATGGAAAAAGTTACTACGGCAAAAGTTAGTTTCTGGGACAAAAGTTACTATGGCAACAGTTAGTTTCTGGGACAAAAGTTACTATGGCAGAAGTTACTATGGAAAAAGTTACTACGGCAAAAGTTAGTTTCTGGGACAAAAGTTACTATGGCAAAAGTTATTATCGCAGCAGTTACTATGGCAATAGTTACTTTATGGTAACATTTGATTTCCATAGCCATACCGTTTCCCGCTTCTTTTTCTGATTTTTTTTTTTTATTATTTGTTATTATTATTAGGGTTCTTAGAAAGAAATAAAGGCGCACATTAACATATGTGCGCGTATACATTTATATAAAAAGAAAGAATCGATAACCTTTGATAGTCGGTGAAATGGAGCTCAAGAAAGATTGAGAGGGTTTGAATTTCAGTGGTTAAAAGTTGGCATTTGATCTTACATTTTACATCGATTTTTGTACTTTGATAAAAAAAAGAAATAAAAAAAAAAAATGTAAAATTATACCTTGGTTTGAATATCATTCCCATCCCTGCATGACTCACATGCACCAAATTCCCTAACTTCCGATATATGCAAAAGTATGCGAGAGGCTTTAAAAATAAAGTTTCCTGTATTTTTACTCATACTCCAACTATTTACCGTTATATAAAATATTACTCATATACATAATATTCGAGAGAGTAATTAATGTTTAATCTATTTAATACAATTAAATTAACATTAGAGGAATATTTTTATTTTATGAAAAAAAAACTAGACTTACTGTAAAAAAAAAATGTTAATAATGTAATGAAAGAAATTTTAATTTTTTAAATTCATATTGAGTAATATTTGCATTTCAACCAAGTTTAATCTTCTTAACGGGAGACCGGAAATTGAGGGCTTCAAGTCCTTAGGGGATTTGAGTGCTTTAAATTCTATTCATCTTTTCATTAGTGTCCTTTATGATGACTCTACTTCCACAAATACTTGATCTAATTCAATAAAATTCTACTCTGATTTTGTATATAAATTTAAATTGAAAATGTATTTCCATATATATTCTACAATCAATATATACGAAACAGTAAAAGAAACCAAAAATTTATTTCGATCAAAATAAATATTTATTTGAATTAAACAAATTTCGAATAAATAATTAATAAAATAAATAATTAATTGATTAATAAGATAATAGTGTTAGCAGTGAGGTAAAACATGTCAAAGTGTAAAAATTAAGAAGGTCTATACAAGAATTACATGCTTGGGTCGATGCTTGTAGAAATTGTACAAAAGGGGCTTCGCGTGTATATTTTCCCGAAGAAACGCGATCGATCCAGAATATATACGTCTGCTTCAATAGCCACCCTCGTTCAACAAATTACTTTTTCTTATAGTGACACACAACGACCACGTTTATCTCGCGAGGGGAACAGAGAAATTCATGTATTTGCAAAGAAAATAAAAATGTCTCGATATTTAGAAAAATCAAACAAAAATTTTCTCTTCAATTTTTTGGTCAATAATTTTTTTATTTTTTAATCATTTTAATTCTATTTTTATATTTTTCCCTCGCGTGTGATTTATTTAAAAAAAAAAGAACAATTTTAATACGATTACAACCTCGTGTAGGAAAAAATTGTATATACCCAAACTCGTAAAATCTATTAGAATTTTATAATCTAATCTATAAATTATAACCAATTTTATGATCCATAAAAAATTTATGTTTGCTAATTTTGTCCAACTTAAGAATTTTTTCACAAACCTTTTTTTATATGCAAAAACCAATTATTTAAAAAAAAAAAACAAAAGCTTGCTATTCATTGAATTGTACGTTTCTATTTTTTGAAAAAAAAGTAATAGAAACGAAATAATGGAAACAGAGACAGGAAGTTTGCAATTCAAACAATAAATGTGAGGCGCATATATATGAATGAATTTATAGTATGTAGACAATAAGCCGGGGAAAATAATGTTGTTTAAACCTATAATGATGTATCAGTTACGATCTATATAGACACAAAAGCAATACATTTATATATAGACTATTTTGAGAAACAAGTTCCCGTGTATATATTTTGCTTGTCATTTATATTAGATACCATAGAAAATATACGTAGGTGTTGAGGAAACGAACAAGTCCAGCTAAAATGATTCACAACGAAAAGATAAATTATTTATGAAACCACAGGAGGATAATAGACAATGCATGGGAACTTTAAATGAAAAAAAAAATGTCAACTGCACGCGACAATAATATACAAAAAACATTTACAAAAACTCATAGAAAAAATATAATTTTTATCCAAAGATGAAAATTTCTTTAATTTCGAATTGAAAATAGTATTTTTATACGAAGAATTGTTTTTGTTTGTATAGATATGTTTTATGTTAAAGGAAAAATTGTA
Organism: Leptopilina boulardi; assembly: GCF_019393585.1. Classification (NCBI taxonomy): domain Eukaryota; kingdom Metazoa; phylum Arthropoda; class Insecta; order Hymenoptera; family Figitidae; genus Leptopilina; species Leptopilina boulardi. Next base: position 66,292 of record NW_026138017.1, read on the forward strand.
TTATATTGAAATTCAGAAGATTGTGTTATAAAAAAGAATAAATTTTATTTTAATAAAACATGCCTCCGAGGCAGTTATTAAAAAAAAAAAAAAAGAGGGTGTGTGTGCCTCTCTCGTGGAAGTTGATTACAACAATATAACGGCTAGTTGCATCTTTGTCATGACGACGGAAAGTCGATAAATAAAATGTCCAATGGAGGCAACGAACTACCACTATATAAACTCTGAGTCACCGGCGCCTCACGTGAGTTCTGTTTCACTGAAACAACCACGACTGTCGCAAAATCACTTAATTGTAAACGAACATTTCCCCTATATAGACAAACGGGAAACATGCCAAAAAAAAACCCCCCTAAAAAATCTGATTTTTAAAATCAAAATTTAGCAAACAAACTTTTTCAAAATTTTACCAAACCTATAACTGAGTAAATGATTAGAAAAATCATTAGTGAGGTCAAAAAAAAAATGATTTCCACATCTGGACGATTCTCATTAAAGGCTGATGACCCTTGAGGCGAAAAGGGTCTGAAAGGCAGAGAATTGGAAAGATTGATGGGCAAATAAAAATGAAAAACAATATAACACGCCATATTCATGTATATGGCACACGCCATGTCGATCAGCTTCGTTAAAATTATAAACAGGAATAGAAGACCCCCGTAACACCGACAGCTGGTTGCGATTAGAGACGCAAACTTCTCCAAACAATTTTCTAAATATAGGTGTACTTTAAGTGAGATTTCACTTGTATTTACTTTCATCAAATCCTCAAAATCTGCACCCAAAAAACCTCACACAAAATATTTCTATACAAAAAGTATATAGCATCACTGAAATAAAATTCTAGTTAGAATAACCAGAATTCTGGTTAGGGTATATTTAACATTTTGATTCTGGTTAGGTTAACCAGAATTCTGGTTATTTTAACGAGAATTCTGGTTAACATAACTAGAAAGTAATGTTAAATATAGCCTAACCAGAATTTTTTTTTCAGTGATTGATTCCAGAAAACCATTTGATCCAATAACATCATTTTTTTTATCAAGAAAAGAATAATACAAACATAATTCAAATCAAGTTATTATCGATAGTTTTCTAAACCACTTATCGTGTTATATGAAGAGTTTCATTGTTGAGCAAGAACAATTGAAGGTTGTTTATATTTAGAATTGACCTTCAAACAAGGTTGAGAGTCCCTGACTAGTCGAAGAGGGTGTGTTCCTTTTGAGTTATTAGTATAGGGTCTACTAAAAATACCACCCAGAACCCATTGAATTGCATTTTAGTATTAAAAAAAAAATACAAATTTTATTTGTATACATAATAATAGGTGAACACTTAAACTGGCTATGGAATTTTGTCTTTAAATTCTCCGAAAGCCAATCAGAATGAAACCAAAGAAAGATTTTTCCCTTTTATTTCTGATAGAATTTAAATATCCGAATTCGGATTTAGAAATGAAATTAATTCAAACCCTAGACAAGTGTTAAAGTGATGAAAGCCAAACGAAATTTGAGAGGCATCGGAAAAGAAACCATATTGAAATAGCAAAAGAGAAACAGATGGTGAAAGAAAATACAATATTCTTAATTGAAAATACTACATGACAAAGAACAAAATTTTTAGAACATTCTGCAATAATCTCTGAATTTTTAATGTTCATTATTTAAAAAGAAGTTGAAAATTAATTCAGCAATAGAAAACTAGATTTTTGAGTAATGAAAATTTGGAATTATTTCTTTAATACAGAATAGGCGTTACTTTCGGGGAAAATTTATAGAATTGATAAATTAGTATATGTTTGAGGTAGTGCCGCAATAAAGAATTGTTTCCAAACTTTCACTATGTTTCAAAAAAATATTTAATTTATTTTGATAGAATTCGAAATTAGGAATTGTATTTTTTCCAAAAAGACATTTCAACTAATTCGTTGTGCTTTTGGGCGTGAAAAAGGCCGCAACATTTGGTATATTCATGTTAGTTAAAACCACCGGCGTCTGACAGTCGAGTTAAAACTGTGGGCTATTGTTAAAGCCGGGAATAGATTTGGATCTGGTTGCAGCGTCAAGGCGCGACGTTGACTTCTCCAGTGTTTCTCAACCTTATAACAATGACCCAATAAATACGCTAACAGTAGTAATTATTTAAAATCAAAAATCTATACCTATGTCCTTTTCATCAATTTTTCTTTCCAATTCCTTTCATCAACATAGTTTCTGTTGAACTTTGTTATACATTCAAAAACTTGTTAGGAACTTAAAAGACAAAAAGTTCAGACCAAAAATTAAACATGCTAATCAAGCTCAGTATATTCATAGTCAGTTAAAATCACGACTTTATAAAGGGTTTTTCATATTATATATGTATATATAATACTCGTCGGCAATATTGCTCGAAATAGGTAATAATTTTTGAATTATGGATTTGTGAAGCGTGCAAAAGTTGCACGATAATGTTGCACACCAAGCGTAATTTAATGGTAATGCAGGACGTTTTACATAATTGGACGAGATTGTCGTGTCTCTCTCCTTTAGAGTTTACCTACTATATAGCCTATATTGTTTATTCCTGGCAGGACCGCAACCTGCAGTTTGTGTACATATAATTTGTGGTTTTAGTATATATATATATACAAGAGAGCGTAATATTGTCAAGACTCCGGAGATTCTATTATCACTGATTTCCTATGTACAAAACTAGGACCTATCATGAATCCTATCTAAAAAAAAATCATAAAATTTTTAAAAAATAAAAATATAAAAAATTACCGACACAGAAATCTACCTTATCGACTGATGGTAAAACAGTTTTTCTCGAAAAATGAAAATATAAGAATTACCGACATAGAACTCTATCTTAACGACTGATGGCAAAATATCTTTTTTGAATAATAAAAATTACCGACATAGAAATCTACTTTACCGACTGATAGTAAGGTAGAGTTCTATGTCGGTAATTTTTATATTTTCATTTTTCGACAAAAAAACCTGTGTTACCATCAATCGGTAAGGTATATTTCTATGTTGGTAATTTTTATATTACCATTTCTCAAAAAAAAACTTTTACCCTCAGTCGGTAGGGTAGATTTCTGTGTCGGTAATTTTTTATTTTCGATATATGTGGATTTAACTGTACAATAAAATATAAAGAAAATAGGTATAATTAATATCTATAATGATATATTATCTGATTGAATTAAGGGAAATCGCAGTTTCGACAGAATGTAAATATTTCCTGTAGTTGATTTCATTTTCAGAGGTTGAAATTCAATGACCTGAATGGAAATGAACCTTATTCTATTCGCGACAGTCGCGCGCTATATAGAGAGGGTAAATTTATTAAACCGTGTCAGATAAAAAGTGATTGGAGTTTTAATATACTCTTTATCGGACAATTTGTTCTTACTGTAAAAAAAAAAAAAAATAATAAAATTACCGCAAATTTCTTATACTTTTGTACTCTACTAATTCTTTATAAAACTCTAAATCTGAATTAATAAAAATTATAATTTAAAAGCAAAAAATGAATTAAATTCAAATTATAGTTAAAATTTGTATTCTTTAGAAAGGTTTCTTTATTAGTTCGACTGTTTAGTATTTAGAGGTTTTAAAGAAAGGAAATAAAAAAAAGAAACAAATACGAACTCGATCATGACTATTTTCGGATGTGGACGCGCTTCTTCATTGAATGGGTGCAACGGCATCGTCAATTTCGCCTTGATGGCTTTTTTATGAATCCCCCAACGAAAGCAAATCAAGTGGAACGTATACGGCTAATTCTCTGGTTAAATAAAATTCGACCAAGATGTTAAAAAAAGAAGAAAATTTTTTTGAAAAAATAGAGAATTGTAAAATAATTAATATTTTAATAAAATATTAATTTTTTTCATCTCCTGTTAAAATTAACTTCATTAAACTAATGACAAGAGGTTTTTTTTCGGGTGAAAGAGTGAACCCCTATAAAATTTCGTAATAGAGGTGTTATTCGAGAACCATATGGCAACGTATGGCACGTGTGCGGAGGCAAAAAAAAAATATTTGTGACATTATTCCCTATGGCTTACCGGAAGTGGTTTTTAGTTCATTCGAGTGTTTGAACAATGCTCTCAATACCACCGCAAGAGAGTGACTCTGAACCACTTTGAGCTCAATTCTCAAATAATTTTACAATAATAATAATAATAATAGAAGTCCCTATATTTATTCGCAAGATCAAAATAAATCAAAGCACAGCTGGCCACCCTCTTTAACTTTTCTTGTTCTATTTTACAAAGGAGAAAATGCAAAATAATAAATGACCCACACATACGTGAAATTACCATTGTTTTCAAGTTCTGTAGGCGGAATAGCAAATTTTGCATATAACAGATGAATTTCTTTTTTTTTCTGTATATATACAAGCGTCAAGTTTGGCTTATGTGGCTTTTTAACTCCACGTGAAATGTGAAAAAAGAAGAAATGTGATAAAAAAAATATATATATACTCTCTTTTCTTCGCGCGCACAGACGCCTAAAACCCGTTACGGATATAGCTGTTTGCTTCTTTTGACAGAGATGGAGAATCATCGAAAAAGGGGGGGGGGAGCAGTGAGTAAGGGAGCAAAGGGAAAAAAAGAGAGTGAGAAGATATATAAAATGAAAGATGGTGAAACAGAAGGATATTTTCGAAGCCATATAGTATATAGCTATATACTGGAAAAAGTTATAACATATGTGCACGCTGAAATAATGATATATACAACGGGCAGATGATATGTCCGCGGATAATGTTATAGAAATTACCAAAGAAAAACAATTTTCACCTTTTTTTTCATTTAAGAATTTTTTTGAAAAAAATTTATTTCGTTTAAATAATAATAATAATCGGTTATTTCACTTTGGCAAAATATAATTTATTTGGATGAAATTATTTTTTATTTCCATATGAAATAAACTGTATTGGATCGATTTTCATTTTTAACTATATAAATGTGCGATTAATATATATATAAACGTGAATTCTATATAAAGTTTGCAGTTTGGATGCACTCTACAAAATAAGTGACGATAACCCATTTTAGATATCAATGACAGATATTAGTAGGCGGTCGATGCATTTAATGGAGGCGAAGTTATTATATTCATTTTGAAAGAGTCCAAGGTCTTTATTTCATAAGAATATAAAATTATCTTTCAAGGATTAATTAAATCTATAATTCCTAATTAACAAGTCTGTGAGATTCTTCACATTAATTCCGCCCATATATACCTTTATAATTTTTCTATTTATTTTAAAATCAAAAGAAAAATTTTCACTCTCTAAATCTGAATTAGTAAAAATGTTTACTAAATTAAATTAGTGACTCACTTTTTGCATTAGAATTAGTTAAATTTGACTAATTGTTAGTAAAATTTACTAATAATTAGTAAAATTTTACTAATTCTGAAGCAATAAGTGAGTCACTAATTCAAATTAGTAAACATTTTTACTAATTCAGATTTAGAGAGTGAAAATTTTTCTTTTATCGGTAAAATAAAAATCCTCTTCCAAATTGATAAATGGAAGTTTGGAAATTGATTTTCATAAGCAAAAAAAATCAATTCGACTAGAAAAAAATTTACCAGTAAAATAGATTTTCCAGGGAAATATATGGAAAAATTTTTTTGAAACCACTAAAGACGTTGTTAAATTTTTCCCTTCTCTCTCTCTCTTTCTCTATATATACAGATGCGTATAGGGAGGTCGTTTTCCATTTTTAAACCAACGGAAAAAAAGAGTATGCGCCTTCTAGCGTCAATATTGAATGAAGAAACATTTTCTTAGTATATATACGAGAAGAGATACAAGTAAATTTTTGTTTCCCTTTTTGGAGGCTATATATATGATGATATACCCGCGTATGTATAAATATATATATGAGGAATAAAAGATATAATTCACCAAGCGAGTCATATCGTTGGGTCAGGAATAAATTGTCAGTTATATAGTATGAAGTCGCTTACATTATAAAGTTAATACAACCCACATATGGCACGAGTTCGTACACACAAATATATATGTACTCTCTCCGTGATCATTGGGATTAACATTATCGCTCTTGACCCACGTTTATAAACCATATCTGACAGCATTTCTATGCTAATTGGTGTATAATTGAGATTTCCTTCGATTATCAAATAGCCGAGAACACTGCATTGAGAGTGAGAGAGAGAAAAGAGGAGAGAGACCCTGATTATTTTACTAGTCGACAAAATATATAATTCGAATCTGGGTTAACGTATAATTAGCGCAAATTTTCCCTTTGGGGGGGCTTCAATTTATTTTATAATATGTCCGCTTTAAAAGAGGTCAGTAGTATATTTCCTAATGCGTTATATAATTTTTGTTAAAATTGCAATATTAAAGTATACTCACAAATTAAATATAATTTATGGAAACTGAGAACTCACCTGCAACAAAAGAAAGAAATTTTGTTCAAAATAATAAATCAAATAGAAATATTTAATAAATATAATAAAAAATAGAAAAGAAAGCATAAAAAATGAATACAAAAATGTCAAGAGAGAAAAACTGATTTATCATCTCTGTCAATAATAAAATATATATATATATATATAAAAGCTTATCAGTTGTACAATTCAAGATGAAAGGTTGAGCAATATTTTTTCGCGGTTCAATGTACATATTATCAAGGGACATATCGATACTCTCTGGTTCAATGTTTGCCGACTCCCTGTGGTTTCTTTCTTCAAATATAGTTGAATCATTCTTTTTTTTTATTCGCTCGTGTCTAACAGAAACTGCCCTTGGCAAAAAAAGAGATAAAATTTTAAGAAAAGAAGTTTCTATATTTTCTTATAATTCTAGAGAAACAAATATTTGTTTTATAATTAAAAACCTACTTTATTTCCATTTCCTCAAAATCTTCAATTAATAATTTTTTTTCAAAATGTTAATTTTCAATGCCAAATAAATTCGAAATTGAAGAATATTTGAAAGAAAATTGTGAAAAAAATTCTAAACTGCAAAGCAATCAGTTGGATATTGTATAACGATAAGAAAAGAGAAAAGTAGAACAGATTAGATTATATAGTACCAACATTGAAAGTCTATTACTTTTAAAGCAGTGTCGTAAAAATGTAGAAAAAAATTTTCTAAAATTAGATACAAAATATTTACACGTACATAATTTTATGCGTTTGTAAATGATTTTCCGTCGTACATAAAAAAAATTACGATTTTTGTAAATAGATTATAAAATTGAATTTAATACAATAATAATTCTAAAACGGCTTTTCTTAATTGAAAAATCAGAAATAAAATTAGATTTCATTTTTGAAAAATGGAATTTTTATAATATAAGTTACATAAGAAAAAGATTAAACTCAAATGCGGATGTTGAGAGGACAATAACTTTTGAAAAGGATAAGAGAACTCTTTGGCATAATCAAATGTAGTCGTGCATTCGCATTTTGTTGAACTACAAATAAGACATGCAATGTTATACATACGCTATAAGTCTTCGCTTACTGAAATGGTCAGTTGATTGCCATTTCATGGAAAAGAAGCTTACTGTACATATAGCTTACAATACACGGAAATAGTTTATACAATGCCTTTTTCAGAGAGAAAGAGAGAGAGAGAGAGGATTATTTCTCTTTCAACAGAATATTTTTCAAAATTTTTGGGATTTCTATTTTTTTTTTCTATAATTCAAATGGAAAAATAAAAATTATAATTCGAATTTATTATTTTTGTTTAACAAAGAAATCAGAGCATTTGTGAAGAAAGCGATAAATTTTTGACCAACTGGACACTATTTCTAGTTACATAAACTTTCCAGATGCTTTGGATTTCGCTCAGATAAGTAAACATTAGACAGCTTTCCCTTCAATGTATATAATAAACCGATATATAAAAGACCCCCAGCATAATGGTAATAATTCTTTCAAAAAAACGATTGTTGCCCGCACGAGGTCGAAAATCATTGCAGATCGTGTGCCCCCGGAACTATGCTCCAGCGGGCTCGAGTCTCTTTTTTTTTCCTCCATTGTCAGCATATATAGCCAAAGGACACTCGACCAGACAACAATCGAAAACCGAATTCCAAGAATTTTCAGAAGCTGCGACTTATGGACCACTCGAGTAACTTTTATATTATTTTTCGTATTCTAATTTTCAGTAAAATAATAATTACATATTTCCTTCTTTTCAATTGAAAACCGAATTCTAAGAATTTTCAGAAGCTGCGACCTATGGACCACTCGAGTAACTTTTATATTATTTTTCGTATTTTAATTTTCAGTAAAATAATAATTAATTTTTTCTTTTCAATTGGAAAATTTATATTACCCTATACCTTTAAATCCGTTTATACGACTAAATTTTCCCATTAATTTTCTCGCTATTATTAATTATCTTGTTAAATTCCTTTTGGGGATTAAATTCCACTTCGCTAAATGCCACTATTAAATACTCCCTCATATGTAAAATATTTATTGTTATAGTCTAGCAAAGTGTTTGGGTTAGAAAACCACATGTATTGTAATATTATTCATTCAGAGGGCGATAATCGTGCGCAAAGCTCGTCAAAACCACAATACAAATATTGTAACTAGAGAATAAATGATTTAAATAAATTGATTGAAATAAAACAAGAAAAAAAATTATTTACCAACAGTTTTTTTTCTAATTTAATTTTTTTTTGGCTTATTAATAAACAATCAAAAATTTTTAGAAAATAAAATACTTGTAAAATTTTAGTGTGAAAATAGAAATGGACGAACAGGTATAGAGAAGAAAAAAAAGGTAGCTGTTAAGTTACTGGTTTCTTTACCTTTTTTTTAAAAAAAGAAAATAAAAAACACTCGATAAAATCGATGGAATGTTTGTCAAAATTTATCTATAGAAAAAGTCCGCAGGACTATTAGAAAGGCATTTTTTTTTCCTTTCAAAAGAATAGAAGAATCCCGACTTATCACTTGCATCAGACGTTTAAAGATGAATAAATTCACTAATGATCGCACTTAAAGGAAAAATAGATTGTTTTCATTTTTTCTCAGTGTGAGGTCCCTTTACATTTGTCGAGTCATTGATTTTTTTTTCAAGTATAAAATATAAATGATTAAAAAAAAATATATTCACGATTTATTAAATTTCAATTCTATCATTAAACGTGTTGAATCAAATTTTGATTAATTAAAAAAAAAATCTCGTTTTCTTTTTTCTATGTTATTTTTACAAATCATTTTTTTTTCTTTGTTTGACAATCAATACGCGTGCTTATTTTCAAATTACATTATTAAATTTTTTTTTTAATTAATAATAATAATATTTTTGCTCTGTACTAAAGATAAGCAAATTTATATTTTTATTATGTCTGATAATGTGAATTTAAATATTTTGTTCAGCACTTAACCAAATCCAAATTTGGTGTTTGTAAAGGATATTACAGGGTCTCATTGTGTACACGTTTCTCTGGTACGTCAAATAGACTTTAGTGTATATATATATATGGGCAAGTCCTCTCGCAATTAGTGAAATTAATGATCCGCAGAGCGTCCGTATTATATATATATTGCACGCGCAGTCGCGTTACTTAATATGATCACAATAATTTATTCATTTGTGTTAAATACTTATTTTACATTGTTTTCAAATAGTTTAGATTTAAACCACACAAATATATTCATATACGCAAATAATCATTAAATCTTTCCACACTGAATCACCGCAATTATAAAAAAATCATTAAAAAATAATTTTGTACTTTTAATAAAATAAACAAAAAATTATCACAAGACATTATAATTATAAAAATAATTATTTTTCTGCTCTATAAGAAATAGTGAAATTCTTTTTTAAAACAACAAAACTTTTTTTTTTCTTAATTAATAAATTATAATTTATTATATTTTTGAAATTCGAAAAGAAAAAAAAAACTCATTTTAAAAGAAGAATAAAGAAAATAATGGAAATAATAATAAACTGTGATGAGAAAATTTTTGCTCTGTTCACCGAAATTAACATCAAAGAGACTTTTCTTTGGGAAATTGTAAACGCATTACAAGGTAACTCTGTAAGGAGCACGTAACTACATATACTTGAAAGAGAGAGAACCTTTGCTCCCTCTTTTTTTTTTCTGTCGCTACCAAGAGGTCATTAGGTTCAATTTCATGCTCATAAAGTGCAATAATTTATTCTCAAGAAAGACGCTTGCTTCTCATCTAACATTGAATTTCTTTTTTTTAATTAAACTCTTAATTTTTTTTTTTTTTTTTGAAGATCATAAACCCTATAACGATTCAAAAACTATTTCCATTTTTTTTTTAAATAATTATCAAAATACAAATGACAATGAAAACTTAGTGCTAATTTTCAAAAATTTTATTAACCCTTGACTTATTAGAAAAAAAAAATGAGAAAAAAAAATACACAATTGTATAGGAAATATTTGTGGAATACATTAGAAGTGGAAAAACAGGTTTTTCCCCCTAGATGAATTTTCTATTTGTAAAAGCTTAATGCTCATCCCATGACTTATTAAATTTTTTTTGAAATTGAAAACGAAAAAAAAATTCTGGTACTTTTTTCTGTTATATCGATAAACTCATAAGGTATTTCATAATTTATTAGACCGTGCAATCATTCAGAAATCTCCATGATTCTAGCAGCTGTGTTCGTACCAACTATATAACAGCGAAACCCGTTAACAAACGTCTCTCGAAAGACTTTACAGTTATACATAGTTGCTCGATTATTTTCTTACTCTGAAAAGGCTATCCGTTGACCTTAATTAACATTCATAACGATTACATTTAAATTACACTAGATTTTCAATACAAAATAATAAAAAAATAACTCGAACAAACAAAAATATATTCTATTTCCTTTTTAAAAAAAATTCATCTAAATAGAAATAATAAAATTCAAAAAAAAAAAAAACAATCCTTTACAATCCTAATTAAAACAATTTAATCAATTGTTAATATAATAAAAAATTAATTTTTAATTAAATTGTTAATTTAATAAAAAATTAATTTTTAATTTAAAATTAATAATTCTTTCAAATAAATTAAAATTGTATTTATTTCTAGTACATATAGACAACTTCCGATTCTTTCTTTTGATTTCTGAAGAAGATAGTCGAATATATCCTGTATACAAACGTACGCGGTTGGAAATTTTGAACAGCCTCAAGACCGTGACACTTTCGGCTTTACTTAGACCGGAAATTATGTCTGGACTGCCAAGTAATATTATAAATTTAGACTAGAATATATTGTTTTCGTCTCTTGAACTCAAAATTATATGTGTATAAAAAAAAAAATTCCAAAAAAGCGGATTAGTTTACTAATTTTCTATATAAAACCAAAATAAAGAAATAGAACGAAAGTCGCATTTGTATAATTAAAATTAAAAGAAAAACATGATTTTTTATATTCATATATATATAGTGAATTAATTAATATTTAATTGGAAATTAAATAATTTTTTCTCGAAACATCAACTCTATTTGTAAAAAAAAAATATCTCTCAAGTTTAACAATTAATCTCACTTGCGTTTAACAATTAAAATTAAATTCTCTCCTCTTATCTATGGGGAATATCAATTCTACATCTCGCGGAAAGTTTCACTCGACTCAGATTAAAATAAATTTTAATTGAACATCATTTTTTTCCCCCCCTTTCAATTTAATTTCACTTTAACCAAATATGGATTCATTTAATTTTGTAAGTAACAATAATTATAATTTAAAGAGTAAAAAAAAAAAATTAAGACAAGTTTCAGTCGACTTATAATATGCCTTTCACATTCAAGCCTTGTTGAGTCATTATGATTCATAAGAAAAAGTTAAACTATTTGAACGTAATTGTTACGAGTCCAAGAGCAATAAAATGCAAAAAAAAATACATTTAAACGTAATGTATGTTTCTATAAATTTTCATTCGGTTCATTTTTGACATAAGGGATCACCCCTCCCTCTAAATCCTTCAACAAAGGGCTTGGATTCCATTATAACTACTCTCTCGCTTTTGTGAACAAAAAACCATTATTCTTCGTCTGACGTTATAATAATAATTTTAACTATATAATACACAAATGCGGCTTAAGTTCTACTTTTTTTTGTCGCGTTCCAACGCATGTGAGAATGAATCGAAAAAAAAATTAAAAAAAAGAAGCAGGAGGTCCCGGAGGCACTTCGATTGCTTTATAAGATAACTCAAGGTGCTTGATTGAGTCCATTTATCCCGCTACTCAGTAAATCAAGATACTGTAGAAAACTTAAAGAAAGTTAAAATTACTTTTAATCCCCAAAAGATTCCGTATTTTATTGTTTTTTTTTAATCAATTAATCATCAAAACCTGTTTGTCACCTTTTTTCAATTATTTATCAAATTAGATTTAAAAATCCGCCTGCAATTTCATAACCAACTTTCGCTGATTACAAAACAAAGCAGTCAATTTCCTAACCTTACAAATTCACTTCAATCTTATTGAACAAAAACACTTGAACTGATAAATTGCTATTATAGTTTTAAATCAATTTCACAACAATCAAAACTTAACTACATTCTTGGTATTAAAAAAATCAAAATTTCAGCAATTGTTCAAAAAAAAAAAATCGAACTCCGTTATGTACATCCTACGTAAATATTAAAAACTAATAAGTTAATAAATAATTATTAATATATAAACAAGCTTACCTTGATTCTGTGACAGAACAGCGGGAAGAGTCGTGATCACCAATAATACCCAAACAAGCACCGATTTCCACTGCACCGAATCACTGTAAAAGCACCTTGTCGTAGATGAAGAATAACACCAAATATCACCTGCCATTTTCTAGTAACTATTTCGGCGATAATTCGCAATGTTTCACGCAAATATAATCATTACGAACAGTTTATCGCACTACTGTCTATTTATTAATAAACATACATCCGCACTGCTTGGAGTATCCAACCTTACTGACGAGTCACACACGCCTACGCCACTGAGGTGAGCGATCGTAAGAAAGTCAACTGCGCATGCTCACCACACTGGACAAAAGTTATCTGATTTGTCGGACAAAAGCGCACTAATTTAAACAGACCAATCACAAGGAACATTTCAAAAATTTCCGCTCATTTCAACCAATTGTCAATTATGGATCCTTTCCAATAAAGCTAACTTCAGATTATATACTTAACATGTGGCAACATAACCTCATGTGTCAAAATTTCACAAACAAAAATAGAAATTTTTATTTATATTGTGTTTATCGATATTTATAAATATAATTAACGGTACTAAAAAATAATTCTATAATATTAAATAAGAATTGTTATTTACGAACATTTTTGTAAAAATGGAAAAAAAAGAACAACGTAAGTCTACTTATATTTGGTATTAAATATAATGTGAAAATTCTTATTTAAAATATATTTGATTTATTAAATGAAAAGTATTAGAATCAATTTGTTAAAAGTTTATTTTTTTTTTAAAGAAATGTTCCAGCCTTTACCAGCAAAAATTATCAATAAAGTAACAACATATGAAGGAAGAGAAAAATATGTTTTAAAATTTCTAAACGATACTTTACCAGCATCGGACATTAAAAAAATACCAGATGAAATGAAAAAAGTAAGTAAAAAAATTTGCTTTTCATTTATCACTATTATTGGTTATATTTTAATGAATTTATTTATTTCATTTGCAGACATTTTTCTTCAGTAAACATAGATCGAAAGATCAATTTAAAAAGAAGCATAAAAAACGATCATTCTCGGGAATGAGGAAAAAAATTCTTTTAAATTTAAACAAAGGAAAACATAAAGAATTACTATTTACAGATCTTATTCCCTTAAATACAATTTGGTTAGATTATATGCGAAATTTGCTTGGAGTGAAGAGTTTCAATAAAATACCAAATAATCCTTTGGAATCAAATTGGGAAACTGTGAATCAAAAAATAATGAAAGCTGATTATCATGGAGCAAAAATCTTCGTTATCAGATCAAAATGTCCCAGTTTAATTGGAGTCAATGGAATTATTTTACAGGATACAAAAAATACTTTTAGATTGATTGGAGAAGACGATGTTATTCGCAGTATGTAAAATAAATTAAAACTTTTAAAATTAATTATTATTTAAAAAATAATAATAATTACCTTTTATTCCAGCTGTTCCAAAGGAGACATCGAAATTTCAAATTATATTAGATAATGTTCATTTAGAAGTTTTAGGAAAAGAACTTTGCATTCGACCAGCTGAGAGGTCAGTTAGAAAATTCAAAAATACTCAAATACCCGATTTATAAACAAGTAAATTATTAAATTTGTATATTATTTGAAGTAATAAGTAAAATAGAAAATATTTTTTAATGTCAATAATTTCCAATTTTAGTTAAAACAATAAAATATAAATAATATTAATTTTAATTAAATATAAAATAAATAATTTCAGTTTCATTAAAACCAAAAATCATATTATTTATTGAGTTTTAAAATTTACATTCTAAATATATGTGAAACAAAGACAAAAAAAGAAAAAAAAAAAAATCAAAGCAGGAAGTTGACATTGAAAATAATTTCGAAACACGCTTCATTTTTATTTCAAACTATTCATATATAGCATTTTCTGCACATTTCATTACATATTACAATTGGAAACAATAAAATGTGTCCTGCACCACATTGATCATGCAAATCAATTAAACATATTCCATTTTTTCGTCTATAATTTATTTTTCTTTTATTTTTCCTTTCGTTAATACGATTTGTTTTTTTTTTAAATTTGTAATATTATATTATATGTATATCTACTACTTACACGTTATATTATTATTATTATTATTATTATTAATTACCAGTTTATAATATATAATTATGTATTTATAATATATATGTATAATTATCGATCTTGTTTTTGCTCTCGTTTGTTTGTTTTTTTTTTTCATCCAATAATTATAATTCACAAATATTCAAATAATTATATGATATATCAATACAATAACAACTTGCGTCAGAACCACAAACGTTGCGGTTCAAATAATTGAAACAAATTCATTCGTTCAAGTATGTTGGTTTTTTTTTTTGTTTTCAAGGATTTGATTTCGAAAATACAGTGCAAGGACAAGAATTTTAGAGATTTTTTTTTTTTTGGGAATGTCATAATCTTTCACTCGTGTCCATCTACCTTTACTGTTTTTCAAAAACTAATACCTATATGCGTATTTACCGGGATTGAAAAATGTCAAACACTCGTGATATCTCAGAAATTAAGTTTGGAAAAAAAAAATTGTTGCTGTCGTTTTTTCTATCTTTTTCCTTACAGGACGAATTTTTGTCCAAATAGTCAAGACCCTCACATATTCTATAGAATGAATTGTATAGCAGTGAAACGAGAATAAAATCTCATTTCCTAAAAGTGCTTTAATAGAAAAACAATGTTTTTGTTTTTACTAAAGTTTACTACACGATAGTCAAAAAAGACTTTTCTTTCTCTTTTTCTCAAGGCAATATTTAATATATATTAAAGTCGATCTAAACAGTTTTTTTTAAAAAAAAAAGAAACCAAAAACAAAGCATTTACAAAATATTTAAAAAATTCTTTTTCTATTTTTATTTAAAAAAAAAGAGAAAATACTACTCGAACTATTTTTAGTTACACTGATTAAAGACGCCACGCTGGGGGGAAGGGTGTTCTAATTAAATTAGAGACGTAACAATTCTATATTAAAAAAAAAAAGTTATCTCAAAATCAAAAGACTTCAAAAGTTATATTTTTTTTTCTCTTGCAGTTTAAATGAAAATTCTATCTAACATACGTCTGGACAAGTATAACAAAATATACGACGGAACAAATAACAGATAGACAAGCAGCTAGATTGTGATGTTAACTGCCAGTTTAACAAATAAGTTCAAAATATTCTAAAACTTAATTCCTTTAAAGAATTTTTTTTTTTCCTTTAAAAAAAGAAAATACTTTTTATAATTCAATGACTCGTGTCATTATGTGAATTTCATTTTTTTTTTCTTTTAACGATCAAGCTCCTGAAAAGTTACGAGTTGCATGAAAATTTGTTTTGTGTACATCAAGATTTATATTCAAATTACTCTTTACGTGAAACAAATTTTGTTTTGTTGGGTTATTTATTATTTTTGCTTTTTCTGGAAGAGGGACGACGTAGAGTATTTCGGAAGTCATGCCACAAGCAAACTACACACACCTGACACAATCATATTTTTTTTTTTTTTTTTTTTTATACAACACGAGAATAATTCTAATCATTCGGATGAAATTTATTATTTTTTTCATCTCAACACTAAATGCAAACGCGAATTTTAAAATTTATTTTTCTCCACGAGAGGGAAAATAATTTATTTATTAATTTGAATTTTTTTTTTACGACAATACGTTTTTTTAAATTCTTTACAGGGCCATTCAATCATGGATGATCGACATTCAATTCTTTTTCTTGTATCTACAAATTTGCAATAAATATTTTTTTTTGATATATGACGAGACGACGTCTTATATCGATTTATTTTATTTTTTTTTTCTTATTAGCATAGACTGGTCTAAGCGTAACGATGTCTGCTGTGTAGTGACATTTCTTCAGCGTTTATTTTTTTGTTTTTTTTAATTTACGTCTAAGATTCTAGGGGCGGTACTCTTGATCTAAGCCTTATAGAAAAGTAAATGTTGATCGGTATTTGAAAATGAGTTATACAATGGTTCTCACATGCCGTAACCTTGATACGCTGCTGCTGCGGGTGCATAAACCCCTTGGGCAGGTGCTCCATATACACCTGCGGGTGCATAGCCTGGTGCCATCATTCCCGGTCCTGCCGTTAACATCAATTGTGGTTCGGCTGCAAATTTTTTATTTTCATAATTATTATGTATTTAAAATAAAATTTTTAATTTACATTTCGTTATATTTAAAATAATTTAAATAAATTTTTACTAAAAAAAAAAATACTTACGCATAATCATAGGCTTAACTTCATGATCATCAGTCTCTTCTAAACGTCGGTTTTCAGCTTCTTCCAATTTATCAACCTTTAAAAGAATTTAAAAAAAATAAAACTCTAATCTTTATTCATTCATTTAATTTTTGTTTTTAAAAATACTTAGTTACGAAAAAGAGCAATTTGTTGAAATAAAATAAAATTCTTACCTTCGAGATATATTCTCGCGCAACTTGAATGAGGTAAGGCATTGCGAAATGCAGAATTTTGTGTCTCCACGCAAGTTCTAAAATCACATCCGGATGAAGTAAATCATAACAATGGAAAAGGCACGCCGCGAAGCAATCTTTTGATCCTCTCTCCAAGAACCACTCCAACAATTCCTCGGCGACTTCAGCTTGACGAGATTCGGCCGCATATTCCATCGCATCCCTAATCAAAATAAAATCAAAAGAATCAAAAAAAATTCTTATCCATTTTTTTTTGTTTTTTTTTTTATTTATACTCACCTAAATAATCTGTCTTTTTTACACAATTCCACCGATTGTTTCCATCTGTTATTACCCTTATACAAATAGGCGGCAATTCGTCTAAATTCAATCAACTCGTGCTTCTCAAGTTGTTGAGCAAGTGCAATATTATCGAAATTATCAAATGCGTCTATCGACGTTCTCAAACCCTGATAATCCTCCTCATCAATCAATAAACCATTTAAAGCCTCATTAATTGCTTTATTGTTTAATGCTTGAACCGAACGCAAATATGGTTTCACCAATTGTAAATGATCCATTCGCGTAAAATAAGCAACTGATCTTGTATGATCCATTCGTGGTGCAAGAACAAGTAAAATATCATTCAACAATAATGGTTTAAATTCCACATAAAATTGTATAGCCTTATAATAAAGCTCAACATTGGCGACTTTGGTGATAACATCCTTAAAATGACCCTCTCTCCATGCCTCAGTTGGATGTTGCATCATTGCCAATACTGCATTATCATATTCCTCGTATTTATCATATAAAAATACAAGTTCCGCCCATAAATGTGCTTGTTCAGCGGCGCGCAATACTTTTGGTATATTAACGCGTGACCAAAATAATTCAAGATGTTCCCTCATTCTTTGTGGTTTAAATTTACTGTAAAGAATTGCAAGCTCCGTAAACATTCCCATATGTGCTCTTTCAAGTCCCAATGCGGCTTCCAAAAGATTTATCAACTCCTCAAAATGTCCACGATCCTGATAGTAATTTATTAAATCTTCAAGTTCATCGGCATGAACAACAATGTGCAAGCCGCACATTTGTGCCAATCGAAATTCACCACTATCAACGCACGCAAAACAAACCTCCTTCCAAGTGCGCGTTGAATTCGCTTTTCTTGCACTGTCAACAGCGCCTTGAAATTCTTTCAAATGCACCAATGTTATTGCAAGACGGGCAAAGTTCGACACATTGTTGTACAATAACTTTGCTGGTTCGTACATTTTATCATCAAAGCAACGATCACCGATCTAGAAAAAAAGAAATTTTTTAAATTCTTAAAAAAAGTAATTTAGTTCCAAAAATGAGATTTTAATTTACCTTTTGAATGTCAGCATGATTTGGTCCAGAAATAAATTCTTCAAGATCAGCAAGTCGATTGGTGCGAGCGTAAGCATAAATCAATTCACTTTCAATGAATGATTCTCTTGTTTTCTTGCGTGCCATCTGAAGATAACGCACAAGGTCCTCCCAGTGTGATGTTCTATGTGCTGTTTCCACAACATCAACATAAGCAGTTGGATCATCAGCCTTGATGTAACTGTCAATTGATTCCTTAACCAAACCCTGATTCAATTGAGCCTTCGCCAATTGAGACCAAACAGCCGGTTCGTTACACCTATTCAAAAAAAAAAAATATTTGAAATTGTAATTATTAACGAGCAAAAATTTAAATAAACAAAATATTTACCTTTCTGCAAATTCATATGCTCTATCAAGATTATTGACTTGATCAATCAATACTTGAATAGCTGACGTATTGACATCGAATTTTTTGAAAATAGCAAAAGCCTCCTCATAAAGTTCATTATTAATAGCAATATTAGCAATATCCGGTGCATCGTAATTATCTAAACGATTAATGTATTCCATAACACGTGTACGATCTGCTTTTATTGCCGTCAATATCAAGAGATTTTGTAAATTACGATGATCACTGAAAACACTGCTATCGAGAACAATTTTCTCAAGAAGTTCAATCAATTCATTTGGCAAATCGGCTGTCATGAATGCCTTAACTGTCACCGATATATCTTCCGGATCCTGTGTCTCTGACAGAGCTGTTTGTACCACCTAAAATAATTAAAGTAAAAATTAATTTCAATTGGTCATTAGTAAAAAAAACAAAAAGGCGATCATCGACATTACCTGATCGATCAATGGTCGCTTGTAGGGATTGCTCTCAAGCAAAACTTCAGCCCAAAGATCCGGATCTCTTCGTCTAACGAGATACCTTGCCTCACTCTTAAAAAGACTATTCTCATTGCAAACACTTATTAATTCTCGATCACATTGTCCACGTTCATAAGCAATGCAAGCCAAATGTGGATCGCGTTTCTCACAATATTTACCCACTACTCTACTGTCGTAAAATTGATTCTCTCTGCAAATTAAAAATAAAATTAAAAAAAAACATTCATTTTACAAATAATAAATAATATATAAAAGTCACTTACTTAAGAAATCTTTCTGGATTATTATTGCTATCAATATAGATTTTGGCTAAAGCATTATGAGTAGCTGGCTCAACACATCCTTCATGAACGCGCGATTCAAGCCACGGTAGCAATAATTTCAATCGATTACGTTTTTCCACCTCTTCCACAAGTTCATCTGTGGAAAATTGTCCACGAACAACTAAAATCAAATTTTTTATTATGTCCTCCGAACAATCAACATCTAACAAACCACCGATAACGACTGGCAATCGCGAAGGATTCACCTGAAAGCAAAAAAAAAAAAACATTTTATATAAAAAATAAATAAATAAATAAAATTTGTTGAAATTTCAAATTACCCACCTTTTGCACATAAATTTCAATATATTTTTGTAAATTATTTCTGTACAAATATAACACAAGATCGTGCACAAAATCAAAACGATCACACACGATAATCAACGGTAACTGATCAGAGAGTTTAGCTTCCTTGAGGAAATTTTTTACTCTCTCAGCATTATAACAATTACTCTCACGACAAATACGTTCAACTTCTTTGATTTGTCCAGTTTTACACGCAGCTTGAATATATTTAAAGTGCACTTCCTGATCTTGACTGAAATTCACAATAGAACCAAGAAAATAGAATAGTCCCTCGTACGATTTAAAGCTCTCAAAAAGATCTGTAAGAGCAAAAAAATTAAGTCAAAGAAAAAAGGAAACCTAAATGAAAGGAAAATTTTTATAATTACCGATAAGCGCTTTCGTTGTTAGTTGCTCGTGATATTTTGTGGCAATTTGAACGCAAATTTGTAAATTTTGTCGAATATTTGCAGTGAGCATTGCTTTTAAACATTCAAGTGAATCCTCAACTGAGAGTGTACCAAAAAATCCAACGAGCCAATCGGGCGATAATAAATGTGTATGAACAACAGCACGTTTAATATCATATAAATCGGTATAATGTTCAAGTGCTCTTTGCAATAATCCAGCTTTTTCACACAATTGTGCAACATGAGCACGATCATAATGAGTAAACATTTGATTTCCTAAAATTGCATCAGCCACTTGTGGCGCTGACATTAAATTCATCTCGAGGAGACGCGTTTGTAATGCACCCTCGCTTGGACGATTATTTTTCAAGGCGTCCAACAAAAAGGCCGTACATTGTTGCACCATATTTTGCTCCATAAATATGTCTACAATCTGTAAAAATTTAAAAATCACATCAATTTTTATATTTCAATTAATTATTAAATTATATCATCAAAATTTAATTTAATTAGAAAATTACCTGATTAATATCAGCTAATGGTTCATCATCTTGCACTAACATTTGGGCGAAAGCTACTCCCTGATCGGGATTAATTCTCATAACGTTTCTTAATAAAAATATATAGTCCGGTGTATATGAAACTTTCTTTGCGTAGAGAACAATTTTTTGAAATTGTCCCGTTTCAGCGAAACATTGAATCACTTTATTCGGTACATTTGCACGTAAATAAACACTGAGCGCAAGTGTTGGATCCGCTTGCTTTACTAAATCACCCAATTCCTCGCTACACTCAAGTTTATCTTCCTTTAGCCATTTTTCCAAAAGTTGCTTTCTACCCTGCAACAATACCGGACGGCACAGCTCAAGTGATTCATATTTATTTAATTGGCCTTGATCCAAAAGAATGCCAAAATATTGTAGTAGTGGCGAAGTTTGACCTTGTGTCGTTGGTACCTAAAATAATAGAAAAAATTAATTTTTGCAAAACAAAATAAAATTTTAAACGAGACTAACCTGTTGAAATCGTTGTATAGTTGTTGGAGTTCTGAGTATTCCCTTGGGAGCGTTAGCAGCGACTTTAGCTGCCTCGGCATATTGACCATTTTGAAAGAGCATATTAAATTTCCTCACAAAGAGATCCTCAGCGCCTGACAAATTATTTCTCACTGCCATTCTCAATGCCAATTCAGGATTTTGCAATACTCCATTAATATAAGGAATGATATTTTCTTCCTCAACAGAAACTGATAGCACTTGTCCCTTTCGATTAACGCCAATAATACCACCTGACGCCTCATGTGGTGCAGTGACAAATATTGTTTCACCCGAAATTCGATTCATAAATATACATGTAGCCGATTCAATATCATACATGTGAATATAGCCATATTTTGTTATCAAATAAATCACATCATATTTAGAGCTAACTTGCATTGCAACGGGAAAATCATTACCAGCTTCCGATGGAAAGAAAACTTCAACAGCTTTCTTTGGAAATGGATGATTACCAGTTGGTGGTTGACCAACTTCAATAATATGCAATTTAGCCCCTTGCACTGTTCTCACAGCAAAGCAAAATAAATTACTTGGCTCTGGATTTCCTTCCATTTTAAATTGTGCAAATGATGCTGCATGACCTTCAATTGGTTGTGAACATTTACGTTCAACTGAATAAAGTTGCATTGCACCAACAACACGACTATGTTGCGCTGATATTCCAATTAAAAGAAGCCACGTTTGTTTAGCGTCTGTTCGATAATTGATAATTTGACATCCATTTAATGATGAATGACGTTCAAATACTTTATTTGGCGTCGAATCACCTTCCATGGACCAATGAAAGACAGCTGTTTCCGTTACTAATGCCAATGTATTTAATGAAATCCACTTCCAAAAGACAACGTCCTCCGGCATTGTGTGTGCTTTCATTTTTGACTTCATTTCAATATTGAATATCTGCAGGGTTTTTTGAGCTGCGAAAAAAAATTAATTTTCAAATTCGAAAAAAAATCTATTAAATACAAGAGATTAGTGGTACAATTTCCGTGCGATAGAAGAGGAAACACAATTTTCCGGATCAAATTTCCTTTCTTTTTCTCTTTCTCTCTGTATGACACAATATCGATTTCTTTTTTTATCCGTCTTAAATGTATCAGTAATCACTTAACTCCAATGGAGCTGAATTCTCGTCTTGTATACATATTATATTGAGAGAGAAATTAATCGCAATTGAAATAACGCTAAGTGTCGAGATAAGTCAAGGGGTTAAGAAATCACTCGCAAAATATTCCTCTTTTATTTATCATTCCAAATAGATTTCGCTAATCTCTTAAAAATACTTTTTACAAAATATTTTGACTCTTTTTTTTTTACCAAATTAAATGATAATATGGAAGACAATCAAATATTACTATTTCTGTCTTTTTTATTTTTTTCTCGTTGCATATTGAAAGAAAAAATAAATTGTTAATTAAATAGATAATGAAAAAAATTTACCTTTGAGAGCGATGACTTTGCTAGCTGGATTCATGATGGCCGAATCTGCAGAGATCGGCTTTCTAATGGGGTTGGCCGTATCATTCATATCAATGATTACTACTTGTGCTGTATCGCCCACTTTTTCTCGCACACAGATGAATTTATCAGATTCCATGGTGACAGTATTGAAGCTGACATTATTTGCATTTATCCCAACAGCAGTCAGCTAAAAATAGTAATTAATATTATTTTAATTAGAGAAAAACATCTCATCATTTATATAATGACCAAATTTTAAATTAATGAAAAAATAATTTATTTATTAAAAATTGAAAACTTTATATATTCAAATATTGAATTTAATTCATCGTTTAAAAAAAATGAGATTAAGATTAAGAACTCAACAATAATTACTTTCGCGTGACCTCAAATCGTTCGAAAATATAGATCAATTTTTTTTTCCCCTTTTTAAAAAAACACATTAGTGTGATTCATACGAAGTTACATTATCATTTTTTTTGATTCAAAGGAAATTAGTGGAGAGCTTTCGATATAGTGATAAAGGCACTCTAATGTTTCAAATAGAAAATGTGTGACTTTGACTTTTAGAATAAAAAAAAAAAGAAAAATTATCCAGCTATTTCCCTTTCTCTTATACAACAAGGTTACTATCTTTGCATCAATTATAAAATATTTTACAACATAAGCAAATATAAGAAAATTATGATTCGCTTAAAATGAAGAATTCTTTTTTTTTTTTACTATTTTATAATAGAAAATAAATTTTTCTTTAGTTACTTTGTTATAGATAATTTTATTCAGTATAAAAAAAAGTAACAGGGCTTATCATTTCCTTACATATAGCTATTTTTGTTATTGGTCAACGATAATTATTTTTAACATACGTGGAAAAGGTCATAGGTAAAATAAAAAAAATAAAAATAATAATAAAGGCTATTTTTTATATTAAATATTCAATTACGGTTAACGAGTTACTATTTGATATTTTATCTGATCTGTTTGTTTAGACAGTGTAACAATGAAGAATCTTCAATGTACTTATTCAGCTTTATTTAGAACGAAAAGACGTCTCGACATTAAAAAAAAAAAAAAAAATTGTCAGTGAGAATTAAATATATAAATATTGAATTAATATTTAATTTTGATAAAATAATTTGGATTTTTTTTTTTAAAATAATTTTTATTCTTTATTAATTTACTTTATTAAGAGGGTTTAAATCTAAATGAATTGAACTCCACCCGGAGGCTAATTAACCTCTTCAAATCAATTCCTACAATTTTGGAAGAGGACAAACTGATAAATTCAATAATTAAAGCGACACAAATTTTAATTGATTACTCCACAGAAGTAAATTTCTGAAAAATAATTTTCTCTTCGTTTCAATTTGTCAGAGAAGATTTATTAAATCTAATTTGACAAATAATTCTATTATCAGACCTTTTAAAGACATTTTTTTTTTTTTGCATTAAAAGAAAGAAAACAAAAACTAAAATAAAAATAGCTTTATATAATAACTAGTTCTATTAACAAAATAATCAGAAATATAAAAAATAAAATGCATCTAGTAATAATTTTCTTTTTATACATAACCGGAATTTTCCGGATGAAAGGCAAAATGTCAGTGTTAAAAACGAGAAATATTGGAAAAATAACTTGAACAAATACGATTGAATGCCCCTGAAAGGGTTAATAACAAGATAAATGAAAAAACACAGGTTGAAGATTCACGTCAAGCGACACGGTGTTTTGTAGGCGGAAGCGAGGGGCGTATATGTCGAGGAGCAGACGTGGCTTCCATGCCACTGACGATCGGTTATCGGCGAAAAATCGATTCCCTAATTCTGACAGGAATTTCCAATTCACAATTACGGGAAATCCTAACCCCCAAAAAAAAAGAACATAAAATAATCCCAATGAATTAATATTTTCAAAAAAAAGAAAGAAACACTCAATAAAAAAAAGGAAACTTGTAGGAATTAATGACTCTCACGATAGCTGTCAACGTAACGTCGGTGGCATTTTGGAGTATCATAAACGCGTCTTTAACTAAACTTTAGAAATTAATTTTAACCTAAAACATATGTGAAAAATTATATTTACAATAAAATAAAAAGAATGCAAATGATTTTAATTATAAAAATACACATATCAAAGAAAAAAGCAGGTCACTTACCTGGAGATGTTCCTGAAACCTTATGGGCAGTAGCTGCGTCATTTTTTATGATTCTTTTGCAAGATTACCGGAATCCTAAAGCCAATAAAATTTGGCAGGATCTTCTCGCAGCCTAAATGGCGATTATTTAATTGTAACAACACCAATTTTTTTTTTTCGTACACCTTTCACCCCGAGAATCTCGATTCAATCATCCGCATACAAAAACCGACTGACGCAAGGCAAATACCGTCACTGCTTGCCGCTGACACCCATCATGGACGCCATTATTCGTCCCCCACCACACAATTTATTCATAGATTGCAAAATAGTCCCTCGTTTAAAGGATGACAATTTCCCGGTAATAAAAATTTTTTCCCTAATAGTAAGGAAAAATACTATGTAATAATTTAATGACGTGATGTGTGTGATATTTTCTTTTTTTTTTTTTGGTCGTTGAATTGATTTTGAAGAAAGACGTGAAATCGGTCAAATTGAGAAACCTGCTGCGCAAGGTTAGGGCGCTCTCACACCTCTGGCTGCCTGCACAGGCAGCCTCCCACCACGCAGAAAACGTACAAGAGTAAGAGAGACAGAAAATTCAAATTTAAATCTACTGACTCTCTGATTGGCTCTCACTGGCTGCCTGTGCAGGCAGCCAGAGGTGTGAGTGCGCCCTTACAAGCCGCGAACGAGAACCCCTCTTGCGTCTCTCTCTCTCACTCACTCCTTTTAAAAACGAATCTCGTGAATGAAGCCAACGGCGACGGCGCGTACGAGAACGTGCCAATGCTTTCATGTATAAATTGTAGGTGACTTTAAATCTTAATTAAAAAAAAAAAAAATCCGAAAAGAAAATGATTTTCCTCTTTCATTTGTATTTTATATTAATTTAAGAGATTTTCCCTCTAGGATAAATTTGAAAAAAATTTATAGAAATTAAGTAAATTATGATCAAATGTAATATTTTTCATTTGTAATTTAAATTATAATCATATGTTTTTTTTTGTCTTTATTGACACGTCTAGAAATTTAAAATATTTGGCAAATTGTCAAACACGATATCAATTGACATCGATACATCTTATATCTAGTTTTCATTTAGATTTTCTTTTTTTTGAACTGTTTTCTTTTTTCTACTTTTAAATTCTGCAATAATTTCTTTTTTTAATTACCCTACTAACGAAATAAGTTCTTTATTATTTAATAATTAGTTGTAATTTTAATGAATAAAATTTTCCAAATTAAAACTTGGTATGGAAGTTTGAGAGGCAGGATGAAAGGTTTTTTTTTTTTTTTGATACTTATCACAAGTGGCTGGATTTAAAAAAAAGATTTATTCCTCAGCAGGGGTGTGTAAAAAAGGGAAGAAATTATTTGTACAACTAGCCTTGATGCTGCACCGCTGTTGGAGAATAAAAGTCTGGATGTTAGGCTTAATCAAAGAGACCGAATCCCATGTCCTCATCTTCGGATTCAGATTCCTCTTTGGCTGGTTTCTTCTCCTCTGTTTCGAAAAAAATTCAAATAGAAAACATTAATATATTTTCAATAAAAGAAAATTTCAATTCTTATAAAATAATTCATTTTTTTGTATTCAGGCATAAAAAATTAGCATCACATCGACTCAGGCGAAAGATGGTATATTGCATAACATCATTAAATATTAAATAATTTAATAAACTGCTTGAAAAATGAAATTAAAAATCAAAAAAATTGCCCACCTTTCTTCTCCTCTGCTGGAGCTGCACCACCTCCACCGGCAGCAGCTGCGGCAGGTGCTGCTCCACCACCCACAGGCATTGAGGACAATTTTTCACGTCCTGAAAAGTATATTACATATTTTTTAATTATCCAGTAAAATAATTTTATTTCAAATTTTTAAATATATATTATTTTTATAATCAAATTTACGTGTTTAATCACTTATTTTGAATTTAATTATTAAAATATTGAATTTCATAAGATTTGTACGAATGAAATAAATTTAATACCTTGTGAAATTAGGTCCTCGATGCTCTTTCCCTTGAGCTCACCGATGACTTTTTTGAGTTTCTCATCATCGGCTTCAATACCCACAGATGACAAAATCTTTTCTATGTCCGTTTTCGCGGGTTCAGCTTTACCGCCAAGGACAGCCAAAAGGTAAGCAGCCACGTAACGCATTGTAAAACTGAAAATAAAATTTACCTTTAGTTTCATTTAAAAAAAAACAATCATTTTTTAAACTATACAATAACAAAAAAATACTCAGATTATAAAGAGTATCATCACAACGACTCAGTCGAAAGATGGTGATATTTTAAAATCATCATATGCATAAATAAAAACAATCACATTTTTCAAGATTGCTAAATTGTTGTATATGAAAATCTGTTACAAACACCATAGTTAACCTCTAAAACAACACATTCTTTTTTTTTTAAATAAACAAGTATTTTTTTTAAATATAAAAATAAAGTATACAAATATACAAAAATATTCTACAATGAGACAAATAATAAATGTTTAATATTCTATTTTAAATAAAAATTAGTAATAATTGACATGATTCCTAACCTATAAAATTTTTCCTTAAATTGAAATTACTAAAAGAAAAATTCATTAATATGCAAATAAAATGAATTTCACATATAAAAACAGAGAAATTGTTATAAAATTTATAGAAAATATACATATTTGTTTAGAATTGCAAGCATGGTGTTAAAGACCATCAAAAACATCAAGAAACATCGGCGATTATTTTAATAAATATTTACATAATTATTGTAAAATAAACACAAATGATATATAGTGATTATTAATTTAAGAATATTTTTTAGAATAATTTAATAAAAATAACTTACTTTTGAGTCTAACGACACGAATACGTGTTAAGCTACCGAGATCACTGACTGTATTCTTTGAAAGAAAAAACAAAATGGACGAGAGTAGCAAGGAGCGTGTCAGTAGTCAGTGTTGCCAACCTGAAAAAGAAAAAAATTTCATTTATATCAATTTTTTTAAAGTTAAATAAAATATCTCTACACTTAATTATTTTTACAATAAAAACAAAGAGAATAAATTTTTTTTATTTATATTCTATTTAAATAATTTAAAATAAAAAATAATTAGATATTTTTGGTAATATTTTTAAAATTCGCGCATTTTTCTAGACAACTTGAAATTTATTTTTTTAAATTGAATATTAGTTTTTTATAATAGAAAGAATATTAATATAATTTTTAAATAAAAATAAATTTTAAAGAAATATATTATTAAGTTAAAAATAAAATTTATGTTCATAATTTATTTAAAAAATTAATTTTTTGATCCCTCCCCCCTAGTGGAAAATGTGCGAACTAGTGAAATAGAGGGAGCTGCATATTTCCGTTTTTGAGGGAGGTTTCCTGTTTCGACTATCGACGAGCAGAGAGGTATTTTTGTCATTCAAGTCTGTATTTTGTCTACGTGTAAAATCAACATTTAATTGTCATTTTCTTTGTATCGAATTGAAATATTCGAAATAAAAACAGAGTCAGTGAAGGGCGCAATAATGACGGACAGTCGTAAGTTTTATATTTTATTTATATTAAAGTTAATGTAATTTCTTTACGAATTTTTCACGAACTAGAAATGTTTGATAAATATGGAGGACCGATTCTTTATTTTTGGCATCAAGAGAGAGAGACGCTTACAATTGAAATGAAATTGATACCGATATTATGTGCAAAAAATAGATAGTCTTCTGTTTTGAATTTAATAATAAAGAGTTTTTTAAATTCAAAATATAATTTTTAATATTTTTTCTTTAAAAATTTTGCATTTTTCGTAGAATATGCTGCTTATCAGCAGCAACAGCAGAATTATGGACAATATAGTCAGCCTCCTCCAGTAACTCAGGATACATCTTATCCACCTCCATCCGGTGCATCAACTAACTACAGTCAATATAGTCAACCACCGCCAAGTGGTGGAAATTATCAAAATTACAATAGTAGTTATGGAAGTAACAGCGGTGGTCAAGATTATAATCAATCGCAAAGTCAAGGCAGTTATGGCCAAAGTAGTTATGGATCTGGAAGTGGAGGTTCTAGTAACAACAATAGTAATAATTATGGAAGTAGTAGTTATGGAGGCAGCAGTGGAGGTGGTGGAGGCAGTGGCGGAGGATACAGTAGAGGAGGAGGTTCAGGAGGTTATGGTAACAGTAAGTTTTGTTTATAAAAATTTTTTTAATTTTTTATTTTTCTTTTTTTATTTATTGTAGAATAATAAAATATATTTTATTATATAATGTCTATATTAAGTGCAATTAAAAATAAGGCAATCGTTTTATTTAAATATATTAATGTAATTTAATACAAAGTTTATTTGCTCCAAAATTAATTGTTTTGGTAGGCTTATTTATTTAAAATATATTATTTATTTAATGTTGTGGTAAAAAAATTTTTTTTTGTTTAAACCAAATTTATTGTAAGAAAACTGTTTAACTACAGGTATATTTATTTTCTAATAAATTATTAGAAAATAGTTTATGAAGGATTGAAAATAAATAAATTTCTTTGATGGGAATTAGAATCTTTAACTTTTATTTTTTTCGTTGAATCAACGTTGGTAACTTTAGTTTTATAAAAATGTTTCAAACACATTTCCTTTGTTGACGTTAAATATCAAAAAAATGAACTTCCTTCATTTTCATCAAATAAAAAATTTAAAAAATATGTATTTTCTTATTTTTCATATAGATTTCGAAAAAAAAATGATTTGGACAAAAAAAATTTTGAATGAAAATTTCCCGTGTAATGCCCCATACGTATTTATAAAATACAAGAATTTTAATTATATTTTAAAAAATAATTTTTATTTGGATATTTAAAGTTTCAATTGAAAACAATTCCATAAACTATTTTCTAATAATTTATTAGCTGTAGCTAAACAGTTTTCTTACAATAATTTTGGTTTAAAACAAAAAAATTTTTTTACCACAACTTTAAATAAATAATTAATTAAATTAAATAATATATTTTAAATAAACAATCCTACCAAAACAGTTCATTTTGGAGCAAATAAATTTTGGATTAAATCACACTAATATATTTAAATAAACGATAGCCTTATTTTTAAATGCACTTAATATACACTTAATATAATAAAATATATTTTATTATTCTAGAATAAATAAAAAAAAGAAAAATAAAAAATATTTTAAATACTTACTGCAAACTAAATAATTCTTATATTTTTTTCTCCCGCTAGCGGGCTAAATAGACACAGCGAAATATTAAATTCAAAAAATATTTTCAGGTCAGGGAGGAGGTGGAGGTGGTGGTGGTGGTGGTGGCAACCGATATGGTGGCGATCGAGGAAGCTATGGGGATCGTTCAGGCGGCGGATACAAGTAAGTTGTCTTAATTTTTTCCCTAAAATTCATTTTCATAAAAAGAAATGCGAAGGCAAATTTTCAAAAAAAAGCATCAGAGAAAAAAAAAACTGCGAATTTGTGTGTTTCTTGTCTTGAAAAATAATTTTAAAAAATTTTCACAAAAAAAAGGTAACGAATGCATTTAATGCAAATGAAAAAAAACATATATTTAATATAAATATATTTTTCACGAATATATCGTCTTTTATATGGTCCCTTGGGTTTTTAATGTGATTTGAAGTGTGTCTACAGGTTTAAACACACAGATATTACTGGTAAGAAGGTAAAAATGAAACAGGTTGTATATGACAAATGACGAAAAAATAAAAGAATGGTTTAAATGACATTTAATACCGCATACTGAATTTCTATATAAAATTCAAAATGTATATGGCTGACATCATGTGGATCAATAATGTTTAGTTTGTCGATTCCTTTTTTCGACAAAATGCAAAAAGGTTGCGTGAAAAAAATATTTTTTTTTTTTTTTGAAAGGATTATACGAAATGCAGGTTGACGATCGCATAAATTAGCCATTGTCTGTTATAAATTACTGCTTTAAATCCTTGACACTTGTTTTATTAAATTAACACACTGTTGGTAGTATTTTTTTTTTTAAATACAATTTTTTTTTTCTACACGATTTTTTTAAAAAATAGTTTAATTGGGCAGTAAATTTCTTTTTAGAATTTTTTATCTACAATTTTAATTTTAGAATACAAATTATTGATTAGTAAATTAAAGCAGAATTTTAATTACAAGAAACTCTGCAATATTGTCGTTTTGGTGCACGACTCCCTTTAAAATACATGGAAAAATGTCTTACCGACTTTTTCTACCCCTCAATTTATATATTTAAATACTCCCCTTCATACTCTACACACTTGACCGCTTTGCAAAAGCTATGTCGCAGACTTATCGTAAATGGGGGGTTTTTTTTTTTCTATTTTATTATACACTTGATTATATGTGCTGTACACTGTCGAGTGTTTTCTTCGTGAAAAAACAGATTCTCATTTAAAAAAAAAATAGTTTTAATAATAATTGTACTTGTATTTAAATATTTTATTAATTTTTCAAGACAATAGTATAATTTTTCTTTTAATGATAATTTGATTTTTTCCGAATTCTGGATGTATGTGTGCATGAAACTGGACGAAACTAACGGACGTGACGTATGAAAGGATGTAATAAAAATAAAAGTCTGTGTGGTTTACGACGCATCAACAATAAAAAAAAAAGAAAAAAAAAAAAGGAGTCAAAAAATAAAAATTGAGTAAATAAAGAAAAACAAAGAAACATGTAATGTGGTGACTAAAAGACATTTAGACAGTAGGTACATCAAGAAGAGAAGGGTGGCGACCAGCATTTGAATCGCCACGCATCGATCAATCAATCTATCTGTTCCATGAGTCGTCTCATTGGTTTTTCTGCTTCTGTGTTTTAGCAGTGGCGGTGGCCGTGGTGGTTATAACAAAGGTAAATGCACCAGACTGTCTGTACTAGTCTGGTGCTATTCACGCAATATTCAATATATAATAATATTTTCATATAAAATTTAAAATACTCGGTTACTCGTATTATTATATGAAAGGGCTGCCATAAAAAACTACACTTTTTTTTCTAGGGAATTAAGTTAAGATTCTTTTTTTTTCCCCGAAAAAAAATTTTTTTTTCAATTTGTTTTATATACTTAAGCGCGAGGTTTCTGATGATGAAATTCCTTCCATCAGTTGTCGTAATCGTCCATAAACTAAATTTTTTTTTGTTCTCATCAGTTTTCGCTTCAAGTTGAAATGACATTTTTAATTTCGCAAAAAAGAAATGGAAATCTTTCAAACATTTAAATTCATAAAATTTTAGTTCAATATTTTTTTGAATTATGATTATATTTTGTTTTAAATTATATATTTAATTATTATTAGTATTACATAATTGAAGTTAAAATATGAAAATTTAGGTACTTAAAAAAATTTTTTTTTGTTAAATTAAAGGATAATTCAATTAAATAGTAAATTAAGTGTGACACTAAAATAATGAAGCTCTGTGGCGGAAATTGTTGTCGATTTGAAAAAGGCAACTGAGAAAAATTATTGACAAATAAAAAGAGTAATTTTCTTTAATTAAGTAAACATAACTAACATTTAAGTCGTATAATTAAACAAATAGGAAAATAAAAGGGGAAAAATTCATCTTGCAGCCCTTTTGTATGTAAAGCCGCAACCTTGTGTTTCTCTACGATAGAATTAAGTCTAGATTATTAAATTTTATTCCTTAAAAAAGAAACTATAATTATCAAGAGAATTAGGACACTTAAATCTAATTAATTAGCAAAAATACGATTAAAAGAACATCAACAATTATCTGGTTTTTACGAATTTTATATACAAGTTGTGCATTAATAGTTTGGTTTAAAATAAGTATAATTATAAACACTGTTGAGAGGTTGATAAGTTAGAAAAAAAAAGAAATGAATCATTCAGACTGGTTCCCATTAATTGAATTTTAATAAAGGTGGTTAGAAATATTAAGGTACAAATATATATAAAAAAAATGTGGTACTCTAAGGTAATTATTAATATACGTAATAGGAAAAATTACACAAATAAGAAAGAAAGTTGGTTTATTCCTGAGAAATATATTATCTGGTTTAATGTAAAATAAATTAAGTGGTGTAATTGAAATTGAAATAGATGAACTGTCAACATACAGGACCATTAAGCAATTCTACAAATGAGTTTTAATTATAAAATTAGTAAAAAAAAAGTCTTTTTTTTTACTCACACTATTGTGACACCGAGAAATTGAGTTATCAAACGCGCAATTTTTTTTTATACTTTAAATAAATGGAGAAAAAACAGTAAGAGTAAAAAAAATAGGACTGTCGAGAGAGACAATTTATTTGTTTTAAAACAAATATTTTTTTAAAATAATAAATGCTATTTTTTTTAGTGATAAATAAGTAATAAACATTATTTTTCTTTTTGTTTCTTTAAATCGATTTTTCAAATAAAAAATTGAAAAAAAGGGGAAAAAGTGTTTTTTAAAAAACAAAGCATTGAATATTTAGAGAATAATATGAATGAAACTAGACAATTGAAATATTTAAATTAGACAGAAAAAAAAATTTTTTGGATTGGAGAAAGTAATTTTAAACAATTTACAAAAAAAGAGTTTAGTTTTAATTTAAAATATGTTATTAGTAATTATTTTAATATAATTTCAAATGAATTAAGATCAGTTAGATTAAAAATTAAAAAAAAAAATTATTAAAATTAAATTAAACGATCAAATTAAGATCGAGTATGAATTTTTTTTTTATTTTGATTAGGGCTCAAATTTTTGTAATTATATGATAATAATCGTCTGAAAAAATTGCAGGAGGATATGGCGGTGATCGAGGAGGTGGCGGCGGTGGTGATGGAATGGTTACTCAAGATGATACGATTTTTGTCTCTGGAATGGACCCAACAGTATCCGAGGAAGAAATTTGCCAGCATTTTGGAGCAATTGGTCTTATTAAGGTAAAAAAAAATTTTTCCTTCTAAATTCTAATTTAATTATTTTTGATTCTAATATAAAATCGATTACTTGACTATTATTAATTAAATTATTTTTACTTTTATCAAATAAATAATTCTTAATTTTATCAAATAAATAATTTTACTTTTATCAAATAAATAATTTTGTGATTTATATTGTCTAAAATTTGTGTTTTTTTTTTTTTTTTTAATAGAATGACAAAAAGACCGGTAAGCCCAAAATTTGGGTGTACAAAGATAAGAATACTGGCAAGCCAAAGGGAGAGGCCACAGTCACTTATGATGATCAAAATGCAGCACGATCAGCAATAGAATGGTTCGACAATAAGGATTTTAAGGGATATACTATTAAAGTACAAATCGCTCAACACAAAAGTAATTGGTCGGGAGGTCGTGGAGGTGGTGGTGGTGGTGGTGGCGGCGGTGGCCGCGGTGGTGGTGGTGGACGAGGTCGTGGAGGCGGTGGATTTGGTGGTGGTCGCGGAGGCGATCGTGACGATAGCCGAGGAGGCGGTGATGATAGACGTGACGGAGGCGGACGAGGTGGCGATTGGAAGTATGTATTTTTTTTCATTTTATTCTAGTTTATATATAATTTAAATTTATTAAACACTACAAGCAATTTTGTAATTAAAATAATATAAAGGAATTTATTTATTTATAAAATAATAAAATTTAATTAAATATAAATTTAATTTTTTTTTACTATTGTTAATTTAATTTTCTCTGATTTGGTATATTTATTTATTCAAGGTGCTCGAATCCAGACTGTGGCAATACGAATTTTGCTTGGCGCGATCAGTGCAATTTGTGCAAGAGCTCAAAACCTGAGGGAATGGGAGGAGGAGGTGGCGGCGGCGGTGGTGGCCGTGGAGGAAGAGGAGGTGGAGGCCGCGGTGGTGGATTCAGAGGTGGAGATCGCGGCGGTCGTGGTGATAGAGGCGGACGAGGAGGAGGTGGCGGTTTCCGCGGTGGTGATCGAGGTGGTCGTGGAGGAGACAGAGGAGGTCGCGGAGGTGATAGAGGAGGTGGCCGCGGAGGCAGAGGTGGTCCAATGAGGGGTGGCTCGTACGTAATTCTCTTTTTTTCCAATTCTAACTTGTAAATTCAATTCTATTCATAATTATATAATAATTAATTTATTGTTTACTTTCTATTTGTTTTTTTAATATCTATTTTGCATTTGTATGAATTTTTTTAAATTTTTCGTTTTCTACAAAAAATTTTTGACTTTTGTCCAGAAGAGGAGACAGGGATCGCGATCGTCAACGACCTTACTAACTCGAGAATGAAGATCATCATGCATCTGCGAGTAAATTTTTTTGCAAAAGCGTGTATATTTTCGAAATGACGTCTCAAAAAAACATGTATAATTTTTTTTTCTCTTTTTTTTTACGTTTTATTAAAAAAAAAAAAATAATTTTTTTTTTTGTACTTTGCAATGTAATAAGTGACTCTCGTGTAAACACAATCGAAAATGTGATTGTTTGAAATCGATCAGTACATATGTACCATTCTTAAATTAAGGTTTTTTTTTTTTTTGTAGTTGTCAGTCATTATCATCAATTAAGAGTTAAAGTACGACTGGTAAAAAATACATAATAGTTGACACACACACACACATAGTTTTATTAAGTTTAGAATTGTAATGAACTATTTCTCAGTCAGCAACGTAATAATAACGTATGCTATATGTAAGTTTTTAAAACTAGATGTGAACACTTTAGATGTGTAAAAAAAAAATGAAATAAATAACTGTAATGTATTATAACCAATATTTTGTCTATTTATTAGTTTTTTTTTTTAAATAACTACATCTAATGAAAATTGAAAACTATTTTAAAAAATGGTAATATTTAATATAAATTAAAAATTTTGAACAATAATTAGAAAAGGAGATATAATTTATAAGTGTATATTAGTGTGGCGATTAAAATCGTGTGTGCATGTCGACAGAAACTCTAAAAAGTTAATATCGCTTTTTCGTCTGATTATATAAAAGCAGACCAAAAAGGTTTGGCCTTCCCAGCTCGTTTAATTGATTTAACCTTTTACAACTATACGACTGGCAAACACATGGCGCGTACAAAAGGGTGTAAGGGGCGGAAATTAATTATGTTTGTTTAATTCAGAGATGAAAGAAGAAAAAAAAAAAACAGACACTGCCTCACCCTATTTATGAACTTTTTTCATTTAAAAAATTTAGTAATTAAATTCTAAATAATTTTTAAAAATTACCACAATTTTGATAATTTTTAATTAATAATTTTACAATGGAATTTATAAATAAATGATTTTTTAATTTATTACAAAAAGCAAAGAAAAAATGTGTTTTGTCAAAGAATAAATATGAAATAAAAAAAAAATGCTACGAAAATATGCATATATAAATGTCACACCTGTTAGGAAAATGTTGACACAAAGTTAAATGACTTATTGCACAAAGTGAGTCATTTTCTTATCAAGTGAGATGATCGTAGAATATAATTTGAAAAGTGAGGCAATATTGAACATTTGAAAAGTTTTCTCCCGAGAAAATAAAAAAATGTACCGGAAAGAAAAATAAGATATTCTTTTATCTCAATATGGAACAATGAAATATTGAACCCTTAGCCGCACGAGCCAAAACTGAAAAAAATACAAAGTGTTCTCTCCCATATACCTGAGGGATTATTATATAGTTGATCAGCGGGGAATCTTTTCGGGGTTTCGTTTTTTTTTTTTTTTGCAACAAACATTTTACCTGATGGTCAGCAAAAATATGAAAGAAGAAAAGATGGAATTTCAATTATTATATTTTTTTTTTATCACTTTGACCAATGGAGGATAATAATTATAATAATAGTGGATGGAATCTCTATTTTGGAATGGTAAACAAATTACCTGCCACTTTTGCGGGTAAGTACAGGTAATTCCTATATAGCTATATATAGTGTATTCATGCAAACAATGAACAGTGAAAAGCCATGATTTTTAGACCTTGAAACGTTCAAGCGTGAAAAAGAAGCGAAATCACTAACACATTTTTCTAGTATTGTATTCATTTGTCGTAAATCCTATACTTTTTTTTTCTTTTTAATTTCTTAACTTTCAATTTAAAGAATACGATTTCACATTTTTTTCAGTTTCAGAAAAAAAAATTGTATTTTAATATAAAAACTGTCGAAAAATGTATAATTAAGAAAAACGATTTTTCATTAAAATTTTCAATCAATAAATTGAATGATAAAGCCGGATTTTTGTATGTTTTTTTTTTTTTTGTTTTTGTTATATACTGTGCGAGATTATTAGCATTTTATTGAAAGAAATGCAAATTTTTTTGATAAATAGAAGCAACGAAACAATGGAAGAAGGAATTTTGTTTTTCTCGCGTTCATTTTACCATCAATTTATATTTTAACGAGATTCATTGAATACATTATGATTTATACCATAATAGATTATAATGCGCCATAATATATACTCTAATGATTACGTGTGCATCTAATTTGTCATGTAATTTGTAATAGATTGAAGGATTTCATTTGCTAATGATTCGAATATAGTCAAATGTAAATGCCTTGTATATATAATTTGCTGGTAGACGCGATAATAATAGAAAGGTGTGACACTTTTCATTGTCATAGATATATAATAATTGTTATTTTCCATCGACATGATTTTTCAATTAATTGTTTAGAAAATAATATATTATAATAATTGATTCGCGAATTGTTTTTCATTTTTTTACAATTATTATTTATTTATTATTTTTATTATCATCATTTACTATAATGATTTTAAATTGATTAATAAAATTGTTTAAAATTTTTATTGAGAAAAAAACAAGTGCGTGTATGTTTTTTTTGAGAAAGATAAAAAAAAAAAATTATTATAAATGTCAGATATAAATTAAAAATTAGTACTTTTGAGAATATTTAAAGATATTATGCTACGTTAATAAGTAATAAGTATTCAGTAAAATGGCGAAATTCTTGTTCAGACTTGTTTCCTCTCTGTGGGGATGCACGTTGAAACTAGTCGTTGCCGGATGAGTCGAATGTTATTATTCTTTTCGAGGTACTCAAAAGTATTTTATTGAGGCCATAAGAATAGACTTCAAATGGTCTTGTCATAAAAGTCACAACTAATAAGAATCTTGAGATGAAAATGGGAAAATTAACTTAACAAGCATAAAAAAAACTATTTTTCTAACATTTATAATTATTCAATTATTAATATATTATTCCTAGAAAAATTAAATAAATTTAATATCTATTTGCAACTTTTTTAATTAAAAAATATAAACAAAATGTGTTAATTTCATTTTTAATATTTTTTTAATATTTTTAAATTTTTTTACTAGTTTTTATTTTTATTATTATTATTATTATTATTATTATTATTATTATCGTTCATAAAATTCCATTGTCTGAAATTTAAATAATTTATCAATTTTTTTTTTATTTAATTATGTATTTAAAAATTTCACGTTACTGTATAAATATTTCAAATGTCGCGAGATTACATAAGAGGAAGACAGATATGTTTACATGAAAAGGTGAAAATATTTTTCGATATCGATACATATATACACACAAGTTTATGTTTTATATATGAATCATATCCGAAATTTATGTCATTTTTTGTGTTATACAAATTCTTTCTTTAAAGAAAAAAAAAAAATAATAATAAAAATGCTATCTATCGTCTTATGATAATAAAACTCCATTTTTTCTCTTTATCATTACAAAAGAAGCGTGACATTGTTTTTGAGACAAATTGTTTGATAAACTTGTTATTATATTAAAACACGTTTGACAGGAGAACATATACGT
The DNA here is from genome assembly GCF_019393585.1 of Leptopilina boulardi. Lineage (NCBI taxonomy): Eukaryota > Metazoa > Arthropoda > Insecta > Hymenoptera > Figitidae > Leptopilina > Leptopilina boulardi. Next base: position 105,122 of record NW_026138017.1, read on the forward strand.
TCTATATATTATATATGTAAAACCAAGAATTTGGGAATTATCATTTTTTGATAAATAGAAATCAATTTTTTTTTACAAAAAAAAAGAAAAAAAATTGTTTCTTTGTTTTATTAATAATTAATTTAAATTAATGATAATATTAATAATAATAATAATAATTATTAATAATATTATTAATATTAATTAATGATAAAACTAAAAGTATTGATATACTAAAATAAATTGCTACTAAAATGATTGCTACTAAAAGTATTGCCACTAAAAGTATTGATACTAAAATAAATCGCTACTAAAAAAATTGCTACTAAAAGTATTGATACTAAAATAAATCGCTACTAAAATAATTGCTACTGAAAGTATTAATACTGAAAGTATTGCTTCTAAAAGTATTGATATTAAAAGTATTTGGATACTAAAAGTATTGCTACTAAAAGTATTGCTGCTAAAAGTATTGATATACTAAAAGTATGTTGATACTAAAAGTATTAATATACTAAAATTATTTTGATACTAAAATAAATTGCTACTAAAATGATTGCTACTAAAAGTATTGATACTAAAACTATCTTAATACTAAAAGTATTGCTGCTAAAAGTATTGCTTCTAAAAGCATTGATATACTAAAAATATTTTGATACTACAATAAATCGCTACTAAAAGTATTTTGATACTAAAATAAATCTCTACTAAAATAATTGCCACTAAAAGTATTGATACTAAAAGTATTTTGATACTAAAATAAATCGCTACTAAAATTATTGCTACTAAAAGTATTGTTACTAAAAGTATTGATACTAAAAGTATTTTAATACTAAAAGTATTTTGATACTAAAAGTATTGATATACTAAAATTATTTTGATACTAAAATAAATTGCTACTAAAATGATTGCTACTAAAAGTATTGATACTAAAACTATCTTGATACTAAAAGTATTGCTGCTAAAAGTATTGCTTCTAAAAGCATTGATATACTAAAAATATTTTGATACTACAATAAATCGCTACTAAAAGTATTTTGATACTAACATAAATCTCTACTAAAATAATTGCCACTAAAAGTATTGATACTAAAAGTATTTTGATACTAAAATAAATCGCTACTAAAATTATTGCTACTAAAAGTATTGTTACTAAAAGTATTGATACTAAAAGTATTTTGATACTAAAAGTATTGCTGCTAAAAGTATTGATATACTAAAAGTATTTTGATACTAAAAGTATTGATATACTAAAATTATTTTGATATTAAAATAAATCCATACTAAAATGATTGCTACTAAAAGTATTGATACTAAAAGTATTTTGATACTAAAAGTATTGCTGCTAAAAGTATTGCTTCTAAAAGCATTGATATACTAAAAATATTTTGATACTACAATAAATCGCTACTAAAATAATTGCTACTAAAAGTATTTTGATACTAAAATAATTGCTACTAAAAGTATTGATAATAAAATAAATCGCACTGTAAAACTTTTCTCTACAATAGTGAATCGTTTCGCTGTTCCGCAGGTAAATCTTTTTTTCCGCGTAGTAAACAAGTTTTCAAAATAAATTAATTCAAATAAATTATATGAAAAATATTTTGTTACTAATTATTTTAAAAATCATTTTTAACTATACTCAATAACAAAAATGTAATTACTGATTTTAGTTAAAAAAATTTTAAATGATTTTATAAAATTAGTTAAAGAATTAATTTTTAGAAAGTCATTTATCAATTTTAACTAATTCATGTAAAAGTAAATTACTAATTTTTAGTTAAAAATTTCACAAAAATTTCCAATTAATTATTTAATTAATTAATTATTAAAAAAAGTCTGAAATCGTTTAATTTTTTTGGAAATTTTTTTTTTTGCGTCAAAAGGGTCGTGCTACATAACATATTACATACACTCACACATCTCGCGAGATTGAGTATTATCCGCGTGCATATATATATATATATATATATATATATATATATATATATATATTAAATGTTCGCGCTCGGTCTCGCCATCAGTAGAAAAAGACAGTCAATTTCCAAGCAAGGAGCAGTGAAAAGAGACGGTACGTGTCAGCCCGTGTGTATATATATATATGTTTGCCGGCGCGGTTTCATGTTTTAAACTCCCTCTCTTTTTCATTGTGCGCATGCGTCTCATATTTCCCAGTAGCGTGTATAACCAACTCCAACCAATCGAATTTCACCAGTGACGCCATTGTCGTCCAATCGTTACAGCTTTTCATGACGCCAGTGCTATTTTTAGTTACTCTGAGTCACGAGATATAAGGCTGAACGTTTAGTTGGGTGTTCACAAGTTGTTGAGACTTCGAGCTGTGCGGATTGTCGCACGATTTAAATGGGAAGAGAAACAAAAAAAAAAAAGTAAACTCAAAATTACTCAACAATATAGTGAACTGAGTCATTGTTTTGTGTTGACAATCGAGATTTTGAATTTAAAAACAAAAAATTGGAATATTTACTGTTAAATAACAGTGCGCAGCTGGTGTGCAAAAAAAGTTGTTTTTTTTTATTCTCAGTGGAGTGAAGTTAGTTACAGTTTGCCAACCTCGTGGTGCTTGTGTGTTGCCTCGTGCTCTAATCGGCACCGGGGCGAATTGAAAAAAAAAACAATCAGAACAGAAACTATTATGTAATAGTGTAAAAAAAACTATTTTTCCCTCTCTTAAAAGTGAAAAAAAAACAAAATTAATTCGATGGTGCGTAGTCTGACGATGGAGCCGACCTTCTATGAAGACGCTGATATTTATGACAATAATACAAATCGTGAGAATCTCAAGAGAAATCTCACCCTGGACCTAAACGGTCATCATCGTCAGGGACCCCAGGTTAAAAGGCCCCGTTTGGGACCACTGGGACCTGCTCTACATAATATGGCGCCACTTCTAAGTTCACCTGATCTCAATATGTTAAAATTGGGTTCACCTGAATTGGAAAAATTAATAATTGCCCAACAAGATGGACTTGTTACAACAATGCCAACGCCAACAACACAAATATTATTTCCAAAAACAGTTACCGAAGCACAAGAACTTTATGCTCGTGGTTTTGTTGATGCACTAAATGAATTACATCATTCGGATAGTTCACAAGAACCGGGTAGTATTCATGGTGCAACATACACTACACTTGAACCACCTGGTAGTGTTCAAAGTACCGATACAACAATAAGTCAAAGTTTATTTCATCTCAAGGAGGAACCACAAACAGTGCCAAGTGTAACGAGTTCACCTCCAATGTCACCAATTGATATGGAGAATCAGGAGAAAATTAAATTAGAAAGAAAACGACAGAGAAATCGTGTTGCAGCATCAAAATGTCGAAGACGTAAACTCGAAAGAATATCAAGGCTCGAGGATAAGGTTAAATTGCTCAAGGGCGAAAATACCGAACTCAGTGCAATGGTACATAGGCTTAAGGAGCACGTGTGTCGTCTTAAGGAACAGGTCATGGACCACGTGCACTCTGGATGTCAAATAATGCAAAATGTGCCTGGACAATTTTAAAAAAATTTTGTTTAAAAAAAATCCAGGAAAAAGTGTTGCCCCCCTCGTGATTTTTTTATTTACCAAAATTTTTCAAAAACATTTGTATTTTTCGAACACACACAGTGGATTCAAAATTTTGTTGTTTTTTCCAAAAAAAAGTACTCAAATTGGTGATTGAATTTGAAAAAAAAAGTGAAGTGCAAAAATGAGGACTACGTGACTTTTTTTTGTTGTGGCAGACGTGGCCGTTGTGACGTCGAAGGCCAATATGAGAAAAACGTGTGTGTGGCGGCCATTTTGGAGAACGGACGAGTTTTGTGGGAGATTTAAAACTCGTGCGGTGCTGCAAAAACTCTGGAATACGTTCCAGAATTAAATATTAATTTTTTTTTTTTTTTGGTAATACGAAAAATAGGAAGTTGGACTTTTTTGAAGAAATTCTTCTTCTTCTTCCGTCATTCTCAACGCAAAACTCCCGTTTCGTCATTTGTGCATCTAGTCTTGTCCAGTATGATGTTTCTACATTATCAAAACTTAATTGATCGTGCGTGGATCTAATTATACGGGGTAAAAAAATTCAATTTTTTTTACATTAAAATCGTAAAAAACATTTTTTAAACTGCCTTTTTTAAAATTAAATTCGTCAAAAAAAAAACCAATCTATTTTTCAGTGTGCAAAAAAATTTATTTTCCAAATTAGGCAGCAAATACAAAAAAAAAAACATTGGATTTTTTTATCGTGTATTGGCAATTTTGTAAATAAGGCGAAAAATAAGGTAGATATATACAGTACTTGCAAAAAAAAAAAATCGTGTTTTCCAATATTGCAAATTATTTTTTTTATTAACTTTTACTAAAAAAAAAAAAACCCCCTAGTACTGCAAAATCTATCTCATTTTGTATGGTTAAGGTTTTCAGAATCAAAAATATGTTAAATAAAATTATTTAACATTTATTTATTTAGCAAAATTTTATTTACTTATTAAGTAAATAAATAATGAATTTATTTACTAAAAAAAAAATTAGTGGACAAATTTATTTACTAAATTTATTTACTAAATTTATTTATTAAATAATATGAAACATATTTTTTAAATTCTGAAAACAAATATATAAATATAAACGGCGCTTGTTTATTTCAAAGTGTTCTTAAAGGTTTTTTTGAACATTAAAAACGAAATTTTTTTTAATAATTACTAGTATAGTAAATTACTTTTTAAATAATTGAAAGTATAAATGGTGCGATTATAATTATTCTAATGACAATAATATAATTATTTTTCATAAAAATTATTTTAACAAAAATATTATTGATTCAGGTATAGAATATTCTTATAAATTATTTATATATATATAAAAAATATATAAACTTAAAAACGTGTTATTTTGGAAAAAATTAAATTCACACGAAACTTATTTTTTTTAAAATGAAATTTCGTTCTGTTAAATGTTCAGAAGCTTTCAAGTATACAATAATATATAATATAAAGGTTTTTTTTACTATATATAAAAAAAAGTGATCTAAAATAGATAAAATATGTCTAAAAACTTGACTAAAATTTAATATATTTTAGTTTACAAGTTTCTCGATTATTATTATTATTATTTTTTTTTTTTGCTGTTATAGATATATGAAATTCATTTATACGTGTAAATAACTAAAGAATAATATAAACAATTTTCATATATTATATAAATACGATTTCCACAAGTGTGTGCAATGAAATTTTACAGTAAAAAAAAATCTTTGCAAATTTTTCCAATTTTTTTTTTTGAGAGAATTAAATTATTTTTAAGGAAAAAAAAAAAAAGAATTTATTACACTTGAAAAAATGGTTAGTTAAAATTTTTCCTATAAAATATATATTACAGAAAATAATTTTTGAATTTTCTTTAACTTTGCACTAAATTTTTTTTTTTTTTTATTAACGAATGGTAATAAATTATTTGGAAAAATTGTAAATTTATCTATAAAATTAAAATAGTTATTTATAATAGTGCACTTAGTGTATTTTAATAACTAATAAGTCATTACCAATAAGTTATTAAAATGCGTAACAATTTTTGTTATCAACTATTTTACAGTTATATAATTTTATTTTATTAACATATATTAGTTTGCAACTAAAACTTGCAATTTGCAACTTTCTTTTTGTAATATGCAAAAAAAAAAAAATTTTGATTTAATTATAAAATAAATTACAAAATTTTTATGACACATTTTTTCCAGTGTATTAAAAAAATTGCATAATTAATGAAAAAAAATCGTTTAGCAAAAAAAAAATAGAATTTCTTTTTTTTAAGAGAAGAAAAAAAGCATTTGAATTTTTTTTTTTAATTTTAGAACGTCTGACTTCTGAAAAGTCACAGGTGTTACATAATTTTTTTTTGATAATATAAATATATATTTTGTTATTTTGCAAAATAATCGCAAAATGATATGCGATTTTTTCTTTTTTTTGACCATCTGGATGGAATCAAGAATATTTTTTTACTATTGTGCAATTTTTTTTTCGTTAAAGTTTTTTTTACGAATAGAAAGAAAAAATGTGTATGTGTGTGTGATGGCTTTTCCAGGTCGATTCCTCAATGATGAAAACATTCGTGGATTCTAAATGCGTAACAGACAGAAATATACACGCTCACGAATCATCAGATGTAAAGACAGAGCTTAGATTCTAGTTTAAAAAAAAAAAATTATTTTTTCATTTTGAATTTTTTTTTGAAATTAAGAAAAAAAAATCAATATTTTTTTGGCATTTCCCAAATAATGTGTTATCGTAAAACACAAACACAAGATAAGAGGAATTAAGTACGCATATATAGAACAGACACACACACATATACACAGTTTGACGATTCCAATTTTGTTATCTACAATTTCTAAGAATTCAATCTCGCGTTAATTTTCAACGGTTTACTTGGAATTTTATCGTTTATCGCGAGAGTTCTTAACGTACAGCAGGGAACGTTAAAGCCTTGTCTTGTTGAATGCATTATTATTATTATTATTAATATTATTATTATTATAATTATAATTATTATTATGCTTTTCTGTAGTTGAAAGCCAAAGATGAAGGGTATTAAAAATTGTTTAGTATTTTGTTGAAATCATGTTGAAATGGTAAAACCAGGCATGTCATATATAATGTGAAATTGCGAATTTATTTTTCTGCTGGCGTTCAACTCGCATTTTTTTATATATATAATTTTTGTGCTCTCTTGGCGAACGAAAAAAAAAGAATGCTCACAATTTTCATTATTTTAAATTGATTCATTTTTTTTTTTATTATTAATTATTATAAAATAATGTATATTTATTTTGTAAAACAACAAGCAAAAAAAAAAAAAGTTCTTTTGTACGTTTTTCCAAGTATACATATAATGTATAATAAATGAATAGAAAATACGATAATTTATTTTGAGATTTTGAGATTACAAGATTGAGCAAGATAATCAAGGCGAAATTTCCATTTAAGATTTGTTAATTAGTATACTTGAAACATCGCCTAGTTTCTTGGGAGAATTATATCTATATATCTTTATATAGGTGACATTGTACATATATATATATATATTTTTTTTTCCTCATGCTCTTAAAATTAATTTTTTTTGCGCAAAAAAAATTTAATCAAAAATAAAAAAATAAATTAAATAATATATAGTCAATATTAAAAATTGAAATAATTTAAAAATTTCGATTAAATATTTAAGAACTTGAGGAAAATTCGTGACAAGTCTCCAAAAATGGACGAAATTTTAAAGTTGCATTTTTTTTTTTTTTATTAGCAACGCACAATTTTTTGATCTCTTATAATATTAACAAATTTTTTGTTTATCAATTAAAAATTAATTTTTAATTAATTATTATTGCAACCTCTTGGAGACTGTTCGATAAATATATATATATATATATATATTTATATAAAAAAAAGAAGAAAAAAAAAGTGCGTTTGTGAAAGCAATCATTAAAATGTTTGCCATTTTGTGCCGTTGTTACTGAGATTAAACATTTTTTACCTTTTTGGCGCTATTAAATTAGTGTGCCTTTTTAAAAAAAAAAAAAATGCGCCGTGAGTTCTAAACTCAAAAAAAAACGTCCTTTTGTTTCTCTCATTGAGAAATTTTGTATGAAAAAAAAAGAAATTGTTTTATAAAATTTTTTTTTGTTTTTTATGGCGACTAGTAAAATATATGGTAAAAGCGCAGTTGAAAATTTTTTTTTGTAAATGAAAAAAAAAAATTGACGATTTACCGATGCGATAAACATCATACGTAGAAGATACGAAGGAGGCGGTTGCACAAACGTATGAAAGTAAAAAAAGAAAATGAAAAAAAAAAAAAAAAAAACCACATGTGATTTAGCTTGTAAGCGGAAACCCCATTAGTGTTTAGGTGCGTTTGGAGTTGACTACGAGAGATGATAATTAAAAAACAACAATATATAGAGTTACATAACCCTATATATAAATAATGAAAGTAAATAAATATTGCTATTATATTGTAATAATATTATTATATACATACATTATATATATTATATATATGTTATATATTATATATCTACAGAGCGAAGAAATCTTTTTTACAAATAATTTTATTTTTTGAATGAAATAGAAGGAAAAATAAAATTCACTGTATTACACAAATATATTCACCTGTGTTTTTATTTTCTTTTAACACCCGCTTATTTATTGATATAATTACGTTAATTAATTTTATATAATTAAATAATAAAGAATAACATAAAATTAATAGAATAATTATTTTTTTATATTTGGAAATAATTTAAATTTTATATATATGATTAAAGAAAATATTTTTTCAAAAATTTAATTAAATATTTTTCTTCAAGTTCAAAATGAGATTAGCTTCTGTTTTATTAAAGGAATCTTAAAGTCCCTCTTCTAAACTTTTATTCTTTCTCTGTCTCTCTGTCTTTAATAACAAGTGCAATTGGCTAATTGGCTCAATTATAATAAATATTATTAATATTATTATTAACAATACATATTTAAATTTTTAATTATAATTATATTAATATTAAATATATGAAATTAAATTATTATTTAATATTAATTCAAAAATAAATTTTTTTTATTTGAAAATATTTATTATAAGTATATAATGAACAGAAATGTAAAATATTCTATTATCATAATGTCTTATCATAACAGTTTATATACTTGCTTTTGTTGAGTATATATATATATGCTAAAATTTTATCAAAACTCATTTAATTTTTTTTTTCCTTCATTATCGAGTCTTCTTTAATAAAAAATAATTTCATATTAAATTAACATTTTTTCTTTTTATTATTGTAAAAGTTTCTTAATGTTAATCACATATATCTCTATTGAAATAATTCATTTAACATTTATATTTATCAATTTAGAATATTTATGTAACAATTTTTAACTTTAAATTAAATAATTTTTATTTTTTGAAAATTTTGTTTTATTAACTTTTTTAAACTATATTTTTTTATTTATCCATTTTTTATGTTGTTTTTCCATTTTAACGAAACTTTTAAATCATAATTTTTTCATTAAGTACCACACAAAGTTTGAAATAATTTTTCGTTTCATTGACTTTTTTACTGCTGTTAAATGCAAGGTCAGAGACAAACAATATATATATATATATATACACGCATATATATATATAATCTAGCGGTATATAATGAATTCGGTTCTAAATTAGCAATTTCACAATATTTTAAAAGCAAAAAGTTGTTATAAACTTGTTTAGGAACGAGGACATAAATTTTAAAACACACCTTTAATTATCGTGAGTGAATTTGCTTTTAATGTATATAATGTTTATTCAACACTAATAGTATTTCCTGTATTTAAAAACAGCTCGTGTTCTCGCCAAACACATTTTTAAATAAAAATATCAGTTCGCTGAACTACATTTTATGAATATTCACATATTGTTATTAAAAAAAAAAAATTTTCATTTTAACAAAAATTATATCACTTCATAATAATTTTAGTCCATTTAATAAATTATTATTTATTATTATTTATTAATAAATAATTTTATAATTAAAGAAATTATAATTTTGGAAGAGAAAAAGCTAAAACCGATTTGAGGATAAATTTCCAATATTTATTTTATTTTATATATAGGCGTGTAAAAAATAGCATATAGTGATTTGACACAAAATATAAGATATTACAAAAAAAAATTATATATTTGTTGTGTAAAGAATATATATGTACTTGAAAAATTCTTTGCGTAGGTTCGATTATAAAATGACGAGGTAAAAGAGATCGCTAAGATATGTAAATAAATTCCACATATATATTTCGAAATCGAACTTCCGCGTGTATTCGACTTTTTTTTACATATTCATGCATAAAAATATTGCTAGATTTTGTTTTTTACAAAAAAGAATCCAAAATTAATAAAAATAACTTTAAAAAAATTGTTCAAAAAATATATTCAGAAAGAAAAAAAATCTCAGGAAAATCTTTTTATTTTCCCTCTCAAGAAAAATTACGAAAAATTTTATTTTATTTATTTTGAAAGATTTTATGTTTATTTGAAGTATATAATATAGTTGAAAATTTAGAAAGACTAATAGAAAAGGTAAACTTGCTTATAATTATAGATTATCAGGGCTGGGTTGTCGTAAAGCAAGTTGGAAGTAATTTTCCGATATATATAGTAAACCCTTATCAACTTCTAATATTGATAAGAAAAGCATAAAAGTCGTATTTCCTTTAGAAAAACACAAATAAAGAGCCTATGCAACTCAAATACAAAGCTAAATAGAAGTCAAAAAGAAGAGTATATATAGAAGATAAGTAAAAGAAACATGTTTTTTTTTTAACTAAATAAAAAGAATGTTTGGAAACTGTAAATCATTTTCAAATCAACCTTGACTTCATTTTCAATTCATACCAGGAATTATACAAGAAAAAGTTTTTTTTTTAACAAAAAAAAAAAAATCTAAAAGATAAATTTTTCACAATATTTTTATAATTTTAATTGAATTATATTAAAAAAAAAAAAAAAAAAAAAATTATGAAAAATATTTTGTAGAAATCATTTTTTTTTTTTTGAGAATAAATATTTATTTTATATAGAAAATTGAGGAAAAGATTATACGTGTGTTATTGGCTAATTTCATTTACATTTTTATGGAATATATGATTAAATTTTTTTTAAGCTTAATTATCTGTAAATTACTTCCGTGAATTCAGTTTCCAAATATTTATCTTCGAAAATTCGATAAAATAAAATATTAAGATACATTGAATATCAATTAATAGTTTTCAATTTAGAAAAAAATGTTGCAAAATAGAAAAAAAGGTTCTTTCATAAAATTTTAATTATAAATTATATAATTTTTCAATTTTTTTTTTATAATTAATATTAATTACGAAAGGGCATGTCCCATTATTCTATAAATAAATAAATAATATAAAATACTAAATTCATGAAAATAAAAATTAATAATAAAATAAAAATAATTATCAGTGATAAAATAAAAATATCAATAATAAAATAAAAATAAACATTGATTCAGATAATTGAACGTAAGTATCGTACACTTTCAAAGGAGAGAGAAAAAAAAACAATAAAGTGGCAAATGCATTAAGGAGAAATTAAAAAAAAAAAAAGATAAAAATCGCTTGAGGAAAGATGAAAGAATGGAAGAGAGACTTGTTAGTAAAATAATGTTAAAGACCAGTGCGTTGTGTTAATTCTCAGGATTTTTTTTCTTTTTTTTTTTTTTTTTTTTTTTTAAAGAGGCTAGAAGTCCTTGATGTTAGGTTGAGGACAACCGCTCTAGGGTGCATTCTTTTTCTCTCTATATTTGTTACCTTGGCATCAGTGGAATGTATTTAGAAGACAACTAGAAACTACTATAATACACGTAAGGAAATTCAGAGGTAGAAATTCAATGCAAAAACTGAAATTCACTAAAAAAAAAAAAAAAAAAAAACAGGTAAAAGAAAAATTAAATCTAAATTTGTTAATTAAAAGGAAAACAAAAATTTGAAATTAAAAAATTTATATTTTAAACTCAATTTTTTAAACCTGAATTACTATTATAATTATGTTTTTTGACTATGGGAGAATAGGTACGGTTCGTAGTCTAGTGGTTAGCGTTCTAGACTTGGAAGGCGAAATTCAGGGTTCGAGTCCTGGCAGAGTGATAGATTTTTCAGCTATAACTGGTACAAGTATTTCGATTTAGGGACAAAGAATAATGATTTATAAACATAATAATATGGTAGCTTCAATTGGTAATAGTAATAATAATAATAGTAATAATAGTAATAATAGTAATAGTAGTACTAATTAATAGTAATAATAGTACTAATTAATAATAATTACAGTGATAATAGTACTAATTAATAATAGGTAATAATACTAGTAGTACCAAATAATAGTACTAATACTAATATTGATAATAATAATAGTAATAGTAGTACTAATTAATAATAGGTAATAATACTAGTAGTAGTAATAATAGTACTATAATACTAATATTGATAATAATAATAGTAATAGTAGTACTAATTAATAATAGGTAATAATAGTAATAGTAGTACTATAATTAATAATAGGTAATAGTAGTGATAGTAGTACTAATCATAATATTAGGTAATACAAGTAATGGAATAGTTAAAAAGTTAAAATTTTCAAAGTAATTAAAAAAAAAAATTAAAAATCTCGAAAAATAAAAAAAAATTGAAAGAACATTTTTCATATATTTCCCGTGCGATTTGCAGATCAGCAAAGCGAAAGTCATAACAAAAGTTTCCCAAGAGGCCTGCACAATTAGATACACACAGTGTATATATATATATATATACATGTATAGAAATTGTAGATTCTGAAACCCTAGATTGTGTTTGTGTATGTACATATATATATATAGTTGAAACATTGTGTATTTGTCTCAATAAGCTCTCTTATGAACGTTTTTTTTTTGTTCCTGGTGATCGTGCGCTATCTCACATATATATATATGACACACAAACACATATGGAGAAACTTCAAATAAAATTATATGTGGACACGTGCAGACATTGAGAGAGAGAGAGAAAGATTATTTCGCAACACACTGACGAGTATTTTTAGATTTTTCTTATAATAATGGCATTCCCTTGTATTATTGTCCTTTACCCAGCTGTGTACCAGGCAAAATGAACGTGGGTGCCTTTTTTTTCTCAATTTATTCACTTTAAAAATTTCTATTATCCTCTGATATAGGCTAGATTCTAAATGATCACAAAAAATTTACTCTTTCAATTTGTTATAAATTCGCAGTCCATTGAACAATGTTTTAATTAATATTATTGTCTTACTAGAAAACAATAAAAAACATTTTTTAATTACTAATAATAATAATAATAATAATAATAATAAACATAATAATAATTGTAGATTATTATATTAATATTATTTATTATTAAAAAATAGTAATTGTAAAATGATTATAAAATTATATTAAAAATTATATTTTAATAAATTATATATAAAAATATAATACTGATAAAAAAGGAAAAATAATATTTTCACAGCATTGAAATTTAAAAAAATATATATAATTTTCGGCATTACAAATATAATAGCGAAAAATGTTTTTGTAATTTTGGAGCTATAATTAAATTCCAATTTTGAGCTAAACTTTTATATATATATATGTATATAAGCATATACTGATGTATTAAAACGAATGCAGATAAGGACGAGGCGAACTGTTGAAAAAAAGGAGTGCCTTATGTAACTTCCAACAGAACTGCGATTCATTAACGACTTTAATGAATTCTATATACTATATATATCTTCATTTTCTATCATCCATTTAATTTTTATTTTCAAAAAAAAAAAAGAAACGTCAATTTTGACATTTTAAAACACGCAATATATATATTAAAAAAAACATAATTTTTTTTTCAACGCATATTTTCTTGAATTATATTATATGCAAAAATAAAATCGGAAAAAATTTATTTCATTCAAATATACTCTTGACAAATAAATATTAAGTTTAATCAAATAAATATATTTACATGCGGACCGCAAATAATTTTTATTTGAATTAAATAAATTATATTTGGACCAGTAATTTCTGTATTTGAAATAAATATTATTTAGCAAAAAAATTTTTTTAGTGTTTTCAATTTTTTGCAGGGAATTAACTTTTAGAATTAAAATAATAATAATATAATGAAAAAAGTTTTGAAATATCACAAAATGTTATATAATAATTATAGTCATTTCGGCGATTGTACAAAAAATCAGAAGCTTATTCAGTCCCTCACCTTTCATGACCCTAATATACCTAATAAACGACGACTTGCCACTTTGATATAGTGAGAACTATCATTGATTTGAAAAACCTAACTTGTCGACTATTTCCGTTTTTTCTTTACGTTAAGTAATTCTTTTTTTTTTTTTGAAAATATTTAAATTAATTGATCCTTAATTAAATTCCACGTTAATTAATTTATTTCTTTAATTAAGTGGTCGATTTAATTTGCCTCAATTTACCGACTTTTTTTATACATAAGTTAATCTCTATTTATTCATTTTGTTAGATTAATTTTCTAATTAATTAATTTATTTCTTTAATTACCTAATTAATTAAAATAATTTTTTCCTACACACAAAAAAAAAGGTTTCTCGACTACAAATTTATTTCAAAAAAAAAATTTTATCTGATTTAAATAAAAAATTTACTTATGCTAAATATAATTTTATTCAGGCTAACTAAAATTTATTTGTGCTAAATACAATTTTATTTGTGCTAAATACAATTTTATTTGTGCTACATACAAATTTATCTGTGCTAAATAAATTTAAATAATTAAAGTAATTTTTTCCTACACACAAAAAAAAATTTTCTCGAATACAAATTTATTTCAAAAAAAAATTTTATCTGATTTCAATAAAAAATTTACTTATGCTAAATATAATTTTATTTGGACTAAATAAAATTTATTTGTGCTAAATACAATTTTATTTGTGCTAAATACAAATTTATCTGTGCTAAATAAAATTTATTTGTACTAAATTCAATTTTATTTGTGCCAAATACAATTTTATTTGTGATAAATACAATTTTATTTGTGATAAATAAAAAAATGTTTTTACGCTAAACAAAATTTTTCATTTAATACAAATAAAAAAAGTTATCATTATAGCAAAAATATATTTTTATAGAATCAATTTTACTCGGTTTTTTTCCACTCGAAAAAAAATTCTTTTTTTTTTGTTTTCATTTTCTTTTTAGGAGAAAAATTGAAAATGTTATACTTTTTTTTGTGTGTGTGAAAGATCGGTCGAGGGTATTTGTCGAAGGTTAACAAAATAGGACTAGATCACCTTAGATTTTAGCATTTCACATTTATATACTATATATATATGTTTTATACGTGTCTTCCATAAAGGGGAAAAAAATGCAAGGACAAAACTTGATATCCGTAAATGCAGTTCCACTTAAGCTTGTGTGTATACCATAATAATTGAAAAAAGCCCGCTAAGGATCTTTCCATTCCACGCATGATGAAACAAAGACAAGAACGCGAGGTCGTGGTACTTATAATCCATACATAAATATATATATATATACTTATATGCTTTTCATTCGATGGATGCTTCGTTTTACTCTATTAGATGTTGCCAATAAACAAGGAAATCAAAATTATGCCATCTTCATCTGTCTTATAATACCACACTTTGTATTTATATATATAAACGATTTTCATCATATATCTTGAAAACAATTTTCTATTTTTTCATATATTTATAAAAATCATTGAGAAAAATGATTCGCATTTTTCTATATATATAAAAATGGTTTCCATATTTAAAAATTATTAGCAGTTTTTTTTTATAAAAATAGTTAGCATCATTTTTCTCATATATAAAAATCATTTTTTTTTACTAAGAAATGGCAAAGAAAAAAACTCATTTTTTTCCATTATCTTTCACAGGTGTGAAAACGTGATTTATATATATATGTATGAAAAAATAATTTTCTAGTCTTGTTTTTTTTTTCAACATTCCAAGTTTCGCAACTTCGCGGAAACAATTTTGAAACTATTTTCCACTGATCGCGATAAGAATTGATTGATTGAAAAGAGGTATTTAGCGAGCATTTATAAACTACATGCAATTACGTTTGAAAATTGCAGACGATCAATGGAAATAGTGTTAATTGCAAATTTAAATTTCTCGCACTATAATCGTAACAAAAAACATAATATTCTTTTGTTTTTTTTAAAAAAAAAAAAAAAATTCTTTTTCTTCCCTTCCATCGCTTCAATTTTAAAACAAAGTTTCAAAAATTATTAACCAAAATAAAATTGAAAAAAAAAAAATTATTGGTTACAAAAAAAAATTTACCTGAAACAGTGAAATGTAGTATAGCAAAAAAAGTTTTACTTGTTTCATACTCTCTAAATTTGAATTAATAAAAATGTTTACTAATTTGAATTAGTGACTCAATTTTTGCTTCTGAATTAGTAAAATTGTATTATTAGTAACTTTTACTAACAATTAGTAAAATTTTACTAATTATTAGTAACTTTTAGTAACAAGTAGTAAAATTTTTACTAATTATTAGTAACTTTTACTAACAATTAGTAAAATTTTGACTAATTATTAGTAACTTTTAGTAACAATTAGTAAAATTTTGACTAATTATTAGTAACTTTTACTAACAATTAGTAAAATTTTACTAAATTTTTTTAGTATTTTTTTCTCTCAATTAGTAAAATTTGACTAATTATTAGTAACTTTTTCTAACAATTAGTAAAATTTGACTAATTATTAGTAACTTTTACTAACAATTAGTAAAATTTTACTAATTATTAGTAACTTTTACTAAAAATTTAACTAATTATAAAGCAAAATGTGAGTCACTGATTCAAATTAGTAAATATTTTTACTAATTCAGATTTAGAGAGTATTAACTCAAAATTGGGGAAAAAAATTAAATTTATTTTTGAAACTTAGAAAACGCGTGGGTTATTATTATGTAGGACAGTTTATTAAATACGCGGCAATGCTTTGTGATGGAGATATGTGATTACAAATAAATGCATATGGGTTTTAAAATAAGTGCACATGCGCACTTGACCACGTGCTCGAAAGTCTGTACGTTTTTTTTTCTCTCTCTCTCTCTGTCTCTCTTTCTTTCAAACTGTATATTGTACATACTGGGGCAAAATGTAAATGTTCATTCGATTCATATATTGGAATGCATATATGTAAACAAAGAAACCGCGACGGTTATACCAATCGCGAATATATATACATATATATATATACACAATATACAATAGAAAATTTACATTTTGTTTTCAGTACCGGCAAATTCGTAATAACAAAAGGTCGACGATTCTCCTTCGTTTATAATAAATATTAATATATCAATAACATAATTAACACCGGGCGTGCTCATTAAATAAATTATTTTTTTTTTTTTTGTATAAAATTTCATTTTAATGGGGGCAATTTCTCTTATTTATAATAAATCCCCCCTTAAATAACTCTTAAAATAAAAATTGAAAAATCGATTTTAATTTTGAAAAAAGCGCCTTTTATTTTATACTTTATCAATTTTTAATTGTTTAAATTTTTTATAACATTTTAAATTAAAAATCCGTTTAATATCTTTTTTTTATATAATATTTAAATTTGAAAATTTGGAATAAAAAATTGGTTTTTTTTTCTATTATATCGAATGCCAGGTGCCAGGTAATTTAATTAGGCAAGATTTTTATGTTTATTGGATGATTAGTCACGTGACGTTTTTTTGACACAACGCCAAGTAATTCCTCAAGTTACTTTTGGCCGCGAGCCAAAATTCCGTCAAACAAAAGCGCAATTCTAAAGAAAGGCATATCTTTTTAGCATTTACTGTAAAATTCATGCTTTAAAAAAACTATATATATATATATATATACACGAGAGACTAAATTTTTATTTAGAATCATAAAATTAAAAATAGAGCGAGATCAAAAATAAACATTTATTTTAAATGAAAGAAGATTTTTAATTTTTTTTTTTTTTTAAAGGACGTTTTAAAAAAAATATTATATTTATATAGAAATAAAAATTTGTATAAATAAATTAATTTTTAAAATAAATTAAATTCCTTTGACTGAAATTTTTTTAGATTAATCATGATGATATAACTACAATTTATCACTAAATTAGATTTTAGAAAAAAAAAAATAGAAAAATTAACATAAGAAAATTAGGATATAAGTTTTTTGATTTCTTCTTCTTAAAAGAGGCATGAACAAGATCCATAATGCATAAAGTTCTATATATTTGAATTTGCATCTAAATGACATTCTCTTTCCGGACTGACTGACTTTAGTTCGACACACTTTAATTTGATTATATTATATACAGAAGTGAATATAAGGGGAACAAATATTTTTAGTCTCGGAAAATATATTTCATAATTGATCAAAATTTATTTATAAATTTTATTTTTATAATTTTATTAAATATTATTTATTATTTATTATATAAAATTTATAATTATTTATTATTATAATAATATATAATAATATATAATAATATATAATAATATATAATAATATTTAATTATTTATAATCATTTATAATTATTTATTATCATTTATTATTATTTATTATTATTTATTATAATAATATATAATTAGTTATTATTTATAAATAATAAATATAAATTTATTTATTAAATATACATCGCAAATTATAATTATTTCTATATATCAGTGGCGATATATATATTTTTATTTCGCAAACATTTTAATAATCGCGCACGTTTCTTTTTGTGAAAAAAAAATTGCGTTCTAGTTAAAATGTTAAGTCGCACATTAGAAATAATGCTATTTTTTTCTTCTTTGATTTTCCGCGAATTTACACGCGTTTATCTTTCTGGATATATATAAATTTTTTTTTTATTGATCAAATTTAACAAAAGTTAATTATTGAAAATTTCTACTAATTTTTATATACATTTTTCATTTAATTTTTATAGTTAAAAAATTTAATATATAAAAAATAGTAAAAAAAAAAAATTTATTTGTTATAGAGCGCGGCCCTGAGAAAAGAGTATATGTATATGTATGTAGAAAACCGTTTTAGGAGACATTTTGCAACCAGCCTCGCCTCTCGACAAAGAAAACCAAAGTTTACTTTAGATAACATATATAGTTGGTTCGTGTTGCACGCCTCTATATAGCCAAACACAGATTTCGAACGTACGCGGCTTTGTTTAAAATCGCTGAGTAAGATCCAGATTACAATTGCAGTGCTAGTAAAATAATGATAAGAGAATAGTTTGAAAAAGAAAATTAAAAAACAAAAAGAAATCATAACTAATAACTCTCTTTCACGAGATGAAAACGAAAATATTTTTGTAATCATAACAAAAACTAGAAAATCGCGAAACAATGCATTTAAAAAAAAAAAAAGTGAATAACAAAAAATAATTAATAAATTATTTAATTAAATCGTAGCTAGTTAAATAATTAAAATTATTCATTGTTAATTAAATAAATATTTTTCAAATTTCAATTAAATTAAAATTTAAATTATTAAATTTAATTTACTTAACTTAATAAAATTAATTCTTATTAAATAAATTGTTTATAATAAAAACGTGGCTTAATTTTTTTATTCACAAAAAATATCTTTACAAAATTAAGAATTATACAGGCATCAAGAATATTAATACCTTACAAAAATGAAGAAATAAATCTTCGTCTCTGATGTGAACTTTTTTTTTTGGGAAAAAAAAAAAATTATCCAATGCCCTACTTAAAGCAATCTGCCCAAGTGGAGAAGATATCCCCCCATGAATTCTAAATTCTATGCCCCTAATATTTCTCAGATGTCACATTCCAATGATCCGCAGGGACCCCTGAGTCTGCGGGCTACTCCCACACACTTCTTATTATTATAATTTTTTTTTTTTCGAACCCTTACATACGAATATGTTTTTTTTTTCTCGACCCCCCCTTCTCCCTATTGGTATTGAAAGTGTTTATGAAAAAAAAAAAAAAAACCAAGAAGCCTGCGGTTGGTCAAAAAAAAGACCATCATCTATTTGACATGTTAGCTATTTGACCCTGAAGGTTAGATGTTGTGGTACATAATATAACGACCACGTGCAGTAAAAAAATTTAACTCAGAGAGGCCTTAATATTTTGTGTGCACCATTAATGCGTGAAATAATATTGTAAGTAAAAAATAATTGTCTCGTTAAAAAAAACGAGGAAGAAGTACAAGAAAAAAAGAAGAAGAAGTGAAACGAACAAGGCCCATTAAATGAGAGATGCTGTTTTAATTTTTCTAAACTTTTGTTTTTCGAACATTTATATATCTATATATGTTTATATATATATATATATATATATATATATATATATATATATTCTTCCTATAAACAGAAACGCTCTCTTAAAGGGGCTCGCGATCTAAAAATAACAAATTCGCATCTGCACCTCGTTGACAGTGACAGTTTCAATGCGAACTTTGACCCAACTGGGCACAATGATACGAAAAATAAAAAAAAAGAAAACCATGACGAAATTTAAGAATTATATTCGTTTTAAAAATTTCCGACTTTTTATTTTCTAATTTATTCACATTTCGAGAATTGCGAATTTTAGCAACAACAAATAATAACAATAATGATACTAATAATAATAAAATAAGTTTTGAAATAAATAAAATAATAATAATAATAATAATAACAATAATAATAATAATAATAGTTATAATAATAAAAATACTAATGATAACAATAATAAACATAATAATAACAATATTAAAAATAATAATGATAATATTCGAAATTCATAAACTGAAAAAACATTTATTTGATTCAAATAATCAGGTACTTGACTAATATCAAATAAATAATTGTTTTATTTAATTAATATTAATATTTTAATATTTTTAATTATTTCAGTCAATTATAAATGATATTTGCTTCAAATTATTTAATTCAAATAAAAATTATTTGCTTCAATTAAATATATTTTTCTTTTATATACAAATTTTTTCGACTTAATAAAATAATTAGCTACCGAAATTTTTGATAGAATTTTTATTTTTATAAGTCATTTAATTTATTCATGACTTTTTATTTAAAAGAATTTTAATTTAATTGTATTTTTAAATGACTGAAAAATTTACTAAATTTTAATCTGTCCGAATTTTTAATTGATATATTATAGAATTTTTATGACGGTGAATTTTCATTTGTTCGAAATTACTATAAATATATTCGAACCAAAAAAATTGGTAAAATTTAAAAGAATTTTAATTTAATCAAATTTTTTAAATGTCAATAAAAATTCTAATTCATCGAATTTTAATCTGTCCGAATTTTTATTTGTATACGAATTTTTAATTGCGGTAGATAATTTATTTAAGACGTCGAATTTTCATTTGTTCGAAATTACAAATGTTCGAATAAAAAAATAATCGAATGTTTTCGGCGCAATTTTAAAAATTGATCAATCAGAATTTTTTTTGATAATTTCTATACGAAAAAAAGAAAAAGTAATTTTTATTACTTTCATATAGTAAAACGGGAACTGCGTCTAAAGTTTCTGCGCATCTCTGGCAACTTTTACTCCAAAAATATAGTAAAATTTACTATTTTTGTAGTAAATTTTACTCTTCCGTAGTAATTTTTACTATTTCTGGAGTAAATTTTACTATTTTTGGAGTAAAAGTTGCCAGAGATGCGCAGAAATTTCGGACAGTTCCCGTTTTACTATGAATGTAGTAAAAATTACTTTTTCTTTTTTTCCGTGTAATTAGTCGATTCTAGTTGTACTTAATAATTAATTAATTAAGTTCGAGATAAAGTTGCATTAATAAAAATTTAGTTTTACGCGTGAAAAAAAATACCCAATAAATGGTGGGCGCGCTTCTTTTTTTTTTAAAAAAAAAAAGAAAGATCGTTTTGCGGTTATAAATATTATATTTTGTGTGTATGGCAAAAGAGAGTTTTATTAAAACTGACCTGTCTTTTCCATGTTTATTACAGTCATTTCACATTCTTGGCCCTGGGTCCTTGAAAATGAGTTGTTGAGTGAGTCTGAAACATATAATATAAGACATTTGGTCACATAAGAGTATATATAAGGGATTACATGCGCATGAGAGATAAAAGATTGTGCGTCCGGGGGAAAAAAAAACGAAAAAAAAAAAATAAATAAAAAAATAATGAAGAGAGCAATATGTACGCAAGTCACGTGCGCAATGAATATACTCCGTCTGCTAGTCAAGCAGGTTTCAAACCGTTTCGCATTCGTTTGTATACGCATTCACTGCGCCATATATACATATATATATATTGTCTCTAATTCTTTTATAATTCAATTCTCCGAATTAATTTTTGTTTAGAAAAAAAAAAATTGTTCTTTTCAAAATTGAAACAAAATTTGGTTAACAATTTGAAAATTGGAAATATTCAAATTTTTTAAAAGCGGATGTACATTTTTACTTTAAATAAATTATTCCAATGACGAAGAAAGAGAAAAGTTCTCGGGAAATGTAATATATGACAAATTAGCATAATTTGCGGAATCGTCAAAAAATAAAAAATAAATAATAATTGTCGGTTCATGTATACCATAGTGAAAGTTGTTCCTGGAAATTGAAAGGTGGAAACTCCAGATTAAATAATAATTATTATTATTATCAAACAGGTGTATGACGTAAAAGAAATTTTTTCAAAAAAAAAGATGGAAAATCCCCTTTTTGCCCGGAATTATTTTCCGAAAAAAGATAAAAAAAATTGTCAATGCCATATTGAAAACTAATGATTTTTTAAAATGTTTTCAAAAGAGCCTCTTTCAAGATTCGAATTCAAAACATATATCAATATAGGGAAAAAAAAAGAATCTCTTTTGCCTATTGATGAAGAGACAAATCTTGAGTGAAATTTGCATAATATTTTTTTTGAATACGATTATATTGTCGTCGTTTCTTTGTCTTCGCAAGAAACGTAGACATTTAATTTCCATATGCGAATGTACTTAATAAGAAAGAAAACGACGTGCAAACTACGCAGTGAGCTAATCTCAACGAAAAAAAAGAAAGAAAAGAAAAAAAAGGGGGAGGGAAGATAAGAGAATCGTTAAAAGAGAAGGAGAGTGACGAGTTGAAGCTATATACGAAAAAAAAAGAAGGGGGAAGTCTAAGAAGTGAAGAAAGGCAATGAGGAGTGAGAAAAAGATGAAAAAGAAAGTCGAGAGAATTGAAAAGTGAAGAGCTAGGAAAGGCACGAGGGGCAATAAAAGACTCAAAGAGAGCAAGCGAGAAAGGAAAAAAGATAAAAAAAGAAGAAAATGAAAAAAAAAAAACTAAAAAGGAAAAAGAAAAAACTAAAAAGAAAAAAGGAAAAAATAAAAAGAAAAAAAGAAAGAAAAAAATAGTAGAAAAATGAAAAGCAGTTTAAAAAAAGAAGAAAAAATGTAATGGAAAAAAAGATTGAAAAAGGATTTTACTGTAGTTACACTAGAACTCGATTTAGTGGACTTTCTTTGGTTGGTACATATAAACGAGATTTAAGGATTTTTAATTAATTTTCAAATATAAATTTCATGTTTTTAATATTAATTAATTAATTTTTAAATATTAATTTACTATTTGTAATATTAATTAAAATATTATCTAATTTAAATAATATCTAATTTAAATATTATCTAATTAAAATAAGAAACTAAAAAAATAAGATAAGAAAGTAAAAAATCATAATAAATAAAAAAAAAAAAAACAATAACACCGGATAAGTGAAATAAAAAAAGTAAAAACTGATACAATAGAAAACAAAAAGAGAAAGGAATGACAGTGAAAGATTTTATATGTACACACAAAGAGAGAAAAAAAAAATTGCAATGAAGAATAAAAGCGAACTTGTGGTGAAATGCGCCTAGGTCAACCACACGGTGACACTCAAAATCCCAATTGAAAGCATAAAACGAAAAAATAAAAAAAAAAAAAAAAGAAAACAAAAAACCACACGGACACGCTTAAGTTCAATAAAATATACGTTGGGTAATTCCCAAGTGCAGCTCTCTTAACAAAGTACACGACACATCTGAGAATTTCACAACTTAAAATTGGATCGAAATACGACGCAATAAAATATTGTCACAAAATTTCAGAATAAAATGAATATATTATTTTATAATTATATTATTTTTGTTTTTATAAAAAAAAGAAAAATTTTCATTTTTTTTTCTGTATACTATATATAAAAAGGTATGCAAGATCAAATTGATAACACTAAAAGCACTCTGCTACCGGTTTTTCTTACCTACAGCAGTATAACACACACAATAAAAGGTGAAAGCCTGATCCTGTCCCCTTTGTGTGTCCAACTTTAGAAATTATATATCTATATATAGTCTTACAATTTTCACACTAATAATGTCATAATTTAGAAAAAATTCTTTTTTAAATGTAAAATTAAATTTTTATTTAATGAAATTAATTAATTTTTACTACCCATTTATAAAAGTATTAATAATTTAAGTAAATTATTATTTTATTCGAATTTTTCTTAAACGGAATAGTCAAAAGAATTTTTATTTTACAGAAAGAAAAAATAGTTATAACAATTTTTTTTAACCAAAAGGTGAAATTATATTTCACAGAATTCTTGAATCGCCGAATTTTTAATTGTCCGAAAAGCAATCAACAGAAAGATATTGAATGCGAATTTTAAAAAATATGATCAAAATTATTTTTATATAATTTATTGTTAATTTTTTTAAATTCGGGTTCGGTAAAACCATATTTGGTTACATAAAACTTTGGTAAAACCAAATTCGGTTACATAAAAATTCAGTAAAACCAAATTCGGTTAAATAAAAATTCGGTAAAACCAAATTTGGTTACATATAAATTCGATACAAGCAATTTCGGTTGAATAAAAGTTTGATAAAACCAAACTTGGTTACATAAAAATTCAGTAAAACCAAATTTGGTTACATATAAATTCGATACAACCAAATTCGGTTAAATAAAAGTTCGGTAAAACCAAATTTGGTTACATATAAATCAGGGATGTGTCCGGAAATGCCATTTTTGTTCTGTTCCGTGCCAGTGCCACGGAATAAAAATATTTACATATTTAGTTCCGTGCCAAGGCACGGAACAAAATTGGTTGTGTATTCAGTTCCGTGCCGAGGCACGAAACGAAAATGTATATATATTTAGTTCCGTGCCAAGGCATGGAACGAAAATAGTTGTATATTCAGTTCTGTGCCGTGGCACGAAACGAAAATGGTTAAATATTTAGTTCCGTGCCAAGGCATGGAACGAAAGTAGTTACATATTTAGTTTCGTGCCGAGGCACGAAACAAAAATGGTTATATATTCAGTTCTGTGCCAAGGCATGGAACGAAAATAGTTGTATATTTAATTCCGTGCCAAGGTACAAAACAAAAATTTACAGGTATTTATTTTCGTGCTATAAGTACAGAATAAAATTAATTATTTAGGGATATTATTCCGTTCCAAATACGTAAACAACAATAAATGAGAACAGATTGTCGGGCCTGTTTACATTAAGTGTCCTTGCACTCAAGGATATTATCTTTCAAATTCGTTATATGTCCAACATTAGAAATGAAAAGAGACAAAAAAATGTTTTTATTCTAAATAATATGTACTTAGTCTCTTATTATAAAAAAATCAAACCACAGCTTTATGAGTTACATGCGTAATACTTTTTAATAAAATTGATAAAATCAATTACTCGACTACAATAAAATGTATCATATAAAGGGTGGTATTATTAATAAGGGGCCCTGCATAAAATAAGTTAACAATATTTTATTCTTTTTATAACCCCCGGCCCCCCTCGTTATCAATAGGATTACTTTTTCTAAACAGTAATGTGCTGTGGGAACAGTTACTTTTTTTAACGAGTAACGCGTTACCGTTACTTTTTCTATGCAGTAACATACAATCTTTACTGTAACTATTTTTAAAAAGTGACGCGTTACCGTTACTTTTTGTAAAAAGTATCGCTAATCGTGACCAATACATTTTTTAAAAAATAATTCGTTAACATTCTTTTTTTAAACAGTAACGCGTAATTGTTACCGATAATGTTTCTAAAAATTATCGCGTTACATTTTCTAAACAGTAATATGCTATGGGAACAGTTACTTTTTGAAAAGAGTAATGCGTTACCGTTACTTTTTCTATTTTCTTTTATTTTTTGAAAATTTTTCGAAATTTCAGTTTCTTCAATGTAGACCTATTTTCAATGACTGATAACTCGAAAAAAATGGATTTTTTCAATTTTTGATAAGAGAAGAAAAGTTTCAGTTTTTGTTTTACTTTTCAATAATGTTAACAAAAATTTTTTTTTTCATTTTTTATTAAAAAAATAACAATTTTTTATAAACAAATAAAGTTTTTTTTAATTTGGCTATGATATTTTTTTAATTTTTTTTAAACATACCTGGAAATACTAAGAAAATTTTGAAAAAAAAAATTTAGAGTGGGCCGATAAGTTTTATTGGTTTAAGTAAACGTTTAAACACCGCGCGCAGCATTTTGCGCATTTTTAAAAATTAAAAAAAATTGTAAAATTGTTAAAAAATTTTTGTTAACATTATTGAAAAGTAAAAGAAAAACTGAAACTTTCTTCTCTTATCAAAAATTTAAAAAATCCATTTTTTTCGAGTTATCAGTCATTGAAAAAAATTTTCAATTGTTGATAACTTATGAACAATTAACTTTAGAAAAAAATTGGTTAGAGAAAAAATGTTCCTCATTATAAGTAGAATTAGGAAAAAAATATTAAAAATTTTTTTAAAATAATTTTGTTTTTCTCCCATTTTGATCTTATATATTTTTACGACAAATACATGAGGTCAAAATGAGAAAAACAAAATTATTTTTAAAAAATTTTAATTATTTTTTCCTAGTTCTACACATAATAAGGAACATTTTTTCTCTAAACAATTTTTTTCAAAAGTCAATTGTTCATAAGTTATCAACAATTGAAAAAAATGGTCCATTTTTTTAAATAAATGGTCGTATCTTTTTCAAAAATCATCGTACACAAATTTTCAAAAAAGCGTTTAAAAGGTGATAAAATAAGCTTTCAAATGCCGTATCGAGAATTAAATTCTGATCATTTCTTCATAACCAAGATCAATTTGAAATTTACAAAAAAAATGAAAATTTTTTTTGTTATTTTAAACAATTAAACAATGCATTTTTTTTATTTTCTTTTTTGTATCGTTAAAGTCAAAGATATATTAAGCTTTAAGATGAATATTTGAGGAAGGTTACATCTTTTTTAGAATTAAAGATACAAAACTTTTTGAAAAGCCCTAATATGCTGTAAGGTTGGTAAATATTATTGAGCGGCAGTGTATATATGTATAGTAAATAAATAAAATAAATAAGTCGCATACAATAAAAATTGTTTATCAACCAGTTGACTGTCTATTAAATGTTAAATAAGACTTCTGAGAAATTTAATTAAAATAAAATAAATATAGACTGAATATATACAGGGTGTATCATAACCGGGTACTATCATGAAAACATGTAATCATAAAATATTCTTTGAGTTTTTACTCAATTAATATTCCCTAACAGCATCCGGATATTCAAGAAATCCTACGAACGTTCTAGGGATATCCGGTAATTAGGATATCCATAGATATCCTGAGGACATCGTAGAGATATCCGGCTACGGCTAGGACATTTTGCAAAATTATTCGGCATATTGAATCCGCCATTTTGAATTTTGAAAACTGATATCGGATTTGTAATCAGTAACCCAAATAATCCCTGAGTAACGAGTTTCATGTAAATACAATAATTTTTTTAAAAAATCGTCTGCCATATTGGATTCGCCATTATGAATTTTTAAAAACGGATATCAGATTCGTAATCAGCGACCCAAAAACCCCTAAGTAATAAGTTTCATGTAAATCCGATAATTTTTTTTAAAACTCGTCTGCCATATTGGATACGCCATTTTGAATTTTTAAAAAACTGATATTGGTTTCTTAATTAGCGACCCCAAAAACCCTTACGGGTACAATGATCTATAAACTTTGTTGAGTAAAAAAATATACACATATCTGAAAGGGTACAATATTCATTTATGATGTTAATATTCATATATTACAATTTATAGAGTATTTTTATTTAATCTTAATAATGAAATAAACTATAGAATTCGATAAATATTCATTTCTCGGAATTTATGAGATTTAAATGTTTGTATCATGTTGAATAGATGGTTTAGAATCAAAACAAAATCCGAGTCTAATTAGTAACGTGTCAGGACACGTAAATGTATTACTATATATTTCTGTTTTTGAGCTTGGAACGAAATAAAATTTCTACTTATTTTTGTTTCTTTCCACAGCACAAAATATAGTTACCTCTTATTTTTGTTTTGTTCCTTGGCACAAATTATAATTACCACTTATTTTGGATTCGTACCTCGGCACGAAATATAATTACCTCGTATTTTTGTTTCGTTCCTCGGCACAAAATAAAATTGCCTCTTATTTTTGTTTCGTGCCGGGACACAAAACAAATTTCTTAAGTAATTCAGTTTCATGCCTCTGGCACGGAACGGAACAAAATTAAAATTGATTTTAGTTCCGTTTCCGGACACATCCCTGATATAAATTCGGTACAACCAAATTCGGTAAAGCCAAATTCGATTAAATAAAAATTCGGTAGAACCAAATTTGGTTACATATAAATTCGATACAAGCAATTTCCGTTGAATAAAAGTTGGGTAAAACCAAATTCGGTAAAACCAAATTTGGTTACATATAAATTCGATACAACCTAATTCGGTTAAATAAAAGTTCGGTACAACCAAATCTCTTACATAAAAATTCGGTAAAACCAAATTTGATTAAATAAAAGTTCGGGATAATGAAAATGCGGTTTAATCGTAATGCGATGAAATCAAAATTCGGTTTCAGTAAAACCAAATTCGGTTACATAAAACTTAGGTAAAACCAAATTCGTGTACATAAAACTTAGGTAAAACCAAATTCGGTTACATAAAACTTCGGTAAAACCAAATTCAGTACAACCAAATTCGATTAAATAAAAGTTCGGAAAAATAAAAATGCAGTTTAATCGAAATTCGGTTAAATAAAAATTCGTTTAAATCAAAATTCGCTTAAATAAAAGTTTGGTTAAAATAAAAATTCAGTTTAATTAGGTATATATATATTTGCATTGCGAATTTGTGATGCAGAACATAACCCAGAATCTCAATATATATGCGTACGTTGTGTCGTATATATTAATACATATGTGCAAGTTCGTTGTCCCCTTTCCCTTGTGGTACGCGGTTTATTATTGTTATTATTTCGCGAGTGTGCCCCGAGAACTGTGCTTTGTTTTGAGTTTATCTTCGTCAAGAAACAACCACCTTGTATATATGCCATTGCCACTTCTCCCCGCCCCTTCTTTTTTTCATTTATTTTTCCCCTTTTAGAATTTATTTCGAGGAGGGGGGGGGCAAAGAGTAGGGGTTTGGTCGTTTTGTCCTACTTGTATTTTAGTGGTCTTGCGAGTCTTATTTGTAGAACCTCCCCATCTCTTTCGTTCTCCCTATATCCTTAACCCTTTTTTCTTCCCTCTCGTTTTTCCCCTCCTTCTCGCAAAGCTTAATTCGAGCTTCACTTTCTAGTTTATTTGCATGTTTTATTATTATCTGGAAAGCCTCGCTCATTCTCTTTTTCTCTTTTTTTTTTCTTCTTTTTCTCTCCATATACTCGAGAGACCCTTCAAATGAATATATTTCTTCTGCACGTTTCTTAATAGTCGTTACGTTAAGAGAAATTATTATGAGGGCTGATCAAACAGAGTGCTCAAAAATTTACTATATATGTACAAAAGACCCGTTTTTTTTTTGGAGAAAGTTATAACCAATCAACTTATCTTTAAAAGAAAAAAGAAAAATTTTATTGCTTTTTAAGCATCAGTTAATGAACCTGTTATTTTTTCAGGGGGATAATTGGGTTATAATAATGTTTTAGATTTTAACAAAAGCAGAAGTAATTCAATATTTTATGAATTTTTTTTTTCCGAAACATTTATTGAAATGGTAAAAAAAAATTTTTGTACGCTAAAAAAAGGAGATAAGACATATATAACGATAATTTAATTATATTTTTTTTCGTAATGGAAAAACTTTTCTTCCAACTTCAAAATGTGATTTTAATAAAAAGAAAAGAAATATTTGTGCTTTTGATTAAAGGTTGCATGTAAAAAAAAATTTATTTGATCCAAATAATATCGGTTACTTGACTAAATATTTATTTTAAATATAGAAATTATTGGTTCGAGTAACCAATTATTTGAAATAAATATTTTTTTCAGTAAACTAAAATTTCATATTTTTTCCTCTTATGTATTTAAAAATATGGTTAATAGAAAAAGGGATTGCTTCTCCCATAAGAAACGAGGAAGTGGGTCAACTAGAAGGTTTTTTTTTCCGTGTCTTATTTTTAAGATGTCTGCATTCCTTGAATGCCGGCAATAGGGTCGACCTTGCTAAAATCTATACTATATATAATATACTTTTAAAAACGTTAGCCCGAGGAAATATTTACTTTCGTTCACGCAAAGAAGCAGTTTGCAGTAAATTTTTTTCGTCAAGCTAATTAATTTTTACAAAAAATTAACTGGAACAAAATATATAGTATTGAATCAAAGAAAATATCCATTTACTTGTTCGTATTTGATTCAAGAAAATTTTAATTAAATCTTAAATTGAGAAAAAATTTAGTACAGACGAGAATATAATTTTCTTGATGATACTTATTTTTCAGTAATATATATAATACGAAAAAAGAGTCGCCTTATTATAAAATGTGCTTTTAAATTTATATATAAAAAGGGACTGTAATCGATTTAATTTTCTTCGAACATTTGCATTTTGAACGCATCTGTCAAATTATATATATCGCTGTTGTCCTCATATTGTGTAGCTTGGAAATAGGTTCAATAAGTGGCAACTCGCTCGCTCTTACGAAAATAACTTTGAAGACACGCACGATTAAAAAAAAAATAAATAAAAATCAAAACCAGAATTTGAAGGACGTTGATTAAAGCAAGATTTATAAACTTCGCTCTCGACTTCTGAAACTTCAGTTTGTTTCCTTCCAAAACAAGTTTTCCGTTTAAAAAAATAATATTATAAATAATCAGATAAGCAGTCATATTCTCTATGAAAGAATTTTTGTTACAAATCTTTACCATTGTAATGCTATGATAATGGTTCCTATATTTGTTTCAACATAATTTTTTTCGTTCGAATTTATAAAAAAAAATTTTTGATTACAGAATACCAATAAAATTTTTCATCCTAAACAATAAATTCGTGTTTGGTGTGGGTTTCAATTAAAGTGAAATCGAGTTAACCACAAATTTGGTGAGTAGTTTCTTGACTGGGTGTGCTCCATCGACGATACACAAAGGCAACTTCTTCGAGGATTTCCTCTCGCGATAAATCTGTGGCGTGTCGTGAAATTTGGCCACAAGCCAAGTACCACCGGCTTCTCTCCATTTGGAGGGTAAGAGGGGGACAGTTTCTTTATATTCCACTGTTGAGTTTATAAGCAAGAATATATATTTCGAAATAAACCGGTTCTCCTTTTCCAAATCCCTCAAAAAGCATATATATATATATTGGAGAAAATAAAATCCAAAACCTGGTGCGATATCCTTGCACATTTTTTACGATTTTTGTAAGTCTTGATTGTCAACTCTTTTGGTCACTCTTTTTTTCTCATCTCTTTATGTATTTATTTTATTGCCATCCCTTTTTTTTCGATTTTATATAAAAAAAAAATTTGTTTGTAATTGAAAAAAATTTCAAGAGTAGAAAAAAATTACAGTAAAATTTTTTTGCTTTTATGTGAGTTTTCTTTGTGATTAAAAATCGCTTGATTTCATTTCATCGATGGCAACCTTTTTACACACACACACACGTGAGACAAGCTTTCTGAACACCTGTTGCGCGATTCTGATAGTCTTGCTCGCGACGTTTAAATATCATTCCAAAGATCTTTAAACATTCATTCAAGGTTCTGATGTACAATATTCGCTGATATGAACAACATTATTATAAATACCTTTCATTTCCATTGTTTCGAAATAAAAGAGATTTTTTAATTTTTTCCACGTTTCTCATATTAGATTTAGAATCATTGTTTGAAATTTTTTTTTCTTTATTGGGAATTTTTTTGCAAATTTTGTAGGAAAAAAATTTCCTCATCATATAAATGGAAATTTTTCCTTTAGAATATTTTCGGTTACATAAAAATTCGGTTAAATAAAAGTTTGGTAAAACCAAATTAGGTTACATAAAACTTGGGTAAAACCAAATTCGGTTAAATAATAGTTCGGTAAAACCAAAGTCGGTTACATAAAACTTAGGTATAACCAAATTCGGTTAAATAAAAGTTTGGTAAAACCAAATTCAGTTACATAAAACTTCGGTAAAACCAAATTCGGTTATATAAAAGTTCGGTAATACCAAATTAGGTTACATAAAACTTAGGTAACACCAAATTCGGTAAAACCAAAGTCGGTTACATAAAACTTAAGTATAACCAAATTCGGTTAAATAAAAATTTGGTAAAACCAAATTCGGTTACCTAAAAATTCGGTTAAATAAAAGTTTGGTAAAACC
Organism: Leptopilina boulardi; assembly: GCF_019393585.1. Taxonomy (NCBI): domain Eukaryota; kingdom Metazoa; phylum Arthropoda; class Insecta; order Hymenoptera; family Figitidae; genus Leptopilina; species Leptopilina boulardi. The sequence continues at coordinate 137,329 of NW_026138017.1, forward strand.
AAATTAGGTTACATAAAACTTAGGTTAAATAAAATTCGGTTCCAAATTCGGTTAAATAATAGTTCGGTAAAACCAAAGTCGGTTACATAAAACTTAGGTATAACCAAATTCGGTTAAATAAAAGTTCGGTAAAACCAAATTAGGTTACTTAAAACTTAGGAGCACCAAATTCGGTTGAATAAAAGTTTGGTAAAACCAAATTCGGTTACATAAAAATTCGATTAAATAAAAGTTTGGTAAATCCAAATTAGGTTACATAAAACTTAGGTAAAACCACATTCGGTTACATAATAGTTCGGTAAAACCAAAGTCGGTTACATAAAACTTAGGTATAACCAAATTCGGTTAAATAAAAATTCGGTAAAACCAAATTCAGTTACATAAAACTTCGGTACAACCAAATTCGATTAAATAAAAGTTCGGGAAAATAAAAATGCAGTTTAATCAAAATTCGGTTTAATTTTTCCTCGTTTCTCATTAGATTTAGAATCATTTGTTTGAAATTTTTTTCTTTATTGGGAATTTTTTCCAAAATTTTGTAGGAAAAAAATTCGTCATATAAATGGAAATTTTTCCTTTAGAATAATTTTTACGATTTGAAAATACTTTTATAAAATTTTGATATTTATTTTCTGTCAGTGTTATTGTATGACATAACAAAAAATTTTTAATTTTTTTTTTCTGTTATAAATATACTATTCTGGTTTGTAAGCGTGACAAATTTAGATATGGAAAAGTATAATAAAGAATGCGCGATTTTTATTTTCAGCACACTTCTTTTTTTTCGAATACGATAAATTCCTTCGCAAAAAAATGTTAAATTCGTTTGGATTAAAATTTGTTGATCTATATTATTTTTTTCGTTATATTTTAAAAAAGAATTTTTTGTTAAAAATCCTATTGGCAATTTTTTTTTGTATTTAGCACGTGCAAGCTCGCGCAATGTTATAAGACCACCTGCAGCAGATCTTTGTGTCACAAAACGCAAACATAAACGCGTAATGCAAATGTGATACAGTTTAAAACCAATGTACGCCAGCAAAATTGCTTCTCGAATTCCAAAGAAAACAGTTGAACGTTGCCAAGCGGCAAAAGTTGCTTGAGAGCTACAAATAGAGTCATCCCGTTTAGATTTTCAAACTAAAAGCTTCCATGGTCAATAGTTGGAAATTGATTTTGTTTTGCTTTTCATTTTTTACATTAATTAACCCTTTTTTTTTGTTTCATTGCAAAAAAATTTTCATTTTTCTGTATTTTAAAAATATTTTTTTTTATGTTTATCGCTTGTTTTTATTCTCGTGTCGCGAATTATACATATGACGCAAGAAGAAAAGACGGCAAAAAGCCAAAAATTCGAAAATGTTTAATTATAACAAATTTCAGCTATTTTTTTTTCTACTTTCACTTTTTTGTCTCCTAAAAAAAACCACTGGTGCTAAAAAATAATAAATAAAGAGTAAAAAAAAATCCAATTTTGTCAACAATTTAGAATAACAGAATTTTTTAAATCATTTTTTTTTTTTTTTAATTTATCTTGTATAATTTAGCACATGTTTTTAGTGTTCAAAAAGAATTGAGGCTTTAAAGATAAAAAATGGTTTACTTCATGTTATGCTTTTAAAAATGAAAATTGGCTTTTACAATTTTTATTTTTATATACATTTTTTAAAAGTACATTATTATTTTTTTCAGAGGCAATAATTCATGTGGAGAAATCCGAGTCTGTTAATCAACTGTCAAAAACGTTTTCGCCTTATTACTCGTCGACTAAAAAAGCGGTCAACGGTTCTGCGAGAGAACTACTTGGCAACGCGACAATGCGCCTATATGACGTATCAGGGATTTCCTTCCATCTCTCCAGTTTATATAGCTAATTAAAAACTTGCGTCTTTATTCTAAAACTAAATTTATATCAAAGGCCACCAATTAACACAAAAATATTTTTTTCCAAAATTATAAAAAAAAAAAAACATTGATAATTAATTAATTTGCAAATAAAATTTCTAGAAGAAATAAATTATATGTAATGTTGAAAAAAATAATAACATTTTTCTTCTTTGTATTTTTTTAATAGTCCATAAAATTGTGACAGTTAATTTAAAATTTTAACCAAGAGAATAATAAAAATGTGTGGGAAAAATATAATGGAAATTGTGACCTTGAATTTTTTTTTTTCTCTCAGTTCAAGTATATGTTGTAATTAATCTTTTTACAGTTCAACATTAGTGAATTAGTAGCAGAGACCTTTGTCAAGGTCCAAAGGTATATAATAGTGGCATTTTCATTTGTGAGATAGAAATACACGTCGGAAGTGTAATATATTATATATATATATATTTATATATTTACACAATACATAATTTTCTGAGAAACTTATGTGCGTTTTTACACGTAGACATAAAATTTTATTTCTATATTACGAAAATAGGATTTCATAAGCATAAACTGAGAAACAAAATTTTGTTGATTTATATTATAAATTTGTTTCTTATTTTTCATTCAAAATAAAAATAAAAAATGATTTTTGAATAGAAGAAAGTTTTTCATATTTATTTTGTATAAAAAAAAAAAAAAAAAATTGTGATTTAATAAAAAATTTTTTGCATAATAGAGTCAAGGAAATAATTTTTTTAATTTAAAACTGAGAATTTTTTTTTGAAAAGTTTTTTTTTTTAAACAAATAATTGTAATTAATAATTAATAAATAAATTGATAAATTAAAAAATTAATCATTTAATTAATTAAAAAATTAATAAATAAATTTATTTAATAGATTAAAATATTAATTAATAAATTAAAAACCAATTTTGTAATATTTATTATCATGCAAAAATTTACATTTACTTGTAGTGAAAAAATTGTAAATTTGCGTGTGAGGGAGAATAATAGTGTCAGTGACTGCTCAGGGCGAACAAAGATTAGACGAGAGAAACTTTTATATACACTGTTGGCTCAGGTGATCGACTTTTTCTCTCATTTCTTTGTTCTTTTCCCCCCCATGTTTGTAACTTTTTTTCTTCTTATTTATTCCACTCCCCCTCTCTCTCTCTCTCTCTTTCTGTCTCTTAAGAAGATAATATCAAAAAAAAGGTGGCAGCGAAAAAAAATGGACAAAACTACAAATATACAAAGACTTTATAATCCTGTTCAGTTTTATAAAGGAAGTCATAAAAAAAAGAAGATAATTGTTTTGCAAAAAAAAAATACTATTATTAAAATTATCATAAATTGAAGATAACATTATTGCAGAAAAATTTTGCTATACCATTTTTTACCAATTTTTTTTTTTTTTCGTTATTTCAAAACAAATTTTTTTTTTTTTAATATAGTAAAAAATAAAATTTTGAAAATAAATGTAAAATAAATATATTTTAAACTATTGGCAAATTTTTATTTTTTTAATATAGTAAAAAATAAAATTTTGAAAATAAATGTAAAATAAATATATTTTAAACTATTGGCAATTTATGTGGTTGTTGTTTTTTTTTACTTTAGTGAAACAAAAGGCCTCGTAAAAAATTATTTTTCTCGACTTTGTACGCGTGTATATTATAGACGCGCGAATGAAAAAAGAAGGAAAAAAGTGATTAGGGAATCTTTCGTGACTTCCCACTTTGTAAAGCAAAGCGATTAGTATTCCAAGTCCTTGAAAATGAACAAGAATCGCTGGCAAATGCGAATGGCTCCATAATAAATCTACATATATATATATATATTTGTTTATATATATGTCTCCTCATGGACTGGTTTGTGCAAGACGCATTGCGATCGCGTGGGTGTGTGCACTGTGAGAATTACACTAGATCCGAAGGTCCCCGGAGTCATTATGAATTCACGGTAATGATAGAAACAATGATAAATCTACAATCGGACATAAACACTTGTATAACGTTCATTTAAAATTATCCACATCGTGATACATCATAACGCCTATATAATATTTATAATTTTCCTTTTCAGAAAAAAAAAATTTAATTTCTATTTTTCTAAATTTTTATCACAGTTAACTCGAAAAACTGAAATTGATACTATAAATACTGATACTAAAAGTATTGCTATACTAAAATAAATCGCTACTAAAAGTATTGGTACTAAAATAAATCCCCACTAGAATAATTGCTACCAAAAGTATTTGCTACCAAAAGTATTTGCTACTAAAATAAGACGCCACTAAAATAATTGCTACCAAAAGTATTTGCTACCAAAAGTATTTGCTACCAAAAGTATTTGCTACCAAAAGTATTTGCTACTAAAAGTATTTGCTACTAAAAGTATTGATACTAAAATAAATCGCCACTAAAATAATTGCTACCAAAAGTATTTGCTACTAAAAGTATTGATACTAAAATAAATCGCCACTAAAATAATTTGCTACCAAAAGTATTTGCTACCAAAAGTATTTGCTACCAAAAGTATTTGCTACCAAAAGTATTTGCTACCAAAAGTATTGATACTAAAATAAATCGCCACTAAAATAATTGCTACCAAAAGTATTTGCTACTAAAAGTATTGATACTAAAATAAATCGCCACTAAAATAATTTGCTACTAAAAGTATTGATACTAAAATAAATCGCCACTAAAATAATTGCTACCAAAAGTATTTGCTACCAAAAGTATTTGCTACCAAAAGTATTTGCTACCAAAAGTATTTGCTACTAAAAGTATTTGCTACTAAAAGTATTGATACTAAAATAAATCGCCACTAAAATAATTGCTACCAAAAGTATTTGCTACTAAAAGTATTGATACTAAAATAAATCGCCACTAAAATAATTTGCTACCAAAAGTATTTGCTACCAAAAGTATTTGCTACCAAAAGTATTTGCTACCAAAAGTATTTGCTACCAAAAGTATTGATACTAAAATAAATCGCCACTAAAATAATTGCTACCAAAAGTATTTGCTACTAAAAGTATTGATACTAAAATAAATCGCCACTCAAATAATTTGCTACTAAAAGTATTGATACTAAAATAAATCGCCACTAAAATAATTGCTACCAAAAGTATTTGCTACTAAAAGTATTGATACTAAAATAAATCGCCACTAAAATAATTTGCTACTAAAAGTATTGATACTAAAATAAATCGCCACTAAAATAATTGCTACCAAAAGTATTTGCTACTAAAAGTATTGATACTAAAAGTATTGATACTAAAATAAATCGATATTATAATAATTGTTACTAAAAGTATCAAATTGATCCAAATTTCTATATATAAATTTAATATTTTTGGCATTAATTTAATATTTTTAAACAAACTGTGAATATTATTCAAATTTTTTTTTTAAAATACATTTCCTATATAAATTCGTGATTATTATCAAAATTTCTTTTGACAGAATACATATTTACGATAAACAATCAAATTGAGATAAAGAGAAATCAATTGCAAACAAGAGGAGTTTATACAAATTAACTATATGACAAAAAAAAGAAAATGATAAAGTTATAATGCTGATAAAACCAAAAAATTGTCAATTTTATTTTTAAAAAAGATTTTTTCATTATTTATTAAAAAATTTTCATAAAAAAGAAATAATTTCTTTTTCTTTTTATATATTTTATTTGACACATGCAATATATATATATAAATATATATATATTGTTGTGATAAAAAAAAAATTTGTTCCGCACGTGCCGTAAAAATTGTATAAAATTTTCGATAAGATCATGCTTTATCAAAGTGTGTAATTTTCAAAGAGAACACGAGGGTTGATATATAGAAATATTGCAAGGAACTTGTAAGAAAAATTTATTCTTCATTTTTTTCAAAATTCTTATTTTTTTTATATATTATATTAATTTATATTTTCTATTAATTAGTACCATTATTTATTTTTTTATATATATAATTGAAAAATAACTAAAAATTCAAAATTTTTTAAAAATTGTTATTTTTATTTTACAATGGGAATTTTTATTTTAAAAAAATTGTTTTTATTGAATTTAGTGGTATGTGAGATGTGAATTGCACTTTAGAAAGCGTTGATGTAATACAAAACCAGGAGACAATGAAGAATTCTTGAAATTAATGGTTTGTCGAGATCAGCTCGGAAAATATAATAATTGACAGAATGCCAGAACACTGATAAGAGCAAATACAGTTTGATAAATGATGCTGTTGATCAGAAATATAGTCGAGATGCGCGAGTTATGTTATTTATTCAGTAAAAAATTTTTTCTTTTTTTTAAACCACTCATACTTTTATACTTGATTTTTTATACTATTTTATAACAATACATAACGGTAACTAATTTTCAAAATGCAAAAAGTCTAAAAATTTAAAATAAATACCTTCATTCCTAATAAATAATTTAATATTTATTTTTTTGAATATTCGAGAATTAAAAACTAATTAATTAGTTCAAAATCATATCTGAAATTTGTGAAAGAATATATGTTTTAAATTATTTTCAATGTTAGATAAAAAAAAAAAAAAAATAACAAATTAGCATAATAATCGTCTAAATGTACATTTAGATTTCTAAGAAAACAAAAATTAATGTACACTTAGTAAAAATAATGAAAATACCAGGAAAAAACTTAGTTGTAATTATTTTTTAATATTCGAAGATAATAATGTGAGTGCAATTATTTTTCAATATTCATTTTAAGAAAATATATTAAAATTGAATATAAAAGATTTTTATACTTTTCTAATATTTTTAATTTATAATTATATATAAATTTTCTGCGCAATATATTCTTATGAAATATCACAAAAAAATTTGTAAAATTAAAAATTTGTGATTAACAATTTATATAATTTTGTAAATTATTCAAAAATATATAAATTATTTTACTTTAATTTATTTTTAATTTCTATTTTTTTAAATTTCCTATTTATTTTTATTGGACAATTTTATTATAATTTATTTTTAGTCGTTAGACTCGTTTTCGCGCTTTTAATATAACAAATCAATCTTTTTTTTCTGTTTTCTTTTTAGTTTTTTGGTGGTTAAGTGACGATTTTTTTACTAATTCGCTCGCAGATTGTGCAAGGAGATTTTTTTTTTTTTTTGATATGTGTGCACGCGTTTCACGGCTTATTTCGCGACGTGTGATTCATTTTGTGGCGCCAAGCTCACAGATTTTTTTTTTTTATCTTTTTGCCTTTCCTCTTGTGTTTTAAATATTTTATCAACGCGCGCGAAACCTTATTCCCTTTTTATTTTTTCACATTAAAAATAATTAAAAAAAAAAAAAATTTTTTTTAAAGCAATTAATTATACGATAAAATTTATTATGAATTGAATATAAAGAAAAATTATAGGTGTATAAAATTTTGCTACATTGTATGTATTGTATTCTAATATGTATAACTATGGGGGATATTGATTAAATGTTTTCCAATGTATAAACCAGGAAATAAATAATTTGAATCAATTATCTTTACTGATGCCATCTTTCTATATATATGTATATAGGTAATAATATATATGTTTTCAAACTATGCAAGAAATAAATCTATAACTATCAATAATGACAATAATCAATTTTTTACCTAAATCGATTTTTCATTGCGTGCGTATTGTATTGTATATATATTATTCATAAATGTAATTTTTTTTAAAAGAAAATAATAGTTTATTGCCTATTAATAGTTTAGTCATATATTTTTCACCAACTTTTATATATTTAAAAGTATGATCTTTTTATTTCCAAAGATTCATTAATTTTTTTCCTTAAATTTAATTTATTCATTAGAAATTAATTTTGCATTTTAAAATAATTTATTCCCTATAAAGTAATTTCTTTTTAAAATAATTTATTCATTTACAAATTAATTTATTTTTAAAAATAATTTATATATTTCTTTAAATATTATTTCTTTGAAAAATAATTAATTTTTTTAAAATTAAATTTAAAAAAAAAATAATTTATTCATTAAAATATTCTTCAAAATTAATTTATGAAATTAATTTATTCATTAAATTAAATACAAAAAAAAATTATCAGATGATAATTTTTGAATATTATTTTAAAATAAAATTTATAACCTTATAAAAATGTCACACGCAAATGATTGTAAAAAATTATTTTAATAATTAATTTTTTAAATGTACTTTCATTCGGATATCATTTTCTTTAAAAGATTGTAAAAATTTGATACAAGTATATATATATCTAAAGGGGTGAATAAATAATATCTGGAGCATATATTAGATTTGAATGAAAGGATAGGGGAAACAGGTGCTTGACCAGTATCTTGTTTACCCACACATTAAATCTGACGTTGAGGTTTTGTACCACTGTAACATATATATAAGACGCCCTACAGTCTGCCTCGATCATCTTTAAGCTAGAATATCTAGATAAATAATATATATATATAAAGCGATCTTATCCACCCTCACTATATATATTCCCTTTTTTCCCATTACTAAATCAACACAGAGATTGGAAAACCGCGTAAATGTATTGTATATATAATTCATAATATAAAACGTTACTGTATTGTTTAGTCACGTTTTATAGATTCATTGAATTTACATATTTACAATAATTATAATTAATATATATTATTAAAATTTTTTGATAATTTTTAAAAAAAATTTTTATAATTATTATAAATATTAATTATTATTTTATTACTATATCATAAATAATTATTATTTTACTAATATAAAAAAATATATTAAATTTTATTAACAAAATAAATAATATTTAAATTTTCAATTTTTTTACCCCAAAAATTTTATTTTCGTGAAAAATATCAGCGTGACAATTGAAAAGTATACTAAAAGTATTTGCTACCAAAAGTATTTGCTACTAAAAGTATTGATACTAAAATAAATCGCCACTAAAGTAATTGCTACCAAAAGTATTTGCTACTAAAAGTATTAATACTAAAATAAATCGCCACTAAAATAATTGCTACCAAAAGTATTTGCTACCAAAAGTATTTGCTACTAAAATAAATCGCCACTAAAATAAATCGCCATTAAAATAATTGCTACCAAAAGTATTTGCTACTAAAATAAAAAGCCACTAAAATAATTGCTACCAAACGTATTTGTTACTAAAAGTATTAATACTAAAATAAATCGCCACTAAAATAATTGCTACCAAAAGTATTTGCTACTAAAAGTATTTGCTACTAAAAGTATTGATACAAAAATAAATCGCCACTAAAATAATTGCTATACCAAAAGTATTTGCTACTAAAATAAAACGCCACTAAAATAATTGCTACCAAAAGTATTTGCTACTAAAAGTATTAATACTAAAATAATTGCTACTAAAAGTATTTGCTACCAAAAGTATTTGCTACTAAAAGTATTGATACTAAAATAAATCGCCACTAAAGTAATTGCTACCAAAAGTATTTGCTACTAAAATAAAACGCCACTAAAATAATTGCTACCAAAAGTATTTGCTACTAAAAGTATTAATACTAAAATAAATCGCCACTAAAATAATTGCAACTTAAAGTATTTGCTACCAAAAGTATTTGCTACTAAAAGTATTGATACTAAAATAAATCGCCACTAAAGTAATTGCTACCAAAAGTATTTGCTACTAAAATAAAACGTCACTAAAATAATTGCTAACAAAAGTATTTGCTATTAAAAGTATTTGCTACCAACAGTATTTGCTACTAAAAGTATTGATACTAAAATAAATCGCCACTAAAGTAATTGCTACCAAAAGTATTTGCTACTAAAATAAAACGCCACTAAAATAATTGCTACCAAAAGTATTTGCTATTAAAAGTATTAATACTAAAATAAATCGCCACTAAAATAATTGCAACTTAAAGTATTTGCTACCAAAAGTATTTGCTACTAAAAGTATTGATACTAAAATAAATCGCCACTAAAGTAATTGCTACCAAAAGTATTTGCTACTAAAATAAAACGTCACTAAAATAATTGCTAACAAAAGTATTTGCTATTAAAAGTATTTGCTACCAACAGTATTTGCTACTAAAAGTATTGATACTAAAATAAATCGCCACTAAAATAATTGCTACTATATAATAAATAATTATTATTTTACTAATATAAAAAAATATATTTAATTTTATCAACAAATAATATTTAATTTTTCAATTTTTTTTCCCCAAAAATTTTATTTTCGTGAGAAATATCAGCGTGACAATTGAAAGAAGTGATTCTAAATGTTTTCAATTTTTTTTTCTCTCATACCATGGTTCCCACATTCTCGATATTCTATCAACATTAAATATTCTTTTGATCTGTAAAGTGATTCTTAAATAAGCATCCATTATTCGATTCCCAAGTGTTTACCGTCTTATATAATATATATAAAACACCTTCAGAAGGGTATAATATCAAAAGAGCGAGGTCCCCCTTTTTTTTTCTCATCTTTAACCTGTCTTTTACTCCCCTATTTTTTCTTTTCTTACATACATATATACTGTGGCTACAACTCAATGTGCCCGGCATTTATTAAATTTTCAATAAAAATATTCAAGATATATACCGTGACATATAACGATATGCGGGTTCATTTCTGTATTGGTGAACAATAATATGAAACACGTGTGTAACTTGCGAGTACTACTCTCATAGTGGCCCCCCCATTTTATTTTATACTGCGCCGGAGCTTAAATTATAAAACGATAGTTTCAGATAATATAAATAAAAAAAAATTGTACAAGGTTTTAATAGTTTAATGATTCTAATAATCGGTACTTCAGAGAGGCAAAAAACGGATGTGGCATCCAAGCGAATAAAAAAAAACCATATATCAAAAGATCTCAAACTATATAGGCATAATATTCGATCTTCCGGACAATAAACTTGATAAATATCGATCTTGTTAGAGGATAAGCCATATATCTATGAGCGGGAAAAATTCTAGAAAAGTTTTTTTTTTTTTTCAAGACACGTGTGTGCTTCTCCGAAACAAAGGGACTTGATCGATAATATACATTATGTTGGAATAAGGTCCATACGAAAATAAAAGTAATCGTAAAAGTTATATGTTGAGTTAGGAAAAGAAATGGACGAAATTTCATATATATATATATAGAAAATAGTTAAAGGGGGAAAAGAGAAAGGGAATCGCCCCCCACCCCGCAAAGGAGCAGCATGATATTTTGGATCGATAAGAACAAGGGGTTCGTTCCTCAGTTCCATTGAATTAGGAATTCTTACGTGGGAGGAGGAGGAGGAGAAGGGTCTGTATAGACGATATTTATCCCGTAGTTTTGGGGTAGTCCCCTCGCACTTTCATCCGCACCCTTCGCCACTATATACTATATATATGTATGCAATATCAATGGGGGTCAAATGCATAGCAACTCTTGTGTGCTTGCACGTGTTTCGTTATATATATCATGCATCAAAATATATTTTGCGCTTTTAATTTCCTCGCAACGAATTCAAGTTTTTATTTTTTTTAGTTATATAACTAATAGTAACTAATAGTAACTAATAGTAACTAATAGTAACTAATAGTAACTAATAGTAACTAATAGTAACTAATAGTAACTAATAGTAACTAATAGTAACTAATAGTAACTAATAGTAACTAATAGTAACTAATAGAAACTAATAGTAACTAATAGTAACTAATAGTAACTAATAGTAACTAATAGTAACTAAAGAATATTTAAATATTATCTAAAGTAACTAAATCTTTAGCTAAAGCAGCAAGTAGCTAATTTACTAAATATTAGTTAAATATTAGTTAAATATTAGTTAAATATTAGTTAAATATTAGCTAAATATAGTACCTAAAGTATAACTGAATAACTGCTATAGGGTAGCAAACTTGTAACTAAAGTAACTAAATATTATCTGAAGTAACTAAATATTAGCTAAATATTATCTTAAGTAACTAAATATTAGCTAAATATTGTCCAAAGTAACTAAATATTAGTTAAAGTAGCTAAATATAGTAGCTAAAACAACTAAATATTTGCTATTGTAGCAAAGTAGTAACTAAATTTGCTAAAAATTAACTATAAGTATTGTTTGAAGTAACTAAATAAATATTAGCTAAATATTATTTAAGTAATTAAATATTAGCAAAAGTAACTAAATATTAGCTAAAAATAGTACCTAAAGTAACTAAATATTTGCTATTGTAGCAAAGTAGTAACTAAATTTGATGAATATTAACTAAATTTGATGAATATTAACTAAATATTATTTGAAGTAACTAAATATTAGCTAAATATTATCTTAACTAATTAAATATTAACAAAAGTAACTAAATATCAGCTAAAAATAGTACCTAAAATAACTAAATAATTGCTAAGGTATCAAAGTAGTAACTATACAGCGAAATATTATCGAAAATAACTAAATATTAGTGAAAGTAGCTAAATATAGTAGCTAAAGTAACTAAATATATGCTATGATAGCAAAGTAGTAACCAAATTAGCTAAAAATTAACTAAATATTGTTTGAAGTAACTAAATAAATATTAGCTGAATATTATTCAAGTTATTAAATATTAGCAAAAGTAACTAAATATTAGCTAAAAATAGTACCTAAAGTAACTAAATATTTGCTATTGTAGCAAAGTAGTAACCAAATTAGCTAAAAATTAACTAAATATTGTTTGAAGTAACTAAATAAATATTAGCTGAATATTATTCAAGTAATTAAATATTAGCAAAAGTAACTAAATATTAGCTAAAAATGGTACCTAAATAATTGCTAAGGTATCAAAGTAGTAACTAAAGTAGCGAAATATTAACCAAAGTAACTAAATATTAGTTAAAGTAGCTAAATATAGTAGCTAAAGTAACTAAATATATGCTATGGTAGCAAAGTAGTAACCAATTAGCTAAAAATTAACTAAATATTGTTTGAAGTAACTAAATAAATATTAGCTGAATATTATTCAAGTAATTAAATATTAGCAAAAGTAACTAAATATTAGCTAAAAATGGTACCTAAATAATTGCTAAGGTATCAAAGTAGTAACTAAAGTAGCGAAATATTAACCAAAGTAACTAAATATTAGTTAAAGTAGCTAAATATAGTAGCTAAAGTAACTAAATATATGCTATGGTAGCAAAGTAGTAACCAAATTAGCTAAAAATTAACTAAATATTGTTTGAAGTAACTAAATAAATATTAGCTAAATATTATTTAAGTAACTAAATATTAGCTAAGACAGCTAAATATTAGAAAAAAGAGTAAAATAGTAGAAAAATTAAATTTAAATTAAATTTTCAATTTACGGATGGAAGTGATAAAGATATAGAACGATGACAATTTTGAAGGGCCATAAAATACGCGATGACAGAGCTTTTCAAGTTAGACTACGAATGTATATATGTATATATAAAATATCTAATACTGGCAAATAAGTGGTACTGCCTGGTTTAAGATGCCCACAACCAGAACGAGTAGGTTAAAGTGTTAATGCCGTATATGATTGCCGTCACGGCTCCAGTCGGGCGATCAAAATTAAGCCACAATATAAGTAGCTTTCATACAAGTTTATATTAAAAGACATACACCAACGCGACTGCAAAATTTATATATACTGATCTCAAATTAGGACTCGTAAATTCATTTTCTCTTAACTCTATATATTCATTAACCCTTTCAGGGGCAGTGGGACGTATACGTCCCACCTTTTTTGTTGTTGTATTTTTGGTATTTCCGGCATATTTATCTAATAATAATCATATATTTCTTATTTTTAGATTCTAAGGATATAATATAACGAATCTATAATATTGTTTATGAATAATTTATTATTGTTAACTTAATATTATTCCATCAATCTGAAAAATATGCATTTTTTAAATAATTAATTCAGCTATTTGTAAACGCGAAGTGCTACGACTTTGAAAATCTTTACTCGGGGGTTTTTGGGGTCCCTGATTACGAATCTGAGGTCAGTTTTTCAAAATTCAAAATGGCGGATCCAATATGGCGGACGACTTTTTAAAAATATAATGCAATTTGTATGAAACTCGTTACTCGGGGGTTTTCGGGGTTGATGATTACGAATCAGATGTCAGTTTTTTAAAATTCAAAATGGCGGATCCAATATGGCGAATATATTGAATTTAAAAAAAAAATGTCCGCCATATTGGATTCGCCATTTTGAATTTTTAAAATTTGCAAAATCTGACCTCGGATTTGTATTCAGCGACCCAAAAAACGTATAAATACGTAATGAAACAAAAATTTGTATGCTTAGAATAATGTGCCCCTGAAAGGGTTAATAGATTATATAGAAATATTTCTACTAATCTTTTAATTAAAACTAAAATTTCTGCTTATTTTTTGAAAAAAAAAAGAATAATATCGTTTTAAAATACCTTAAATAAAAAAAAAATACCGATACCGTTTAAAAAAATGGTACAAACAATAATGCCGTGTAAAATTCCCGTTTTTTTCCCCCATGAATTTACGAGTTCAATGAATGGTGCGGAGGGTAGACGATTGTATATAGCAGACATGGCGCCGGGCGTCGCGACGCCGATGCTTAGACTCGCAGGAGCCGCACGCACTTTGACCGTGAACCAGAACCTTACACACCCTTTTTGTTTGGCTATCAGGGTTTGGCCACAGTCAACCCAATATTGAAAAAACAAAATTTGGTTAAGTTAAAAAAAAAAAAATGTATTTGGTTATTTGACAAAATTTGGTTATTTCAATAATAGTAGTTTGATTGAAACAACTAAAATTTAGTTTACGCAACAAAATTTTTTTGTTATATAAACAAAGAAATTTTTTTCCGCATGTATTACGGATTTCTTTGGTATGGAGAAATTACAAAATAATAAAATTAAATAAAAAAAAAAATTCTTTTTTCCACTAATTTTACACTGAGAAAAATGTCTAGTCAGAGCAACCAAAATTTGGTTGGGCCAACAAAAAATTTTTGTTGGCATTTAAGCAATCAAACTATTTGTTTGAGACAACCAAAAAAATTGGTTGAGTGTTTTTTGTTGGCATAACAAAAATGTTTGGTTAGCCCAACCAAATTTTTTTTTGTTAGGTCAACAAAGATGTTTGGTTGATCAGCTAAGAGCGAATCAAATTATTTGGTTGTCGCAACCAAATTTTGGTTAGGACAACAAACAATCATTTGGTTTCTGAGACCAAACTATTTTGTTGTGTTAACCAAATTATTTTGTTGTCGAAACCAAATTTTGTTTGGAATTTAAAAATGTTCAACCAAATAATTTTGTTGGCCTAACCAAATGTTTGGTTGAGATAACTCCTACGACTTTGTTTCAGCCAACCAAAATTTGGCTACAAAAACCAAAATTGCCGAACTAAACAATTTTGTTGCAAACACTAAATTTTTTTTCTCACTGTAGTTTAAAAAAAAATTTGTTATACCTATAAACTTTTGTGATTTGAAAAGAAGAAAAAAATTTTTACAATGATGGCGCAAGATGTAATGGTCGTTAATTTGTTATATGAAAGATCGATCGTTAAGTGTGTGTGTGCAGCTGTATTTAATTTTATTGGATATAGTATAAAACAGGATGACCATATATAGACACATAGTTATAAAACGCGAAAAAACACAGTAGCCCTTTTTTTTACGATCCCCCAAATATTTATAGCATCAAATCCACAGTAGCCATACGCACTCGATTCAATCTCTTCACAAAGCCGATTATTGTGTTTTGAAGAAAAAAAAAAAAAAAATTATACATTCATACATATAATGAAAGCCATAAAAAAAAATTTGCATAAATTACTATTTCAAGGTGATAATTTAAATTTAGTGGGAGGAAAAGGAAGAAAACGTGTTTCGAAAGCGAGTTTCAACTTTTTTTTTTTTTTTTTGGTCGTCGTCGTCTAAAATAGAATATTTTTAAACAGAAGAATAAAAATGTTTATTATAAAAACAATATGTCTTATATATTTTACCTGTATTATTTTTTTTTAAATTAATTATTTTTTTACTACTAATTATTATTTACCAATTAATTATTATTTACACTGAGAAAAATGTTTAGTCAGAGCAACCAAAATTTGGTTGGGCCAACAAAATTGTTGGTATTTAAGCAACCAAACTATTTGTTTGAGTCAACCAAAAAATTTGGTTGAGTGTTTTTTGTTGGCATAACAAAAATGTTTGGTTAGCCCAACCAAATTTGGTTTTTTTAAACCAAACTATTTTGTTGTGTTAACCAAATTATTTTGTTTTGTCGAAACCAAATTTTGGTTGGAATTTAAAAATGTTCAACCAAATAATTTTGTTGGCCTAACCAAATGTTTATTGGTTGAGATAACTCTGCGATTTTGTTTCAGCCAACCAAAATTTGGTTACAAGAACCAAAATTGCCTAATCAAACAATTTTGTTGCAAACATTAATTTTTTTTTCTCAGTGTACTTATTATATTTTCGTTTCTTTCGATACATTGTGGGGCAGTGTATATATATTATATTTATTATTTTGTTTTCTTAAAATCTTTTTCAAAAAAAAAAAATTCAGTATTAAAATTTTCATAGGTACATTAAATTCGATGAGGACATTTGCGTTATAGCGCGAGCATGTATTGAAGTGCGTTATAAAACGAGAATTACAGTTCGCTCCTTAAAACCTTAAAATTTCACGAGGGTCGAGAGACTCTTAAAATTTAATGGAAAGCATTTCTCGCATACAAATTCCGGAAAAGTATCGCGTTTATCGTGCGTGTATATATATGTGTAAAGGGTCCTTGGTAGCTATTAAATTACTTTTAATAAAGAAAAAAAAAATTATTATATAGCGTAACTTGAAAAATGCTAGAAATAAATGCAATTATTCTTAAACTGCTAAAACTATTCCATTCTAAATATAATTTTTTTTTTTTTTTTTAATATAATCAACAAAA
Source organism: Leptopilina boulardi (assembly GCF_019393585.1). Classification (NCBI taxonomy): domain Eukaryota; kingdom Metazoa; phylum Arthropoda; class Insecta; order Hymenoptera; family Figitidae; genus Leptopilina; species Leptopilina boulardi. The sequence continues at coordinate 154,120 of NW_026138017.1, forward strand.
TTTTTTTCAAAATAAAATTTTTTATAAAAAAATAAAATTGTTTTAACATTTTAAATATATAGAGGGAAAAATTTATTTTTTGACAAAATCGATATCTCAATTTTGATGAGAATAATTTTCATGAGTCTTTTCTTTTTGTGAAAAGAGAAAATGAATCTATCATTGAGACGCGGACGTGTGTGTTGTCTTTTATTTCACAGTAGAAAGAAGGCGAGGAATTTGGGGATCACAAGGAGCAGGAGACCAATATATTAAAAAAAATAAAATAAAATAAAAAAACAAGACAAAAATCGGACTACAAGCAGAATTATAAGGAAGCAAAAAAGAAGGGGAATAGTTGGCGTTTGCAAGTTAGCCTTGACATTCGCCTCCCACATCCTGCCCGGCAACACAGTGAATCTCAACTCGGAAATCTTTAGGAGATTTTTTTGATGGCCCGTGTCGTCTTCTTCTTGTGTTGCGCAGGATTCAAACTAATAAATTCCATAAGAGAGAGAGGAAGAGAAAGAGAGAGAGAAAGGGCGCGCCGAGACAAAAAAAATTATTGTCTCAGATTTTGCAATTGTTTCCAAAAAAAAAATTTTTAATCTTTATTTATAAAAAGTTAATAAACTAATTACATTAAACATACGACTTATTGAAAAATAAATTGTACGTCTATAAATAAATAAAATAAGAAAGTAAAATAATTTTTTCCTCCTAGGGTTTAAAACAGTGTCTTTTAAACCTTGGGAATAAAACGATTCTTTTTGCGTACAAAAATTAACGAGAAATTATTATATTTTGCTATTATAATAATTATTATTTACTATATTATGATAATTATTTACTATATTATGATAATTATTTACTATATTATGATAATTATTTACTATATTATAATAATTATTTACTATATTATAATAATTATTTACTATATATATAGTAATTATAGTTTACTATTAATTACAAGAAAATGATTGTTTATAAAAAATATATCGCTAACCTTAGTCTGGCAATTGATGTCTTCATTTTGAACAAGAACTTCCAGAAACACTCGCGATTTAAAAATTGTCGAAAACTTCTGAATTTAACTATAAATTAATATACTTTAATATAACAATAATAATATAATAATAATTAAAATACTTTTTCTAATGACTTTTAGCGATCGAGGTTTTAAAAATTTCGAACACTCCCGAAATGGTAAAAATTTAAACATAGTAAAGAAAAAAGCACTAAAATTTTTTTGTTCTCGAATTAAAAAATTCAAACACTCACGAAGCTATTTTGAAAATAAAAAAAAAAAACAAAGTAGAAAATTTATATTTAAAAAAATAGAAAATATTTAAAAAAGTAGAGAATTTATATTAAACAAAATAGGGAATTTATATTACTGAATATTTTAAAATTAGAAAATTAAAATTCGCGTTAACGACGCGTCTAAACAGGTTGGTACACGATTTGCAACTGCTTTTAATTACCTTTGGGATTTTCAATTATTGTGATCTGCGGAACCAACCTTTGTACCTTTCAATGTAAACAGAGGTTGGGATGCAGGTATAATCCCTTCGACAAACAAATCTGCCTTTTAAAGTAAAAAGTATATATAATTAACAATAAAAACATTGTTGTTTACGGCTTTTTTACTTTGGACGGCAGAAATAATACTTGAAAATTATAATTTTCAAATAGAGAATATTTTTACTCACGCATTTTTAAACAGGAGATGAAAGTATAGCTAATTAAACTATTTTTTATTATTTTCTTTACTCCAATCTGTAAACAAAAAATAATATAAATGTAACACTCCGGTAATTATTATATATAATATTATTAAGAATAATAAATTTTCTCACTGTATTTTAAAATAATATTAGATAAAATTAATTCCTTAAAATTAATTATATATTAAAATATTTTAGTAATTTAATTTTTAAAAAATTCAAATCTGTAAATTTAAAATTTATTTTAAACACATAAAATTTAATTAAAGGGCAAGTAAAATTTTATTTAGCGAAAGTATCATTTTTATTTTAAATAAAATTTATTTTTGAAACAAATAAATCTGACGCACTCGCGGGACCTTAGAAGCAAACAAATTATAGAGGTTATGTTTACGACAGTTTTGATTATAAAGTTTTATTTTATTTGAAAATTAAAATTATTATTTATAAAATAAAAATCAGTTTTTAAAAAATATTTTCTATGTAATGACGTAAACATCAATGCTTTCTATTGAGAATTGATTCTCTTTATTTAAAATTTTCAAAACATAACCTATAATTTTTTTTGCTTCTTGGGTCCATATGAAATACGCCACAAATATTTATTGGCACTGATTTCTTTTTTTTGTAAGATAAAGATAATGATGGAATAAAAAAAAAAAAAAAAATGTGATGGACTGAAATAAAGATGAATTGAGTTACATTTGCGATAATTGCAATTCTATTGTCTTCTTTATTTACAGTGCCACTGTTTTGTGATTAATGTCAAGTCTTTATATCAAATCGATTCTCAAAGAGACTTTAGGGGCACGTCTCCAATGTGTATAATAATTATATCGATATACCTCCATTAAATATATGTGAATTGTCAGGATTAATTTACATATACGATGTATATAGGGAGATAGAGAGGTTCGATCCTAGTCAAACAAAACAATTTGCCTATAGATACGAATGACGAATAAAATTATAATGGAAATTGCATGTATAATATATAAACACGCGTGCTCGATTATAATTTTTTTTTTTAACCTGTTCACTCTCCCAGGTGGCAATGAGAGTTCATTATATATTTTGCATATACCGCGAGGCATCAAATAACGAATAAGGTGCGCCAACGAAACCAAAGAATAAATATAGCCCGCATATAAAAAAAATTCCTCTCTCGAATCATAGAAAATAATAATAATAATAATAATGACGATGACAAAAGAAATGGAAATTATTGGCAAAATGGGGTTGAACTAATTTTTCAAGAACATATGTATACTCACGATTACTGGAAAGGGATCGGTATGGGACTTTTCCTTGAAACAATGTATTGTTTTTATTAAAATTATGTTGTCAGACTTTTGCAGAAAATTAAATCATTGTCCTTTCAATTTCTCGGTAAAAAAAAACTAGTTTCTATCATTTTTTTTTTTTATTTTCTGCGCTCTTTTTTTAATATAAAAATTTTATTTATAAATATATTTTTAATAAAAAATAATTATATTAATTATATTTTTAATCCCTATTAATAAAAAATTAATAAATAAATAAATAATTAATAAAAATAAAAAATATATTAATTATATATTTAAAATAATCTTAATAAAAAATTAATAAATAAATAATTAATAAAAATAAAATATGTATTAATTATATATTTAATATTCTTAATAAACAATTAATAAATAAATAATTAATAAAAATAAAAATTATATTAATTATATGTTTAATAATCTTAATAAAAAAATTAATAAATAAATAATTACCTAATAAAAATAAAAAATATATTATAGTTTTTTAATAAAACGATTTTTAAAAAATTAATTTTTTAACTATATGTATTTAAACAAGAAGGAAAAAATCTTATTAATTTTATTAGGAAATTTTTTTTTTTTTTTTGTATCAAAATATTTGTTTTTTTTTTTTTTAATTTTCCATAAGCGATATGTGTGTGTGTATCTCTCATCAACATTCACGATTTGCTCTCGGAAGTATGAACTCGGTCATCTCGGAATAAAATGAGTATATATATATATAAAAAAAGAGAGGGCGAGAGAGAAAATATAAATGCAAGATAAAAGCAGTGCACTTGGCTAGATGATAATGCTATCTTTCGACGCGACAGAGAAATGACGCATTTAATTTCTTCTTCTATTTCAATTTCATTTCGAGGGCTGAACTCTACTGGCCTATTACTCATTTACGTTTTTTTTTCACCTGATTATCGAAAGTAAAAATTAATTGTTATAAAGCAAAGAACGAAAATTAATAAAGTTATCAATTTTTTACTTTTTATATTTCCACTAATTTTAAGAATTAATTATTAATAATAATAATAATAATAGTAATAATAGTAATAATAATAATAATAATAATAATAATAATAACAATAATAATAACAATAATAATAATAATAATGATAATAGTAATAATAAAAAAAATCAAATTATACCATTAATACTACTGTTAAGTATTTGGGCAACTAGATAAAAATCAATTATTACGAAATTACATATGAAAAAACACAAGTTTTTTTTTTGGTAAATGCATTGTCATTTAATGGAATTTTAATATGAGGAAAATCATTTTTCAAATTGGAAATAAATTGTCATAAAGAAAAATGGTATACATAAATGAAAGTTAATGACAAAAAAAGCAATTACAATATACAATAATGAAAATGATAAATTATAAATTAGTTAAAATCTTTCGTTATCATTTTGTCCATTGAAAATCACTAATCGAACCATTAAACATATATATATATATATATTAGTTTTTGAAAAATCTACAGGCAAATAAAAATATTACCAAAGTTAAATGAATTTTTCTAAAATTTCAAAAAAAAATGGAAGGAAAATTTTTGTAATTTTTTTAAGAAACACAATTTTTAATTTTTTTTTTCAAAGAACAAAATTTAATTTCTTTTTAAAAAACAAAATTTAATTTCTTCTTAAAAATCAAAATTTAATTTTTTTTTAAAAAACAAAATTTAATTTCTTTTTAAGAAACAAAATTTAATTTCTTTTTAAAAAACAAAATTTAATTTTTTTTCCTTTTAAAAAACAGTTATAAAAATATTTCCTTCTCCCTCCCTAATCTTGCCTTTTAAAATGAATCTATACTCATAAGGTAATGAGCGTTCTGAGACTAATGCAGATGATGTATAGCCGCACTATGTCTTTGGAATTACAATATGAATCCCGCCCACCTTAAATTTTAAAAAGAAGAAACTTTTTCCCTTTTTTTTTGAAGATTGTTTGAACAATAGCGAAGAAAAAATATATATAGTAAAATAGTGTCGAAATTAATAATGCTGTCACAACAAGAGAACTAATAGGATATATATAAAATAAAAAAAGAAAAAGATAATAATAAAAACCAGTTAAACTAAACGATATATTCAACTTGATAAACTAAATGATTAATCAAAACGAAAATAAATTTTTCTAATATATATAAATGAACTTTTCAAAGAAAAATATGTATTAATTTATTTGTGTAGCATTTTTTTTTCAATCGATCAAATGAAAAATATATTTGGAAAAGGTTCAAGTAACGGCGCGCATTGAACACACAATAGAATTTTAATTAACGTCCTCTGATTAAAATTCCGTAAACATGTGCGTGCGTGAAATTGAAAATATTGAATAAATATTCATAAATGCGATTGTATCCTTCTAATAAATAGCATCCTTGACACAATCCACACGGTTTCATATATATATATAAGCAAATAAATATTGGATTTTTAATTTGCCCGAGGCATTATATTTCTATATCGAAATAATTTTTATGATATAATGAGCGTTGAGTGCCTATTATTAGTTTGAACAGAAGACTAATAATTAAATTATTCTAATGAAAACGAATGTTTCTTTTTTTTTTATGAAAAAAAAGAACATAAACACTTTTTACCCTAATATTTTATCATTAATTTACGATGTTATATAATATTGAAAAAAAATTGTGAATATTATCTATTTTTGAAATATTTAATATTTCAAAATAGAAACAAAAATCAAAACTTAAAAAAAAAAATGAAAAACAAACCTGTTTTGTGTTCTATTCAGAATTAATGGTTCACTGACCATCAAAATAAGACAAAACACACGCAACAAATTCCAGAAATGAACATTAAATTTTCACCAAATTGTATTTTACCAGAACGAACAAATTTTAGTTTTCAATAAATGAAAAAAAAAATTACAAAAACTTATAAAATTTTTCTAATTTTGTATTAAGATAATAATAATAATAATTATATGACATAATAAAAATAACAATAATAATAATAATTATTATAAAAATAATAATTTTGATTTATTTATATACCGTCCGTTAATTGATAATTTCTATATGAGAAAAAAATTACTTTCAATTATTCATTTATTTTTCTATTGTTGTGTCCGGTATGATGAATCAATTCCCATTTTAAAAATAAAATTTTTTTAATAAACAAATTTTTCCAATATATTAATTATAATAATCTGTTATGGATGGAGAAAGATTCTTTTTTTTTATTTTCTCAACGATGAAACAAATTGATGTCATTTAGAGAAGTTTACAAAAAAAAATTTGAAAAAAATTTATTGTTATTTCTTGCTTTGTGTGTCTGTATACGTGTTACCTTGTGAGAAAGATGGCAAATGTCAACTGAAAGTGAATATAAAGAAGCAAAGAATGAAAAAAGAAAGAAAAAGAAAACAACTTTCGAATAAGGGGACTGAACATATTCTGACAAGACCCTTTAGGAAAGTTCTTTTTTTTTTTTTTTTTTTCTTTTTTGCAAATTGGCGACGAGCCAGTTTTCCAAATTTGGAGACGATGACTTAGTATTTTGCCACCCCCGAGCCAATCCCAAACACGACTCAATTATAGTTTAACCAATGACAAGTGAAGGCAGATATTTGCCACACACTGACAATAAATATATATATATATATATATATATATATATATTTCACACACTTGTGGGCCAATAGCGAATCGTAAACATTTTTGACAAGGTGAACACTAATACTAAAAGCTGTTTAGTTTCAAGAAGTAAAAAAAAAATTAGCAAAATTAAAGAAGAAAAAATAAAAAAAATTTTTTTTTTTTTTTATTTTAAAAATGAAACGATTAGAATAGCCAAGAAATCTATTATTTTGTTAGTTAAAATCTACCAAAAATTTCGTGGCGATATTTGAATTACTACTTGGCCGGTCGGTAATGTCGAAATCTACCGAAAATTTTGTAGCAAAAACGGAAAAAAATACCAGTGGCATTTAGCCTAAACCATAAGTAAACGAATTGTTAAAAAATTTCAAAAATATGACTTATAATTTTCAAGAAAAACTGTGGGAAATATTTGGCCAGTCGGTAATGTCGAAATCTACCGAAAATTTTGTAGCGATATTTGGAGAAGAATACCAGTGGCATTTAGCCTAAACCTTAAGTAAACGAATCGTAGAAAAATTTCAAAAATACGATTTATAGTTTTCAAGAAAAACTGTGGGAAATACTTGGCCAGTCGGTAATGTCGAAATCTACCAAAAATTTTGTAGCGAAAAAGGAAAAAAAATACTAGTGGCATTTAGCCTAAACCTTAAGTAAACGAATCGTTGAAAAATTTCAAAAATATGACTTATAATTTTGAAGAAAAACTGAGAAATATTACTACTTGGCCGGTCGGTAATGTTGAAATCTATCGAAAATTTTGTAGCGAAAACGGAAAAAAAATACCAGTGGCATTTAGCCTAAACCATAAGTAATCGAATCGTAGAAAAATTTCAAAAATACGATTTATAGTTTTCAAGAAAAACTGTGGGAAATACTTGACCAGTCGGTAATGTCGAAATCTACCAAAAAAAAAATTTTCAATTAAATTCAGAAAAAATAGTTAAGGCACCTAATTTAGAATGAAAATGAGCGAACCACAAAGATTAAAAATACAATTGTTCCTCCTCTTATTAGAAACTTGGAAAACAAACTCAGGGAAGAATGCTTTTTTTTGGTAATTTCTTTCCAGTCAATTACATTATAAAAAATAAATAATCACGCCACTACTTTTCTGTATATACACATACCCATGATGTAATAATAATAATAATAATAATAATAATAATAATAATAATGATTTTGTCCTTGTTAGCGTATGTGATTGTGCATATCGATCAACGATTACGATAATATACACACATTCACGTAAGGATTGTTCATATGTGTAAAAATTATATATGTGGTTAAATCATTTATATGGAAACTTGCAAGTGCGAGATCAAAAAGATCGAGAGTGCCGATGAGATCTCACTGTGGTCTCGCTAATGGGCACTTAATTGTTGTCATCATTTTCTGTCGCTTTCGACAAGGTGAACATCGTTCGAGAATCAGGGAGGCATGATGATGATGATGATGATAATAATGTGTTAGTGTGTGTATATATCAAAAGCGTTAAAAGCATATATATATATATATATATATATATATACAACTTTAAAAACGTTTTATATGAATTCGAATCGTGTGACCCTGGCTCACTGACCCTTTTAGCCAGAACCTTCACTGAGCCTCGTAAACACATTGGATATAATAATGTTGCAATCGTTTGCGAACAACCGCGTCTCTGATATGCCTCTGGTCTTGATTGTGCTTTTTACACTTATTTTTTCTTTACCCCGCCCACATCTCACACATTATATATATATATATATATATATATATACAAAAGGGGGAGCGAATAGTACATTATTTTATTGAATAATAATAAGAAAATTTTTTTTTTCAAATATAAATTCTCACGGGATTATATATTTGTATTCTATTTTAATTCTTAAGAATATTGCTGCGGGTTTCATTTGTGGGAAATATATTTTTTTTTGCTCTATAATCAAAAGGTTAACGAAAAAAGGTCATAGGAAATATATTTTTGAAAATATACAAAAAAAATAAGAGTTAAGAATTTATATAAATTATTTTATTTTTTAATTATTTAAATTATTATCACACAAATTTGAATGTATCAAATTGATACCAAAAATATCAAATTGATACAAATTTTTATATCAATTTGATATTTTTGGTATCAATTTGATAATTTTAAATTAGTGTGTATTGAAAATTTTCAATAACAGTTTTTTTTGTAGAAACAAATTTGAAGTTTATTTAATTTCAACGTGAAAATCAAGAGAATTTTTGTCAAATAGGTATAGAAAGTAGCGAGTTATATTCACGACACGAAAAAGGGGAAGCCCTTTATGAATTACACCCACGCTATCCAGGTGTTAGACATAAACACATAAATCCATATAGAAATTGTCAGCTGCTAACGATAAAGATTCGTGATTTTTTCTTCAAAATCAATGCATAAAAATTGATATTTTTTAGAATTTTCAAATATAATTAATAATAATAATAATAATAAAATAGCAAAAAAATAATAATAAATAAATAAAATATAAGTTATCAATAATTATATAATAATAATAAAACCAGTTTTAAAAAATTCGTATAATAATTAAAGAATGTAAAAAAAAAGAGTCGGAATTTGTGCACACGATTTTCATTGGCCATAGTCTTCAAGGTCAAGAGACGCAATTGGCTATCGTTGCATGACCTTGAAAAGACAACCAATCAAATTGAAAGCCCCCTCATGTAGGCGTTACTTTTATCTCAATGTAGAAAAAGGGTTATTTCATCTGGAATTTTTTCTCAATTTTTTTTTTTCCTATTCGTCATCGTGTGTTTTTTTTGAGAGCAGAGGGCGAACTATGCGAATCAATTCTATGAGCTTTATTAAACCTTCTTGCAAAATTATTAGATGCTATTCATCAATTAGGAACCATAAAAAGCATAGACCCTCTTCTACTATAATTTTCAAGTCTATTATTATATCTCGATCTACTGAAAATAACAGCTACTCATATTTTTCAATTTATGTATATATATATATATATATATATATTATACATAGTGCAAGAGTGGACCTTGATGAAAAAAATAAATTTAAAAAAAAGATACTGATCGCGTGGGCATAGCACAAACTTCTAATCTTCACAGAAGATGATGAGGAAGAAGAGTAAATCCGCGAAGGTGAAAAAAAAAATACTGAAATCCGCCTACATTCGTCGTTCTTCTTTCTTTTTTTGGGTCCTCGAGATCCCTAATAACCTCTTAACCCCCTCTGCATTTTTATCCCCCTTTTTTAAAAAATTATATCGTTTTTTTTTAAAGAATCTTTTTTTAATGAAGATGTATTTAATTTTTTTTTTTTTGTTCAATTAGAGAGAAAAAAAATAATTTCCAAAAGAAATTTTTTTCTATACAAATGTCTGTATTTTTAAATCAAAAATTTAAATTAAAAAAAAAAGAAAAAAAATATTGTAAAAATCTACATTTTTTTTTAAATTTTATATATAATATTTTCTAATAATAATTAGAACAATAAAAATATAATAATAAATATTATTATCAGACATGAATGTAATAATTAAACGACTTTGTATAATCTTAATCTTGTAATATTCAACTATTTTAATCTTCACAAAAAAATATCAATAATAATTCTTTGTTTTTTTTTCAATTTTCGATTCTTTTTTTCCCCCCCATCGATTACGCAAATCCTCAATATGATCCATTGGAGATCATCTTGGGATAGGCGACCACGACCTTGTGTCTGGAAATATAATTAGCGTCAGGGTCGTTTAATTGTAAAGAGAATTTTATAAATATATAGTAAAAAAAAATAACGGTATAATTTTGTTATTTTAATTACATTTATTAAAAATCTACTCCATATATATATATATGCGATACCTATTCAATTAAAAAAAAAAAAAACAGTTGCAAAAGAAAATTGAAAAAAAAAATGTGTTCGCGGAAAAGATAATAAATAAAAAATTATACAAGATCACACAAAAGATATAGAGAAAAAAAAAGAGTCACAGAAACATTGTTTTAATTGCTCGTTTACAATCTAAAGAAAATAAATTAAAGGATAGATAGTAAAACAAAAGAAATTCCACTGTGTGATCGAATACATGGAAAATGTTATTTAAAATAACTAATTATTTCAATAATTTTATTATTATTATTATTATTATTATTATTATTATTATTATTTTTATAAAAATAGTAAACTTTTTTACTATTTTTTAATAATAATAAAAAGAGTAAACTTTCTCACTATTTTTTTAATAATAATAAAAATAGTAAATTTTTTAATAATTAAAAAAAATATTAATTTGTAAAAAATTGATATTTAATTTTTTTTTTTCGTATATTATTATCCATCGATCAGAGATTGGAAAAAAGTGTCTGAAAAAGTTATGATCTTTAAATCATGATTTTTCAACTTGATAATTCATATATACAAAGTGAAAGATAATATAATCGCAGACTGCAATCTTAATCTGCAGAATAGATATATTTGAGATAAAAAATGATATTGCAAATGCGTGGAAGAGAAAAAAAAATTGCGCCTGCTGATCTCTATAAGTACAATGACCACACGATATATATATATATATATATATATATGAATTGATAATAATAATTATATTTCTCATTTTACATCGCAAATAAATTTCCGCGAAAAAGTGATCGATACACCCCCATAAAAAAAACAGGATTTACTGTTAAATAATTAAAAATTAATTAATTTACAATTTATTACAATAATAAATAAATTGAACTATTAATTGTTAAATAAATAATTTATTTATAAGACAATATAATTAATTGCTAAATAATAATTAATTGTAAATAAATAACGAATTGTTAAGTAAATAATTAATTGCTAAATACACAGTTAATTGTAAATTAATAATTAATTGTCAATTAAATAAATAATTGATAAGAAAATAATTAATTGTAAATAAATAAGTAATTGTTAAATATACAATTAATTGTAAATAAATAATTGTTTAATATACAATTAATTAGTAACAAAATAATTAATTGTTAAATAAATAACTAAATGTTAAGTAAATAATAATTGCTAAATACACAGTTAATTGTAAATTAATAATTAATTATCAATTAAATAATTAATTGATAAGAAAATAATTAATTGTTAATAAATAAGTAATTGTTAAATATACAATTAATTGTAAATAAATAATTGTTAAATATACAATTAATTAGTAACAAAATAATTAATTGTTAAATATACAATTAATTAGTAACAAAATAATTAATTGTTAAGTAAATAACTAATTGTTAAGTAAATAATTAATTGCTAAATACACAGTTAATTGTAAATTAATAATTAATTGTGAATTAAATAATTAATTGATAAGAAAATAATTAATTGTAAATAAATAAGTAATTGTTAAATATACAATTAATTGTAAATAAATAATTGTTAAATATACAATTAATTAGTAACAAAATAATTAATTGTTAAATAAATAACTAATTGTTAAATAAATAACTAATTGTTAAATATGCAATTAATTGTAAATAAATAATTAACTGTTAAATAAACAATTAATTGTTGAACAAATAATGAATATAGTTAAATAATAAATAATTTTTTTTAATTTTCTAATTATAATTAAATTCAATTAGAAAAAAAAATTTTACAATAAATTTAATTATTTCACAATTATTTTGAAAACCATTTAATCCACACATTATTTCTTCGCGTGTATAGAAAATATCTTTTCATTATTTACAACTCTAGATTGCAAAATACTTTTATGTATGTATACGTGGGGGATAATCCCGCAATTTCAAAGGTAAAGGTATATATATATAATAGCGGTAAAACGAAATACGATTGGCGGTATTTTTCTGGCACGTGAATTCGTATTGGCTCGTGCAGAGGGTCGTGAGTGGTAAGCCCCACATTCAGATTGGTTCTAAGAAAACGTCCTATAATGGATTGTGTGTATGGACCAATGCCAAATACTCAATTTTCAACACGATTGAAATAATAATATAAAAAAAAAATTTTTTTTTGGTTTTTTTCTCTATAATTATATATTAATTCTCTAAATTTTGTACATATTGATTAAAAATGCAATAAATAATTATAATGAGTGGGACAAAAAAAAAGAAATTTGGAAGAAGGTCAATGTGTCCTTGTTCCAAATTTCTAGATTCAATTTATGAAATTAGCTCTCAGAAAATATATTAATATTTTTTTTTATTAATTTATTTAATAATTCAAAATAAAAATAAATAATTTAAATTTATAATTTATTTATATATATAAAAAAAGAAATCAATATATTAATAAACATAAAAAAAAATATTAAAATAATTAATTTTCTCTTTTGGCAAAACGTCATAAGAAATAAAATTATATATGACATTGCTTTATACAACATTATTAAAACAATTTATTATGTATGCCGCAAACATATCTTTCTGTTTGCCAAAATAATTTTCATCAGAATAATAAATTATATTACTAAATATGTTTATCTTGGTATTATATTTTAAAAGTTATAAGTGTCCGTTTATTTCATTTTTATAAGGTTTATTCACCTTTTTATGTATAAAACATTTTTTATTATATATTCAAATTTTTCAATATATTTTTTTTAATTTAGTTTAATTTTTTAAATAGAGAAAATTAAATTATAAAAATGGATGAATAATAACAAAAAATTCAACATCTGAATCAACAATAAAGTGAAATCTATATAATATTAAAATCACGAAAAATAATTATTTTTTTCGACTTTATTTTTTGAATTAGCATTTAATAAAAATTTCTTTTTATGACAATTTTTATTAAACAAAATTTATATTTTCAATTGTTCAAATTTTTATTGATAGAATTTTTTATAAAACGCCAAATTGTCTACGCAAATGATGGAAGATTTAAAAATTCGAACTAAATTTTATTATTAATTAATTTAATTCGATTATAAATTTATTGTAAATTAAATATAAATTTATATTAATAAATAAAAAGTTGAAAAAAATTGTGTTTAATTTTTATTGATGAGACAGCTTCAAAATTTCTAAATCCTCTTAATTTGAGAGGAATTTTTTTTTCTTTCTTTTTAAAAGTAAATTTAAATGCAGACAAATATTTTAAAAATTGTAGATATTATAGTTTCATTATAATTAATTGAGAGGAATGATAATGTATATATATATAGGATGTTGGCGAATATATTGTGTCAACCGCGAATTAAAACGACGACTATTGTGGGAATAATGAAACTTGAAAGTACATTGACCCTCCTTGGCAAAAAGCAAAGGCACATAACACACTATTGGTTCTCCTCAACGAATATTCCCTATGTCCCTCATTTTAGATGGTATTCCCTGGTAACCCCAGTTGACGAGACAGCTGGTCGCGTGCTGACCCCCATATAGTGGTGCGTGCCAGCCCCATACTAAGAATATATAAGGGGTGTTCGACATAATATAATTTTTTTATTTTTCCCTCACAAGCATAAAAATTCTCTTTCTCTCTTAAAGTTATGCTTAATTTTTTTTTTATTGAGAATTTTATTTTTTCAAATTCATTTTTTCCTTTCATTTAAAATTTATAAAGTAAATCGAGAAAAAAAAAATTAGAAAAAATGTTCAAGTAAATATTTAATTGAACTAAATATATTTACACTGAGAAAAATGTTTAGTCAGAGCAACCAAAATTTGGTTGGGCCATTAAAAAAAATTTTGTTGGTATTTAAGCAACCAAACTATTTGTTTGAGTCAACCAAAAAAATTTGGTTGAGTGTTTTTTGTTAGGTCAACAAAAATGTTTGGTTAGCGCAACCAAATTTTTTTTGTTAGGTCAACAAAAATGTTTGGTTAGCGCAACCAAAGTTTTTTTGTTAGGTCAACAAAAATGTTTGGTTGAACAAAAAAAATTTAACCAAATTTTGGTTAGGACAACAAACGATCATTTGGTTTTTTAGATTTTGTTGTGTTAACCAAATTATTTTGTTTTGTCGAAACCAAATTTTGGTTGGAATTTAAAAATGTTCAACCAAATAATTTTGTTGGCCTATAACCAAATGTTTGGTTGAGATAACTCTATGACTTTGTTTCAGCCAACCAAAATTTGGTTACAAAAACCAAAATTGCCTAACCAAACAATTTTGTTGCAAACACTAAATTTTTTGCTTCTCAGTGTAATATGAATAAAACAAATTAATTTTCTCTATATAATAAATTATAATTATAGTTATTTTATCTATTAATTTATTTATCTATATCTAAAATAGAAAATTATTTTTGTAATGAAAATCAATTGTGGGAAAAAAAATGATCACCCGTTATGAGAGAGAGAGAGAGAGAGAGAGAGAGAGAGAGGTCTTCTTAAGCTCTCAGCACTAAGCTTGGGTTTAAGCGAAGGGTTGTGCTTATCCCATAAGGATCGTTAATATGCATTAATTTCAGATCCTGATGGATAAATACCCACGTGGCTAAGTATTTTAATACCGTTGTTGTACAACCCTCTTTCTAATATATACACTTCGCAAATAATCACCATTTTTTTTTCTTTTCATATCTTTTATATTCCGCAAAGTGTTAATTAATTTAAAATGATAAAAAAAAAACTATTTAAAGTTTACAATTTCTTAAAAATTTTTTTTAAACTTTTTAAAAATATTCAAGTTTCTTTAAGGTTTTAAAATTTTTTTTTTTTTTTAAATTGTCACAATTATTTGGATATATAAAATTTTATCTATGCAACTTTTGATATAATATGCAATTGTAATATTTTTTATCTTCTATTCTCTAGTTCCTATTTCATATATATTATATATCGCCCACCCTATATTTTATTCTCGATCCTTTGTTCTCGAGGCGCACAAGTGCTATTCTAGCTTCTATACATATATATTGAGAAATAAAAAGATTTGTGAGATGAAGGAACGTGCCTTTTATAGACAATTTTTCTATCCAACAGTTTTATATATTATTATATTATTAAATACTATTCCTCAGTCACGTATCGTCATTTTTTTTTCTGATTATCTATTTTTCTTTAAAACTACTAGAGTACCACTTTTTTTTAATGATTTTATTTAAATATACTAAAACTAAATAAATTGTAAAGTAATAATTTTTCATTTATTTGAATCAAATAAAAATATATAAAAGAGCTTAATATTTTTTTTTATAAAAAAAATTATTTAGCCTATAAATAACATATTTTATTTAGCACAAATAAAAATTTTAATTAAAACAAAATTAATTTGAAACAAATGGAATTTATTTGAAACAAATAAAATTTATTTAAAACAATTGAAATTTATTTGAAACAAACAAATATTTCGCTCTGAGAAAAATATTGCATATCTTTTTTCTGAGTGTAGGTATTTAAAAAAAATTCCATTCAATTATCATTTGATTAAATCAAAAATAAATCTTTTCCGATTGGAATAAAGAATTAGATAGAAAATTAATATATACTTTCTATATAGATCCTTTTGGTTATTTTCTTGTTGCATATATATATATATATATATATATATATATATATATAAACATCGACCAACACACAGACACACTAATTGAATCCATTAATTTATATTATATTTCTCAAGTCTTATCTATCGCTCATTTCCTATCAATTTCATTATTTCAATATAAGTCTTTCAGATATATTGCATATATATTGTTAAAATGTTAACTACGCATTTTCTTATAATTACTTCGATAGATTACATTAACAAAGTCTTTTTTATAATTACATTATTATTCCGAAATTCACATTTTTTTTTCGGGAAAAAAAACAAAAATATTGTTTACAAATGTGGGGAATTTTTTGGGAGAATTAAAAAAACATTATATTGGATAAAAAAAAGGGGAAATTTGAAACGACAATTATGATAAAAAATAAATTATAATAATAAACCATCTTTTAATGAATCGTAAATAATTTTTATATTTTTGGTTAACGATATTTTATAAATTTTTTTTTCAACAATTTTCTGATGATTTTTTTTCTTATTCCTTTTCTCTTAATTGATTCCTCTCCTCTCTCTCTCTATATAGTCCCCTTTACATGAAAAAGATAAAAGCGAATCGACATGCAGTATATATATCTTCGGGTCACTTGATTCGGATTAATTGCGCCTAATTAAACTTCATGGTTCTGATTAATTTATATCTTTAACTTGTTAACTGATTTTAATTATAACTTTATTTTAAAGTAGGTCTCTATAATCTCACTGAGAATAAGATTACAATGTTCTTTTTGTTATAATTGGAAATAATATTCTCCCCTAAATATATATATATATATACACGAGACAAATTATATCCAATTATCAGTTATATTATTTGACTTTTTTTTTTTTTAATAACTGAAGACATGGTCCCGCATATCTTTTAATAAATAAAATGCATTTTTCCTTTAATTTACTTTCATTTTCAGATGACAAGAAAATTTCCATTTACAAATTAATTTCAATATATGAAAATTATAATAAATTATATTAATAAAAAATTTCGATAGTGGGAAATAAAAAAAAAAAAAACTATTTTTTCTTTAGAAAAAAAAATTTAGACATTAAGGGAGAGAAGGAGGGGGGTGGTTGGATATTTAAATCGTTGGAATCTGTATGCAAAAACTGACACGTTTCGACGACGGGCGTCGTAAAAATCGCCGTCACTATAGATTTATAGATAACGCGTTTATATTCTTCGCTATATCCTTGATGGTAAATTTTCTATTTGTATGCTAGATGAATACTATCCATTTTTTTTTGCATTTAACTTTGTAGTGTGTGAGTGTGTGTGTGTGGAATGCCAGTTACTTTATACTTTATATAGTCAATTTCAAAATAAAATCCAATTTTTTCTTATAAGAATAATATTAATTATATAATATTGATATAAATAATAAATAAAAAATAAGAAAAAAAACTATAATACAAAATAACAAAAAAAAACTATATTACAATATAGGAAAAAAAACAATAATAAAAAAATTGTAATAAAAAACAATTTAAAAAATAATAATAAAAACATTGTAATTAAAATTAATTAAAAAAAGAATAATTACTAAATGGTACTAAAGTAACTGGTACCAAAGTAACTGGTAGCAACATAAATAGTACCAAAGTTACTGGTACCATTGTAAATGGTACCGTAGTAACTGGTACCGAAGTAACTAGTACCATAGTAACTAATTGATAACATAGTAACTGGTACCATAGTAACAGGTTCCATAGTAACTAGTGCCATAGTAACTAATGGTACTAAAGTAACTGGTTCTAAAGTAACTGGTACCATAGTAACTGGTACCAACATAACTAGTACCGAAGTTACTGGTACCATAGTAACTAAATGGTACTAAAGTAACTGGTACCAAAGTAACTAATAGCAACATAACTAGTACCAAAGTTACTGGTACCATTGTAAATGGTACCGTAGTAACTGGTACCGAAGTAACTAGTACCATAGTAACTAATTGATACCATAGTAACTGGTACCATAGTAACTGGTACCGAAGTTACTGGTATCATAGTAACTAAATGGTACTAAAGTAACTGGTACCAAAGTAACTAATAGCAACATAACTAGTACCAAAGTTACTGGTACCATTGTAAATGGTACCGTAGTAACTGGTACCGAAGTAACTAGTACCATAGTAACTAATTGATACCATAGTAACTGGTACCATAGTAACTGGTACCATAGGAACTGGTACCATAGTAACTGGTACCGAAGTTACTGGTATCATAGTAACTAAATGGTACTAAAGTAACTGGTACCAAAGTAACTAATAGCAACATAACTAGTACCAAAGTTACTGGTACCATTGTAAATGGTACCGTAGTAACTGGTACCGAAGTAACTAGTACCATAGTAACTAATTGATACCATAGTAACTGGTACCATAGTAACTGGTACCATAGGAACTGGTACCATAGTAACTGGTACCGAAGTTACTGGTATCATAGTAACTAAATGGTACTAAAGTAACTGGTACCAAAGTAACTAATAGCAACATAACTAGTACCAAAGTTACTGGTACCATTGTAAATAGTCCGTACTAACTGGTACCGAAGTAACTAGTACCATAGTAACTAATTGATACCATAGTAACTGGTACCATAGTAACTGGTACCGAAGTTACTGGTATCATAGTAACTAAATGGTACTAAAGTAACTGATACTAAAGTAACTAATAGCGACATAACTAGTACCAAAGTTACTGGTACCATTGTAAATGGTACCGTTGTAACTAAATGGTACTAAAGTAACTGGTACCATAGTAAATGGTACCATAGTAATAATAAATAAAAAATAAAAAAAACTATAATACAAAATAACAAAAAAAAAACTATAATACAAAATAACAAAAAAAACTATATTACAATATAGGAAAAAAAAAATAATAAAAAAATTGTAATAAAAATAATTTAAAAAAAATAATTAAAAAATTGTAATAAAAAATAATTTAAAAAATAATTAAAAAATTGTGATTAAAATTAATTAAAAAAAGAATAATAAAAAATGATACTATATAGTATTAAAAAAAATTATTTTATTCAAAAAATTATTTGGTTGAAATAAATATTTATTTGCTAACCGTTTTATTTAATAAAACAATTTCTTTTTAATTTGTAACTAAATAATAAATTGAAATAAAAAAGCAGTAAAAAGAACAGAATCTGATTATATAATATGTGTGAGGGAAAGCGTAGAGCGTAAAATAGAAACAATTTGATTAAAAACCGGAAAAAAAAATGTTACCCAAATGTAAAATATAGGGGATGAACAAAGTATAAACGTGAATAAATTATATACAGTCCTAAAAGAAATATTATTATAATATATTCCAGGAAAAATAAAAATTATATAAATAACAAAAAAAGAGGGAACAAATTATTTGTGATTATTATAAAAAAAAATTATTAATTTTTTATTATTATAAAAAAAAATTATTAATTTTTTATTATTATAAAAAAAAATTATTAATTTTTTATTATTATAAAAAAAAAATTTTTAATTGTGAAAAATTAATTTCTTCTTGTTTTAATGTTGAATAAAAAATACTGAAGAGTTATAGACCACTGTATAAATGCGTTATGTGTACATAAATCCACAGGGGGTGGGGGGCTTAACGCAATTCGCCCTCTAGGCGTATATTATATGTGCAAACCTCATTCTCTCTCTCTCACACACACAGTAATTTAGAAGCCAAAGCTAGACACACAGAGAAAACCAAAGGGGGGGCTTGACAGTAAGGCAAAGTATTGATTTTCGCGTCTCCCCAAAGAAAAAGAAAAAAAAAAATACCCAATCGGATTTTAGAGGGATACTGAATTTTGCAAGCATAGGACCATTTGCGCTCACTTTGTCGAATTAGTCGTGCGAAATAATTACATCAGGGAATTCATTTTATATTTCTCGTATATATATATATATATATATACTATTACAGTGCGAGCATAAATAATAATCAGAATTACTTTCTTTTTTTACTTCACGAGATAATAAAAATAAATTAAAATTATTTTCTAAAATAATTAATTTTTTTTAATAATTTAAAAAAATTAAATTGAAATTAACAAATTTTTATTTCTTTTACATCAAAATTTACATGTGAAGAAAAATGTAATTTTTAATTGTTGTTATTATTAATAACCGTAATTAAAAATAATTCTCTATTTACAATATCCAATTGCCCATCCTACTTGTTTATAACAAAATTTTGTACAACAATCTGTACTTCCATCGGGTTGACATGGAGTACCGTTAGGTTCACAGGCATTAATAGAAGGTACCATTAACATTAATATGGTTGCCAAGAACACCACCAATAAACAAGATTTGAAACTTGCCATTTTATATGCAGAAATTTCTACAAAATCAATAATTAAAATGAAAATAAATAATAATCAGTAAAATTATAAATATTTTAACTTTTTTTGTGTATTAGAAAAAATTTAATTAAAATAAAGGGAAAAAAAATATATTTCTCTCATAGATAAATAAATATATTTGTTTCAAGTAATTTTTATTTGATTTAAATAAATTGTTCAAATATATTTATAAATGGTTCAAATATATTTTATTTGGTTCAAAAAAAATTATAAATAGTTCAAAATAAATTTTATTTGGATGCAATATATTTTATTTGGTTCAAAAAAAAATTATAAATAGTTCAAAATAAATTTTATTTGGATGCAATATATTTTATTTGGTTCAAATAGGTAATTATTTTTACTCTCTAAATTTGAAATAAAAAAATTTTTTTTTTGCAAAAAGTCAGTTATATATTAATTTAAAATGGTTAAAAATTTAATAAACTGAAATTTAAAAAATGGTAACTCTGAGATAAATATATTTTTATTTAATTCAAATAATAATATAATTGGGTTTCAATATAAAGAATATTTTGACATATACTTACAATTAGTATTTCAATAAAGGAATTTTCAAGAAAGTTGAAGATAGAATGAAATTTACAAAATTTAGTTCGGCTTTTTATATATACGAGCAAAAAAATTAAATATATAATTAACCTTATCCTTAAATGCAAATCATTAGAGATTATAACCAAATATCAAACATAATTATATACTTTTTCCTTATTGATGATGTTTGTTACTTTCTACAAAACAATTGTTTACAATAAATAGTTATTCGATTTTCCTTCTTTGATAATATTATCAGTTAAAAATGCTCAACATGAAAAACAATTTCTTCCATTAAATTATTTAGGACAATTTGGAGACAAAAAAAAAAAAAAAACTGTTTGAAACAAAATATTTTTATAAAATCCAAAAATTATGAAATCAAATACAGAAATTTTTTCTTTATTAAAATTTTCAAGTCAATTAATTTTAACTGCACATTTTTTTCATTCTTTTTTTTTTTTTGATAGCCTTGGTTTTCTAAATCTGGATTGTTTTGATCATTTGAGTTCAACGTTTGATTTATCTTGTTATTTTAAGGATGAGATTATGCGGTTATTTATCATGCTAATATACATTTCCCAGAGACTCTATTCACTTTTTTACGTAGGTGGAAAAAGCGATTAGTATTAAAAAAAAAAAAAAATGCAGGCAGACCCTAATTATATTTTACGATTGTTTCTATTATTTGCAAAAAAAAACTATCAATTTAAATTAAAATATTTCAAAAAAATGCCAATTACAAATAAGTAAATTTTTTAAAAATATTTTATGAAAATATTAATTTTGTTACCTAATGAATAAAAAACAAGTATTTTTTTTTAAAAAAAGAAAAATTTTAATTTTTCACAAATGAAAAAAAAAACTAAAGTGACTCTTTAAAAAAGCGTAGAAAGAATAAGCGCGCTTATGACCCGAGGATTATTGTTTTAAGACGATTATGAACTTAATGTTACATTTCAAGTGTATTGTAGTGGTCTACCAGCAATAAAGAATCCATATAATAACATCTAATAACATAACAGGTAGTAGTTCAGAGATATATATATATATATATATATATATACACTGGCGAGTACTATATCCTACATGCAGGACGAAACGGAAAACATAAAATGTTCTTTAGCCTCGGGGTAATTTACGATTTGTGGTTAAAAGTCAAGGACTTTTACTCCTTAATTGACTCTTTTTACTCCTCCCCCCACTTAATTTTCTCTCTCTCTCTCTCATTCCACTTATGATATCACACTTATGTTGCATTTACATTAAATTAGCAAACAACTACCTATATATAATCTTAAAAGAAACCCACTTGAGAAAAATGACTAATCAAACTATTCTAATCCCACATATATAAAAGAACAACAAAAAAAATGGAATATTTTTCACAGAACATACATTTCAATTTTTAATTAAACAAAAAATTATAAAAATAAATATTAAAATATTAAAATAAATATTATCATTTATTAAATTAAATTTAAAATGTTAATTGAAAATAAAATTTTAATTTATAAAATAAAATAAAAAATAAACATTTTAGCATCCTGACTAGTACCAATGTTACTGGTATCATTGTAAATGGTACCGTAGTTACTGGTACCATAATAACTAAATGGTACTAAAGTAACTGGTACCAAAGTAACTGGTAACAACATAACTAGTACCAAAGTTACTAAATTGTACTCAAGTAAATGGTACTATAGTAACTGGTACCAACATAACTAGTACCAAAGTTACTGGTACCATAGTAACTAAATGGTACTAAAGTAACTGGTACCAAAGTAACTAGTACCAAAGTAACTGGTACCAAAGTAACTGGTACCAAAGTAACTGGTACCAAAGTAACTGGTAACAAAGTAACTGGTAACAACATAACTAGTACCAAAGTTACTAAATTGTACTCAAGTAAATGGTACTATAGTAACTGGTACCAACATAACTAGTACCAAAGTTACTGGTACCATAGTAACTAAATGGTACTAAAGTAACAGGTACCAACGTAACCGGTACCATAGTAACTGGTACCAAAGTAACTGGTACCAAAGTAACTGGTACCAAAGTAACTGGTAACAAAGTAACTGGTAACAAAGTAACTGGTAACAACATAACTAGTACCAAAGTTACTAAATTGTACTCAAGTAAATGGTACTATAGTAACTGGTACCAACATAACTAGTACCAAAGTTACTGGTACCATAGTAACTAAATGGTACTAAAGTAACAGGTACCAACGTAACCGGTACCATAGTAACTGGTACCAAAGTAACTGGTACCAAAGTAACTGGTACCATAGTAACTGGTACCATAGTAACAGGTACCGAAGTTACTGGTATCTAAATTACTACTAAATGGTACTAAAGTAACTGATACCAAAGTAACTAATAGCGACATAACTAGTACCAAAGTTACTGGTACCATTGTAAATGGTACCGTTGTAACTAAATGGTACTAAAGTAACTGGTACCAAAGTAACTAATAGCGACATAACTAGTAGCGAAGTTACTGGTACCATTGTAAATGGTACCGTTGTAACTAAATGGTTCTAAAGTAACTGATACCAAAGTAACTAATAGCGACATAACTAGTACCAAAGTTACTGGTACCATTGTAAATGGTACCGTTGTAACTAAATGGTACTAAAGTAACTGGTACCAAAGTAACTAATAGCGACATAACTAGTAGCGAAGTTACTGGTACCATTGTAAATGGTACCGTTGTAACTAAATGGTACTAAAATAACGGGTACCAAAGTAACTGGTAACAAAGTAACTGGTAACAAAGTAACTGGTAACAACATAACTAGTACCAAAGTTACTAAATTGTACTCAAGTAAATGGTACTATAGTAACTGGTACCAACATAAGTAGTACCAAAGTTACTGGTACCATAGTAACTAAATGGTACTAAAGTAACAGGTACCAACGTAACCGGTACCATAGTAACTGGTACCAAAGTAACTGGTACCAAAGTAACTGGTACCATAGTAACTGGTACCATAGTAACAGGTACCGAAGTTACTGGTATCTAAATTACTACTAAATGGTACTAAAGTAACTGATACCAAAGTAACTAATAGCGACATAACTAGTACCAAAGTTACTGGTACCATTGTAAATGGTACCGTTGTAACTAAATGGTACTAAAGTAACTGGTACCAAAGTAACTAATAGCGACATAACTAGTAGCGAAGTTACTGGTACCATTGTAAATGGTACCGTTGTAACTAAATGGTACTAAAATAACGGGTACCAAAGTAACTGGTACCATAGTAACTGGTACCAGCATAACTAGTACCGAAGTTAATGGTACCATTGTAAATGGTACCGTAGTAACTGGTACCGAAGTAACTAGTACCATAGTAACTAAGTGATACCATAGTAACTGGTACCAACATAACTAGTATCGAAGTTACTGGTACCATAGTAACTAAATGGTATTAAAGTAACTGGTACCAAAGAAACTGGTAGCATAACATATCTAGTACCAATGTTACTAAATGGTACTAAAGTAACTGGTACCATAGTAACTTGTACCATTGTTACTATATCCATAGCAACCTCTACAACAACGGTTTCCATAGCAACGGTTACTACAGCAACTGTTACCATAGTATCTGTTACTATAGCAACAATACCATAGTAACGGCCTGTAATTAAGAATAATATAACAACCACGAAATCCTTTCTTATTAAATTTAAAATATTAATTGAAAAAAAACTTTAATTTATAAAATAAAATAAAAAATAAACATTTTAGAAACCTGAATCTATGAATTTACAAATTGGAAAAAAAATACATTTTTGAAAGTAAAATAATAATGATAAAATTTGCTGATTTTCAAATAAAATAACATTAATATTTATATATCTATATAAAATCGACTATAACAATAATGTTAAATAAATTACATGTTTTTTATTCGTCGAAAAAACTGCAAAAGAAAATCTGGCACGGATGTCATTTAGGGCATGGGATGAAGCGCCAGCGCCTCTGAGAAGTGAATTAAAATCCCTGCCAAAGAGATCGCATTCTACGAAAGCTATAAATTTGTATCGTATATTCTTTTATATGAGACAATGTATAAACGAGCGGATACTTTGTAAAACTTTATTTCTTTTATATATACATATAAACACGTGTGACCTATGGTGATCCGGAATTTAATCCCAAATGCATTAGAATTCATATGTCAACTTAATTTTGCGCAATTCTTTATTCGCGAGAAAGAGAGAGAGATAGAGCTATAATAAACGTATTTGTTAATCAAAGTCTCTTTGATCTTTATCTAAAATTTTTTCTCAGAAATCTTAAATAGAACACGCAAGCTTTATAAAGATAAATGTGTCCATTAGAAAATAATGTTTATATATTTATTTTGTTTTTTTTTCAAATTTGTGCAACAATTTTTTTTCGTCCCTTTTCTTGATAATAGACGCATGGACAAAAATAATTTGTCATAAATTAATTTTTTATTTCCCTCCTAATATAATTTTTATTTTATTTATATATTTTTATTTAATTTATTTTTATTTTATTTATTTATCAATGAAATCCTATACAGATTTTTAATTTTATTCAATTTTTTTATTCAATGTGTGTTTCAATAATCGGAAAATTTTTATATGCACAAAAATTATAAAGAAACTGTTTTACGAGATAACTTTTCTTATTTTTATTAACTGATGCAACATATGAAATATAACGAAACTGTTTTTATATACATAAAAAAAACTCTATAGATATAAAATAGCAATAATAAGATTTGAAAAAATGTTTTCTTAGAAATTTTGTGGGCTAGTAGCCAAAAAGGTTGTTCGATGGCCTACTCTGTATTACACATATATATATTTTACATGAAATCACAAATCGAAGTTCAGAAATTTTTTATTTTAAAAAAATCTTTTAATTTAACAATTAAATTTTTATTTTTGTTTCATACACAAAAGAAATTGTCGAATTCGCAAAAAAAGAAATTAACTCCAAAAGTGACTATATATTAAAAAGCATATATAAATGAAAAAGCTTATTACATCAATATAAAATAACGTTCATGTATGAAAATTTCAATAAAATGATGCAACATAAAAATGCAAACATTCAAGGGAAGTTGAAGATGAAAAAGATAAATAATTAATTACAACACAGTTTGCAACAAAATATATAAGAGGACTGCGTGATTTTTTCTTGGAAGATCTTTTATACATATAAAAATCAAAGACGAACTTGAGCGTCTATCTTAAACGTTATCCAGGTCAAGAGACGAAGAGTCAATAAAACAACGTTACATAAAAGTCATAATATCATTACTTAGAACTTTCACGTTGTTGGAAAATAGTGTGTCAAGCTCATAGTTCTATTTATAGATATATTAGTCTGGAAAATGATTGACCATTAAATTCTAATTAAATTCAACTCTCAAAATCGAATGAGATTCACATTGGAAAATTAAGTTTTCAAAGAAATATCAAAAAAAAATTTCCATTTTTATTTAACCGAATTATTTAATATTTGAAAATTTTTTTTTTAATAAATTATGTTTAATAATAAATATAAAATACATAAATTTTATAAAATATACGAATTCGAAAAAAATGAATTCTACGAATTGCAAATTTAAATTCATCAAAAAAAAATATGAATTAAACGGAGCAAAAATCTATTATAAGTGATATAAAAAAAATCCAGGAAAGATTTCTCGAGTCTATGTGCAAGCGTTGAGTGTCAATTGTTAACAATTGCCCTCGCTGTACGAACTTGTGAACGAGAGCATAGTTATGAAACGTGATATACACATATATAACGCTTTTAATTTGTGAATCATCGAACACAGAACGCGGTAGTTGGCATCAAAGATCCTACCACCTTTTTTTCCAATTAATTGCCACACATTTTTCCTCCTACCATTCAGTACAGGGTAATTAACATTACACACATATATATTCACAAGATTCTTTCTCTCTTTCACACTTTGCAATATATCTAGGATACAAACTCGCATCCTAGTGGGCAAATATCGCCCACATTATCGCAATTCTCCTGACGTCACAAACATTATAAGAGTGACGTCGCGATATCTCTCCAGACTTAAACCAGTCCCAAGTTCCTTTATACGGTACAAGAGAGATCGCAAAGTTTCTTTAAATATGTGCAAATATTATATACACACCCACATATAATCTCTATAAACTTTAATCAATATTCATATTATAATGTGTATACTATTAAGAATATAAATTCATTTTTTTTTTACAATTTTGAATCGAAAATATTTATTTTCAATTTTTACCGTATAATAGAATTAATTTCTAAATGGAAAAAAAAGTATCAGAAAAAAAGGAAGAGAAAAAAGGTAACGTAACCGTTACCTTAGCAACCGTTACATAGGTAACTGTATCCATAGCAACCGCTACCATAACAACGGTTACCATAGTAACTGATACCACAGATACTAAATGGTACCAAAGTAACTGGTAGCAACATAACTGGTACCAAAGTTACTGGTACCATTGTAAATGGTACCGTAGTAACTGGTACCAAAGGTACTGGTACCATAATAACTGGTACCATAGTAACTAAATGGTACCAACGTAATTGGTACCGAAGTAACTAAATGGTACCAAAGTAACTGGTAGCAAAATAACTAGTACCAAAGTTACCGGTACCAAAGTAACTGGTACCAAAGTAACTTTTATGAAAGTAACTGGTACCATGGAAACTACATGGTACCAAAGTAACTAGTATCATAATAACTGGTACCAAAGTAACTGGTACCAAAGTAACTTTTATGAAAGTAACTGGTACCATGGAAACTACATGGTACCAAAGTAACTGGTATCATAATAACTGGTACCAAAGTAACTGGTACCAAAGTTACTGGTATCAAAGTAACTGGTACCAACATGACTAGTACCAAAGGTACCAGTACCGTAGTAACTAAATGGTACTGAAGTAACTGGTACCAAAGTAAATGGTAGTAACATAACTAGTACCAAAGGTACTGGTACCATAATAACTGGTACCATAGTAACTAAATGGTACCAACGTAGTTGGTACGGAAGTAACTGGTACCATAGTAACTAAATGGTACCAAAGTAACTGGTAGCAACATAACTAGTACCAAAGTTACCGGTACCAAAGTAACTGGTATCAAAGTAACTGGTACCATAGAAACTACATGGTACCAAAGTAACTGGTATCATACCAACTTGGTACTAACATAACTAGTACCAAAGGTACTGGTACCATAATAAATGGTACCATAGTAACTAAATGGTACCAACGTAATTGGTACCAGAGTAACTGTTATCAAAGTAACTGGTACCATAGAAACTACATGGTACCAAAGTAACTGGTACCAAAGTAACTTTTATGAAAGTAACTGGTATCATACCAACTGGTACCAACATAACTAGTACCGAAGGTACTAGTACCATAGTAACTAAATGGTACCGAAGTATCTGGTACCAAAGTAACTGATATCATACCAACTGGTACCAACATAACTAGTACCAAAGGACTGGTACCATAGTAACTAAATGGTACCAAAGTACCTGGTAGCAACATAACTAGTACCAAAGTTACTGGTACCATAGCAACAATACCATGGTATCGGTCTCTAATTAAGGATAATATAACAACCACGAAACCCTTTCTAATGGAGACGTTACTCTTTTTCATTTTTTTTTTTTTTTAATTGAAATAAAATTATTTCCAATATGTAGTATTTAAAAAAAAAATTCTTCCTCTTTTTTTCTCAACAGTGCAATCAGTATATATACGCTCTCGATGGAACTTTATAACGAGATGGAATGATCAAGGTCGTATTTTGTAATTCTTTAAGCAAACAAGAATAATAAATACATGAATCTTTTTGAAAAATGCAGAAAAATTATATAATAATAATAAATTGAACTGCTTCTTGTATATAATGTAAAAAAAAATAAATTGGTACATTATCATATATACGTATATAAAAATCTCGTCAATAATTTATATTTAATGGATAAACTTATCAGTATTATTATTGAGACGTGTGTAAAGCAAGAGAGAAGGAGAAATCGGCATTTCTTCGAATTTTTGTTTTTTTTTTTTTTATCAGCTCCCTATCCTACATCCTTAGAGTTTGCGCCACCTCTCGCGCAGAGGCAATTTGAGCGCGTCAACGAGAAGTAACGGAACTTTGTGTTTAAAAAGAAATGAGGGTCATTTGCCTAACCAGTTAAGTAAGTTCCAGGAACCATTTCTTTAACATCAGATGAATATATATATATATACGCATATAGGAAATTCTGACAAAAACACTTTTCGAACTTCTAAAAGCCTATAAAAGAGGATCAACAAAAGAAAAAAAAAATTATGTAAACATATATTCAAAATATCAAATCTTTTATACCTCCTTCAAAGAATATTGTCTCTTTTTCATTAAATATCAAAAAAAAAACTATTTCTCAATATTTGGAAAAAGGATTATACCTACTTTCCGAGAAACCTGTATCTTATATAATTATACTAAAAAAATCTAATTTTTGTTAAAATTATTTTAAATTTGAAATAATTAATTTTAAACATTTTTTCTTTTTTATAAAACATTAATTCTGTAATTTTTATATATAACTTTTTTCCTTTTTTTTAATCAAAGTTAAAAGTTTTGCACCCTTTTAAAAAAGATTTACAAATCTCGTTTATATTTTTCAATTGAATTGAAGTCACAAGATTTCTAAGTCAAGAGTCACATGCACTCACGTGTATATTTTACAGGTACATTAGTATTCCGTAGTGTTTAGAAGCATGTGTGTGCTAATCCTAACAGGTATATGATTCATTTTAACTGAGAGAGAGAGACTTGAAACGACATTTGTTAACAGTATTTTTTTTTTGTAAAAATGTTAACTTTCAAAAGAATGAACATTTTTAATTTAACTTTACAATAATTTCATTTTTATAGCAATTATTTTTTTTTTTTACAAAAACTGTAATTCTTTTTTTTTTTTTAATAAAAAATCGAGAAAATAAAATTAGATGTTTCTGTTTTTTTTTTATGACAGATTATTTAAAGAAGTTCCTATATTTACTCTATACTAATGACGTAGGTCAGTTATCTCGTTAACTGTAATAGTGTAAATGACGTAAATGAATAAAATACTAACAAAAAAAAAAAATATTAAAAATAAATTTTTTCAAAAAAAAAAAAAAAAAATTTTAATAAAAAATTAAATATAAAATTGTAAATTAAATTGTTTTTTTTATTAAAACTAAAAATTTATTTTTGCGAACATTTTTC
The DNA here is from genome assembly GCF_019393585.1 of Leptopilina boulardi. Taxonomy (NCBI): domain Eukaryota; kingdom Metazoa; phylum Arthropoda; class Insecta; order Hymenoptera; family Figitidae; genus Leptopilina; species Leptopilina boulardi. Next base: position 184,431 of record NW_026138017.1, read on the forward strand.
GTGAAATTTTTTTTTTTTAAATCAAAGATGTTTCTGATGAGATATATAATGTAATGCTTCCTCTCTGGCGGGAAAATGTATTATCTTATCTAAAGTGTTCAATTTGACAAAGGAATTCCCCAAGAAAAGTGTGTTATGTACATATGTACAAAGATTCAGGTTAATTATAAATTTCGAAAACTAAAAGCTATATCATATGAGTTAATATATATATACATTTTTAAAAATATAAAAAATATAAGTAACAACGGATATTAATAATCAAAGTATTATTTATCTCGAAATACTTTATAATTTTAAAAAAAATTTCAACTGTTTGTGCGCGCACACAATATTTCATAATGTGTGTATATTTACTTATTAACATTTGCAGTAGACAAACTGACTGTAATTTTATTTTTCATTTAATCGCATATAGCAATAAAATTTATATAACCACTTTTTTTTTGAGAAAAAAATTTAAGAACGTTTTTATTTTCAAGTTTAAAAAAAATTCAAAATAAAAAATTAATAAATTCAAGAAAAGAAAGAACAAATAAATGAGAAATAATAATTAATTACAAAATAATAACAATAAAATAATTAATAGAATAATAATAAAATAATTTTAAAAAATTATAATAAAATAATAAAAATATTTAGTAATAAAAAAAAATAATATGATAAAAAAAAGAAACAGTTTTTCCAAACATTAATTTTGTTACGGTTTTATAAAAATAAATAAACTCCTTGACGTAAAAAGCAATTATAAAAGATTTAATCAGGTGTCTTACGATTTGAGAATTTATATTGCGTTATATTATACCTGTAAATATATTTCACGTATGTACATGCGAAATTTAATTTTTCAATGAGCGTTTTGAAAAACAAACGTGCGCGCATGTTTAAAGAACAAAAAAAAAATCACAATCCATCGTTTAAGTGTTATTAAAAGTCTCGTTTCTCGCCAAGTAATATAATTATAGACAGAAAAATTCATGTTGCATACAATTTGCATATATATGTTATTAAAAGTTCTCCACACACGTTTATATACCTCAATGCAATAGTCAAATAGTTGTAAGCCTTGAATTTGACACAATAATAATATTTTGACGTTACACTCATACAAAAGTCATTTTATTTTTTAAACAATTCATTGTTTAAAAAATAAAAAAAAATCAAAATACAATATTAGAATTTTTGAGAGTGGATTAATATAATATTTATTTTAATAATTTTAATATAAAAATAAATATTATATTAATTAAATATTAATTTATCTGCAATTAAAAAGTTTTATTTGGTTTAAAAATAAAAAAAATTTATTTTAAATAAACAAAATTTTTATTTATAAAACAGAAATATTTTTTATTTTAGAAGCAAATAAAATTTTTAATTAAATATTTAAAAGAAAGTGTAATTTGAAAAAAAAAATGTACGAATGAAATAAAATATATATATTTAATTGCAATGTAGCATTAAAATAGAAGACTTTCTCTTTTTAGCAAATATAAAAATTATTTTCATTAAAGATAGGCATCGAACCGTAACTATATATAAACAATAAACATATAAAATTCATGTGATTTAGTTTTCTAGGACAGACAAGAAACTGTAAAACGAAAATTTATTGCAGTTTATATATTAACTTGCGAAAATAATTAAAATCTTATAACACGCAATACTTTTCTTTACTATTTTATAAAAACAATTGAAAATTTATTAGAATCGTAAAATTTGAAATTATAGGTATATTATATAAAACGCATAATTTTGAATTATTTTTTTTATAATCTTGATTTTTTCTTTTTAAACAATTCCTCATTTTTTTTTTTTTTTTTAGATAAAAATAAGAATAAATTATATTTTTTATTTCCACGTGCGTTTCTGAATCATATACGACACCTAAATTAATGATGTAAGCAAACAAAAAGATATGATTTTGAACTTGTGACTCATACATCTTGCATAAATGAAATAATAGGCAAATATTCGTCAAGAGATTAAAAACTCGCAATATAAGTCGATTATAAATTTGCAATTTCATTTTTGTTGAATGAAAATTTCTAGGAAATTCTTTTTTTTTACGATTCTTTTGATAATTTCTACGAAATAACACACGCGTTATGAATGAAATTTACTCGTATATTACGAATACTATATAATTAATATTTAAATTGTATATCTATACTCACCAGTAAGGTATTTGCATTTATGTGGAGACACGTTTCTGATATCTGCAACAAAAATAAAATTAATGTAAGTATTATAGCAATCAAAAATATATATATATACGTTTTAATTAAAAATTTTCCTCAAACATATTTTTTTCATTTAATTTACACAAAATATGTAAATTCATTTGGACCAAAATGAATTTTTTTTGATATTTTTTGTTTTTATTATTTTTATTATTATTATTGTTTTTATTATTTTTGTTGTATTATTGTTGTAATTGTTGCTATTATTTGTTATTATTATATTACCGTTGCTGTTATTATTGTTATTATTTTATTACTGTTGTTATTATTATATTATTATTGATGTTAATATTATTTTATTGTTGCTATTATTATTATATTATTGTTGCTGTTATTATTATACTACTGTTGATGTTATTATTGCTATTACTATTTTATTGTTGCTGTTATTATTCTATTGTTGTTATATTATATTATTATTGATGTTATTATTTTATTGTTGTTATTATTATTATTATTGTTGCTATTATTGTTATATTTTTGTTGCTGTTATTATTATTTTATTGTTGTTATTATTATATTATTGTTGCTATTATTATTATATTATTGTTGCTGTTATTATTATACTACTGTTGATGTTATTATTGTTATTACTATTTTATTGTTGCTGTTATTATTCTATTGTTGTTATATTATATTATTGTTGATGTTATTATTTTATTGTTGTTATTATTATATTATTGTTATATTATTGTTGCTGTTATTATTATATTATTGTTGTTATTATTATACTACTGTTGATGTTATTATTGTTATTACTATTTTATTGTTATTATTATATTATTGTTTCTGTTATTATTATTTTATTGTTGTTATTATTATTATTATTATTATTATTGTTGCTATTATTGTTATATTTTTGTTGCTGTTATTATTATTTTATTGTTGTTATTATTATATTATTGTTGCTGTTATTATTTTTTATTGTTATTATTATTATATTATTGTTGATGTTATTATTATTTTAATGTTGTTATTATTATATTATTATTGCTGTTAATATTATTTTATTGTTGTTATGAATAAATTTTTTTATTGAAATATATTTATTGCGAAAAATTTCACCTGTGCAGGGAATCGAACTTTGGATATTTTTATAGGAAATCGAGGGTTCTAACCACTGGGCTAATCACTATTTTTTTTTCTGAAAATTAAAATTCAAGTTTCATTCTAGACAGTTGAATGATCTTGAATGGTTTTCTTAATGGTATAATAATTTCCACAGCATCTCTGAATGAAGATATTGAATCTCCCTTCCATTAAAAGAAAAAAAAAATAGAAATCATATAGTCAGTGAAATTTTCTTTTTGTTGGAAAATTTCGGCGTTTCAAAAACGATTATAATCAAGATCGAAAAAAATGATAGCAGTGTTTAGTGTGTAATATAATATTTTTAGTGGATGATCCACGGGGGTTTTTAACCCTAAATCAGCTTTTGTCAATCTCTTGAAAAGTGAATTTCCTTTTTTTCCATCTTTCTCTCTTTGAGAATATAATAGGAGGCTGTCACACCTGAGCCTCTTGGGGGATTCTTTTCATTGATCCTAGACCAGACGTGAAATGCAGGTCCAGACTTGTTTTCTATACAAGTTGAGTATATATATATATATATATATAAATGGTATATAAGAAATGGACGCGTGTGTGGAATGTGAGTCATCCGCGCAGGTAACTCCCCGAGACTTGGAACACCAAGGTGCGGAGAGGAGACGAAAGGAAAAGGGAAGAAAAGTGAGAAAGAAAGAGAGAGAGAAAAAGAGAGCGAACAACATTCTTGGAGCAACCCCATGAGTCACTCAGGTCGTCATCCCCCGTTGCTTTACCTGTTGCCACCTGTTGCTTCCTCCACCTTGTTCAGTACATATATCTAGGTCGTCTGGTGTATGAACTCTTATTCTCTGTACTTTTTATGCAACATTGTTTGATGAATTCTTTTCAATACTCTTTTTTTTTTGACATTTTAAATCATGTAATAAAATGCATTTTACATTTACTTATTTATTATTATTATTATTCGAAATTTTAAAACATAACCTATAATTTTTTTGCTTCTAAGGTCCGTTTCTTAGTGCGTCACAAATAAAAATAATAAAAATAAAATTAAATAATAAAAAAATATATAATTTATAAATAAAACACTAGAACCCGTGCAAAAATTTGCCAAACTGGCCCTGACCTGGTTGAAACAGGGAAGCCGACCGGGACCAAACGAGGCCCTGGTCAGGCCCCGGTTTTTATCAATTTTAATCGGGCTGAAATAGGGCTTTCTTCTGTGGTTCCAATCGGGTTCCATGTTTCATGCGATTTTGGAGCTTCCCGACGTGGGCCTTGCCAGGGCCCTTTCAAAATTTCTCCACAAGAATATTTCAAATAAAAAGATTGTTAACCAAAAAAAAAAATTCTGTTCATTTAAATTACAAACAAATATAGCCAAAAAAGACAAAAAAAAAAAAAAATAGTAATTCTATAAATTAATAATTTTATAAAATAGTCAATTTAAATAAAATATTCGCGTGGGCGAATGAGCGACCTTGAATATAGCTGATTCATTCGCAGTGAGGATTTCCAAGAAAGTTTTCCGGTAGTTTGTAATCGAAGTAGGCCTGAATCTTGGAATTGAACTTCTCTCTGGCTAATGATAATGTTTCAAGATGACTCATTTTATTCTCAGCGACTTATAATTTTTTTGCTCTCTATCTCTCTCTCTCTCTCTCTCTCTCTCTCTCTCTTTCTCTTTCAACTCTTTTTTTTTAACGACAATAGGCAAACATTTACAGTGTATTATACTATATAGCATTTTTTAATGAGAAAATGGATAAATGCCAAAAGCAGAGAGATAAGAAATGGAATGTCATATATAAAACAAACCGGAAGTGACGCTTAAAGGAAAACGTTATAATCGCTGCGGTAATAAATTAATTAAATATAAATAAAATGTGTAAATACGTGTAAAATTTCTAAGAGGTGAAAAAAAAATTTTTTTTCTTAAAAAAAGGTGTTAATTATAATTTACTTTTCTTAGGACCATATTTCACATAAAAGAATAATTTATTTAAACTATTATTCGTATATTTATGCGACCTTTCACTTTGAGAAATTCTATTTTTCAAGGATAAAAAAATAAATCGCTTAATGTGAATTTACTATCAGAAAAATAATTTGTAATTTGATTAACATTTTTTTTTAATCCACCTATCACGGATAATAATTTATTAATTTTAATAAATAAATATAGAATAGAATAAAATAATTGCAAACGGAATAAGGAAGCGCAAAAATAATAAATAATAATAATAATAAATAGTAACTAAATTAAATAATTAATACTATTTATATTAATAATATATTAATATATTATATATATAAATAATATTTATTTAATAAATAAAAATTTTTTTACTTTGTCAATAATTAATAAACGCACCAAAAAAAAAGAAAAAAAAATATTAAATAAAATATTGAGTAAAAATTAAATAATAAATATTTCTTTGTACAAAAAAGAATGAAAAATGCGAGTTTCAAAATTCCTACTATATATATATTTATTTATTTGATACTCTTCGTCAAAGAGTGAATGATCTTAAAAACCATCTTCCCTTCTCACACAAAATCCTCACCATAATACTTAAATGTTTACTCTTCGAGATAAGATCAACATATAGGACCAGTTTTCTATCCGCAGATAACTATATACATATATCATATGGAATTTTTTTTTTTCATGTATATAACTATGGGTCAATTCTGTCAAAAAGATATTGAAAATTATTTTCAAACACAATATTTCTAATCATTATTTTAATATTTAATTATTTAATTAATTAATGATAATGTTTAAACTCAATTAATTGTTAATTTAATTATTAATAAATTGATAATTAATATTATTATATAATAATCTTACAGGTAATAATATAATAATATTAATAATAAAAATAATCTATAAATTAATAATTAATTAATAACGATAAAAAAAAATCTTTTACAAAAAATTGTATAATAAATAATTTTATGAAAAATTCATTCTTCAATTTTGTAATTTTCAATAATTTTTTCTTTTTTATTAAAAAATAGTGCAAAATTTCATTATAAATTCTTATTATTGCTGCTTCTAGTGAGGCGGGAAAGTTTGCCAAGCATTTCGGGATGAATTCTCAGAAGCTGTCTGGCTACGAGCATCTTTAAAATATATTCCTGGTCGATTAGCAGGCGGTTTTGAGTCGAGCGAATTAGTGTGAAGGTATTATGACACAGTGTCTAATACCAAAAAAAATTATTCTAATTATTATTTAATTATTATATTCAATTGTCCTAAATAATACAAATAAATTTTATTATTTAAAAAAAAAATCTTAATTTCATATTTTTCCTTATCAATAATAATTTATTTTCTCTTTATTCCAAGAATTATTTAAATTTTATTTCAACACATTTGTTCGTTTTCAAGTGTTAACACCTTTTTTTTCATAGTTCTCGAGAAAAATCTTCATCGAAGCGTTGTTATTTTCCAAAGAATCGCGCGGTATTAATTTAAAAAAAAAAAGCATAGCATCCGCAAAACCGCAAAATAAATTAAAATCCGTACAATTTAGTTGAAAATATTCAGTTTTTGAAAATTAAACGAAAGGTCATTAATTAAGATTTGTTAAATTAAGTTAGTAAATTAAATTATTAAATAAAAATATTAAATTATTTAATTATTTAATTAACTTATTTAATTAAATTATTAAATTATTTAATTAACTTATTTAATTATTTAATTAACTTATTTAATTAAATTATTAAATTAATAATTATCAAATTATTTAATTTAAAAAATTAATTTAAAACTCGTTATTACTAAAATAATATTCTCGTAACCATTATTTTTTTTTTAATTATAAAAAAAAAAATTGCAAAAAAATATTTCCTAATAAAATTTTCTAGGAGTAGCGATAAGCAAACACAAATATAAAAGTTTGCGCGGGACTAGAATCGTTAAATGTAAATGAAAAAGTTTATTTCGCGCAGATTTTAAGACACGATATGTATATATATATATACATATATATGTTTTCAGGATTTATCGTGAAAGTATATATGTGGGTGGCTACGCCAATGGCGAATTTCGTGGGCGGAGAAGAGCTCGGGTTCGAAATTCGACCTTTGGAAGACATTATCTTGCTTTCTTTCTTTTTTTTCTCTCTCTCTCTCCTTCTCTCTTATAGGGCACATATCATTTGTGACGAAAAAAAAAATAAAAAAAAAAAAAGGCGAGGTGAAGTTCGAATCGAGAAACGTGTGGCGCTCGTCCCGGACGCGTTCCAGATTTTTATGCGACTGAATTTTATTACGAAACTTCAATTTACACATACAGAATCGCAACTGAAAAATATTTATAGAGATCTCTATAAGGATCAACTCTAAAAGAGAAACTTCCTTTTTTCAAGGACAATTATTTAATGATTTTGTTTCTTATTGAAAAATATGTTTTTACAAAAAAAAAAACGTATTTTATAAAATTATTTTTTTTCAAAAATAATAATTTTCTAATTTAATAATAAAAGTGCAAGGGAAAAGTGAATTTAATGACAAAATTGCTAAGAAATCGAGAACCTGGTGCAAGGATATTTTTTTTCATTTTCGCTCCTTTTACGATCATTCTTTGACCTCATTATCCACATTTAGGCATAGATCTGGATCATGCAATCGATATATAGTATTCTTTTTTTTTTCTCAAAATAAAAAATAAGACATTTTTTTTTCCAACATATTAATAATTTTCCATTAGGTAATTTTTTTATAAACAAAGTTCGTGAAGTGGAAATAGTAATAAAAACTTTTTTTTTTTTTGTATAATAAAACAGTAAAAGGGGATGAACAATGCTTAATGTTTTCGACATGATTTATTTTTCTCTGTCTCTTTCTCTCTTTCTTTGTTTCTTTCTCACTCCCTCGAAAGTTTTTTGATTCAAGGTTACACTAGAATAAAGGCACTTTTATGAGTCTTCAATTTTTCCAGCCAATAAAGTAGTAACTGTTATACTTTATATTCGTTCAAGAAGTAATAAAAAACAAAAAAAACCAGAGAACTCGCGTGTATTAAAATTTAATATTGTTGCCGATTTTGTTTTTTACGTTTAGCGCATTTTAAAAAATTGCTATTTTTTTATTACACCGATATTACAGAAGTAGAATTTTTTATTTTTTACAAAAAAAAATTTTGCGATTTATTTTATGAATTTTTTTTTTGAAAAGAAACTATTTTTTATTAATAAATAATTATTATAAATAATATTATTCTGGAAATTCGATTTTTTTTTTAAATTTAATTAATTCGTTTGGGATTCATTATATTCGGAGAAGGAAATCATAAAAGTGTTTCGTTACTCTTGTGATCAACTCTAGACTTATCAATTTCATAGAAAATCGATACAATGAACATCTGTTCTCTTATGCTTTAACACCAAGTTTTGGTGATTGAAAAGAATATTGAGAAAAAAAATTCCCGGCAAAAAACGACAACAGACTCCATCTGTAAAGCAATTCAAATATTAACTTTCTCCTTTTACAAAACTCATCGGTAAAGTAGAATTTAATAGATTTTTATTTTCATTATAAATATATGAAAAATAAATTATTTGTTCTACATAGGATTCAAATTTTTGTAAATTATTCAATTTTCTTTTTAATTAAATATAATAATTAATAATTAATAATTGAAAATTAATCGAAAAATAAAATTTTATAAACAAAAAATTGACTAGAAAAAAATTATATTAATTAATGGAAATTAAAAAATTAATTAATCAAAATTCAATGAAAAATTAAAATTATTTTTTAATTAAAAAAATTTTTTTTTTTAAATGAAATAAAAAACAGAAATTTTATTTATCAATTGTAGGTAATTTTTCAATACTAATTCAGCAATTTAACACAGAATTTTGCTTATTTGAATTGTTTGAATTATTTAGTAATTCATTTATAATTTTAATTATATTAGAAAAATTTTAATTACAATAATTTTATTTATATATCTTTGAAATTGTAATTTATAAAAATTTTATTATAAATATTTTTATTCTTCTACGTGTAATTTTTTATATATATATTCTAATATGTCATAAAAAAAATTTACAAAAGGTTTTAAAATATAATAAACGATTGCTTAGACGGAAATTTGAAGAATAATTTTCATCTCATTAACTATAATATAATTTTTTTTTTGAATAAATTTTGTTTGTGAGGTATAAGGTTACTCAAGAATGTTAACATTTAGGATGCTTCAAGTGCCTAACATTTTCTTTTGCTTATAATGGGTGTATTAATGTTTATAATCAGAATGCTTGTTGCACGCGAAGACATAAATAAGAAATACTTATAAAGAATTTCTTTTAAATTATCCTTTCTAATATTGAAACATTTTATGATAAATCAAAAGAGTTCTTCTTATTTTTCATATATATATATTTTTTTCTTTCCTCAAAATCTATAAACAATTCTCGTAAAAATAATATAATTTATATATTAATATTTAGGAATAGAATATTTAATTACATTAAAAAAAAAATAACTATAAAATATTAAAAATATTTTTTTAAATGATTTAAAATATTAATAAATAATGTTAATAAATAATATTCTTTAAAATTATCTTTTAAAAAATTTTACAAATCCCTTTTTTGGAAGAGATTTTTTAATGGCAGTATAATTTGACACTAATAGGTTTTCTAATTGTTGGGAATTTTTAGATATTATATAAATACCTGCGCATCGTTATGTTAAGTAATTATTAAATTATTATGAAATAATTATTTTTTTATTGAAAATCTAGATTATCTAAAATAGCTCATTAAAGTCATTTATTGCTTTTTTGCTTTACCATTTTTTTTTAGATAAAAATCTTATTCTCTTTAGATCTCATTCTTTGTAATTTACAACTACTTGCTTAATAATAATTTATTCATTTATTATATAACTGCATTTTCTAGGATTTATTTATTAAATTTATTTATTTATTATTAATTTATTATAAATTTATTATTAATTTATTATTAATTTATTATTTTAATTATTTATTAAATTTTATTAATTGAAAATTAGGTTTCTGAATTATTTTTCAATAATTTTGTAATATTTTCTATATTGGTAACTCTGTATCCTTTTTTGTATATATCATCACAAATTATTGAATTTCTATACCCTTTTTTGTAAAAATTTTTTTTTTTTTTTTTAAATATTAATTTATTATAATGTTTGCAATAAATTTCTTTATTTCCTAATAACTGAAAGATCATCATCTGTCAATCATTATGATTATACGCTCCCTTATAATTTTTGTTACAAGTCAAAACAGTAAATTATTGCATCGTTATGCGCTTCTAATGATCTTTAAACCATCAGATGAGCTTCTTCTTTTTCTTAAAAGAGTTGCTTCACGTATTGTATATATATATGTATATATATAAATGTGTGGAAAAATCATGAAAAACTATTAAGTGAAGGGGAGAGTATTGAAAATGTTTTACATTCATTCTTGTCCAATATATACAATAATTGCAACCAATATTATATTTAAAAAATTTTTATATATTTAAAAAAAGAAGTTCTAAAAATTCTTTTTTTTACAATTTTTTAATGCAAAATAGAAAAATCAATTATTACGAGAAATTGTTGAATGAAAAAGTAAACGCAACTTTATATTTAAATATTTTTTGTATTATTTTAATTTTAATATTTATATTGTTAATTGAACCGATCAGTATAATTACGTTTAAGGAGAAGAAAAAGAAGAAGAAGAAACAAATAAAAAAAGAAGAAGAAGAAGAAGCGAAAGGAGAGGGTTTTATCTGACCTTGTGGACCGGACAGCATCCATGAAATGTATCAAGTACATTAAGTACTATGCGTAAAAATCTTTAAGATTATCTTAGATAATCTGCATATGGGGCAGAAACATTTTTGTTTCAATAAAAATTTCAACGTTAAATTGCTCTGTCTTGTACATGTTAAAGGTATATAATTTTTTTAACTGGGAAACATTTCAAGGACAATCAACTTCCACAAATTCAGAGATACAACATCTGCTTCCATTCGATTAATTAAATAAAGAGAGAGAGAGAAAATTTGAAAGCAAATTTATAAATATAAAAATGAATAATTAATAATTAATAATTAATAATATAAATAAAATAAATAAAAATTTGAATTTCCAATTTCAAAAATCCGAAACACTTTTTGAACTTCTAAAAATTTTAATCTCAATTTTGAAATTACATACTTTCGAATTATGTCTGAAATTGTATTCTCCGAATTAACATTTACCATTCAGCATGTACAAAATTTCATACTCGTTTAAAAAAAAATTTAATTTATATGTTTTCGCTAAACATAATTTTTATGTGTCCTTATAAATGTCTATAATGTTATACTTCGAAATCATTGACTAAAAATAATCCCATATAAATGATGCAGAATAAGTATATCTCAAATGTCTATAAATATATAAATGTGTGTTATTTGCATTTACATTAAACTGTAAATGGAATTTATTAGACAGTAAAAGGTGGGGTGTTTTTTTTTTTTTTATTTTATACACAAGGAGGACAAGTGAAGCACTATAAATACGAAACTTATGGGTTTGATTATATTATATTATGCAATACGAAAGCGGTTTACATGACGATGAGATAGAAGAGTATAAAAGATGTAAAAGGTGGTAAGTGGATATATACCGTCGAACTGTGGCAATGTCATCGAACTTGCATAATGACTATATTCAATTCAATTACGCAGATGAGCGTAAAATTTATACAATAAACATCCTACACGTGCGTCTCCCGAGTTTTATATATTAAAAAAAAAAAAATTAATTCAATTAAAAATTAAATTAATTTTAATTCAAATTTTTAACTGAATTAATTTTAATTCAAATTTTTAACATTTTAACTGAATTAATTTTAATTACAATTTTTAATTAAATTAATTTTAATTCAAATTTTTAACTGAACTAATTTTAATTCAAATTTTTAACATTTTAACTGAATTAATTTTAATTTCAATTTTTAATTAAATTAATTTTAATACAAATTTTTAACTGAATTAATTTTAATTCCAATTTTTAATTCAAATTTTTAACATTTTAACTGAATTAATTTTAATTTCAATTTTTAATTCAAATTTTTAATATTTTAACTGAATTAATTTTAATTCAAATTTTTAATTCAATATTTTAATATTTTAACTGAATTAATTTTTAATTCCAATTTTGTATACAATTAATTTTAATTCCAATTTTTAACTGAATTTATTTTAATTACGCAGATGAGCGTAAAATTTATAAAATAAACATCCTACATGTACGTCTCCCGAGTTTTATATTAAAAAAAAAAATTAATTCAATTAAAAATTAAATTAATTTTAATTCAAATTTTTAACATTTTAACTGAATTAATTTTAATTACAATTTTTAATTAAATTAATTTTAATTCAAATTTTTAATTCAATATTTTTATATTTTAACTGAATTAATTTTTAATTCCAATTTTTTATTAAATTAATTTTAATTCCAATTTTTAACTAAATTAATTTTAATTTCAATTTTTTTTCATCTTTATTTCATTTTTTTATAAAGTTTAATCACATCGATGAAGTTTACAATAATTTTATAAAGAATAATTATAGAAATTAAAATAATATATTCCCCCCCCCCCCGCCACGAGGAAAATAATTAATTTTTTTGCCAAACAAAATTTTCCTTTTTAAAATTTGTTAATCGCAAAAAAGGTTGGAAAAAATTTTTTCCAACAAAAAATTATAATAATTTGTATATAGAAAAATATTTTTTTTTCTTCCTTATTAAAATTAGTTAATCGGAAAAAGTTTTTGCAAAAAAAATTTTCCGACAAAAAATTATAATAAATTTTGTACAGAAAACTATTTTTTTTCTTCTATAGGTTACACGGAAAATTAAAAGGCATTAAAATAAGCTGCAACGCTTCTTTTTTTAATGCCTTTTAATTTTCTGTGTAATGATATACTTGAAAAAATTTTCAATTGCAAAAAGTATTTTTTTTTGCGACAAAAAAATTATAATAATTTGTAGAAAAATATTTTTTCTAAAATCATCGATGAAAAAAAAATAACAAAAAATTTTTTTTTTTCCACCGACTATATTTATTTTTGGGATAAAAATTTAATTATCTAAAACTTTTTTTTGCGAAAGATGAAAAAATGACCTTTTCTAAAATTATTCTCGATTAAAATAAAATGTGAATTTCTCAATATAAACTCCTACGCGTGAATAACATTATACATTTTCTCGATGAATAATTTAATGTTTAGGGTCTCACGAAATTAACGCCTTTGAATATTTTATATATACAAATAGTAAATTAAAATCTGATAAATGTATACAATTGAATTGTCTTTCTTGTATTTCCAATTCCTTCTATATATTGGGGAATTCGATTTTTTTTTTCCAATTGAATGAATTCTAAGATTTTTTTTCAAGATATTAAGATTATATATATATAGACAAACGATGTGGAAATTAATTGGTGCAAATAGTTTGCTCATCAGGAAAAAAAGAAAGAGAGAGAGAGAGAGAGATGGTATTTTTTTAGAAGGCACCCACGTGGAATTGTGGGAAGCGCGACAGGTGAGAGGTGGAAAGCAAAAGAAAGGTAAGGATCCCATCCCTTCCCATTATAATGTGCGAAGATGTTATACATGGAAGAAGAAGAAGAGTCAAAGAGATTCGAGTCGTCTCACAGTGCATCGTTTGCTTCTTAGTGGGCGGATGATCGTCTCGAAAAAAAAAAAACCTGATGTAATGTTACAACATGTGGTTAGCCCTGCGCGCATCGTGTAAGTGTTCACGTATCACTTCTTTTTTTTTGTGTTTTAAAGTGTACAAATATTTTTTTATTATTCAAAAAAAAAATATATATATATTTTCACAAATAATAATTTTATGAGAGAAAAAAAAAGAAAAGTGTTTATAAATATAATAATTACTCGAAGGTGAGTCACAATATATCAATGAAAGATTAGACTCGTCATTTATTTTATGCGCAAAATTTTTTTTCTATCATTTTATAATTAAAAGAGAGTGATTGCGCCGAATTTTAAAAATAAATATTAAATAAAATTTTATAATTAAACTTTTGGTTTTTTTTTATATATATTTTTGATATAAATATTAATTAATATATGTTAATAATTATAATTATAATAATTAATTATATAATAATATAATATAATAATAAAATAATATAATCATTCAAAATTAATCATTTTTGTTATTAAGATTATTTGGGAAAAATTTAAGACCTTTTAATATTAACATTTTTTTATTAATAACTAAAAATTGTAACTTTATAAATGTTTAAAAATATTGTAAATAAATAAAATGATATTAAAAATAATTATATTATAATTGTAAATGATTATAATTATTATAATTATTATTATTTTTATTTATATAAAAAATTTGTTAACATATATTAATAATTTTTATTTTTTCTGTTTACTAGTATTTTTTGTACAAATATATTTTTTGCCCTAAAAATAAATAAGAAACAAAATTATAATAACAAAAAAGAATTTTAAATAGTAAAATAAAAAATATAAATATTTTACAATAGATTTATAAATTTAAAATTCGAAAATACAATTTTAATTTTAATTTTTATTAATATTATTATTATTATTATTATTATTAAAATATGTTTTATTTACTAAAATTAAGGTCAATTTCAAAAAACTTGACAATGAAAAATGTTTATTTAGAAAACAATTGTGGCAAAAAATTGGCAATTAAAAGAGGACATGAATTTTTGTATAGTTGATATATACGCAATTAAAACCGGAAGAAAAGTGAATGTGCATTGTTTTCCACAAAAGTGTTTAAAAAAGTTGATAATGTTAATTGTTTGAATATCAGATTGCAGATAGAATTGATATAATTGAATTGTAATATACCGATCTATGTATATAGTGACATTTCCTACATCCGTTAACAATTTATCTATAGTTTATACTTTGTGAATATTCATCATACTGATGAATAAAACACTGATGGGAAAAATTGTCATTGATAAAATAATGCAAAAAAAAAAAAATTACTCTATTTTTTTTTGGCGAATTTTTCATATAACTTTCTCTTATATAAAAATATTTTTAAAAAAATTAATAATTAATTTTAATTCCAATTTTTAATTAAATTAATTTTAATTCAAATTTTTAATTAAAGTAATTTTAATTCAAATTTTTAATTCAAATTTTTAACATTTTAACTGAATTAATTTTTAATTCCAATTTTTTTATTATATTAATTTTAATTCCAATTTTTAACTGAACTAATTTTAATTCAAATTTTTAACATTTTAACTGAATTAATTTTTAATTCCAATTTTTTTATTAAATTAATTTTAATTCCAATTTTTACCTCAATTAATTTATTCTAAATTAAAATTCCGAATTACTTTTTATCTAAATATCAAAGTAAATATTAAATTAATTTTTTTATTTTCAAATTTTTTTTCTAAATTTTGATTCATACTAAATGAGCTTAATTAGAGAAAATTAATTAAAAAAATCATTTAATTTTTAAACGCTTTATATAATAAAAATATTTAATAATTTTTTTTATTTTTTGGTTTCCTAAATCCGCATTTTTTTTACTATTTGTTATTAGAATTTGCTACTTTGTTTAACATTTTTTTCTAAAAAAAAATAAGCCAACCATTATCGTATATAATGAAGTCTTCCTTCATCTGGAGATTGATTGCTGACAGTATAACGAATACTTGTTACTAACAAATCACAAAACTTAATCGTCTATAGACAATTTGAAAAGTTCAGCCACGCTCAATTTCACGTGCCATTCTCTAAAGTATTATATATATATATAATAAACTTTTAGTCTATACCTATATGAAGGAAGTACTTAATACGTTCACTTTGTTCTCTTTTATAGCAATACGAATGAGAATATTCGTAACAATGAAGATTCTCTTACGGGAAAACATTTAGTTAAAATTGTGAAGAAAAAATAAAAATGAGAAAAAAAAATTTTTACTGTCGAGAAATTGAATTTAAAAAAAAAAATCAATTATACCGTTTTCTAAAATAATGCTACCTCGTTAAAATAAATAATCATGTTAACAATTACAAATTTTTTTTTCACTTTTATTGACAATAAATATTGCTGTAAAAAATACACTTTTTTTCCTTTTTCTTTCATTTAAGAAAAAGGGGGAAATTTTTTTTTTGAATTAAATTTAACTGAACTGTAATTAATTGAAATTTAGTTTGAAATAAATTTAAATTCTAATATTTTTATATTGTTCTATCTTGATTTGAAAAAAAATAATTTTATCTATGTAATTTTAATCAAATTTAAATACAATTTTTTATCACGAAGCTCTGAAGTACTCAACGTTTATGATAAATGATTTTTAAAGAAATAATTTTTTAAAATGAAAAATTCTATAATTTTTTGCTTAAAAAATATTTTTTTATAATTTGTTAATTAATGAAAACTATAAGAAATATTTTTTAGACGAAAAATTATAGAATTTTTCATTTTAAAAAATTATTTCTTTAAAAATTGTTTATCATAAACGTTGCGTACTTCAGCTTCATTTTTTATCAAGGAAATAATTCTTTAATAATAAATCAGATAAATGAGTTTAAAATATAGAATAATAAAATAATAATAATAATAATAATAATAATAAAAATAATAATTGAAGAAGGAACTCGTCGAATTTTAATTTATTATATGCGATGCACCTGGTTGCAAAAGATGATCGGTTTTGATAAAGTATTTGCGGGTAAAAGAAGGAACTAATGAAGGCCATTACGACGACGAGGAAAATTAATATTTATACTTTCTTGTTGAACTATCATTCACGCAAAAGTTATTGTATTCGCGGGCAATATTGCGGTATAAAATGATATTTGAAGACCGATTATCATTATTTCTCGCACTCTGGCGAAAGTGAAGATTGCGAAAGTTTTTTTATTTTGTGTCAATTTATTATTTTTTTTTTTTCACGAATTCTGCATAGATATGACACGCCTATTATTTGCTTTGTATAAATGAAAATCTTTCATTCTTGTATAATATAATTGAAAAAGAAAAATAATTTTTTTTTTGGGGGGGGGGGGGGGGAATTTACTTTTTTTAAATTGGGAAAAAAAAATAAGTAAATGAGATAAAGAAATAAAATAATAAACAAAAGAATCAATAAAATAGAAAAATTTAAATTAAAATAAAATAAAATAGTAAAATATAAATTAAAATAAAATAAAATAGTAAAATATAAATTAAAATAAAATAAAATAGTAAAATATAAATTAAAATATAATAAAATAGTAAAATATAAATTAAAATAAAATAAAATAGTAAAATATAAATTAAAATAAAATAGAAAAATACAATAAAAAAAATATAGTAAAAGAAGAAAAAAAAATTAAATAAGAAAAATAATTTTTTCCAAATCGCAGATCTAGTAGCAGTGGTTTTATGCAATATTCAAGATAGTTTAGAAGATGAAAATACAAAGAGAAGTTTCCTTACTCGAAGAGCCATTGATGGAAGCAGAGGAAGGTACGAAAATGAAATAAGCAATTAATTAATCTTAATTGGCGGAAATTTTTTTCTTTCCTCAAAAAAAAATCCCTATTTTACAATATAATTGCCTATATCTCGAAAATATATTTATGATTTAAGGAAATACTATGATGCTAAGGATGATGGCTTCTTCGAGGATTATGGTTTCGACAGAGGTCATTATAATGCTCGAGATAGATCCGGTAAGTTCATTTTCAACAAGAATATATTAAAACACCATATAGAAAAAAAAAATTAATTTTTCTTTTTATTCTAATAATAAATGAAGCAAGAGATTGTAATATTCGATATAAAAAAAAAACTTCACGAGATATAAATAAATTTTTCTAATAAAAAAAAAAAAAAAGGAATAAAATAGAGTCGTAGTTAAAAAAAAGAAAATTTTTCTAATAGAAAGAAAATTAATTGTCTGGAAGATGATATTGAGTCATTATAATTCGATCAGCAAAATGTGAAATGTGCTTTTCTTCATGACATAATGCACTTGCATTGAATGCAATTAAGACGAGAAATGAGGTTGAGTACAAGGTCAACTGCAAATTTATTACCTTAGTGCGTGGCACAAGACTCATAAATTTATCATATATACCGGATTTTAAACATTTTTTACCGTTAAAATTTTTTTTTTCAAAAATTAACACTTTAATTAATTGATATAATTAATTTAAATTTTTTAATTAATCAATTAATATTAAGTTAACAGATTAAATGGTAAAAAAAAATTATTAACGTTTTTTAACCGTTACAAAAAATTAATAGAATTAAATTAAAGTTAATTTAATTATTATTCATTAATTAATAAATATATTATTAATAAAAAAAAACCGTTTCATTGAATTTTAATATCACATTGAATAATTGAAACAATTTTCGTAATTATTATATTTCATAATAATTGTTTCATTCTTGAATGAACATTTTTTAAAAAAGTATCTAACCACCGACAATAAAAAAATTTTACAGAATAGTTAATTTCGTCTATTGTTTCTTTAATTTATTTAAATAGAAAATGGTGCAATAATTTTTTTTTGGTCATTGTTTGCAAATTTTATATATACATTTATTCACCAAACAATAATCACACTTGCCAAATATTTTATACGCTTTTGTTTTAAACTATCGAAATAGAAATTTCTTTATCTTTTTTGTAAAAAAAAAAAATTTACTCTATTATTTTTTGGTACTAATTTATCTTTCAATTTTATTAATAAACTTGAATATTTCGAAAATCGTAAATAAAACTCATATCACATTAAGCAAATATTTTTTTTAATGATCTAAATTATTATTGGTAAAAAAAAACTATCTTCATGACAAAAATATTTCTTTTGTTTTTTGTACTCAATTCTATTTTTCACACTAAATAATTTCTATATAAACGAGATTTAAAAAAAAATTAGACAATTTTAAAAAATTATTTTAAAAAATTATTTTAAAAAAATTAATTTTTAATTTCTAAAGCCTAATTAAAATTTAATATTTTTAAATTAGTATTTTATTTTTATAAGCAAAAATTATTTTAAAAAATTATTTTAAAAAAATTAACTTTTAATTTCTAAAGCCTAATTAAAATTTACTATTTTTAAATTAGTATTTTATTTTTTAAAGAAAAAAAATTTTGTTTTCAATGCTAAATTGGTAGTAAAAAAAAAAAAAATAATTGAATAATTTTTTTTTTTCAGGCTCATCGGACATTAGAAGCAGCGTTCCAGGTGAGCCGGGAGTAGATTATCCAGCATATGAGAGACTACCTCAGACAAGTTTTACTTGTGAAGGACGTGACCGAGGTAAGTCAATCATTATACTTTGACCTTCTCTCTCTTTCTTTTTCTCTATACACACATTTCTCTATGTGTCAAAACATTAATTTTTATTTCTATTCATTATCGAAATATAATATATAATTTACTGGCTATACAAAAAATAAAATCAAAAGTGACAAAAAAAAAAGCTTAACTATAATTTTGTCCTTTATAGATTAACATTAAGATCCCCCATCAATTCGTATATAATTCCAAAAAAGAAATTTATATTTTCTTCCTGGCGAAAAAATAAGGTATTATTTATAATCCCACGAAATAGTATGAAATAATAATAATACAAAACTTATATAATTCCCTCGCAAATTTATCGTTATAAACTTATTCAATTCCCTGGAAATATATTCTTATTTTATAAGAAAAAAAAAGGGGGAAGCAGAAAAAAGAGAAATAAGAAATGTAATAATAAAATAAAAACTTAAAATTTCCGTTACAATATTAAATTATCAATTTCGATCTATTATTATATTATTAAATTTCTTACAGAAAGGTAGGTATATTTTTATGATAATTTCCTTTAATTTACTCACACCCTCGCCTGAAATATCATATATAATAGTTCATAAAATAGTAATATTTATTCATTATTAGTTATTAAAAAAAAAATCATAATAATGGTCACACTTAAATATTGCGACAAGCGTTTTAATTTTTCTCAAGTCTATATATATATTTTGTAACAATTTTGATCAGACTTTTCTTATTTCTCTTGAAAAAAAAAGCTATTAAAAAATTTATGACGAAATTGCTAACAATTTTGCCACAGGATGAAAAAATAGTAGAAAAAAAAAATTACTCAAAAAGTTGAAATAAAAAAAAAAAAAAAAAAAGTAAATTCAACAATACTTGAACCATAGTGAGGGTAATAATTTTTTTCTCACATTTGACAAAAAAAATGGGTTCAAACGTATATTTAAAATTTTAATATTTTAGTCACCTTTTGGCATCGAGGTCAAGGATGTAACAAAACAACTTTCCTGACACGGAGGATGGAATCTGCTGTTAGCATTTTCTTTATACACTTTCGCAATAGGTCAGAGCGTTAGCAGAAGCGCTTTGATTCCAACCTTCTGTGTTCTGTTATAAAAGAGATCCCCCCTCCCCCCCGTAAAAAAGGCAATGCCTTGTTTTATGTCTTCCAATTCCAATCCTTAGGCGACCAATAGACATATTTTTTTTTTATATATATATTTTTTTTAAACTCTGTCGCCTTAAAGTCAAGGTAATATGGCCTATTAAGATATAAAAGATATTCAATTCTAAATGTAAAGCTCGATTTTAAAAAGGGCGATATGCCATTTGATATACATATAGGTTACTTCGGAATATATATATATAAATTATAAAATAAAAGGCGCGGTAATTCAAAGATAATTATCTCAATAAGACACCTTATTTTTTTAAAATTTCATACAAATTTATTAGTTTTATATTTCAAAAAAATTCAAACCAAATTTTGAATTTGAATTAAATAAAATTTGACGACAAATAAAATTTTTACTTCAACCAAAATATAAATTATTTTCGAATCAAAATTCATTCGAATTAAAATTTAATTGAAACAAATATTCATTTACAGCTCAGAGATAAATAAATATTTTTTTTTCTCCAAATGATTAAATATAATTGATTTTTAATTCTTCAATAACAATGACAATAAGAAAAATCGATAATTAATTTATAATTTTAAAACTATTTTTTCTCAATTAAATTAATTACATAAATAATAATAATAATAATTGCAAAATTATTTTTCGTGTTACAAACAGAATATAAAATGCAAAATCATTCTTTGTAGAAATTCAATATATATATATGAAAGAAGTTTTATATGCTAATTCGAAGAAGGATAAAAAAATAATGTACATTGACAAATGGAAATTTCTGTATTATGCAATACAATTATTGTTTATTTGATTATAATTAATTGCACACTATACAAAAAAAAATTTTTTTCGTTAAATAACATCGAATAACCTTGAGAGAAAAAAAAATTAATAGATTTATTTTTTATTTCAAAGAAGAATTATAATAAAATTTGCAATAAAATGATAATAAAAATTCGAATAAATATAAAAAAAAAGAACAAAACAAAAATAAATAAAAATGATTAAATTCTCCAATTTATTGCGTTATTTTTGACATTTGCCAAAAAGTATAAAGAAATAAAAAAAAAAAAGTTACATAATTTACAGACTCGACTTTTAGTAAATTTTTTGTATTTGCGCAAATAAAATATAATCAAATTTTATATATAAAAATAAAGAGATAAATTTTTTTTATTTCTGTCAACTATAAAATATTTATTTTTGCCAAACAAAAATTTCTTATTTTTGAAACTAAAAATAGTTATTGAGACAAAATATATATTTTTATTTCAATATATTTTTAATTATAAATATATTTTTTTAATATACTTTTATTTGAATATATTTTTATCTAATTCAAATATTATATTTGGTTTGAATACAACAAAAAAAATATTTATTTATACAAAAATTAAGAGGGAAAAGATTATGAATTCATCATGTATATGAAGGTAAATTCTCACGCGTTTCACAAAAGGTGATAATGAGCTTCATCGACACTTGACACTCGGTAATAAAGTTGTTGCATTTCTATAATTCGTTGCATAAGAATTATAAGCAAGAATGAGGTTCGTTTATTATGACTTTTAATTTGCGACTAAAACAAATTCGTCAAGTATATACGATCAATCATAGATTTAATGAAACCAAACGATATCATATACGATGAGAAAATATCATCATTTAGAAGAATCGGAAAACAAGTTTTGTGATCACGCCAACGACCTATAGGAACTATCATATATATATATAGCTTTTAACACATTCACCTTCCCTCGAACCTTTATTTATCCTTTTATTTTATTTCTGATATTATATATTTATTTTTAAAAAAAATCTCTACAATTGTTATTTTTATATTATATGACCATATGTCATACAAAGGTTCAATATAATTCCTCATTATTCTATAACGAATCAGGGGTAAAATTTTAAAAAGGTTATGAAAAAACCTTTTTAACGAAGGTAGATGAGAAAAATAAATAATCGCAAAAGGCACGTCATGTGATTTATAAAAAATTATCTTGAAAGGATAATATTAACATAAATATTTTACTATGATCAATTTATAATATAATTATTATCTTTTAGCTTGTCAACTTTTTCCGACTTTTTTCAAAAATACGACTTTTATCGACTTATTTTAATAAAATGCGACTTTTTTTTTTACATTTGAAAAGAAAATGTAAATAAAATACATTTTTTTAGTATAAAATGTAGATCTTCTTTAGATCTTCTTCAGATCTTCTTCAGATCTTCTTCAGATCTTCTTCAGATCTTCTTCAATTCAATTATTTAACAAATTTTGAACTAAAATGATTCTTCACTAAATTAATTATTTTTAATAATTTTAATGAAATACATCACAAATTCAATTATATCAAAATTATTTTTCAATTAAAATTTTTATGAAATTTAACAATTGTTTATAATTTTTAAAAAAAATATCACAATAAAATTGAATTATTTTTTAAAAATTTCAATTCAAAATAAATTAAAATTCAATTATTACCCGAAATTTTAATTCAAAATCAATAATAAATCCAATAATTATCCACAATTTTCAATTTAAAATTTAATTATTTACCAAGTTTTCAATTTAAAATGAAATAAAATTCAATTATTTTCTAAAATTTCTATTCAAAATTAATTATCCAAATTTTCAATCAAAAATGAACTTAAATTAAATTGTTATCCAAAATTTCATTTAAAATTCAATTATTTCCCAAAATTTTCAATTCAAAATGAACTGAAATTCAATTATTTTTCAAAATCAAATAAAATTTCATTTTTTTCAAAAATTTGAATTCAAAATTAATTGAATTTTTAATAATTTGAATTTAAAAGCATCTAAAATTTAATTATTTCTAAAATTTTCCATCGAAATTTTTTTTTTTTTGAAATTTAATAATTTCAATTATAACTCTAAGGAAATTCAATTATTTTTAACTATTTTAATAATATTCTTTGAAAATTCAACTATCTGAAACCATTTTTCAATTAAAAATGATTTTCAAATTATTGTATTTTGTCCGCATTTTCTAATAAATTTTTAGTGAAATCATCTAAAATTTTAATTAAAAATCACTTAAAGTTTCAATTAATTTCAAAAATCTCAATTTTAAATCTTTGAAAATACAATTAAATTTAAAAAATGTTTTCCAAAAATTGTTTTGATAAATTATTTTTAGTTCTGTAAAATTTAATAATTGTTTGAAAATTAACAATATCTTTTGAAATTTAATTATTTCTAAAAATTTTAACTTTAACCCTTCGAAAAGGATTATTATTAAAAAAAAAAAAATTTTTTATTTAAAAATCTGTAAAATATTTTTGTTAAAATAAAAAACAAATCCACTTTTTTTTGGAATATAAATCGACTAAAATGACTTTTTTGTGTCTTTAAGTTGATTCGAGGCCTGTGTTTTTATAATTAATATTTAATAGGTTGGCCTCTGGTACCTTAAAAATTAAGGGGAGGCACCACCCCCAATTTTGACCCACTTAAATTTAAATTATTAAATGAGGTTATATTTTTTTTCTTACATCATTTGGGTCCTAAAAACATATAAGGTGGTCAAAAAAAAGAAAATTTTAATTTTTGACCATTTTAGAATTTTTATTTTTTGAAAAAATTAATATTTTTGAAAATCCATGCGAGAGATTCTGACAAATCATTAAAAAAGTGTGGAAAAAATTTGACGATGAAAAATACTTAAAATTGTGAAAGAAGATACATATTTAATAGGAGAGTGCAATGATGTTTTAATTTATATTTTTCGCTCTTTTTTTGAAAAAATTAAAATTTTTGAAAATCCATGCAAGAGATTCTTAAGAATCATTAAAAAAAGCGTGGAAAAAAATTGGCGATGAAAAATAGTCAAAATTGTAAAAAAAGATATAGATATTTAAAATATTAATTTTTTTAAGACTTTAATTTCTAAAATGGTCATAAATTAAAATTTCATTTTTTGGACCATCCTGTATGTTTTTAAGACCCAAATGATGCAAGAAAAAAAATAGAACCTCATTTAATAATGTAAATTAAAGTGGGTCAAAATTGGGGGTGATGCCTCCCCTTAATTTTTAAAAATAAATAATAAATAATAAATATAAATAAATATAAATAAATAAATAATAAAATAAATAAAGCCCAACTTCAAGTTAGGACAGAAGGACAGACCAAGCATTTTATTATTATATAATTATATAGAAATTGAACTATCAAGAACATTTTTTCTATAATAAAGAATTATAAAATATTTTTTTGTTTTTTTTTTTATTTACAGGTTACTATGCCGACGATGAGGCTGGTTGTCAATTGTTTCATGTATGTGACAATATTCTCGTATCATCATTCCTCTGTCCAGTTGGATCACTTTTTAGTCAAAAGCTTCAAACATGCGACTGGTGGAATAAAGTTGATTGTTCAACAACAAGAAAATTTTATACAATAAATCGCAATTATTATGATCAATCGGATGGCGATGAAATGATACGAAAGGCCTATGTAATGATACATCTTCAACCAGATGAGGGACTCATAACTGAACCTGAAGAACGTGCACAACAAGGAAAAATCACTCACTATCCAAGAGTTGATGCACCGGAAAATGATTTACCAACAAATTATGATGATTCTGAAAATCCATCATCATCATTTCACGACTATTCAAAACAATTTAAATCAAATCAAGAAATTGATCACGATGATAGTTACAATGATCACATTCTCTATTCACATGAATATCAAAATCCAAAGATCTATCCAAATTCTCTATTGAGAATTCATAAAAATAATGATGAAACAGAATTTAGAAATCGTCATTCACAAAAGGGGAATTCATATCGATTTAATGAATTTGTTAGTGATGAATATCAACCGTCTTATGCGCCAACTGTTCCAACTGTAACTACCACAAGTCGACGATTTTATTCTCCAACTGTGCCAATGAGTTATAGATCATCAACACTCGCCTATGATAAATTTGATCAAAATTTAGATAGTTCAATTCATCTCTATGAACATGGGAGAAATTCTCTTTCAACAACAACTCCAGCTACTCCATTTCGTTTTAAGAATTCAACTCGTGGTTTTCTCAAATATTCATCTTCAAATGAAAAAGAAGAAAACATTCATGAAAAAGATCAATTTTACGATGACAATGATGATAATGATGATGAGAAATTTGAAATTATGGAAGGTAGAGAAAGTATAGGATTGGTGAGATCATCATCGGAACGATTGGAAGAAGAAACTGTAACGCAATCATTAATTGGTGATAATTCATTTGAAAATTCAACGAAAAATTTACACGAATTTGCAAATTCCAAACAGACAAATAAGAGTCATTCCAATTTCAGTGAAGAGGACAGAGAATTTGATTATGAATCAAGAACAGAGGACAAATATGATGATTATGAATCTAATGATGATGAATTGATAAATTCCAACATTAATTCCACTGTTTCTAATAATTCCGCTAATGATGATTCAGTGCAAGGGAACGATGATGAATTATCATTGAAAGAAGGTGATGATCTTTTAGAAAAAGTTGAAGATTCTAAAGAAATTGAAAATCATTCAAAAGAACAAGATAATCTGAAGAATCATCGAGATTATTCCAAGGAACATCGAGATTATTTCAAGGATCATCAAGATTATCCAAAAGATCATCAGGATTATTCCAAGGATCATCAAAATTATTCCAAGGAACATCGAGATTACTCCAAGGATTATCAAGATTACCAAAAAGATCATCAGGATTATTCCAAGGATCATCAAGATTATTCCAAGGATCATCAAGATTATTCCAAGAATCATCAAGATTATCCAAAAGATCAAAAAAATCATCAAGATTATTCAAAGGAAGAACAAAATTATCCAAAAAATGATCAACATAATTCAAAAGAAATATCAACAACTTCTGATCCAATTTTCAATCTTGCCCCTCAATTATTCAACTCGGAGGAAAAAATAATTCCCGAATTGTCTTCAGTTTTACAACCACCTCTGGTTCCCTATCAATCATTTCGTTCTTTAGATTCTGATCAAATTCCCCCGCCAATGGCAATAAATAGACCACCACTACCATATCAACATTATTCAAATAATCAATCTAATTTAACGGAAAATTTACAATCTAAAAATGCCAGCAATATATTTTTTGAAAATCACGATAATGTAGAAAAAAATAATTCAGAAAATTTCCAAAATAAAAATAATATAAATTCACCTACAGATGGAAATTTTTCCAACAATGATAGGGAAAATAATTCATCAAGTAACAATGATTCATTTATAAATAGTGAGGAACAAATTTTGAGAAAATATAATGAAAATCTTGATTTTACAATAAGATCATCAATTTGGAATCATCGTGATTCGTTGGCTAAGGAAAAATTTGAGAATCCACTTTTGAATCATAGAACAATTGCCCTGGATTTAGAACCACCTAATGAGGATTTATTATTAAATTTCGATTCTCAAACTTCTTCACCTACAACAATTCAAGATTCCACTAAATATGAGTCAATTTCCGAAAATCAACCAATAGAAAATAATTTTGAAGCCAGTAGTATTTTACAACCAGATTTTGTATCACCTGAAATAATTAAAAACAATGCTCCATATCAAGTAACATTGCCAATAAAAGATGAATCAAATACAGAGATAGTTTACAATTTAAACGAAAAAAATAAATTTGATGAAAATTTTCAAATTGAAAATTCTAAAGAATCCGAAATTTCCGATGAATCATCAAAAGATACATCATTAATTTCTCATCGCGATGATTATCAATTGAAATTAATTCAAAAGGAAGAGGAAAATTTGGAAATACACAATAGAACGGGTAAAAGTGCAGAAATTGAAAATGATCAACGACAAATGAGAATTCTACAATTAATGTCCGAATTGGCTAAAACTAATCGATTGCCAAGACCATTTTCCACTCAAATTGAAAAAAATAATAATCAAACGAAATTATCATCAATTAATGAATCTTCTTTTCTTCGTAAGGAACAAATACTCGAACAATTGACAAAGAGTTTTGGTGAGCCAATTTATGGTAATCAAAGAGATGAAAATGAATCATTATTTCAATTACCGTATGTAAATAGATTCACGGAATTTAGAACTGGAAAATCAATTATTCCCGAAGAGGATTCGACTTTGGGTACAAAAAATGAGGAAGGGAATGAAGAAGAAGAAGAAAAAGAAGAAAGAAAAAGAGAAAAATTAGAAAAAGATGAAAAAGATGAAGTAGAAGAAGTAGAAAATCAAGAAGAAGAAGAAGAAGAAACAGAAGAAGTAGAAAATGGAGAAGAAAAAGAAGAAGTAGAAAATGAAGAAGAAGGAGTAAAAGAAGAAAAAGTAGATACGAAAAAAGAAGAAAATAGTGAAAAAATAAAGAAAACAGTGGTAGAGATGGAGTTTCTACCATCATTAGGTTTTTCCTTCGACACTCACGAGGGAAGAGAGGAATATGCTCAAGCAATTCTTCATGGTTTAGTAACTGAGGGGGCTATAGTTAAATCTAATGATAAATTTTCATCGAGAAAATTAACTTTCGACAGTACTGAAAGTACCAAAAATATTTGACAAAAAAAAAGTACCTAAGAATTATTATTGCGCGTGATTTTCAGTGTGATTACATATTACATAAAAAAAAAAAATAGAACCTTTATCTGTAATTTGTGTACTGAAAATAAAAATTTTTTTCTAGAAATAAAAAAACTAATATTTATTTATTTATTTCAAAATATAAATTTTTTTTTCATAAAATGCTAATTATTATTAATTAATATAATTCACTATTTCGTTTATTTATTAATAATAATTTTAATTATAATTTACCTATACACAGAAAATTAAAAGGCATTAAAATAAGCTGCAACGCTTATTATTTTAATACATTTTGGTATTAAAATAAGCAAAATTGGATTAAAATAATAAACTTATTTTAATGCCTTTTAATTTTCTGTGTGCTGTTAATTATTATTTTGAAAAAAAATTCATAAAAAATATTTTTAAATATGAAAAAAATCATTAGAATCGAAAAATTTTAAAAAGGGAAAGAAGAAATTGATTAAATAAAATCTGTTTACTTTTCCATGACAACAAGATTTGCCTAGCAACTGTCCCTTTTTCATGTCAGTAGAAAATATAAATTTTAAAAATTTATTTAAAAAAAAAAAGTAATTTCTTTTATCGACATAGTGAATTTTGAATCTACATTTTATAAGTTAATTTGTAATAGAAAATCTATTACAATTATTTATATTAAAAAAAAAAAATCCCTTTGGAGAAACGTTAAAAAAATTAATTTACATCTTATTGTTGTGTTATAGAGGTTAAGAATTTTTTTTAAGAACATAAATTTTTACACAATAGTGCAAAAAAAAATAGTTTTTATATAAAATGGACGAATTAGAAGTCGATTCGGAAATTCTCGATGAAGATTACGAAGGAGAAGAATATGAAGGAGAAATACAAGTTTCAGTTTCTCCTTCATCAACTATGGATTTCAGGTAAAGAGAAGAAAAAATTTGATTAAAATTTTTTTCAAATGTTAATAATAATTTAATTAAAATCCCATATTGCAATGTATATAAATAACACTAGATATTTAATTAAAATTCAGTTAATACTGTTTTTAATATAATAATAAATAAATAATATTTATATATAAAATAATAATAAAAAAAAAATAATTACTAAACTACAATAAATAATAATAATAGATATTACCAATAGTTAATTATAACTCGTTATATAAAAATATATAAACTTTTAATACTTTAAGCAATCTTTAATTAAATATTGTTTTTTTTTTTTATTGTAATTTAGAGTGCTATGGTTTCGAGATAGAGTTTTGAAATTCCTAGGATTAAACGGCATGAATCAACTTTTCAATGATCTTATAACCGTAATTATAAATTTTCATAAAAAATTAATTATATTAAATGTCCGTAAATATAATTTATTATAAATATAAATAAAATAAAAAATTGATTTTAATTTTTTTTATTTCAATAAAAATAATAATAAAAAATTTGTTGATTTTATTGATTTCAAATAATAAAATATATGGATTTTATTATTTTATTTATTTAAAATAAAAAAAAAAGTTTTTTAATTTTTTTTATTTCAATAAAAATAATAATAAAATTTATTGATTTTATTGATTTCAAATAATAAAATATATGGATTTTATTATTTTATTTATTTAAAAAAAAATTAAGTTTTTTAATTTTTTTTTCGTTACGAATTTTTATTTAGAAAAACGAGCGTCAAATTGAAAGGGAACTTCTTGATTTTATAACATTTGACACTTATGGAGTGACAGATTTATCAAAGAAGCAAGTATTTTTTTATAAAACATATCGTAGCGAAACAATACAAGAAGAAGTATCAGTATGGGAAGAAAGTAAGTATTAAATTTATATATACATATCTTGAATAAATGGGTATTATTAAAAAAAAGGAAAAATTTCTTTGTACTCACAATATTGATGACGACCGCAGGTCACCGTAAAATTACAGCCATTGCTGCATTTGCCACAAAAAATAGACCGCAAAGATTAACAAAAAGCGCACCTGGTAACTGTAACAAAATAAAAAATTTGTCCATTAATGCACAATTGTTACGTTATTAAAAAAAATTATATTTTTTATTCACTATTTTTATCTTCTGTTAATCGTTAATTAGAAATTAAATTAAATTTTTAATTTTTTACTTTTTAATTTAATTATCAATTATTATTTAATTATTAATTTTAGTACGTATAAATTATATTAATTTTATCTATTTTTTACGTTAATTATAATTTTGGCACACAAATATATGAAAAAAATGCAAAAAATTAAAAATTACCATTATGAAAAAAAACAAAACAGGAAAAGTGGAGAAACAAGAGGAGAGGAAAAAGGAGAAAAAATTAAAAAAGGGGAAAAAAGTTAAGGGAAAAAAAGAGACAAACGATTTAGTAAGTTCGGCAGTGAGTGCAATAACAGGATCAACAATGACAATGGGAAAATCTTTTCATTCTATTTTAACAGCCAGCGAAAATGGCGAAGAGGATGACTATTTAGAAAATGATGAAAAATATGACGAAGAAGAAGGACGTATCGAAACTCCCATTACGCAGCTTAAAAAAAAATCAAAAACAAAAAGCGATTCGTCATGTAAGGAAATATACTTTATTTTTCTCAATTAGGAGAAATTTTCTATTTATTAATAAAAAAAAAAGAAAAAAAAATTGATATTTATTAATAAAAACTAAAAATAAATTACAGTGGAAACAGTCACTTTCTTGCCTCCACCTGGAGATGAGGACAAATATATACTTATTAAGGTAAGTGTGATAATAAAAACACCGTTTACAAAATATTAAAAAAAAATTGTTTTTTTGAAAAATGTAAAAATTTCTCTCTTTTAAAATATGTTTAATATTTTATTAACAATATATAATTTTAGAAAGTAGTGGACAAAATTGTTGAAGTGCCAGTTATACATATATTTTTTGGCGAAATTGATGATAAACGAGCTGATTTACATGAAATAAATTTAATATATTTTATGAGAACAAATGAAGAAGGAACGCCATTATTTAATAATTTTGAAATATGTTTTGCTGAAATGCCAAGTTATTTTGTCGTTGGATCATTAAATGGACCATTTTTACCAACATTAAATCGCATGCTCACTTATGTAATTATATTTTAAGATTTTTTTCAATTTTCATATTTTTCTTTATCAATACATTTTCAAAAATAATTAATATTTAAGTTAATTTTAATTTACAATTAATTTAAAAGTTATATAATTATTTTTACAAGAAAAAATAATTTAAAAAAAAAAATTTTAATTACAAAAAATTTTGTATTTTCAAAGGTTTTTAAACCCCTGGTCGAAAAACAATTTCGAGGACCCGCAGCAGCACAAAGGCTTCACACACAAGAAATTTACAGCTCATTATCTGGTTCAAATAGTGAAAAATTTACATCCACTTTGCAAACTGTTGCAGCATCCCAGGTTCTCAAAATTAATTTTTTTTATATAATTTCCAATTATTAATGTTTATTTCGCAATTTATTTAATTTACAATTTAATTTAATTACAATATGGTGAATTGTTACTTTATCTCATATATATATATATATATATATATATATATATATATATATATATATATATATATATATATATATATATATATATATATATATATATATATATATAACGTAACACAAATAGTTGCTTCATTGATCAGTTAAAAAAAAAATAATTTTATTCTTAAGTAATTTTGAAACGTGAAAAAAAAAATCATCAAACTGAATAAACATAAACCATTGACAATAAAACAGGCGTCTGCTTTCATGAAGCCTTCCGATTACAGAAGAATCTCATTGGCAGCAATAAAATTGAAAAATAAAATTATTCCCGATTCAGAGGAACAAAAGAACAATGATAGAATCTTGAAACAGGAAATGAATATCAATGGGGAATTAATTAGAAATAAAAAGAGTAAAGATATTTCCTTAAGTCAAAAGCAATCGTCGGATGTTAAAAAATTCGATTCAATGTCATGTAAATCACAAAAATCAACATATTCAACTGTTATTGTTAAAAATGAGGAAATTGACGAAATTCCAATGGAACCTGTTAAAAAAGATTTACTCGATTATTTAAATAAATTAACCGCAAGTGTCGAATGGTTAGTCAATATAAATTATAATTTTTTTGGGGTTTCGTGGCCCAGGGCCAAAAGTCTTATATAGTTTCGCTTTGGCGTCCGTCCGTCCGTCTGTCCGTCGTACATGATAACCGTTTCCATAGCAACAGTTACTAATTATGGCAAAAGTTACTATGGCAAAAGTTACTTTGGCAAAAGTTACTATGGCAACAGTTACTTACTATGGCAACAGTTACTTTGGCAAAAGTTACTAGGGCAAAAGTTACTTTGACAAAAGTTACTAGGGCAACAGTTACTATGGCAACAGTTACTTTAGCAAAAGTTACTAGGGCAAAAGTTACTTTGGCAAAAGTTACTAGGGCAACAGTTACTATGGCAGCAGTTACTTTAGCAAAAGTTACTAGGGCAACAGTTACTATAGCAACAGTTACTTATTATGGCAAAAGTTACTATGGCAACAGTTACTTTGGCAAAAGTTAGTTACTAGGGCAAAAGTTACTTTGACAAAATTTACTAGGGCAACAGTTACTATGGAAAAAGTTACTATGGCAACAGTTACTTTGGCAACAGTTACTTTAGCAAAAGTTACTAGGGCAAAAGTTAGTTACTAGGGCAAAAGTTACTTTGGCAAAAGTTACTATGGCAGCAGTTACTTACTATGGTAAAAGTTACTATGACAAAAGTTAGTTACTAGGGCAAAAGTTACTTTGGCAAAAGTTACTAGGGCAACAGTTACTTTGGCAAAAGTTACTATAGCAACAGTTACTTATTATGGCAAAAGTTACTATGGCAACAGTTACTATGGCAAAAGTTAGTTACTAGGGCAACAGTTACTATGGCAAAAGTTAGTTACTAGGGCAACAGTTACTATGGCAAAAGTTAGTTACTAGGGCAAAAGTTACTATGGCAAAAGTTAGTTACTAGGGCAACAGTTACTTTGGCAAAAGTTACTAGGGCAACAGTTACTATGGCAGCAGTTACTTACTATGGCAAAATTTACTATGACAATAGTTGATTTCTAGAGCAACCGTTCCTATGACAGCGGTTCGAATGACAACATTTACCATGGCAATAAATAAATTATTTATTATATTCAAATAACTTTTGATCTGAATTTAAAAACCACGAAACCCTAGATGTAGGCGCTTGGCGCTTGCTTTTTTTTCTAATTTTTAAATACAATTTAATTTTTTATTTTATTTTTTACAGGACTTTGGATCATATTGAAGGTGATATATTATTGACAATACCGAAAATTCCCGAATTAATGGATAATGAAATAAGTGACGTGACTTTATGTTCAAAAAAAGAAATTATCGAACAATTGGAGGATGGGGTTGGAATTTGGGGTAAACACATTCAAAAGGTAAAAAAAAAAATATATTTTTTTGAAACAATTTATAAGAAAAATTAATTTAGAAAAAAAAATTTAGACTTTAGATGCTTATGGAAGAAAAGAACCAAAAGGAAATGGTCCAATGGCCGAGTATGATGATTGGAGAGAAAGAGAGACTTCACTCTCAGTTTTGGTTGAACAATTAAAAACACCAATTATTCAAAGAATATTGTCAATTTTAAATCAATGTCATTCAACAATTGGTACTAATTTTGATTATTTTCAAAAAGAACTTTGGAAAAATTACACTGAATCAAGGGACAATAATAAATTTCTCTTCACAGTATTGAGATATTTTAAGGTGAATGAAAATAATTTGATAAAATTTAATTTTAAATAATTGTAAATAAAAAATTTTAAAAATAATTTTTATAGCTCATTGATGAAAGTGATTCTTTTGAAATAATTGCCGATTCAATTCCATTACTAATGAATGGAATACGAATGATGTGGGTACTATCAAAATATTACAGTATTGAAAATAAAATGGTACCATTGCTTGAAAGAATTTCATGGCAATTATGTCAAAATGTGATGAAAAATCTTTCAGTCAAAACACTTTTTAAGTAAGTAAAGTAATTTTTTATAGAAATTTGAAAAAAAAAATTTGAAATAATTTAAATTTTTTTTTTGCAAATAAAAATAGAAGACCCTTGGAGGAAGTGTTAAAAATGACACAAAACGCTCATGAAATGACAAAAAAATGGAAATTAACTTATCTTGAGACAAGAAGAAATATTGAAGAATCAGGCAAAGGTGTAAGATGGGAATTTGATCAACGTCGTTTATTTAAAGAAACAGAATATATATCAAATGTATGTAGGGATTTAAATACAATAGCAAGTGTATTGGAGGATTTTTATAATATATTTGGAGCTGAATTAAAATCAATTATCAATGATCCAACGCAAATTGATGCAATTATTAAACGTGTTGGTAAATTAACATTACCAATTCAGGAAGCTGATTTTAATATATTTTCTGAATTTAATAGAGAAAATTGGGATGCAACAATGAATTGGTTTAATACACAAGTATTAAATTTAGAGAATGATGCTAAAAATTTTATTGACGAATGTTTTATGGTACTCATAAATGCCGAGGAGGCACTTTATATGTTAATTAAATTTAAAAATATGAAAACAAGAACGGCCATTCAAGATCAATTGTCCAAGAAATTTGATGTTATTATGCAGCAATTTAGCAAGGAAATTGGAATTGTTGAGGACATATTTAATCAGGGTGAGGCAACAATTTTCTGTTAATAAAAAAAAAAAAAAAAGAAAAAGAAAAGAAAGTTAAAAATAAAAATAAATTAGACAAAAATAGAAAGCAAAAATTAAATTAAAAAATAAATTTCATTAATATAAGGTAAAAGAAAACCACCGCTTTTGGCACATCATTCACCAATTGCCGGTGCAATTTTATGGGAAAGAGAATTATTTCATCGACTCAAAGATTCTGTTTTATTATTTCAAAATGTCAAAGAATTGGAAAACAGTGATTTAAAACATTTTGCATTTTGCCAATATATGGAATTGGCAAAACAAATGAAATTATTTGAGGAAACAAAATTTTTCACATGGCTTGAGAAAGCACAATTTATTGCTGTAAATTCGATAAAACAAAGTATTCTCACAATAGAATCTGGTAAATAATTTTTTTTATGAATAAAATTTATTAATTTTTTTTTTTTTGTAAATGTTCATAAAAATTTAATTAATTATTTAAAAATTAATTTTAAAAAAAACAAAAAATTCATTTAGGAGACGGTACAAAAATTCCTCTTTATGATAGTAGAAAGAAAAAATCCAAGACTAAAGAACGAAGTATCCTTACAGCCCACTCTAATACGGCTTCAGAATCTATTAAGCGAAGCGAACGATTTTTATCCAAATATAGTTTTGGTAGCATAAATAATAATTCCATTTCGTTAATTTGGTCCATTTGATTAATTATTATTATTATTATTATTATTAATATAACAATTATTGAAAAATATTTAAAAAATTCAGGTACAGGTGATTCTGCAATTGTTACTCTAAGATCAACTGTTGGTAAAAAATCATTCTATTCAGAGAGAAAGGATTCAAAATCAGAAAAAAGAGAAGAAATATCAAAAATTGAATTCTCATTGAAGGAAACAATATTGCCAACAATACCTGCATTACCTGAGAAAAAAGAGAGAAAAGTCACGTGGGCTGAAATGATGCAAGGATCCATTCTTATTGAACGTCATTTAAAATTTATATTGAATTTTGATTTATCAATTTTTGAAATAATTCGCGAGGTAAAATTTCACAAAAAAATTTTTTTTTGAATAATTTTCAAATTATTACTTTTTGAAAAATAAAATAAAAAAACTATTATTTAAAGAATTTACATTTTGTTTTAAGTTTTAAGAAAAAAATAAATCCATTTCAGGCTGAATTATTGGAACAACTTGGTTTCGAATTACCTGCAGTTATCAGAGATATCAGCATTCAAAAAAATCGATTACATGAAGATAAGGAGAACACGGAAAAAATGGTCAATCAGTATAATGAAATTCTTGACAAATTGGATCAAGTTGATGTAGAGAATTTTTTTTTAATTATAAATTTTACAAAAATATAAATATGAAAAAATATAATTATTTATATATATTTTTTCTAAATATATAATTTTATTTTTATAAACAGATAACATAATATAACAAATTTTAGAAAAAAAATTTAAAAAAGAATCGAATTTTTTTTTAAGATACAACTTTTGAAAAACACTTTGAAAAATATGGAAAAATATATGCAACCCGGAGTGACAAGATTGAATTGGCATTCATTGGGAATTAAGGAGTACGCTTCAGCTTGTAATAAATTATTGAAGACTTTAATTTCCCTAGTGTCTCAAGTTGATCAAATAAAAATGGATCTTGAAAATCGAATTAATTTCCAAGTTTATAATTTATGTTCAACAGCTCAAGATCCCAATGATCCAACTTATGAACTACAAAGTTGTAGAGTAAAATAATTTTTCTTTCCAAAAAATTTTATTTAAAAATAAAAGTTTTCACTAAATTAATTTTTGAAACAATTTTAAATGATTTTTTTTTTTTATATAAAAGACTTTTTTTTCACTATATAGGATTATTATCTTGAAATTGAAACAAAAAGAACGGAGGTAACATGCACAATGATAAAAATATACAACTCTATTTCTCCATTGTTGATTAAATTGGAAAGTCTTGTCGAAGAAACATCAACGGGAAAAAGTGAATCAATGCAATTGTTTTACGAAAAATATGAATATAAAATATTCGATGGTTTTGTAAAGTAAGTTATCAATTTCCCGATTGTTGAAAGACAAATTGTTTTTCCAAAAATGAAAATCAAATTTTTTGCAAAATAATATTTATTTGCAGATGTTTTATAAAAAATTTGGAATTAATGAATAATTTATTATCCGGTAATAAACCACTTTTTACTGTTGAAGCAATTTTATTAGCATCTGAGGTAGTTTTGAGACCATTGGCTGCCGAAATTTTCGCAATAATTCTACACGACGTGAAAGATTTAATGGATAGGGCAAAAAATTTTCCACGTTGGAAAAGAGGAACTTGTTTGGTCTATAAACCTGAATTGCAAATTGATTTGGAAATTTCTATTTTATTTCATTTTTACGAAGATATAATGAATATTAAAGTAAATTTATTAGTAAAATTATAAACAAAAGCTATTAAAAAATTTTAAAAAAATAATAATTTCTAAAAATTTGATTTTCAGATAATCAATGATTTAATAAAAAATATACAAGACACAGCGCATCGAATTTCGACAAATTGCTTTAGTTATCTTCTCAGATGGCGAAAATATTCACATATTTGGTATTTCGATAAAAAAAGTATGTGTGAAAAATTCATCAATACTCGTCCAACATTGAAAAAATATGATGAAAAATTTACATTATATGGAACAATTATTAATGATATTAATGAAATGAACAATTATTACGATCTTGGCAGCATCAGGTTTTTTTCTATTTAAAAATTTTAAATTAATCAAAAATTGATTTTTTTTACAATTTACTAATTGCACTGAAAAAAAAATTTATTTTATTCAAATACTCGATTACTTGACTATTATCAAATAAATATTTATTTGTATCAAATAATTATATTATTTGAGATGGTATTTGATTCAAATACAAAAATTATTGGTTCAAATACAATTTATTTAATTCAAATAAAAATTATTTGGTTCAAATAAATATTTATTTGATAATACTCAAGTAATTGAGTATTTGAATCAAATAAATTTTTTTTTCAGTGTGTTAAAAATATAGAATATAGGTAAAAATTTGAAAATTTTGTAAAAAAAATAAAATTAATTTTTCCAGAATCAATCTAAAACCACTACTTCAAGAAATTAGTGAACATGCAACTGAATGGAAAAATATTTTGGGAAAATATCTTTTGGATGAGACAATTGAATCAATGATTAATCTTAAGACAAAAATTGATAATTATCGTAAGGAAATAGAACTCGTTATCAGTGGATTGGATCGATTTAAAATTATAATGCAAGCAATTTCTGATGTTAAAAAAATGGCAATTCAAGCGGAAGTGCAATACCAATTGTATCAGGTTTAATTATTTTCTTTATTTTTAAATATAAATTATTAATTTGCTATTAATTTTTAATTAGTAATTTTTAATCACAAAAAAGACGCAAATTGATTGCAATTATATTTTGTTCTTGATAATTAGGAAACATTTCGAACTCTAAAAATGCATGAAATAATGTTTGATAAAAATGACGAAAATATGTCTTATAAACTTCAAGAAGATTGGGAATCACTTTATTTGGGCGCACTTTACAGAGCCACCACTTTAGAAAGTACAAAAGATAGATTTTGCGAAATGACAATTGAACAAATTGAAGATTTTAGTCGGGAATTTTTAGAATTTGTCAAAGATTTTGAATCCAATGGTCCAGGAAGCGTTGGTATTGATTTGGATCGAGGAATGAAAATGATGAGCGTAGGATTTTTTTAAATAGAAAAAAAGAATTTTTTTTTTTTGGTAAATCATTTTTTTTTTTTGGGGAAAAAAATAATTTTTTTTTCCAGGATTATGGAAAACAAATTGAATTATTGGAAGAGAAGAGACTCGATTTGGTAAATGCTGAAATTTTATTTGATCTTGAACCAACGGATTATACATTTTTTTTGAATACAAAAAAAAATTATGAAGGCATGGAATTATTGTATAAATTGTATAAACAACAAAAAAATTCACGTGACATTTGGTCAAAAACATTATGGATAAATTTAAATCCCCAACAATTAATGGATGGAATGGATGGTTTTTTGAAAGAATTTCGAAAATTACCAAAATCAGTTAGAGCACTCAATGTTGGATTATCATTGGAAGTGATAATGAAGGATTTTAGAAATTCTGTGCCACTATTTGTTGAATTAAAAAATGAAGCAATGAGAGAGAGACATTGGCA
The DNA here is from genome assembly GCF_019393585.1 of Leptopilina boulardi. Lineage (NCBI taxonomy): Eukaryota > Metazoa > Arthropoda > Insecta > Hymenoptera > Figitidae > Leptopilina > Leptopilina boulardi. The sequence goes on from NW_026138017.1 coordinate 223,788, forward strand.
AGAATTAATGGATAAAACGGGAAAACATTTTGATATGTCACCTGATAGGTCCGAAGACAAATAAGTTATAAATTATTAATTATAAATTAAAAAAAAAAATTATGGACAATGTCAATTTACTGTCTAAATAATTTTTTTTTTTCCTACTGTAAAATATTTAAAGGATTTGAATGTAATATCAACATTTTAATGAGGATTATAATATTGTAAAAATGAAAAAATCTTCATGAAAAAAAAAAAACCCTATATTTTGATCCTATCCTTTACATACAAATTTCATGTTTTATGGCTTTAATATAAAAAAAAAATTTTTAGTTTTTTAAATTTCATTTCTAATTTAAAATTAAATTCCTAAAGAAGCCATAAAAAATGAATTTTAATTTGTAAATAATTAACTTTTACAAGAAATTAGTGACTTGTAAATAAAAAAAATTTTAAAAAAGAACAATTGACAAAATAATTAATTTACTACAAAACGCAAATAAAATAACGGACCAAATAATATGGAGGGGTGAGTAAATTTTTTTTTCACCAATTTTTAATTTTCTCCATCCCTCCGCAAATTTATACAAATTTGTATAAGAAAAATATAATTTTTTTTTTTTTATTTAAAAAAGGTTCACTTTGGAAAATATGTTCGCTATGGATTTGGCGAAACATCAAGAAATTGCGAAAATAATTGTTAACAATGCCATTAGAGAATTGGCCATCGAGAGAGGAGTGAAGGAAATTGCTGAAATTTGGACCACTATGGAATTTACAGTTATTAAACATTACAAAGGTTAATAATTTTATTATTAAAATTTTGTTTTAAAATTTATTAAAATTTATTTTTAAGTTGATTTTTTTTATTATTAAAATTTTGTTTTAAAATTTATTAAAATTTATTTTTAAATTTATTAATTTTTTTTTATTAAAATTGATTTAAAAAATTTAATTTTTTACTAAAAAGTATTGAAAAATTGAAATTTTTATTTAAATTTTCCCTTCGCTTTTATAATAATTACAGGAAATGAAGATAGAGGATTTATTCTTGCACCCATTGACGAATTGAATCAAGTTTTAGAAGACAATATGATGAATCTACAAAGTATGTCAGCATCACAATTTATTGGTCCATTTTTGGGGACCATTCAAAAATGGGAAAAATCAATGCAAACAATTTTAGATGTTATTGAAGCATGGATTGAATTGCAAAGAAAATGGATGTATTTAGAGGGGATTTTTGTCGGTGGCGATATTAGAATTCAACTTCCAGAAGAGGCGAAAAAATTTGACGATATTGATAAGACTTTTAGAAAAATAATGCTCGATACATCTAAACGTTTAAATGTTCTGGAATGTTGCTCAATTGTTGGTAAGTAGGAAAAAAAAATTATTAAAATTATCAATTTTGGATGCGGATAATTTTTTTTTTGTGAACACAAAAATTTAGAATTTTATTATTAATTTTTATAATTTTTTTTTTTTTATACAGGTCGTAAAGAAGAATTCGAAGCACTTAGTGCTGGTTTGGAGAAATGTCAAAAATCTCTAACTGAATATTTAAATAGTAAACGTGCAATTTTTCCGCGATTTAATTTTATCAGTGATGATGAACTTTTGGGAATTTTGGGCAGCACTGAACCAAATGTTATACAGGAGCATATTGGAAAAATGTTTGACAATTTGAGAAAATTTCGTTTGGGTCCCGATTTGGAGGGGAAAATTATTGCAAGCGCATTAATTTCGAATGAAAATGAAATTATGGAATTTAGAAATGCAATATTTGCTGAAGGAAAAATCGAAGAGTGGATGGTTCTTGCTCTATTGGAAATGAGAAAATCCAATAGATATTTAACAAAAAAAGCAGTTTACAGTTATGGCAAGGTGAGAATTAAATTTATTATTTATTTAAACATTAATTTATTATTAATTAATAATAATTATTATTAATTAATAAAAATTATTATTAATTAATTTTTTAGGAGAGAAGACCAAGAACCGAGTGGATGTTAGAATTTCAAGGAATGATGATACTCGCGGCAAATCAAATATGGTGGACCGCTGAAGTTGAGAATGTTTTTCAAAAAATTTCCCAAGGAAATAAACGTGCCATGAAGGAGGTATTTTAAAAAATTTTATTACAAAAAAAAATTTTTTTATTTAAAAAAAAATACTTGCAATTTTTTATTTTATTTATTTTTATATGGAAAAAAAATTAATTTAAAATGTCAGTAGTATTTGCAACAACTTAATAGTCAATTGGATGAAGTTGTAACTCTAATGGGAGGTGATAATCTCTCCAATAACGATCGTAAGAAACTTGATACAATTTTAACAGTTGATGTTCACATACGTGACATTATCGACGAATTTGTTAGGGACAGTATCATGGATCCTATGGAATTTGAATGGGAGAGTCAATTGAGGTATTAATTTCAAAATCGATAATGTAGATAGCGATTTTACCGACTGATGTCAATAAAAATAGCAAGAAATGTGAATCAGTCGGTAAAAATGCGATTTACATTATCGACTGTCGGTAAGAATTTCAAAAAAGCCGGAATCAGTCGGTAAAAATGCGATTTACATTATCGACTGTCGGTAAGAATTTCAAAAAAAGCCGGAATCAGTCGGTAAAAATGCGATTTACATTATCGACTGTCGGTAAGAATTTCAAAAAAAGCTTATTAAATGAATTATTAAAATTATTTTATTAAATGAATTAGATTTTACTGGGTTCACGATTTGGATAATGTTTGGATGAATCAATGTACCGGAAGTTTCGAGTATGGTTACGAATATATGGGACTAAATGGAAGACTTGTTATTACACCCTTAACCGATAGGATTTATTTGACAATTACACAGGCTCTTTCCATGCAATTGGGAGGTGCACCTGCAGGTGATTAGAATTATAAATAAAATTTGTAAAAAAAATGTAATAATTTTTTTCCCTTTTTTATTAGGCCCAGCCGGTACTGGTAAAACGGAAACAGTAAAAGATTTGGCAAAGGCATTGGGTCTTTTGTGTATTGTCACCAATTGTGGAGAAGGAATGGATTATGTTGCAATTGGTAAAACTTTAGGTGGATTAGCTCAATGTGGTGCTTGGGGTTGTTTTGATGAATTCAATCGAATTGACGTTTCCGTTTTATCAGTGATTTCCACGCAATTGCAAACTATCAGATCTGCATTGCAGAGTAAAGTTCAAACATTCACGGTTAGGAAATTAAATATTTTTTATTATTATCAAAACCTTGATTTTTAATTTTAAATTTCAATAGTTCGAGAATCAGGACATTGTACTCGATTCAAAAGTTGGAATATTTATAACAATGAATCCAGGATATGCGGGTCGTACAGAACTTCCGGAATCAGTTAAGGCACTATTTAGACCTGTCGTTTGTATTGTTCCTGATATGGAAATGATTTGTCAGATAAAATTGTTTAGTGCTGGTTTTTTAACAGCTAAAGTTCTAGCTAAGAAAATGACCGTTTTATATAAATTAGCCAGTGAACAATTAAGTAAACAAACGCATTATGATTTTGGTTTGAGAGCACTTAAATCGGTGCTCAATATGGCGGGTAATTTGAAAAGAACATCAGGAAATTTACCTGAGAATGTTGTATTAATGAGGGCTCTACGTGATATGAATCTACCAAAATTTATATTTGATGACGTTCCACTTTTTCTTGGTCTAATTAAAGATTTATTTCCCGGACTTGATTGTCCACGTGTAAGATATCCTGATTTTAACGATGCTGTCGAGGAGGTTCTTGAGAAAAATGGCTATATTATTCTTTCTGATCAGGTAGAATAAAAAAAAATTTCAATTTTTTGGAAAAAAGCATCTATTTTAATTGCATTAATTTTTAAGGTGGATAAAGTTGTACAAATGTATGAAGTTATGATGACAAGACATTCGACAATGATTGTCGGACCTACAGGTGGTGGAAAATCAGTGGTCATTGAAACTTTATGTAAAGCACAAACCTATTTGGATAAACCCACAAAACTTTTTGTAATGAATCCAAAGGTAGATTATAAAAAAAATTCTTTTTTTTAGAAATAAATGAAATTTTTATTATTCTTGTGCTTTATAGGCGTGCACAGTGGCTGAACTCTACGGAGTTTTGGATCCTTTGACACGTGATTGGACTGATGGTCTTTTGAGTAAGATTTTTAGGGAAATAAATAGAGTTGCCGAATTGGGAAAAGATGAACGGAGATATATTGTTTTTGATGGTGACGTGGACGCATTATGGATTGAAAATATGAATTCAGTTATGGATGACAATAAACTTTTAACTCTGGCCAATCAGGAGAGAATCAAATTACAAGATCATTGTAGTCTTCTTTTTGAAGTGAGATTGATTTTAAAATAAAATTATAAAACAGAATATTTCTTATAAAATATTCAATCACTAGGTAGGAGATTTACAATATGCATCGCCAGCCACTGTATCGAGAGCAGGTATGGTCTATGTGGACCCAAAAAATCTTGGCTATCAACCCTATATGGACAAATGGATAAACACACGATGTGAATCTGAAAGAGAATTTTTACAAATTTTATGTGAAAAATATGTTCACTCTGCAATTAAATTAATTATTGACGGGATGCTCGGTTTACAACAAGTACAACCTCTAAAAATGATCCTACCACAAACAGCACTAAATATGGTATGTTAAAAAATTAAATTATAAAATAGAGAAAATTGTATTTGACCTTTTTTTCGTCAGGTGGTTCAATTGTGTTACATGTTCGATGCACTGTTACCTGTTCAATTTGAAAATGAACCAATTTTAAAAGAAAGAAAAGAAACTTCCGCTACATTAAATACTGTTAATTTTGACGAAGAATTAGATTTAAGAAACGAACTTTTAGAAGCTGTTTTTATACAGTCATGTTATTGTTCATTGGGTGCTACTCTTGAGACAAATTCAAGAAGGACTTTTGATGATTTTATGAAAAAAGCATCGGGTCTAATGATGATTGAAGATACTCCAGAAAAGCCCGCAACAACACGTATACTAATTAACATTATCCTATAAAAATTGGCTAGTAATTAATTAACTATAATTAAATGTTTTTTTTTCATTACCAGGATATTTGCCAATTACTTTTCGCTCATTATACGACTATCTTTTGGATGTGAAAAAAAAAATTTGGGTCCCTTGGAAGGTACTTGTTCCCAAATATATTCACGATAGAAAAAAACATTTTAGTGATATTTTAGTGCCTACTGTCGATACTTTACGAACAACTTGGTTTATAAATCTGATGAATGAACTTAAGAGACCTGTGCTCTTGGTTGGCGAAACCGGAACCTCAAAAACTGCCATAATTTTAGAATTTCTGAGAAATCTAAATAAAGATAAATTCGTAAGAGAAAATATCTACTACTAAAATGCCTGGACTAAAATTAAAAAAAAAATGAATGACTATATAAATTGCAGAATCAACTACCGATAAATTTCTCATCACGAACAACTTCTTTGGATGTTCAAAGAAACATTGAATCGGCTGTGGAGAAACGAACAAAAGACATTTTTGGACCACCAATTGGAAAGAAATTAATTGTTTTTATTGATGATATGAATATGCCATTGGTTGATACCTATGGTACTCAGCAGCCAATAGCTCTCTTAAAATTACTCTTTGAAAGAGGTGGTTTTTACGATCGAGGAAAAGATCTCAATTGGATGAATATAAAGGACATTTGTATGTAGAATCATTGTAATTAAATTAATTTTGGAATTATAAAATAATAAAATTTAATTACCTTAAATAAACAGGCTTTTTGTCAGCAATGGGAAAAGCAGGTGGAGGACGAAATTACGTCGATCCACGATTTATCTCAATGTTTTCAGTCTATAATGTCACTTTTCCAGCTGATGAGACACTTAATTATATTTATACCAGCATTTTAAGTGGACACTTGCAAATATTTTCCGAAGACATTCAGCAAACAGCAACACCAATTATTCAAATCACTTTAGAACTTTACAAAGTACATTCTTTTTTTTCTTATTCAAATTATCGAAATTAAAAGTATAAAAGAAATTTTAATTGAATCTTCTATTTTCAGTTAATCATTGTTGAATTACCACCAACGCCTTCGAAATTTCACTATATTTTTAATATGAGAGATTTATCAAGAATCACAGCTGGACTTGTTCAAAGTGATCCACACTATTTTCCCGGTGTACAAAATTTTATACGATTATGGCGAAATGAATTTGTGAGAGTGATGTGTGATCGACTTATCAATGCTGAAGTAAGACGAATTTAAAAAAAAATATATACAAATTTTTGCCATTGCGTGCTGTTTTTAAATATAATTTTTTTCGAAAAATTTTAATTACACAGGATTATAAATTAGTCCGAGAGCATTTGGAGGGGAAAATAAAATCAATTTGGAAAGATGAACGACATATTATAGAATACGCTATGCGCGATCCTCTATTATTCGGTGACTTTAGAAACGCGTGCAACGAAGATGAACCAAGATTCTATGAGGATTTACTCGATTATGAAGCTGTTTACACTCTTTTTATGGAAGTATGTAAAAAAAAATTCTAAATTTTGTTATTTTTTGACTGAAATTTGGCAGAAAAATAATTTTTATATTTTATAATTTAATTGCACATAGATTTTAGAGGAATACAATGAAAAAGGTACCAAACTCAATATGGTTCTTTTTAACGATGCTTTGGAACATTTGACAAGAGTTCATCGAACGGTACGTCAACATCGTGGACATGTTTTGGTTGTAGGAATTGGTGGCAGTGGAAAACAATCAGTAATTCGATTGGCAGCCTTTGCGGCAAATTGTGAAATTTTCGAAATCACATTAAATCGTGGATATAATGAAAATTCATTTCGTGAGGATATGAAACAACTTTACAATAAAGTTGGTGTTGAAAATAAGCCAACAGTTTTTCTTTTTACTGCCGCTCATATTGTTAATGAGAGTTTTCTTGAAATAGTCAACAATATGTTAATGATTGGCGTTGTTCCCGCTCTATTTAGCGACGATGAAAAAGAATTAGTGATCAATTCTTGTCGAAAACAGGCAAAGGATGCTGGTTACGGTGTTACCAAGTTAGTTGTTTTTTTTTTTAAATCTTGTGAGAGTAAATCACGGTTAAAATTTTAATTTTTGTCAAACAGAGAAAACGTTTGGAATTATTTTGTGAATACAAGTGTGTCAAATTTGAAAATTGCCCTGTCAATGAGTCCGGCAGGTGATATTTTAAGATCTCGTTGTAGAAGTTATCCTGGTCTTGTTAATAGTACTACGATTGATTGGATGTTTCCCTGGCCTGAGCAGGCACTTTACGCTGTTGCCAATGTGATTTTAATCGATGTATGTTTTCCGAATCATTTTTTTCAAAAAATTGTTCTAAATCTTTTGGAATAATTCTCAATTCAAAATTTTCAGAATCCAAATATTCCTGAACTACATAGAGAATCAATTGTTCAACATATTGTTGACGTTCACATTTCTGTGGGTCATTACACTGAGGATTTTCACACAAAACTTCGAAGGAGAAATTACGTGACACCAAAACACTATCTTGATTTTATTAATACTTATTTGAATCTTTTGACAGAGAAGAAGGAATTTATCACAGGTCAATGTGAACGACTATCAGGAGGTAATTTTTTTCTCTTTCAACTTAAAGAAAAATTATATAAGAAAACAAAAATGTAAATTATGTTCTAAAATTTAAAATAGGATTAACAAAAATTGCGGAAGCCTCCGACACATTAGAGGAACTAAATGCAATTTTAGCCGTTCAAAGAATTAAAGTCGACGAACAGACGAAAAATTGTGAACAATTATTAAAATCAATTGGTGAAAGTACGAATATTGCTAAGGAAAAGCAGACAATTAGTATGGAAAAGCGTCAAGAGATTGAAGTTCAAAATAAAATAATTGTTAAAGAATCAAAAGAGGCAAAAACAGCATTGGCGGAAGCACAACCGGCTCTTGAAGCAGCTCGATTAGCTCTCAGCGATTTAGACAAAGCCGACATTACGGAAATTAGGTTGTCATTTTTGAAAAAAATTTGCTTTATATATTTAAGATAATAATTTATTTTTTATTTTTAAAAGATCATTTGCAACACCACCGGAACCGGTACAAGTTGTATGTGAAGCTATTTCCATAATTCGAGGGGCAAAAGAAATCTCATGGAAAATTGCAAAGGGAATGATGAGTGATCCAAATTATTTGCGTACACTACAAGAGATGAATTGTGATCTCATTACTCTTAAACAACAACAAATGGCCAAAGCACACTTAAAAAGATCCAATAAAATGGAACAAATGAAAATCATTAGTCAAGCTGGCTATGGACTTTATAAATTTTTACTAGCCGTATTAGATTACTGTGCAGTTTATCGAGAAGTAATAAAAAAATTACAAGAATTATTATTCTTTGTAATGATCTTAATTTCTAAATTTTATTTTAACGTATTAGGTGAAGCCTAAAATGGACCGTGTCGCAACTCTTGAGGCAGAGGCAGAAAAAGCACGAAAAGCCCTCGACAAAGAAGAAAGAGAATTAAAACGCATTGAAAAACAATTATTGGAATTAAATGCAAAATATGAGATTGCAATGGATGAGAGGCAAAAATTACAAGACGAAACAGATCTTCTTCAACGACGTTTAATAGCAGCTGATAAATTAATGAATGGTCTTGCATCTGAGAATATACGTTGGCAAAATGATTTAAAAAATCTTCGCGAGGAACTTGAGAAAATAATTGGCAATTGTTTATTATCAGCTGGATTTTTAGCTTACAATGGTCCATTCTCATATGAATATAGAAACGAAATGGTTTACAATAATTGGCAGAATAATATAATAAACAAAAAAATACCATTGACACAACCATTTCGATTGGAAACACAATTGACTAATGACGTTGAAATTAGCGGGTATGGAAAATAAAGAAAATTAGAATAAATCTTAGTGAGCCAATTCTTTTAAATTCTTTTGATTTTTTTTTTTTTTTTTTTTTTTTTTTTTTTTTTTACTTTTAAGATGGAATTCAGAAGGACTACCACCTGATGAACTATCGATACAAAATGGAATTTTCACAACAAGAGCATCAAGATTTCCCTTGTGCATTGATCCACAGCAACAAGCACTCAATTGGATCAAGAAACGGGAGGAGAAAAATAATCTCAAGATTGTTACTTTTAATGATTCAGATTTTTTGAAACAAGTGGAATTGGGAGTGACATATGGATTTCCAATTCTTTTTCAGGATGTTGATTTCATTGATCCAGTGATGGATAATGTTTTATCGAAAAATATCCAAAGTTGGTATAATTAAATTGGCTTTTACTAATGAATACGAGATTGTATCAAAATTTCCAAGTGAAATTTACATTTATAGAAATGTAAAATCAGGGAACTTTCTTCTACTACTTATTATATAGATATAAAGTTCTGCCTGATCAAAAATAGTTTTTACACTGAGAAAAAAATGCTATTGAATCAACTGCATTTCTGCCAAAGGTATAAAAATTATTGATTCAAAAGCATATGCTATAAAATTTGTAAAATATTTTATAGATTCTATAGCATATGCTTTTGAATCAATAATTTTTATACCTTTGGCAGAAATGCAGTTGATTCAATAGCATATTTTTCTCAGTGTACTACTATTATTTTTAATTAATTATAATAATCAGACTGAATTTTTTCTCCAAATTCTTTTTTTTATAATTAAATTCCCTCGACAACTTTCAGATATTTCTGGTCGAATATTCATTATAATAGGTGACAAAGAAGTCGATTATGATCCTCGATTTCGATTATATTTAACAACAAAATTTTCAAATCCTAATTTTAATCCTGCCGTTTATGCCAAAGCAACCGTAGTCAATTATACTGTGACTTCATTTGTAAGTTAAATAATACATTGAAAAAAAAAGATTATTTAATTCACTTGACTGAATAAATAAAAATTTACTCTTTTCTTTATAGGGTCTTGAAGATCAACTTTTATCAGTTGTTGTTAGAACTGAACGTCCAGATATAGAGGAACAGCGTGAAACTTTAGTTATTGAGACAAGTGAAAATAAAAGTCTTCTCAAAACACTTGAGGATAGTTTACTTCGTGAAATAGCGACAAACAAGGGAAATATGTTAGACAATATTGAATTAATTGAAACACTTGAAAATACAAAAACAAGTGCAAATGAAGTTATTGAAAAATTAAAATTAGCCGAAATAACAACAATTGATATTAATAAATTACGTGATCAATATCGATCAGCAGCTAAAAGAGGAGCAATTTTATTTTTTGTTCTCGCCGATATGTCAACTGTTAATTCAATGTATCAATATTCATTAATAAGTTATCTTGAAGTATTTATATATTCATTAAAGAAGTCATTGATTGATTTAAATTTGTCAAAAAGATTGAAAAATATCATTCAACAATTGACAAAAAATGTCTATAACTATGGTTGTACGGGAATATTTGAAAAGCATAAATTACTCTTTTCATTTCAAATTTGTACACGTATTGATCAGAATGTTGATTTAATAAAACAATCAGAATTGGAATTTTTTATTAAAGGAAGTGTTACACTTGAAAAAACACAAAGAATTAATCCAACAAAATGGCTACCGTCCAATGGATGGGAAGATATTTTGAAATTGGCAAATGATTTTCCTCGACAATTTTCGGAGCTTCCAATTCAATTGCAGGATCATGGGATCGAGTGGAAAAAAGTATGAATATAAAACGAATAAAACAAAATATTTTAATTAATCAATTAATTTACTAAATTAATTAAATATTAATTTGGTAAATTTTTTGAAATTATTTTTCTCATTCAGTGGTACGATTCGGATACACCAGAATCAGAGGAATTACCTTGCGATTATTCAATTAAACTATCGAGTTTTGAAAAATTATTATTGATACGATGCTTTCGAGTGGATCGTGTTTATCGAGCAGTGGTAAATTATATTAGTGAACGAATGGGTGAAGAATATATAACGCCACCAAATGTGAGCTTTGATATGATTTTTGAACAAAGTACACCAAGTATGCCAGTTGTTTTTATTTTAAGTCCCGGTTCAGATCCAACATCAGAATTAATGAAACTTGCCGAAAGATATGGCTGCGGTGGGGGTAAATTTCGATATCTTTCATTGGGACAAGGACAAGAAAAGGCATGTCTAAAATTCCAATTATTAATTATTTAATAATAATTATTACCTATAAGTAATTATTCTAAAAGAATAATTTTTTATTTTTAGACAGCTGTAGAATTACTAGAAACAGCAGTGGCAAGGGGTCAATGGCTAATGTTGCAAAATTGCAATCTTTTATTAAGTTTCACGAGGAAATTAGAAAAAATAATTGATTCAATGGGAAAGCCACATCCAGATTTTCGTTTATGGCTAACTACTGAACAAACGCCAGAATTTCCAATTGGAATTTTACAACAATCATTAAAAGGTTTCAATGTACTTTAATGAATTTTCAATTAATCATTTAAATTTAATGTCAGTTTTTAAATTTTTTTTTGAATTTTTTTCCAGTCGTAACTGAACCTCCAAATGGACTTAAATTAAATTTACGAAATACATATTTTAAAATGAGAGCACAAATTTTAGATTCATGTTCACATCCAGTTTATAAAAATTTGGTGTATGTTCTCGCATTTTATCATGCAGTGGTGCAAGTAATTATTCATCATGATTTTTTTTTCTAAAAATTAATTTTGCAAAAACATTTATTTATTTATTTTGTTTAGGAAAGAAGAAAATACGATAAAATTGGATGGAACATTAATTATGATTTCAATGAATCTGATTTCAATGTTTGTACATTGATTCTTGATACTTATTTAACGAAAGCATTGACAATCGATTCAACAAGAATTCCATGGAATAGTTTAAAATATTTAATAGGAGAGGTAATAATTAAAATCTAATAATTATTATCGAGTAGAATTTTTTTTTTCAAATAAATTTGATTTCAATAAAAATAAAATCATTTTTTTTAAGGTAATGTACGGAGGGCGAGTGATTGATAATTTTGATAGAAGAGTATCAAAAATCTACATGGATGAATATTTTGGCGATTTTTTGTTTGATACATTTCAACCATTTCATTTTTATCACAACAATTATGTTAATTATGTAATACCACAGGAAGGAAATCGTGATTCGTATATTGAATTTATTGAAAAATTACCACTTGTCAATTCCCCTGAAGTTTTTGGACTTCATCCAAATGCGGAAATTGGATATTATACACAAGCAACTAAAGAAATGTGGATGAATTTAATAGAGCTACAACCGCAAACAGGTATATTTTTTTCAATTATTCTTTAATTTTTTTTAAATAACAACAATTTTTTAATATAAATACAATTTTGAATAAAATACCTGTTTTGTATTTTTTTAAGTCTGTCTGGAAAAAACGAGTAAGTCTGAAAAGAAATAACAATTTGAAAATATAAATCTTCAATTGAAATTTTATTTTTTTTTAGCTATCAGCGTCACTGGAATCAGTAGAGATGAATTTATCAACAATGTAGCACAAGAAGTATTAGCAAAAATTCCCGAACCCTATGATATGATAAAAGTAAAACGAAATTTTGGTTTAGGTGTGACACCAACTGCAATTGTTCTATTTCAAGAATTAGAAAGATTTAACACTCTAATTAATAGAATGACATCAACATTAATTCAATTAAGAAAGGTAGAAAAAAAAAATTTTATTTTTTAAAAAATAATTGAAAAAAGAAATTGATTGGAAAAATAATTATAGGCAATTGCTGGAGAAATAGGAATGGATGCTGTACTTGACGATATTTCAAATTCTCTCTACAATGGAACATTACCTAAAGAATGGGCTAAATTAGCACCAGATACGAAAAAAAATCTAGCAGGCTGGATGGATCATTTTGAAAAAAGAATCGCTCAATATACCAATTGGGTAAAATGGGATTTTTTTTTCTAAAATATTTCAAATTAATAAAAGTGAAAAGCTTATTTTCTAATTGAAATTTTTCAGGCAGGTTCAAATGAACCAATTGTAATTTGGCTCTCAGGTCTTCATATACCGGAAACTTATTTGGCAGCATTGGTACAAATGGCATGTCGACGTAACAATTGGCCCCTAGATCATTCCCTTATTTACACATCAGTTTCGAGATATTTAAAAGCTGATGAAGTCGAAGAGAAACCAGAACAAGTAAAAAAGAAAAAATTTCCGATTTTTAAATTATCTAATTTTTTTTTAATTCATTTTGTTTTTTTGTATAGGGTTGCTACGTCCAAGGATTATATTTGGAAGGTGCACGATGGGATATAAAAAAGCATTGTCTAATGAAATCTTATCCTAAAATTCTCGTCGAAGAATTACCAATACTCACAGTAATTCCAATAGAGGCACATAGACTAAAACTTCAGGTAATTAAACTTGAAAAAATTATTTTTAAAAAAATTAGAAAACTTAAAAACAACTTTTGTTTTAGAATACAATAAAAACACCAGTCTATACAACATCAAATCGACGAAATGCTATGGGAAGGGGTTTAGTTTTTGAAGCAGATCTTGGAACAACAGAACATATATCGCATTGGGTACTTCAAGGAGTTTGTCTAATAATGAATACAGATTGAAAAATAAATTTTATTTTCTATTTCAATTTTAAATTGTAACTTGTGGTAGGCATAAATTATAAAATGAACTGTCAATAAATTCCTTTAAATTCTGCCACTTTATCCAATGATCATTTTGTAATTGATCAATTGATTTTGCTCTCCCTAAAAAATGTGGATCGACAACAAGTAAATAAATTTCTTTCTCTCCAAAATGTATGCCTACAATTCCTTTACTAGAACAATCACGATCACCACCCATCATTATTGGACATCCTTTTTGCTCGAAATGATCCTTCAGTAAATTAACATAATTAATTAATTCTTTACCAGATTGTATATGAATTATTTTACTGACAATTTTATAAAGTTCATCCAATACCAAGCAAACCTGCAAAATCATATGAATCAAGACCCTAGTATATGGAATAATTTTATATAAATATAAAAATTTTATTTCTACTTCGATACTTCCTATCCAATCTTTCGAATCAATGAACGTTGATTCTTTATCTTCGAGATTGACGAGTATTTCTTGAATTTTTCTTAAACTAGGAACAGATTGATTTGAATTTATATTTTTCTTCATCCACGAACATATTGTTTGTAATGTCCTATACCCACATCCCCAGCCCTGTTGAAAAATTCCTATTATTCACTTTACTTCAAAATTTTAATATTACCATTTTTCTACACAGAAAAATATGCTATTGAATCGACAGCATTTCTGTATAAAAATTATAAATTCAAAAGCATATGCTAGAAAATATTTTATAGATTTTATAGCATATATTTTTAAATTAATAATTTTTTAAACCTTTGACAGAAATGCTATTGATTTTAATAGCATATTTTTCGTGAGTGTAAATATTTAAAGTTATGTGAAAAATTCAAAATTTTTAAAATTTTGACAAATACTAGGGAGATAATAATTCTGTAAAAAAAATAAAATCTCAATAATACCTTATCGTTAAAACCATCACATCCGTAATGCCAATATTCATAATCACCTCTTATTAAAAATGTATCACCTGTTGGCTCAGGTAATGGTAATTTTTCATGAACATTTTTCAATAAATTTACTCGATAATCCATTGTAAAAATAAATCGATGAATAGTAATTTTTTCTACTTTCTTAACTATTTAAAAATAAACATAAATTTAAAATACAACAAATTGAATTAACTTTTGTATTATAAATATATTTTCGCGCTCATTTTGCCTCGATCGAAAATCTACAATTTTCCTATAGAAATAAATGATAAATATTTTGACAGTAATGTTAATTTTTTGATAAAATCACATACAATATAAATTAACAAAGAAGTGATATATATATAAAATTTACTTTCTGGAACATGATTTGTGGCGTCATCTGTTCAGGAAATCAAACAACTTTCATGACCTTCTTCTCTCTTTCTCTCTATCTCTCTCTCTCTCTGTGGGGCTTTGGGAAAATTAAACGTCAAACTTATACTGCTCTCGGGAATGCAATCACGGGCAATACGAGTAGGATTATTGGTAATTGCAGTGAAATACACAGTGTGGAGTTATTTTATGTTACGTTATTATAAATCCAAAGAAAACGACAAAAAATCACCTAAACAATGAATTGTCTATTATGATGGAACATTAAAATTTCCTGCAATGTGAAACTGTACAAGTGATATAAGAATAAAAATTTCAATTTGTGTGCATCTGCGTATGACGCACAACAAACATTTTCTCCCAACAAATGTAAGTTATTAAAAAAAAATGTCTAACTAATTTTCGAAATGTTATCTGAAAAAATGTGGGGGAAAAAAAATACAACAAAGAGAAAAACGATAGAGAAAAATATTTTTTTGGAGTAGCTGTCAAACTTGACAGTTCTATGGGTCCTGTATCGATTTTTTTTTAGTAAAATTTTCATCAATGTTAGAATATCCAATTAAACCGAACTAAACGACCTTGAAACAAAATTGATTTATTTGAAATGTGTTTTTTTCCCTAAATCAAATATCCTTTGTTTGATATGTATGAGTCACAATCGAGTTTTAGGTTATGTTTGCAATATTTGCTCCATTTTGCTGAATATTCTTCATAAATATTGTTTTTTTCTACAAATTTCTATATAAAATAAACTTGAGAACAAATTGAAGAAATAATTTTTCTGAAATTTTAACACGCACATTATTTTTATAATCGTATATAAAAGATTATTTTTATTTGATCTAGATACCCACTTTACTTATCTTTCTGTTCGAGATCTGGAACATAAAGTTCCAATCCAATTTTACTCTAAGAACAATAATTCAATGTAGAAACAGAGCGTAATTTATTTTTTAAGTTATTTAGATTACAATATCAAAATTGTAAATTAATATTTGTAAAATATCAATTTTATTTTACTATTCAAAAATCAGATTGGAAATAAATTTTTCAAAATAGAAATATTTTAAATAAAATTTTTAATTGTACAAGTAAATGTCATCAAAAGTCACTTAACAATTTTAGAGAGATAAAAATAAAAAAAATTTCACAGAAATTCTCATTATATTTGAATTTATCATTGCGGAGGCGTTTTAAATGAGATAGTTAAATTGTAAATGAGAAAAAATATATATACCAACTACATTTTCCAATTTCAGCTAATCAATGTGAAATGAAATCTTAATTCAAGAGAAATTAAAGGAAAATGTACGGCGAGGGCTTAGAATCAGTGTCTGAAGGATGGCGACAATTAAGAGATTTAAGTACTACGACAGATCCAAATATTAGTTCAACAGTGCATGAAAAGGAGCATTTTTGCAAATTAATCTTGTATAAAGAAATTCAAGATTCAAGGTAGTTGCAAATTTTTTTTTTTTTAGTTCGAATTTCCAGTGTTTTAATTCCGCTCAAATTTTTAATTTCTAAACGAAGAAAAAGACTAACGAATTTTTTTTTTTCAGAGTACGAATATGGGACGTAACGATTCTAATTCCAAATCTTCTGTTCCTTCTTTTCATTGCCGTAAGATTTAACAGAGCACGACTTAAATTAAGAGCGACTAGTAGTCCAATATTCTTAGCATTTTATGGTCTTGTTATTTGTAATGTAGTGATTTCATTAATTCGATGCATTGTTTCAATGAGTGTTAATGCAGCAGCAACAGTTGGTGGCAAAGCAGATAAAGTACTATGGGTCATTGTCAGATTTTTTCTACTCTCCACCGAAATGAGTGTTGTTATTTTTGGTTTATTTTTTGGTAAGTTTTTTTTTTTTTAATTTACAATTTTCTTTTGTTTGAAATTCTTTTCTAATTTTGAATTTTTTTATTTACAGGACATTTAGATAGTCGTTCAAGTATTCGTAGAGTACTATTGGCAACGTCTTTTATAGCTCTAGCTTACACGATAACTCAGGGTACTTTGGAATTAGTTCTGCCAGACGATATGTTTTATATAAATAGTAAAGAACTTTTTGTTTTTGGTCATGGTGGAATGATGTTTTGGTTTTGCAGCAGTCTCGTCTTTACAACGGTACGTCACAAAAAAAAAACGAAACAAAATTTATCTTTGTGTAACTAAAATTTCTACTTTACAGATATACATGTTCATGCTAATACTGCCGTTGACGCGACTGCGAGAACGATTAGCCTTACCAAGTAAGTTTGAAATTATTTCCAAATTAAATAATTAAAATTTGAAAAATGAATGTTTTTAAATTCTGAATTTTTTTCGACAGACAAAAGAAGTTTCTACGTTTACGTTGGGATATTGGCTTTTTTGAATTTGGTACAGTCAATAGGTGCAGGACTTTTAAATTATACTCAAAATCTCGTTGGCCTCTGCGTGGTAGACGTCACTGCGATAATTTATTTGACAGTCTTCACGCCTCTAGTTTATCACACATTTTTATCCGAATTTTTAGGGTGAGTTTTGCGAATTTTTTTTTCAAATAATTCAGATAATAAAAAATTTTTTTTTTTTTCCTTTTTTTCAGAGTATCGCAGCCATCGCTTATGTTTTCGTATAAAGCGCAAGTTGACGATGCAATGGAGGAGGACACTGTTTCGCTGCCACATCAACAAAGTTTCTCATCGTTGAAGACTGACAGCGATTACATCTATCAGGTCCATGTTCCTTCATTTCACATGCCCTTTCATGAATCGCCAATTACAAAAATTCCCCCAACACTTGTGAAACAAACGAGTTCCCTTTATTCATTAACATCGCGTCGCACTGGTGATCCAAATACAAGTCGTTATAGTTCCCAAATAAGACTCTATGGAACATCACCAAGTGGTAAACGTTCCTCCTCAGTAAAACGTTTAATTGCTCAACAAAGTACACCGGATCTTGGCAAATATACATTAACAAATTCAGGCACATTGGGTGGTTCACAACAAAAAGTAACATCATCACAATTAGATGCGCCAAGTTGGAAAACACGTTCTGTTTCTTTAATTGGACAAGCTGGTGATCTCGCGCAAACATCACAAAGTCATTTTGCATATCGTCCAAAAATTTCAACAGACAGTGCAACACAATTTTTATCTGAATCAAGTAAAAGTAGCCTTGATTCAGAATCATTGCGTATCAAAATAAGAAAATCAAATAAATCACTTGAGAATAAAAATGAAAAATTTGTGAAAACAAAATCACATGAAAAATCATCGTCATCACCACTTGAAAGTAGTTTACAAAGTCTTTTGAGCGGTGAATCACACGAAATGAAACAAACAGATTCTATAACCAAAGATACATAAAAATTTAGCTTTTTTCGTATTTTATTAATTAAAAAAAAAAAAAAAAAAAAAGCTGGCTGTTATTAAAGTTGTTTATATATGTTACAATTGAATAGTTGCTTTTAAAAATTGATTTATTTTTTTGACGAAAAATTTCTATTTATATTATTGTATTTATAATTATTGTGATTAACTTTTCAAATTGATTCCAAAGATAAAGTTGAGCTTTGAAAAAAAAGTAGATTTATCAAAAAAAAAAATTCCAGAATTATTATTTAAAAATATGATTAATATCTGGGAATGTATTCGTTATTTATTTATTATTTGTAGAAAAAAAAAATAGATTCACATATATGCTTTTTTTTTCTTTTATCAGTGTGTGTGTGTGTTTTTGTATAATTATATATATATTTAAATATATATATACAATCAGCACGCCTAGCAGCTATTTTTCATTAAATTTACTGATACTGTTAAAGCACTTTGTTTTCATTTATTGCACATTCACAAATAAAAATCCAAGTATTTTTAAAATTCACAACTAACTTAATTTTTGCTTCCTATAACTAAAAAGAAAAATTATTGGCAATTTTTTTTTTTTTTCATTAAAAGCTTGTTTTACTGCATGCAAAATAATTTTATTATTGGCTTTTAAATTTTTCCTGTGACAATCTATATAAATTTAAAAAGTTAATGCTGGTTATTGAAAAATTTTTAAATGAAGACCAGCTTTATCTTTTAGAACAAAAAGTAATTCTATTAAATAATAGAAAACAATTTTTGAAAAATCGAAAGAAAATTAATATTTTTTTTCAAAAATACAGCTGTTTAATATTTTAATTTAATTATTTTGACGAGAGTTTATTTTAATGGGATAGGAAAATCCAAAGTGGAACTTATTTTCTTTTTTGCAGAATAACAGTGTTTATGATTCGACCCAATTCAACACGAGTGCAACGCCAGTCAATCCGCTTTATGCAGCATCCCTACAAAGTCCGGACAGCATCACCGGCTATAGTATAGATAGTCAAGAAACACACACTCAAACTAATGGATATCAGCAGTGAGAAAAAAAAAAAGAAATAAGGCTTCTTAGAAAAAAAAAAAAAAGAGAAAATAACTTCTCCCTAACACGTTTTTTCCAATATTCAATATGGGTGACTAATTTTAATTTATATAATCTAAAAAAAAATTACAAAAACGTAAACAAAACCTGTTTTTGTCAGCGACATGAATGGTTGAGAAAAAAAATAATTCTGAATACATGTTTATAAGGTATCTTTCGACTATCAGTGGGAACGGACAAAGAATTGAAATTATCCAAAAAAAAATGAAAATGTAATACAAAATTCTCAAAATGAGACTCTAAAAATTCTTGATAGAATAACAATAGCCAATTTTTTTTTTTTTACAGACAACGTTCCCCCTGATTTTGTGAAATATTTTTCTACTGTTTCATGTAATTTATATAATATGGAGGCAGTGAGATCCCATCGAAACCTTCTCTCTAGTCGTCATTATAGGTATTCAATTTTCCGGGGTGGTATTTATATATATATATATATATTAGAAAATAAATGAACACTAAGTGGAATAACGATGGAAAGTACATTAATATATAATTATTTAAGGTAAATAATTTATAATTTATAATACAAAATAAACTTCAAAAAATTGTCCTGATAAAAATTTTTCTCTTAAATTAATTAATTTTTCGATAATAAAAATAAAAAAAAAATCTCCTTCTTTTTAATTCACAATTTTTAGAATAAAATTTTACGATTCAAAATCAGGACTTTTTGAAAGTATATAGTACTTTTCCACTTATTTCAAATGGCAAACGTTAAAGACAACGATAATGGACTTGGAATTATTATTATTACTTATTGTAATAAAAAATGTTTATTTTGAATCGAGCTTTTGAAATTAGATTATTATATATAATAATTATAAATTATATAAAATTAATTAATTTAATTAAAATAGAAAAATCAGAAGGGGAGGAGAAAAAATGTCAAAGGCTCATCACTTCTGCGAATTAATTCGATTTTATCTTTTCCCTTTTGGATATTTTACGCAACGAGAGAATGCGGTTTTCAAGCGACAGATTTTGCCTGTAGCAAAAGGAGAAAGTGCAAGGAAAAACTTGTTACAAATAACGTATGTATTTGATCACAGAATATTCACTAAAAAAAGGTATTTTTTTCAAAATCAAATTACCTATTTCGGCAATTTTTTTTCAAAACTGAATAAATCATTCCAGTATTTTTTCTCCTCAAGTTTAAGTAAAAACTTGTAAAAAAAATAATTTAATATAATGGAAATTTAAAAAAAAAAACATAGAAGGCTGTAATCATTATAATGCTTTGACTGTGTTCCAATTAATTTAAATCGCAAAATCCTAATAAACAAATAGGATGATTTAAAACACCATACCTTTGAAATATTTTTTGAAAATCTATTCTTTTCCATTATTTCTCACATACATTGTTATTCTATTTTTTTACTGTCACAAGTGTGCCAAAAAAAAAAAAAAAAAAAAAATGATTTTAATATTTTCCCAATCATCGCGTGTCGCATTGAATGAGTTCTTAAAATTACGATTACGAAAATGATTGATAAAATTGTTACCAACCTATTTATATAAAAATTGTCGAAAAAAAAAAATAATTCGTAAATTGTTATTTGTTTCGTGGAATAACTATAATAGTTAATAATGAAAATTATCCTACGACGACTGTGCTTTTTCCATCAAAAATCCGTCCTAAAAATTCTACCTTGTCCCAAATATACAAAAAAAAAAAGTGATAAGAAAAAAAAAACTTGAAACGTCAAAATTCGTTTCGAAAATTTGGAACACAGTCTATAAATCATGGGATAGAAGAAGAAAAATATGCCGTAAAATTAAACAAAAAAAAGACGGCTAAGCTCATTTGTCACAATGTGATTTGGCTAATTTAGAGAGAAAAAAAGTCAATCTGTTTCATTGAAATTCAGAACAAGATAATTATTTTAAAAATTTATTTCTTTTATTAATAAAAAAATTTAATTATTATTAAATTATATTATTTTTAAAATAATTCAAATATATATTATTTATATTTTATTTATTTACAAAAAAAAATTTCGTTTAAAAAACTAATAAAATTTTTTGGCAGTTATTATCATAAAGGTGAATAACCTAATGACAAAAAAATGTCTATTTTGAAACATCTAATAAATTATCTCTTGTTCGGAATTTTCATGATTGCAAAAAAAAAACAAAATCTATGGCATAAAACCTGTGTCAAGAATAGATATATAAGTCTCGTAATTGTATTTATCTCAAAATAATAATTCATCAATCATAATGAAATTCCAGCTAAACTATAATATACATATATATATTTTACCAATATATATCAAGAAGAAAAAAAAACCAATCTTTTCAAGTGTTTCTATATCAATAATAAAAGATTATTATCTTCTTGAAATAAGAGGAACTGGCAAACTGCTATTTTTTCGTAATCCAGTCTAAGAATTATAAAACAAGAGAAAGAAAATAAAATCTAAAACAAAAAAAAGTCAGGAGATGAACATAATACCTATATATATATATTTAGAGATTTAAGCGATTTTCAATGCGATATAGCTAATGATTCGAACTCCATCCATGGTGTACATAAGCATAAATAATAATAATAATAATAATAATCGTAATGTAAAGTCACATGTTATTTATACGTGTAAATTGTATTGACACTCATTTAATATGTAAGTTCACACATTCCATCGACTTTGTTTAAAATCACTTTCAAGAAGCGAAGTCGAAATCACAAGGCGTCTTTTTAGCGTCCGTCAATTTGATACTGATAGAAATTAAGACGATTATATTAAAAAAAAAAAAAAAAAAATAGTTAAGAAATTATGTCTCTCATAAGACTTCGTTTCAAAAATCAGAATAAGAATAATATTCTAAAAAAAATCAGAAAAAAATTAGCTATTTTCATTTTTAAAAAATAAATAAACTGAAAAAATGATATTCTCAATTTTGAGAATAATTCTGTGTTCCTATTTAAGATTAATTTAATTATCAAGTCCAAAAAATATTCTCAAATTAAGAATATCATTTTTTTTTTTTTGATAAAATATTTCTAATTAATATTTGAGATTTAAAGTTCTTTAAAAAACAAAAAAAAAAAATTCATTTTTAATCCATACTGAAAAAAAATAAAGCAATGTTGCTTTTGGCGTTACACATTTGAAAACCGAATATAAAATTAAATAAATTCATTAATAAGAATGTCAACTAAAGAAAGATAAAAGTTTAAAAATAAATTTTCTAGTTTTTTTTTTCAAAATACTGAAGTTACATTAATTTTCTAAACTTCCATTTGTTTATCGTCATGGACAGTAGGAAAATAATCTAAAAATAAGAATAAATCATTAGCACCTCTTTTATTATTTTCAGAATAATCTTATTTCAAAAGTAGACTAAAAAAAATATTTAAATTAAAAATTTTAAAATAAATATTAATGATTTATTCTTAATTTCAGAATATTCTTTTATTTTTAATTTTATATCTATATTTTACGAAAAAAAAACCATTTCTTCGTTGTGATCTTATACTCAAACGTATATAATAAAAATATATATGTTAATTTGTGGTGATATCAGTATTTTAGAAAATTCTGCTTCTTATGCAGCGACGCATAAAAAAAAAATATATGTGCAAAGAATTTTTGAAAAATTCGAAGATTAAATTTTTTTCACTCTTTCACTTGAATTTTAAAAACATATTTAAAAACAATAAAAAATTTTATCTACGAATTTTTCAATTTTTGCCCATCGAATTTCTTGTATATTTAAAAAAAAAAAAAAAAAAACTTGCTATTTTTCAAAGCAAGGATTGTGCTAGCGATATACATATATATATATAATATATATTTACATATTTTACAGTACCTATGTATACAAAATTTGCGTAAAGAAAATAATAAATCGTAAATCGAATAAATGTTCGTCTTTAATTAAAAAAAAAAAAAAAAATCGTTTAGTGTTTTAAAAAAAAATAAATTATGAGAAAATGAAAAATAGAAAAAAAATATTTAAATCTTTAAACAAATTCTGTCAATTGTTGGGTGTTTCCTGATTCTCCTATCTTTAACAGTATCATGTAAAGAATGTGAAATCGATTTAATTGACGTCGCGATTTAGACACGAGTACTTATCTATAGAATCTACCTTTCTCCTGATATTTACGGCCTATTTTACTTTGCTAACGCTTCCACTGAATTCCGCAAGGAATTCGCATAACAAATCAAGCCAATTATATATATATATATACAAACACAAGTGAGAATCGTGCTATCAACATAAATTATAAATATAATATTTTTAACGAATCTAATTTTCTCATATTTTTTTTGAAAATAATTTCTGTCTCACTTCTATGACAATAAATAATATTAATATTCCGGAAAAAAGCGAACAAAATTATTATTAATGAAGCGAATATTGGATTCAATCTATTTTCTTTTTTTTTCTATTTAATTCAATTTAATTATAAATTTATTTTGAAATACAAAAAATTGATTTCGTAAGAATTTTATTAAAACAATCGTTACTCGTGCGCTACGATTAAATATATATAGAAAAAAATTCACGAACATATATTGTTACACTTGACTGAATCTAAATGTTGCTAATTATCATGAATTAGTCTTGAAATAAACGAAACATATATGCTTCGATCAATTGATAAATATAAATGCAGCTGCAAGATTTTAATAATAGATTGATCCAATAATTCGCAAGTGGTTATATTTCAAAGAATTATTTGCATTATTATTGCATGTTTTTTTTTTTATTTATTTTTAACATTCAAACTAGTTTGAAATTAGTTAAAAAAATTTTTTTTCTTTTTTTAATGATTTATTTTTATATATAAAATTTTCTCAATTCTATAAATAGTTTTTTAATTAATTTAATTGCCTTATATCTCATTTAGTTGAAAATTGCGCGCTTTTGTTATTATTATTTTTTTTTTTTAAATACCTTTTAGAAGACAATTAAAAATAAAATGAAAGGTTAAGTATGCCGATAATAACAAAGGGGGAAAAATATTTCTTTGAACATGTTTTAATAGCTTCGACGTCTTTTTATACTATAACGACAAGAATTATTATTTTCGCGAATATTTTTTGTAACGACTCTTCGCGGCTCTGACGCTTCATTTCTCTGTGCTTTGTATTTTAAAATCGTCAATCAGATTAATTGCTCTTGAGGATTTCACGTCACAAGGTGTATTTCTATCGCATCTTTACATCAAGATTTATTTATAAAAAAAAGCGAACTGAATAAATTCCAATTTTTCTTTTTTCTATAAATTATTTATAATATTAAACGTTTTTGAATTATTATAATTAATAATATTGTGTAATTTTCTTTTACAAAAGAACAAAAAAAATTTAATTGTATTAATTAATTTCCCCTTTTTAATTCCTAAAAAAAAATAATTTGATACAGACAGTTGAAAGTGACTGGTATAATATATGAGAAGTATTGCTGCGAGCGTGATTCACATTTTTGATCGAGGAATCATCAGATGTAAATCCCACGTTTGATGCACGACTGCATCTTGACTGGCGAGAGCTTCGAGGACTTTGGCATCTGAAAAAGAGGACGACAAACTGTGCCACAGTTGCACACTCAAAGGTCGCGCCACTTTTTGCTGGCGCAAAGAGTACAGGAAGAAAAAAAAAAAAGTTCACCAAAGAAACCACTTAACGTCAAACAAAGCAAATATTCAAGCCACACACATATATGAACACCACTACCACAACATAATTCTAATAAATCTTGATACAAAATTCTTTTTTTTACATTAATAAAACAAATTATTTTGAAATAATCAGAAATTAACAAAATAAAATTCAAATAATAAATTTATTTAACGAGAAATTTGAATCAAGATTTTTTTTCGTTAGAATTTTGGATGATAGTAAAAAAGCCCTGAATTAGAAATTAAAAAAACGAAAAAAAAGCGAGAAGAAGAATAGCAAAAATAAATCAAAAAGCGAGAGAAAAAATAAGCAATATTTTATATGAAAAATATGAAGAGGAATGAATTTTTGTTTTAATTTTTCAATAAATTATTACCATTTGTTTGAAGATATTGTTCAATTGGTATTTTTAAAATTGAAGCTGGAATTGCCATATTGAGTCGTGGATAAAGTTCCAAATTGTTTGATGAGATTGCATTACATACGATCATCCCCAGCATCTCTCCAGTCGACCAACAAACAATTGGACCACCACTAGTTCCACTTTGAACGCAACAGGTGGTTTGCAGCATGCATGGCAAGGATCTTGACACATTTCCTTTGCTTATCGTTGGCAAACTCGACGAGAAAAATGGAAATCCTGCTGTTGCCACAATCTCTCCTATATTATATATTATTTTAATCGATTTTATTCTATTGACAATATCTTTATTATCATTAGAAAATTATAATAATGGAGCGCAATTAAGAATTTATTTCTATTTGACAAAAAATTTAATTCTAAATTTTGGCGAAATTTCATTTAACTGAATTATTTAACCACATTATATTATTTAACTTAATTATTTTACTTAATTTATTACTTAAAGAAATTATTTAACTTAATTTTTATTAAACTAAATTAATGTTTAGCTGAATTGTTTAACTAGATTATTTTTTTACTGAATTATTATTTTACTGAATTATTATTTAACTGAACTATTATTTTACTAAATTATTATTTAACTGAATTATTATTGTACTAAATTATTATTTAACTGAACTATTATTTAACTGAACTATTATTTAACGGAACTAATATTTAACTGAACTATTATTTTACTAAATTATTATTTAACTGAACTATTATTTAACTGAACTAATATTTAACTGAACTATTATTTTACTAAATTATTATTTAACTGAAATATTATTTTACTGAACTAATATTTTATTAAATTAATATTTAAGTGAAATATTATTTAACTGAACTATTATATTACTAAATTATTATTTAACTGAACTATTATTTAACTGAATTATTATTTAACTGAACTATTACTTTACTAAATTATTTATTTAACTGAACTATTATTTAACTGAACTAATATTTAACTGAACTAATATTTAACTGAACTATTATTTTACTAAATTATTATTTAACTGAACTATTATTTTACTAAATTAATATTTAACTGAACTATTACTTAACTGAACCAATATTTAACTGAACTATTATTTTACTAAATTATTATTTAACTGAAATATTATTTAACTGAACTATTATTTTACAAAATTATTATTTAACTGAACTATTATTTTACTAAATTATTATTTTACTAAATTATTATTTAACTGAACTATTATTTTACTAAATTATTATTAAACTGAACTATTATTTAACTGAACTAATATTTAACTGAACTATTATTTTACTAAATTATTATTTCACTGAAATATTATTTAACTGAACTAATATTTTACTAAATTATTATTTAACTGAAATATTATTTAACTGAACTATTAATTAACTAAATTATTATTTAACTTAATTATTATTTAACTAAATTATTATTCAACTTAACTATTATTTTACTAAATTATTTATTTAACTGAACTATTATTTAACTGAACTAATATTTAACTGAACTATTATTTTACTAAATTATTATTTAACTGAATTATTTTACTAAATTATTATTTAACTGAATTATTTTACTAAATTATTATTTAACTGAACTTTTATTTTACTAAATTATTGTTTAACTGAACTATTATTTTACTAAATTTTTATTTAACTGAAATATTATTTGACTGAACTATTATTTTACTAAATTATTATTCAACTGAATTATTATTTTACTGAATTATTATTAAAGCCAGTTTGAATTTGGCCTAATTTTCATTGAACTTTATAAATTTTTATTGAAGCGTGTCGCCACTTAATTGAATTGTAATTTAACAAAATTAACAAATAAAAAAATTGTTATTTAGCTAAATTATTATTTGGCCTAACGAATATTTGACTAAACTACTTGAGCGCGAATTTTAAAATGAACCGTATAATAAATAATAATAAATAAATATTTTAGCAAAATAAATAAATATTTTAGCAAAATATTTGTTCGGATAATTAAAAGTTCGATTAAATAACAAATTTGGTTAAATGACAATTCTTTTAAAAACAAAATTCAATAAAAGGAAAATGTTCAAAAAAAAATTTAGCTAAATAAAAATAAAAGAACAAATTCGCATTAAATTGTCAGTTAAATTGAAATTCAGCAAAATTTCAGTTTCGTTAAATGGAATTTCGTCAAAATAGCAATTAAAATAAATAAAAAAAAAAAATTAATCGCAAATTGAATTAAATATGCGCCCCAATAAAACTAGATCATCGTAAAAAATTCAGCCAAATGAGAAAATTTATTTTGAAGAAAAAAAAATTGCTAAAAAAAAGTTCTTTGAGAGAAAGAATTTGAAAGAATTAAGGAGACGAAAAATTTTTCAAAGAAGAAACAGAATCTAAAAATATTAATAGAGTAAATCAATTATTCGCCATTAAACAAAATCGATATCTCAATTTTCCGTTGAGAATCGAAACCAGAAAAATAAAAAGGGAAGCTTCATTGATGAAGAATAAATTCTCCTCTCAATGGATATCATATATATATATAATATCTTTGCGAAAGCTCTCGAGAAAATATTTCTAGTCAATGAATAGTATACAAGGAAATCGAGTTTGTATTTATTTTGTGGTCTCGTTATTGTGTGATCTCATCACACGATGAGAGAGAGAGAAAAAAAAAGAGAGAGATCTCTTTTTTTTTAATATGAAAGAAGAAGAAGAAGATGAAATAATGGTTGCGGTCATTTTATAAACGAGTCTCACTGGCTGCTTCTTACCTCGAGATACAGAAGTGCCCTGAATATATATAGACCTCAGTGAGGGGTCCACTTCCTCTGGATTGACCCTCAACACAGCGACGTCATATGGCTTGTTATCGGGTGTCCTGTAAACTAATTTTGCCCTCGTGGGCGAAGCATGCTTCTTCTTATTCTTGTTTTCATCCCTATTAAGCATAACCTTGATGTCGCTGACTGGCGCCTAGAACAAGTCTGCCCTCTTAACCTCAATCGTTTTTAATTTCCCCCATTCGATTCGCATCCCCCTTTTCATCATCAATGAAATTGAATAACTTCTTTTGTCATGAAAAGTTGTTAAAAACTACTCTTATTTTTTTTTTCATTGACGTAGATAGTCAACTGCGTATTTCAATTTTTTTTTTCCAACAACTATAATTTTGATTAAATAAAAAAAAATAACATCCTGTATAATAATATTATATATCCTATAAGGGAAAATTACCTCTCTCACAACGTGAGAACACGTTAATATTGTACCAGATTTTAAATCGATAAGAATTCCAGTTCCCCAGGATGAACCACATTGAACAGGTACAACGCACTTATCTAACATATCTGCAAAAAGTTATGCAATTGTTTTACAATTATGCAAATTGCAATTATATATCTTTAAAAAAAAGGAGAATAAAATTTTTACCGGCTAATTTACAGTTTTCACTTCTCAAGTTTATATCGTCAAGGCATCGTCGATTTTTTAATAATTGGCAAAATTGCAGTTGAGGGACACCTCGGCTAAAGCACGCTTTTAAATTTGCTATAAATGTGTAATCGACCCATTCGCCTCGACACCAACTTAACGGAGCTATCACCATTCCGCAAATTTGTCGTTCTCTATTGAAATTTTTTTTTCACTTTTTTATTTTAAAAATAATTATTTAAAAAAATATTATTTTTATAATAAAAATTAAAAAATTTTAAATTTTTTTAAAATTTCCTTTTAAAATATAAAATAATAATCTCACCCATCGTTAATGATGTAAACTGGACCACCTTCACAACCTGGCACCGAATTAGCGTCAGATAAAATAATACAATTTTCATCACCAACAATATTACTAATAACGCCACGTGCAATTGAATTGATAAATATTGGATTACCAAATGGCGTTGATTCAATTTCTGCAATAAATCCTCTCACTGGATAAACGAGATCTTTTTCAATAAAACAATTTAAAGCCTCACGAGCAGATGAAATTGAATTTTCATAAAATTGTACTTTAAGTCCTATTATCAAAAATACTGGCAACATTGAATCATTACGTTTATCGAGTAGTTTATTAAATTTCCAAGATGTAAAGAGATTATCGAATGTTTCCTTTAAAATTGAACATTTCCAAGCCAATACTACAATGCTTTCATTTTCCTCAATTTCTTTATTCGATGATTTCTCCCAAAAAATACGAAATTTTAACAAATCACACAATTTTTGGGGAATTTTGAAAAATTCATTCACCTTCAAATTAGCAAATAAATTTGCAATTTCTCCATTATTTTGTATTAATCCACTAATTAATGAACCATGTGTGAGCACCCAATTTTTCGAAATCAAAATTCCAGAATAGCCAAATATATCCTTTTGTTCGCCATCAAAAGACGAGATATGTGAGATCAAAACATTTTTTTGTTTCATTATTATTGAATAACTGTTAAATAAAAATTTTTTACAAAAAATTCGGGACAATTTGAAAAAAAAAATCTAAAATTACGAAGCTGAAGTACGCAATGTTTATATAAACAATTTTTAAAGAAATAATTTTTTAAAATGAAAAATTCTATAATTTTTTTCCTTAAAAAATATTTTAATTATAATTTGTTGTTTAATGAAAACTACAAGAAATATTTTTTAGGCAAAAAATTATAGAATTTTTCATTTTAAAAAATTATTTCTTTAAAAATCGTTTATATAAACGTTGCGTACTTCAGCTTCGTTGGAAATTCGAATTTTTATATTTATACACTCAGAGAAAAGATTTCTTTGATTTAAAGAAACCAAAATTATTTTTTTTTTATCATTAAAAATAAAATTTTCTTTGAAACCAAAAAAAGCTTAGTGCATTAATTCAAAGAAATTCGACAATTGATATAGGGTCCTTGATTTGAAGTAAATTAAAAAATTTCTTTGAAATCAAAATAATTTTTTATTTTAATCAAAAACAATTTATTTGAAACAAATTAATTTTTTTTGTAAAGAATTCTTTTTTTCTGGGTGTACCATATTCTAATCGAATAAAATATAAATTAAAAGAAAAACAAAAATTGATGCAATTTTTTTTTAGTGCAACATTTTTTTTTTTTCCCCCTCCATTGAAAAACGTGAGTACTTTATATATAGATTGATCGAGAATGTTTATAATTCTCTGGAAAAGGTCGATTTAATCGTCAATATAAGTTGCGGGACGAGAAAATCATTTACTCGAGGGATGAAGGGAGGGGGGGGCAATGGTACCGAGGCGTGTCTATATGTTGTTGGACTAGTTTTTGCTCAATGCACCGGTAGACCGCTTGGCACCTCAACTATATAGATCTACTATAATATTTACACAACATATTCAAAGACCTGGGTTGGGTTTTTTCTTTTTTCTTTTTCTCTCCATGTGAATAATAATAATAGGTTCAAATATTCTTATATTCTATACACACGTAACGATATAATACGTAATCTATAATTTTACACTTTGCACACATAATGAATCGTTCTCATTTTTTTTTCCCCCAGAAAAAAAAAATCAACGTGCGGAGAAATTTCATCTCGGGAATTTCCGTAAAAAATTCAATTTTTGATAAAATAATTTTTAAAAAAATTTTAATATTTAAAAATTTGAATTAAATATTAAAATTCCCTAAAAAAATAAAAAGTATCTCATATATTTAGATATGATCTCTAGATCGTACGATGCAGAACCTTTGAGGAACAAGTGATACAACTGCGGAACAAGTAGTAAACTTTTGCTTTGGTCAGCCCTATACAATATTTCTCGATTTTTCGCAATAGTTCAATTTCGACTCGTGTTTATTTAGAAAATAATTCTAAAAAAAAATTTGAGAAAATAAATTAATCAAAAATGAAATTAACAATTATTTTTTATAACAAATACTAAAAAAAAATCACCGAGTTTATTTTTTCAATATATTAAATGAATTAAAATTTTTGAGAGATGATGTCATAATAGAAAAGATATATAAATTTATAATGTAAAATCTAAGAATAATGATAATAATGCCTAAACCTAAACGCGGTATATTTATAGTTCATTTATTATAATCTATTCTCCATAAGTATATATAATAGCCCACTCACCAGAAACAGTTCCATATATGAGCATACGTGAGAAATATTCACGATCAACTGATAGACAATCTCTATATACTATATATATATATATATATACAAAATGATATATATCTTATTTCTTGATAGGTCACTTTTCTACAGAACTAAATCAACGTGATTTGCAGGTGTAAAGTGAGGACAGACTTTTATCTTTTCCAAGAAATCAATCGTATATATATATGCGATCAGAACCTTAACAAATAGCGAGATAGTAAAAAAGAAAATTCCTCAAAATTACCAACTATAAAAATGTATAATATAAAAAATAACGGTTTATAAAAAAAATCCCTTTTTTTAATTTATATATCATATAAAAATAGTTTGACTAAATTAAATTTAACTAAATTAAATTAATTTGCACCATAAAAAAAATTAACATCAATATTTGCGATTAACCAAAAAAAAAAGTATATGTTTACTTACGAATAACTCGAGGCACACGGAAAATATTTCTTGCTGTTCGACTCACCTGAAACGTAAAACAAAAATTTGCATTAGAATTGTAATTAGAATTAAATTAAAATACGTATTTTTAATTAATAAAAAAAAAAAAAAATTCTAAACGAAAATGAAGAGAAATGGGAACGCTGATGAAGGAGATATTTTAAAATGAAACATCCATAATTCAGAGACTTAAGATTATATTGTAGTTTTCAATGAATCATAAATCAGAAATATACGAATGAATTCATGCAAGTAATATATATTGCATTATAATGAACAAGATGGACAACTATTGTGATGCTCAATTAATAAATATACACACAGCCTCGTTCTACGACTTCATATTCTAAATACAATATTCATTAAAAAAAAAAAAAAAAAAAAAAAAACGAAGAATTTATATTTGGTTAAAATTTTATTTATTATTTATTACGATTAATAAATAATAATTAATTATTATAAAAATAAATAATAATTATAATTATTATAAAAATAAAAATTTTTAAAAAGTATTTTCCCTGGGATAAAATCGTGAATCATAATCAGTTCTTGGAAGTTTTAGGAAGCACAGGACCAACTCCCTCTTTTATTATTTTTTTAATATATGCAGGTGCGTGAGTCACTACTGTTATATATTGCAGGTAACAGATGTTTTCAGATAAAATTAATCTGAAAGCATTCCATCTAGTAAAGCAAACAAGGACAAGTTCTGTTACATAAATTCTCAGCAATATATACATATATATTACAACCACATTTAAAAAAAAAACATATAAACTTTTCCTCATATAAATATTCTCATTTGCGCTATGCAATTGATAATTTAATTTTTATATTAAAAAAAAAACAAATAAAAATGGATAAAAATTTAAGGAAATTAAAGTCAACTTGGGTGTAAAATTTTCGATGTTAAAAATCAATCCAAAAAAGAGCCAAAAAAATCAATTAACGTTAAATTAACTCCCTTTCCAAAAGGGTGGGACTTTTAAAGAATCTCAAGTTAAAATCTAACTTCCTTTTTTTTACAGTGTAAAATAGAAAAAATAGTAAATGAGGAAATGTAAAATATCTGGTGTACCTATTTAAAATATGTTTATGTGTAAAGAGTGAAGACGGTGGAGGGGGGCAAGAGAGGCATATAGCTGCTGCACAAGATAGTCGCCTAGACAGCGTGGCAGCAGCGAGAGAGATTCAAAATAAAAGGAGAGTCAACTCTCGCGTATACATGTATATATATCCCGCAGGTACAGTATATTACAGTAATGATCTACGAACGGCCGTGACACCGAATCCAGTCTCGCTCGAATGAAAGCAAGGCACGCGATCGAAGACTACAAATGCACAAAAAAAAAAACAAAAAAAAAACTCCATAACCGGATTTCAATTCACAAACTTAAATTCTCCACATGTTTCATAAGAAATGACAACATCAAAAAATACAAAAAAAAAATAAATTAAAAATAAAAATGCAACTTCACATCAAGGAAAAAATCAAAAATATACATTCAAGGACAAAGAGAGACGTGCTGCATCGAAATACGATTCTGCAAAATGCAAGAAACAAAAGATTCACTTTTTTAAAAAAATAATACCTTCGAATATATAAAGATTCCTGTTTTATAATTATTTAGAAACATCGTTATTCTTTATAATTATGGAGTTAATATAACACTGTTGCAAAAATTCATGATAAAACATACTTCTTTAAGTAAAAATTGCTAGAAAAAATTTTAGTTTACAAAAAAATATATAATAATCAATATTTCTATTATAAAAATAAACAAAAATCCAAGAAAATAAAAAATCAGACAAGTTGAGTTGCAAACGCACTGAAACGTAAGGTAAAAAAAATTACTGAATTAGAATCTACTAAAGAAAAAACATAAAACTAAGTACAACATGCAAAAAGTTACCAATGATTTCCACAACCATTGGTAACTACTAACTACAAATAAAACTACAAGCAAAAGTTACCAAGGATTTCTACAACCATTGATAACTACTAACTACAAAAAAAACTACAAGCAAAAGTTACTAATGATTTCTACAACCATTAGTAACAACTAACTAAAACTACATGAAAAAAGTTACCAATGATTTCAACAACCATTGATAACTACTAACTACAACTACATGCAAAAAGTTACTAATGATTTCTACAACCATTAGTAACAACTAACTAAAACTACATGCAAAAAGTTACCAATGATTTCTACAACCATTGGTAACTACTAACTACAAATAAAACTACAAGTAAAAGTTACCAATGATTTCTACAACCATTGGTAACAACTAACTAAAACTACATGCAAATGTTACCAATGATTTCTACAACCATTGGTAACTACTAACTAAAACTACACGCAAATGTTACCAATGATTTCTACAACCATTAGTAACTACTAACTACAAGCAAATGTTACCAATGATTTCTACAACCATTGATAACAACTAACTACAACTAAAACTACAAGCAAAATGTTACCAATGATTTCTACAACCATTCGTAACAACTAACTACAAGCAAAAAGTTACCAATGATTTCTACAACCATTGGTAACTACTAACTACAAATAAAACTACAAGCAAAAGTTACCAAGGATTTCTACAACCATTGATAACTACTAACTACAAAAAAAACTACAAGCAAAAGTTACTAATGATTTCTACAACCATTGGTAACAACTAAAACTACAAGCAAAAGTTACTAATGATTTCTACAACCATTAGTAACAACTAACTAAAACTACATGAAAAAAGTTACCAATGATTTCAACAACCATTGATAACTACTAACTACAACTACATGCAAAAAGTTACTAATGATTTCTACAACCATTAGTAACAACTAACTAAAACTACATGCAAAAAGTTACCAATGATTTCTACAACCATTGATAACAACTAACTACAAATAAAACTACAAGCAAAAGTTACTAATAATTTCTACAACCATTGGTAACAACTAAAACTACAAGCGAAAGTTACTAATAATTTCTACAACCATTGGTAACTACTAACTAAAACTACACGCAAATGTTACCAATGATTTCTACAACCATTGGTAACTACTAACTACAAGCAAATGTTACCAATGATTTCTACAACCATTGATAACAACTAACTACAACTAAAACTACAAGCAAAATGTTACCAATGATTTCTACAACCATTCGTAACAACTAACTACAAGCAAAAAGTTACCAATGATTTCTACAACCATTGGTAACTACTAACTACAAATAAAACTACAAGCAAAAGTTACTAATAATTTCTACAACCATTGGTAACAACTAAAACTACAAGCGAAAGTTACTAATAATTTCTACAACCATTGGTAACTACTAACTAAAACTACACGCAAATGTTACCAATGATTTCTACAACCATTGGTAACTACTAACTACAAGCAAATGTTACCAATGATTTCTACAACCATTGATAACAACTAACTACAACTAAAACTACAAGCAAAATGTTACCAATGATTTCTACAACCATTCGTAACAACTAACTACAAGCAAAAAGTTACCAATGATTTCTACAACCATTGGTAACTACTAACTACAAATAAAACTACAAGCAAAAGTTACTAATAATTTCTACAACCATTGGTAACAACTAAAACTACAAGCGAAAGTTACTAATAATTTCTACAACCATTGGTAACTACTAACTAAAACTACACGCAAATGTTACCAATGATTTCTACAACCATTGGTAACTACTAACTACAAGCAAATGTTACCAATGATTTCTACAACCATTGATAACAACTAACTAAAACTAAAACTACAAGCAAAATGTTACCAATGATTTCTACAACCATTGATAACGACTAACTACAAGCAAAAAGTTACCAATGATTTCTATAACCATTGGTAACTATTAACTACAAATAAAACTACAAGCAAAAGTTGCCAATGATTTCAACAACCATTGGTAACAACTAAAACTACAAGCAAAGTTACCAATGATTTCTACAACCATTGATAAATACTAACTACAACTACATGCAAAAAGTTACCAATGATTTCCACAACCATTGGTAACTACTAACTACAACTAAAACTACAAGCAAAAGTTACCAATGATTTCAACAACCATTGGTAACAACTAAAACTACAAGCAAAGTTACCAATGATTTCTACAACCATTGGTAACATCTAAAACTAAGTGCTACATGCAAAAAAGAAAGAAAAAGAAAGAACTTAAATAATTTACAAATTATGTTACAACTATTGGTTTCTACGAAAGAAAAAAAGTACAAACGATATCACAGCTATGGAGTCCTTGGTTGCAGTTCGTTTGCAACTCGCTCTTGTTCGATTTTTTAGTTAATTATTACAATAATACATTTTGATCGTATTTACCATATTTATACAGAATATTTTCAAAAAATATGAAAAAAAAAATTTTTTCTCAAAACTGAATTTATGATTTCACGCCACTTCCTGGCATTTCATTATATTTACATATATATATATGTGAAACAAAACAACCCAGCTCAATTTTTCCTATTGCTTTTCAGCGGAATTTTCCTTTTAAATTCCGATAAAAGTCGTAATAATTTTTTTTTAAAAAAAGGTGATTATTTTAAGTAGAAATAATAATGGCCTTCGTGCACGATCCAATTATTTACTCTATAATTATGGTCACCAAGTGGAAGATTATAATTATATATATGCACACACAGGGGGGAAATTTTCTTATAGTCCAAGAAGTATTTGCTTTCGACTCAAGTTTGCCCTTGAAAATATATTTCAATTTATTATACACACATATATATTTTATATATATGTAAAGTAACGAAAAATCGAAAATAAAACAATATAAATAGATATTTCATTTCCGTTTTAAAAAATGTATTTTGAAAAAAAATAAACGTAAGGAATAGAAATATAAAAAATGTGCAGGATAATAATAAGAAAAAAGTATAAGATTAAACAAGGAAGTAAAGAGAAAGAGGGAAATCAAGGTTCGTCCAAGATTTTTCATTTTTTTTTTTCCTTTAAGAAGGAAGGAAGGAAGAAAGGAAACTCTGGTCGTCCATGAGTTTGCAAAATACATTATAATATAGTGGATATATAGAAAAACCACAATGTAGTGGCCCGCGGAGCCGCAACTGCGCAATTCTTATACAAGAATGTGGTTATATATCATAATCAATCGTGATAATATTAAACATATTTTCATTAATTGAGGAACCTTCCTTTTATTTATATTTAATTCAAAAATTTAGTTTTAGTAAAAAAAAAAATTTTTTTAATTATTACTTACAAAAAGGTATGTACAATTATTAAACTCATTCTAGAAGCCAATGACAAAATTTATATAACTGTCAGTGCAGTGAAATAGAACCTAATCAAAATTGACACGAACATAACAATTCTTAAGTTACGATTTTTTTTTTGCCCGCGAACCGATATATATATATTTCATAAAGAAGTAGTTAAAAATAATTATTACTCATAGCGCAATACTCGAATATATTTATATGGTTGACTTTTTCCTTATTTTCCATTATCAAAAAATATTCTGAAATTGAGAATATATCTTTGGTAATTTTAGAAAAATATTTACATTTTTTTTTATTAATTTAGTATACTTTACTCTTAAGAATATTTTCTATATTTAAAACATTCTTATTTTAAGAGTAAAATAAACTGATTTAAATAATAAATTATGTAAAAAAATATATTTCTAAAATAAATTCCATTTTATTCTCAATTTTCGAATATTTTACTATTTTATTATACTTTTTTTCGATATATTAAATTAATAATAATTTAATAGTTGACATTCCTAACATGTGACAGGTCATTTCAACTCTGTTTGCTCTATTTCACTTGACGCGTTACTTTTATTGCGGTATGAAGGAAAAGGCGGGTGGCAAATTGCCAATATGTGACATGTGGAAAACCTGTCTATAGTGTACACGAGAGATCGTGAAATTCATACTAATTGAAAAGCTGATGAAACTATTCTTTGAAATGACTCGTCGAATTTCACGCCAGTATAATAGAGCGATGACACTGAAAATTGTCTTTGAATTTTTTTTTTTTTTTTATATATACTCAATAAGATATTTACAAATATCATATAGCCATCAGGAAATCCTTGATGAAAATAAGAGAAGAAAAATTCAATATATTTATAATAATGCAAATTTCTGAACTTGACTTGTCAATAAAACCTTAGGTTTCAGAATAGAAAAAAAAATATATTATTTAACCTACAATATTGAAAAAAAATATTTCCAACTAACAAATATTAACTAACTAATTTAATTTATAATCTAAAAATTATATTTCAAAATATAATAATAATAATTTGAAAAAATATATCGAAAAATAGAAATGAAAAAAAAAATTTACACATGTTCACACGTTTCGGTGATTTAAAATCAAGTTGATTGTTTTTAAGGTGTGTACTTGGCAGAGACATGAATGCACCAAAGAGGTGCGAGAGCAAGTAAAGGTGGATAAACGCGTCAAGAATTGAAAAAGAATTTTTCCTGCAAATGAATCGGCAAGCATGTGTATGAATTGCTATGCGTAACCAACTCAAAGAGCAAATGTGCGCGATTGGAAATAATAAAATATACTGACGTTAAATTCAATTTATTTCGCATAAAGTAAAAAAAAAAGAAAAAAAAAAATTGTTAAAGTGCAATTTCATTGAAATTGTGAATTCAACCAATTGAAATTAATCGAATAAGGAATATTTTTACAATCTACTCTTAAGATAAAGTAATAGATTTTCACACACTTCATTATTTATAAAAAAAAGAAGATGAAATCCATAGAAATGAATTGAAAAAAATAATTTCTTTCAAAAAAAACATAACATTTTTGGAACTAAAAATTCTTTAAATTTAAAAATATTAATTATAATAATAATAATAATGATAATAATAAAATATTAAAATATTAATAAATATTAATATTACAAAAAAATATAAATTATATTAATAGCATGGGAATTCTTTTAAAAAAATTCTTTTCCAATCCTTGATAAAAAAATTATAATCATCGAGATATAATTTAATTAAAAACAGTAAATTACAAAAAAAAATATTTACTTACGAATAATTTGACAGAAAATATCACTTGTTTGACTCACCTGAAACAGAAAATAATAAATACTTTATTAGAATCGTTATTAGAATTGAATTAAAATTAAAATTAACATTATTTTCAAATTCATTACTCATTAGTTATAAATTTTTGTATATTATTTTTTTTAACCAAAGTTTTATTTTGACAACAAAATTTTTAATTGTGCCAACAAAAAATTAATTTCCATTTTCTTATACACTGAAAACGAAAATTTATTTGATTCAAATACTCGATTACTTGAGTATTATCAAATAAATATTTATTTGATCCAAATAATTTTTATTTGAATTAAATAAATTGTATTTGAACCAATAATTTCTGTACTTGAAACAAATACCATTTAATTGACTCTTAAATAATAATTATTTGATACAAATAAATATTTATTTGATAATAGTCAAGTAATCGAGTATTTGAATCAAATAAATTTTTTTTTCAGTGTAAGATTAATATTGAGAATTCTATTGGAAAAATTGTTTTCCACTATTTCTGGAAAGAAAAATTATTTGAGATAAAATTTTCTAAAAATCATAAGAAATTTTTCCAATAAAGAATAATTTTTTTATTTTATTTTTTTTTTTAAATTGAGGTCAGTGGAAATTAGTAAATTTGTATGGTGCCTCAGGTTCTTGTGACATTGAAATGCGTCCCTGGTTTCGGGGCGACGCGACGTTGACGCTTTTTTTATATATATATATATACTGCGTCAAGAATAATTTTAATCTATATGCGATGTGTATGGCCGTTTTTTCCCTTTAATCAAAAAAAATATACGCAATGTCTCATTATTTGAGAACGAGATCTGGAATACCTCTAATTATCTATAAGGATGGACCCTTTATATACAAAAGTGTCAACTCTGTTTTGACGACGTCGACGAAATATGTAGCAAAACCCTTATATATATATATGAAAGTCAAATGGAGGACTTTTCAAACTTTTTTCTTTTTTTTTCTTATTTTCAATCTCTCAGTTTTAGAAAACTTTGACGTCAGAAACTATATACATACACAAATACATACAAAGAGTTTTTCATTCTCTTCAGTTCAAAGGAAATCGTCATTATTCATTCATATATGAAAATAAAATTATAACATTCTAATTTTATAAATTTTTTTTTTACACTTTTTTATACATAATTTTGACTCGGGGTGATCGATATTATTTTTATTACGTGCTTCCGAGTGATAAATTAAAAATAATTCTAATAATAATAATAATTTTAATACATTAATAAAAATATAATTTAATAAATAATTTTATTTTTAATTTATATTAAAAAATACTGTTTTGACAAATTAATGGAATATTATAATTAAGTAATTATTTTGATTTTAATTACTTAATAATTTTAATTGAATACTAAAATGTAATTTAATTAAAATTTCGACTTCAATGATAAAAAAAAAAAACGTTTATTTAAAGACATATTTGGTGGTTTTTATCATCATTTCATATTTATAATGCACAGTTATATTTATCACAAAGTAAATCGGCGAGTCTGATATCTAGTTTGCAATTAGGACCTCCTCGTGTTCACATAACTTGATGACACGTGTCAGACGATTTCTATCGAGAGATGAGATACACGTGTATCCGAAAATTGGTTTCTTATGTTTTTATATACTATATATCTTTTCGCTATATACCTGTGCATCATAAACGAATATGATGCTGAATAGACATGATTCGATCATAAAATCTATTTATTTTTTCATCAAAAAAAAAACAAAATAAAAATTTTATCACTATATAAAATTTTTTTTTCAACAAAACTTGTCTATCTTCGCGGATGTTAATTTCAAATTTCTATTTAGCCGAATTATATACAATTTTTATTTGAAACAAATTCATAAAAAA
Source organism: Leptopilina boulardi (assembly GCF_019393585.1). Classification (NCBI taxonomy): domain Eukaryota; kingdom Metazoa; phylum Arthropoda; class Insecta; order Hymenoptera; family Figitidae; genus Leptopilina; species Leptopilina boulardi. The sequence continues at coordinate 264,844 of NW_026138017.1, forward strand.
ATTTCCTTTTTTTTATTTATTTAATAATTATTTATTCATAATAATAATAATAATAATAAATTTAATTACTATTGCATTTTCAATTATTAAATTTATTAATTCAATTATTGTTATAATTATCAAATATTTCCAAAAATTTTTTTTTCCTTCAAATTTTGAAAGAAAAAAACACCCTAAAATTTTATTTTAAATTAATAATTTATTTTGAAAATTGATTTTCGGAAAATTTTATTTTTTTCTAAAACATGTGGGCGTAAAAAAAGAGGGTATATCTTCAATAAAATATAAATCGTGTAGACATATAGACAGCTCGATATGTACCTATATTCTCTCTGTGGCTCTTAATGAGCTTTTCTTGAAGAAAGCAGCAACTACTTATTACGAAGATTGTAGACTCTATTTTGTACCTTGTTCTTCCCACCGTTACAATTAGACTATACCAGAAATGAGGGGCAATATATATATATATATATATATATAGAAAGAGAGAAAATGGGGAACAAGGTGCAGAAGATAGAAAGAAGATATCTTTTTGAATGGCAGATAGAGGGAGGCAAAGAGTGAGATAGAAAAAAAAGAGAGAGGGGGAGAGAGAAAAAAGAGAGAGCAAAAAAGGGAGAAAAAAAGATAAAAATATGTCACGAGAGAAAACGTCAAAGTGAAAAGATAGAGGGGTGTTCTTCAGGAAGACTCGGACACCCGTTGAGAGGTATATTAGACGGTGGTCGTCACGACGCCATCATCACAACCCTACAAGTCGTGCTACGAGTATCCAAGTTAACCTTATCTTTGATATCAACGCAACATTTCAAGGTGCGTGTTTAAAAAAAAAAAAAAAATTTCAATTTTTTTCCATATTTTTGCAAATTTTATACATAGTGATTTTTTTCCTATACTTGCAAATTAAAATTACATTTTGTCATTCCGATTTCAAAAATTAAAAAAAGAATTTTGCAAAAATAGATTTTGCATAACTGACTTTAAAGAAAAAAAATCAAGACTACATTTTTCGAAATTAAAAATTTTGTAATTAAAAATATTTTTCCTTCAAAAATATGCCTTTTCTTCTATCTACAATAACTCGAATGGCAAAAAAGAAAATATCATACAATAAGTTAAAATATTCTTTATGACTATATTTTATAAATTTATTTATGTGTAAGCAAAAAATTTCAAAGCAAATATAAATTTTTTCTATTATCTGTATATATATATAAAAAAATAAAAAAAGCAAATATCTGAATCATATATATCTGACAAGAATAGGCAAAATATACTCATGCACTTGAAAATCTATTTTTATTACTTGTAGTTGATTAAAATGGAAATGGAAAAAAAGTGCTATTTCCGGACGCGTCAATTTAGAAAACACTTTTATAAAAATGGAATAATAAACATTTTACTAATGATCAATTTTAAGTTTTATGTACATGTGTATTTATGTACATACGGACTAATGGATATATAAGCGCGAGCAAGTAATATTTATTCTAATGAATATACATTGTTCACTGAATAAATAGAAGTTAAATGGCATTTGCAGTGAAAGAATATAAATGAATTAATGACGCGAACAAGCTTTCTTATTCTCACTACCACAAAAAAGTACATTCCAATATTTAAAAAAAAAAATCAAATCTTAAAAATTTTTAATTAAATTTAAAAAAATTTTTTGTTTTTTAAAAATTATTATTTAAAAAAGTACAAAAATACACATATTATTTCCAACTTTTTTATATAATGTATATATAAGAAATTTATTTATACCATAAAGGAATGCAAATAATGATAATGAACGGGCATTTTAAATATGGAAACAATCTTGTCGTGCATTATATAGCAAACAAATATTTGCTAACACGTCTCGAGTTTATATTAAATTCTATATACGATGTGTGTGTGTGTGTATATATGATAGGATAATGTTTCTATATAACGGTGATGTACTTTTGCATCGACAACAATTATAAAATATACAATATAATATTTATCGCAATAAATATTCGTGCGAACCAACACAGAGGAAAGATAACGCGACAAAAATAACTATTTAAAAATTATTACATAAGAATTTCTGATAAGACCCTTTTTTTTTGTTAATTATCATTATATATTTATTAATTAATGACATTATCAGTCATACATTTTTGCAACTAAAAAACCAATTAAAAAATTTATTAATCTATAACTGCACATTTCTTATCATTTAATTTAAAAATAATAATTATATTTTTTGTTGAATTTATTATTATTATTATTATTATTAATTATTGCTATTATAATTATATTTATTTGAAAAATCCATGAAAAAGAAAACTACTCAGAAAAATTGTGCGGAGCATTTAATTATTTGTCTCTAATAAAACGGAATCGTGCAAATAATTTGACAAGAGGAATAAAAATGCAGAAAAAAACATGACTTGAACAATAGAATATGCGTCCAGCTGTCTGCAGATACTCGACTGTCAACTAATTATCACTTAATTCCTTTCAATTGAATCTGATAACGTAAAAAAAAAAGGAACATGTCCAAGTTTCCAATGAAATTAAATTAACCAGAGTGTAACAATTTTTAACCCTTTAACACGTAATTATTATCTATTTCAAGATCATATAAATGTAAATTTTAATTTACATTCATTTTTTTTTCTAATTTTGGAGAAAAATCCTATAAGTTAATTTTTTTTTTGTAAGTTAACAATACGAAAAGAAAAATTTTACAGTTTTGACAAATAAGAAGAATAATTTTTTTTTTTGCTTCCGAATAATAAAAAAAAAAAAAAAAAGATGACTTGGCAAAATATATTTCCAAAAGGAAATAAATGACAGAATAGATTATAATTAAAACAGAAAACGTCACTACTATTTTACGTAGCAAATAATAATTGACTTGGGGAAATGATATAGAAATAAACACGAGAATTTGAACTATGGAACGTGTGTTTTTGTCCATTTTACTACGAAACATGAAAGAACTTGGGATCATACGATAATAATATGTACATGAGTAATAATATTTGGAATTATATTTTCAAAAAACTATGGGGCATCAATTTTTTTTTTAATCAAATTAAATTCATCAATTTTTTAATAAAAAAATAATTTTTTTTTTAAATTCACAAATATTAATATTTAATTATTAAAAATATAATTAACTACGTACAGTAATTAATAACAAAAAAAAGAAAATTAATCAATTAATCTGATCCTACTTTATTTTTTCTTGAACTTTATATTCTTTTTTCTATTATCACGCGCATCATATCAAATAAAAGTATAGCAAAAAAAATTTCTAAATAAAAAATAGTAATAGTAAATTGTAATAGCAAATTTGAAAAAAAAAATGCATTATTCCCAAGAAATGTTAATTTTTCTCAATAAAACATTTTCAATGTTTTGTTATCTCGTAAATGTTTTAATGAAAAATCAAATTAATCACAGTAGAAAGAAAATTTTAAATTTATATAATTTGATTTATAAAACAAGTTTCTAATTCGATTTTAAAATCGTTAATGTTTCATTAATGATAATAAAATCATTATAAAAGAATTATAATAAATACTTAAACACTTCGAAAGAGGTACAAGTTTTTTTCCCCCTTTATTCATTGTAAAAATGTATAAAATTAGTACATCGATAAAAAAAAAAAAAAAAAAAAAATTTTTTTATCTTAATAAATTTTTTTTTCTTGTCGATAAGCTGATTAAAAGAAGAGAGAGAGAGAGAGAGAAAAAAAGTAGTCTTGTCACTGCTGCGAATATTTTTACTTCACTTATCTGTGTGCGAAGGCGATTATTAATTATAGACTGTCGTTTTCATCCAAGTATAATAAGTATGATTTTCCCCTTCGCGCGTTTCCGTAAATTCAATTCTATCAGTCTCGTGCTGCTTTCGTAATGACCGATTAAATTGGTTCTTGACTTGTGGAGATGACATCACACAAGTCTCTTCGATGAGTGTTAAAACACTATATTGCAGCATCAAGCGACACTTGTTCATCTTCGCGAATACATTCACGCATTTAATTAAAAAAAAAAAAAAATTTTTTTTACTATTTACACTATTTTTTTTTTAATTTTTCAAATCTATAAGGGAAATTTTAAATGAATTTTCCTATAATCAAAAATAATAGAATATTCCACCGAAAAAATTTGCAAATAAAAAAAAAATCAAAGAAAAAATTAGAAATTTTTTACTATAAAACATTATTTCAAAGTCATTTTAATTTATTTAAAAGAAATCCTTTTCAAAGTCATCAAAAGAACAAACCAACTCTATATATGCAATTAAAGTGACTGGTTTATCACAATTGATTAAATATTGTGAATGAAATTACCTTCAGATGCCTTTGAGACAATCAAAAGTTTCGTCTTTTTTTTTTTTTATTTCTTCTTTAGTTATAAAGTCATTCATTTTTATTGACGAATGAATTTGCGTCATGTTAATATGATCTTGACCTGTTACTATACATCTTATCAATATATAGTAAAGTTTCATTTAATCATCCTCCGATATTAAAAGCCATTTAAAAAGTCACAAGTCAAAGATGCTTTCAATTATTAAATTAAACATTCATTTGAAATATAGAAAAAGTCAAAAAAAATTGAATTTTTTTTTCCATAAATAAATTAAATGACTTTAAAAATAATTTTCAAAAAATTTGAATTTCTTTTTTCCATAAATAAATTAAATGACTTTAAAATCTTAAAATAATTTTCAAAAAAATTTTAATTAATTTTGTAAAAAATTAAATAGTAAAAAACAAATTGTGAAAATGATTTACGAAAATTTTATCCAATTATTGTTATCAATTGTAAAAGTTGCAAAAAGTAATATTATTATATTTACAATAAAACTGATATAACTTTCGACAAATTTAAATAAAAATATTGTGTACTATTCAATAACAATATGTTTTTTCTTTCTTATTCAATATGTGGTAAATCAAAAACTCAATAACATGAATGACGTTTTTATTCTACAATTAGTCCATCGTAGAATATAAAAGAATAGAAGAAAAATTATTGTAAAATATGCAACTACGCAAACAATTATCATTTTCTGTTGATTATTTTATTATCTCCTCTATATTATGAAACTTATCAATGAATCGTTATAAAGAATACAAGACATGTTTAATATAATTTATATTTTTATGACACATTTTGTTTCCAATTAGAAAACAATTTTTTTATTTAAATTAAAAATTATTAATTTATTTATAAAAATTCCTTTTTTTCAAATTCTAATTTCTAATATTATTGAGAAGATTAATTTATAATTAAAAAATATATTTCGATAAAAGGTCAAATGACCTCAAAAAGAGGACGAAACAAGTTTAAAAAAAAAATAAAAGAATTTACATTAAATAAGAAAGAAAAACCTTGTCATTGAAAGTATTTGTGAGGTTATATTCTATTACTCATCCACGAATAAGATTTTTTTTTCTCTTCTCTCTCTCTCTTTTTTTTCTTTCTTAAAACTGTCAATGAAAATCCTCATACATTTTCTTCCGATGTGAATAAATCACACACAACCTTTAATAAAAGCAAAATGAGTCTAAAAGAATTATAATTTTTATATATATAAAGAGACTGACTTATTATCGAGAAACGAGGAATGAATTTGCAATTGCAAACGGTATATAATTAATAATAATTATTAACTAGAAGAACAAAATAAACCCAAACAGACACATCACATCCGGGAAAACTCATTCCACAATTTTCGAGTATTTTATAAATTATAAATTTTTCCAATAATTACAATTAATGATTAATAATTCTAATTATATGTTTATGTAACGTGCCTTCTTTAGTTTACGAAATTTTCATTTAACAAAATTTTCCACTAAATATAGAAATTTTATTAAATGAAAATTTACTGTACCGGTATATATAATCCAAAGAAATAATTTATATTTGAGACAAATAAAAATTTATTTCAAGCAGATAGAAAATATATTTGTCGCAAAACAAGAGAAATTATTTATATATTTGTCTCACAGTCTAATTAATATTTATTTGATTCAAATAAATTTTTATTTAATTCAAATAAATTTTTATTTAATTAAAAAAATTTATTTACGCCAAATAAATAGGCTAGTAGGCTGTAAGACAAATATATATATTTATTTAACTCATATTATGTTTGGTTCAAATAAAACATTTCTCTCGGTGTAATAAATTTTTATTTGTTTAATAAAATTTTTATTTAACTCAAATTCAAATCAAATGAGAATAATTCGAAAATTCTATTTTATAAAATTAATACAGTTCTTTAAAAATTAATAAAATTCAATTTTTGCCGGATCAATAATTACGAAAAAGGTATATAATGAATTAGTTTCTATAAATAAAATGAAAGGCATGAATTCGCAGGAATTTTGCAGTTTCAGTGCCTTTAGAGTATATATACATATTGCAAAGAACATTCCAGTTATACGCTTGTAAACCTCCTCGCTCAATTACTTCCTTTAATAACTATTATAATAGTCACCGGCCTCGATCAGGTGATCCAAAAGATAGATAGGATTACCGCGATAATGCGCGGAACCCGAGCATATAACAGAGGAAGAGAATCGCGATTAGTTACGCATGGTAAGATGGCAAATAAAAACAATTCATTTATTTCAAATACGAATCGACTTGTATTTTTTTTTTTTTTTTATCATTTCAAACATTAAAATTGAAATTAAAAATTTTTAAAGGACTTTGTCAGAAAAAAAAGAGAGGAAATGTAATTGCAATTTTCACAAGGAATGGAATTTTATGTGACTAATAAAATACAAGGAAATCTATAGTACTATAATTATATTACTTCATGCTTTTTTTTTTTAATCACTTCATCAACTTATGAGTTTCTAATATAGAAAACTAAAAAAAAATGTTTTTTCAAAATAAAAAATCCAATCAGTTTATTATATTTTTCTAATTGTAAGTGTGAAAAAATTACTCATCAAAAGCATTTCATTTTTCTAGAATTCTAATTTTGAATAATATTCCAAAGTAAATTTTTTATTTTCGAAAATTGGATATAAATATTTCCAAGAGAAATGATCAGTAAAATCGTTCGCTTTTTTTCGCGGTAGAAATAATTTTTCCGAAAAGAAAATTATGCTGAAGTCCGCAACGTTTTTATAATAACGAAAACGAAAAAATAATTAGACAATATATCTATTACTTTATGGGTTAAAATTAAAATTATTCGAGGGGTAATTGGTTTTTATGTATTAATTTCTTGAAAGTTTGTGCAAATCAAAATTAGAGATAAATAATTGACATGAAAAAATAATTCTATTTTAATTTTTCGTTTTTGAAAACGTTGCGGACTTCAGCAATATCATTCGGTTTCGGGTTAAAATGTGTCCAAAAACGGAAAATTTTGATCGAATCAGTTAAATAATTTTTTTTTCCCACTAATCGAGGATAATAGAAAACCATTGGCACATGTTGAAGGTGCAATGTACGCACTGTTAATAATAATAAAAAATGTTGAAGCCAATGACATTTCATTTACGGAAGCGCAGATCGTGTCCCGCGAGCAATTAATAATTATTAGTGGCTACGCGACCATCGACCGATGCAATTCAGCAATAATAATGCGAATCCTGAGAATTCGTTACGGAACTCGAAGGCGAGCTACTTTCCGTTCTCAGGGAGGCTGTGGAGAGCGATTTATTTATAGCGTCCTCGCCATGGCGCAAAAGGAAATCCACTTGGGGAATCTTAGCACTTTACTTTAATATATATATATATATATATAGTAAAGTGATGTTAGCGCTTTTACGCGAACACACAGATCAACAGCCCATATGTATGTAGAAGAGTATATACACCTGGCAAATGGACAACGTTGCTGCTGATGCGAGTGTCGATACTCCAAGGATACTTGGTGTGGTGCTCTGAACGCATATAAAAACCGCGATAAAACTCGTTCTTCACATTTTAAATGTCTTAAGTTGACACGTTAAGGGAACAAGCTTAAGGCCAAGGTAAAATCGTCAAGAGATAAGAATAAATATTTATCTAAACAATAAAAATAATTCACTCGACTAATAGCTATATATGCTAAAGCTATTAATAGAATATATTTTTTCTTTATATATATATATATATATATATATTCCGTTTGATTGTACCTTGGTCTTTAGCTCCTTATGCAACCCACCGAAGAGAAAATTTTATTTCATATACAGAATTATCCAAATTGGTTGAAAATTTGAAATTAAAAAAATAACAGAGAGGAAAACTAAAAATAACGAAGAAAGTTAAAAAAAAAGAATTGAACTCTCTATAGCGAGAAATTGAAAAAATTCAATCAAACAAGTTAGGTGCAATGACTTATATGAAATTGGTAAATAAAATGTCACTGGGAATTTCCAAAGACTTTTATCTTCACCAACAAATATAAATATATATAATATTCCAAGAAACCTCATCAAAGTTTGCTATATGCACATGTGTAAATTATGCCAGGTAAATATTAAATCTACAAAATGTGTCGCACTAAAAGTATATGTAAATGTCAAATACATTTTGTAATGATTTTTCAAATTTTTCTCTCATATATATATATACTCAACACGAGTGAACAAAAGTGAATTTCTAATGCTATATTTAGCATATAATATAAGCAAATTTAAAATAGGATTTACGGAATTATCATTCATCAAGAGAAAAAAATATCTATCTCTCTCTCTATTCATATTTAAAAATCACATGTCATCATTATTAAATTATTATTCATGTATAATTTGAGAATACAGAAAATTTTGTATTAAAAAAATTGATCTTATTTTTATTGCACGACAATTTTCAAATATGAGAAAAACACAATTTCCTTTAAGGAAATAGCAAAATTTTATAATTACCGAAATTCTATTTAACAAAATTTTCATTTAGTTTGTAAATTGTAATTAAAACTTTATTTATTAAATTTATTAATTTATTTATTAAACAAATTTTTTAAATTAACCAAATTTTTAATCATCTGTGTTTAAAAATTTAACAGATTTTTATTACTTTTATTTAGCCAAATTTTTATCTAGCATTTTGTCGATTTCGCAAACAAAAAATACAAAGTGCTTATATTAATAAATTTTTTGATTTTAAAATTAATACAAAAATAAAGAGTTTATTGCACAGTAAAAACAAAGTCTTAAACCGTTTACACCTTAAATTAAGCCCATATATTTTGCATAAGTCTGTCCTTTTTTAATTGGTCTGACTCCGTTTACACCTTAAATTCAGCCTCAAAAATAGGCTGAAATCAAGATTTCTTTTTTAGTGTGTGGGCCAATTAAAATTTTTGGTAAAATTCAATTTTTATCATTTCTAATAATTATATTATATTTATATTATAATAATAAAAACAAAGTCTTGCGGTTAAATTAAACTTTGAACAAAGAAGATTCAGTGAAATAAAATAATTTAGCCATTAAAACTACAATTCAATTAAATATAGAAATTGGGCTGAATAAAATTTGGGCTGAATAAAAATTTGGTTAAATTAAAATTATGTTATGACGAATTATTTTAAACTAACTTTAAAAATTTATGAATTAAAAAGTTTATTAAGTTAAATTATTAAATTAAATTACATTAAAATTTATAAAACAGAAAATTTTTTTAAATACAAATTTAGTTATATCTAAAAAATTACTAATAAATAGAAATTCAAATATAAATGAAAATTCAAGAAACTAGAAAATCAGCTATAGATAAAAATTTACTAGAATTTCGGCAAAATTTAATTAAATGAACATTCTGTTAAATATAATTATACAAAATTTTCCAAAGTACCTGTAACAGTAACAGTAATAACTTAAATGAAAGAACCAAAAAAATAACTAAAAAAAAATTTCTTCACATATAAAAATTCAATGTTAAACATTATCGCTACAAAAAAAAATTCAAGATATAAAATTCGCGCTATCTAAATAATTTGTTTCGCTGCTACAAAGTATACACAACAACAACCAAGAATTAATTATTGTTAAATCGTATCTTCGAAATTGAAAAAGGTCCATTAGTTTTCTTTAAGAAAAAGAAAAATATTTCCTGTTCTCCAAAAAACCTCTTTTATATAGTCTCTCGCTTATTTTTTTTTTTCTCTTTTTGTTGCGATTGCAACGGTGTGCGCCATTTCAAGATTTGACCCTCGATTTGTCAAGAGTATCTCTCTTTATATATATTTGTACGCGAGGGCTCTCGATCCACTGCGGAATGTCACCATTACTTTGTCGGATTGTATGTACGCTCGTTAACAGCATCACACATGATGATACCTCCACGAAGCAAAACTGATGAATATAGTTTTATGATTGAGAGTGTACTTCACATATATATATACATATACATAGGGGAGTTGCGCGGAGGGTCTTTTTAACCGTGTTAAATGTGTCCTATACCTGCACTCACAAATACAATCACATACATGCATGTGTGTGTATATGTTGAGGGAACCCTATGACAAAGCAGAGTTCGTTCCTTGTAAATATAGTGGTACTACGATTGCGTCTACTGTGGTCTGCAGCCTCACATCCAGTAGTCTACTTGCGCGTTGCGAGAGCCGGTTTAACATCCAGGGCCCTTTACACAGAAATCTTTGTGTGTTTTTTCCATCCGTTCCCTTTTCTTTCTCGTCTCACTTCTATTTTTTTCCACATATTACCTTTTTTGAGGTTTTTTATTACAATTTTCAATTTTCTTCAGTGTTTAGAAATTACTCAACACTCTCTCGGTGTTTTTTTTTCTTTTTTTAATATTGTGAACAAAAAAAATCAAAATATTTTATGAAAATTATTAAATTTTGTGACACTGTGTGTGTGATTGGTTTTTCTTGCAAGGGAATAGTCGGAAATAAAGGCGTGAGAAAATTGACTCTCGGCGTACGCCGACTGGCACGGATACAGACATTAACCCATCAGCGCGTATAGTCCCCGATACGAAAGTTCTTTCGCACGGCCGTTCGTGCATGTGAACGGCAACATATATAGATACGGCAACACATATATATATATATTTATAAATACAAATATACTCGTCAAGGAAAATTCTAATCCTTACAAATAGACGCATTAATTTTGATTAAGAAATTTTTATTTTTAAAAAATAAAATTCGAAAAAAATTAACTAAAGAAAAAAAAGAAAAAAAAAGAGGGACGAGTTATAACTATGAACGAATACAATTGATAAGCCGGACGTTGGGGCGGTCCGACTCGCGATGGAGCGCTACTATCGGCCGATTATGAAGTGCAGGCCCAAGTTCATGATTTGCTACGTGAGTTTCGAGAGTGAGAACGGTTGAACGACTTTCGAGTATATATCGCCAGGAAAAGTGAAAGAATTATAACGCGTGTGTATATATGTGGCTATACGAGAGAAAACGTTGGAATTTAATTCCGAATCGAAAGATTCATATCTCTCTGTACAGATAAAACACATAATACTATTTTTTTCCCACTTCCTCAACAATTGATATTTATCTTTCTCATATATATTTTTTCCTTCCTCGTTTTTTTTTTTCTTTTTTTTTGCACTCTCCTGCCTCAACTCTCGATTCCCGCGGGACACCCACGCTTCGATCTTGAGTCGCAAGGTGAGTCGTATACTGCACGCTTTTATGAACCCGTTACGATAAATTTGTATGGGCCTCCAGAGGTCCTCGATATCACGCGATTTATGAAATCTTTTTTTTTTTTTTTTTTTTTTTCTACCTTTCAATGCGCACATCTTTATTTGGTTTTCAGATTTCTTTAATTCAAAATTTTTTTCAAATATATTGATAAAACACAATTCAATATATTTATACATAAACTTGTGAATAAATATTACTAATAATTTGGTTTATTTAACAAAAAATTTTACCATATCAATCAAAATGGATATTTATTTACAATAAACCAAATTATTAATTATACAATAAACAAAAATATTAAATCCAATATTTATATATTTAGAAATTTTTTTGAATTATTTTAATAAAATTTCATTTCATTTATAAAAAAAAAAAAAATTCGAGTTAATTCTGTAATTTCTGACTAGAGTGTATAAAATATAAAAATAGTAACAAATATATTGCATGAATATATTTTAAAGATAAATAAAATAAATATTAATTTTTAAAATATTTTTTTGTGAATGCAACATATATATATAGGATAACACATAACACAAGGGCTAAATGCAATCGCGAACGCACATTTATCGCGAGTTTAGATCGTTGAATGTATACTGTCGATAATAGGGTTTGTGAGATTGCTTCTCGCGATTCATATTTTGCAACATTTGTTTCATTTATAACATATACACGGTCTTTTCAACTAAATATATGCAGATAATTAATTAGAGTAATAATAATAATAATAATAATAATAATAATAATAATAATAATAATAGATAAAATTAATAATATTAGTAAAAATAATACAATAATTAATATTAATTTTAATAATAATAATAATAATAATAATACTAATAATACTATAATAATAATAATACTAATAATAATAATAATAATGATGATGGTAATTTTTATAAAGACAGATAATGTGGAATAGCAATGTTAATACTTTTCCTATTATCAATAAAAAATATTAGTAATCCTATATATATTGAAAGAGGAATTGATAAGAAGAATCATAGTCCAAAACTAATTGCGACAGATGCAGATCATTAAACGATAAATAACGAGAGAAAATAATATATTAACCAAGTTGGTATATAATAAAATTTCCCGTATAGAGTTGAATCACACCCAGAGAAAAAAATATATATATATTTGTCCCAGAGCAAAATTTTTTTTTTACAAAAATTTAATTCAAATAAAAATTATTATTATTTTTCACCTAAATAAAAATTTTATTTTTAACTCAAATAAAAAAATTGAATCTTTGCCAAATAAAATTTTTCTATTTGATATACAAATAAAATTTCAATTTATGCCGGAAACATAATTTTTTTTATATCAAACAAATATTTAGCTCTGAGAGGTAAATATATATATATAATTTTTATTTAATTTAAATAAATTTTGAATAAAAATTTTTTGAATAAAAATTTTTTGAGAAATTTTTTTTTTTTTTGCCTCAATGAAGAGTGGGAAAATTTTGAAGCGACATAGAAAACTTTAAATCAAGTTCGATTATTCTGATGATATATAAATAGAGAGAGAGAAAGAGATATAAGGATCAATCACCTTCATGAAGGACAAATCTCTTCTCCCTTTAGCCTTGTGCTCAGAATAAGTACTTGGACTTCGTATAACCAAAGACCACTCACGACGACGACGACGACAACGACGACGATGCATATATATATACATATATATATATATATATATATATATATATATGTACCTTATATCCATTGCTATGGCTCTTCCTTATTGCAGCCGTTACAGACATCTTTGTACATAACTCGCTAGCGATTTTTATCTCTCTGCTCGCACCCGTAAGCGTAACTCAGTATGTCCTCGATCTTGGGCTCTCTCGATTTTTCCCATACTGTCGAGAGAGAGATTATAATTATTATTCGAAACAGGAACGGATTCGAAATTAACTTTTGTACAATAATTATATTTTAACTTTCTTTAATTTCTTTCTTTAATATAAATATAATAAAGAAAAGTTACCGAGTCTTTTTTTTTACAATTAAAAAAATCAAATTAATAATAAAAACTTTTTTTTTCTACTAGAAAATGCAAATAAAAATTTTATATTTTTATGCATTTTCAAATGTAAATAAAAAAAAAGGGAAAAATAATTTTCCCTCGCAAAGAAAAAAATCAAATCTCAAAAAGTATATAGCAAAATTAGATTCTCTCAAATAATGTTTGAACATAATTCAAAAGGCCTTGAATAAGACGTAGTATCGACAGGAAGTCAATAAAATACGTTTTTAACGATATCTCAATTAAACAAACTCTAAACCATAAAACTATAAAAGACATCGTTTTCCATATGACGTCGGTTTCAACAGAAATTTGCAATTTTCATTTTTCCTAAATGACGCAAACATTTTTTTTTTTTTTTTTTTCATATTTCATTCAAACGATTTTTTAATAAATACTCAACATTACAAAATTAATACACAAACATCTATAGTATTTAGGAAACAAATTTGTTTTTATTTAATTTTATTGTATTCTATGAAAGAAATTTTTGAAAAAAAAATGGAAATTTTTTTTTTTTTTAGAAATGTGGAAAAAGTACTTTCGGATCAAGAAAACAAATTTGCATTTGAAACCTTGGAAAATATGTTTTGATTTAATTTATGTGATCAAGTTTAATTCAGTAGAATTTATTACATCATGTGGAAGTTGAACGACGTGAATGGAACGCGCGGTTATCTTACGATAAACAAATCACAACTAGTAATATCTTATCCTTATATATGCTAATCTACAAGTCACGTAATAAAACGACCGGAACTATATTCTTCAAAGCAGCGAGACAATCATCTTTGTCGATGACATAATTCTCTCTGATCTCAATATTAACAAATTAGAATATATATTTATTAAAAAAAAATCTAATTTCCATATATTTAAAATTGTTTATTTCTAAACACAAAATTATATTAAATTAACAATATTTCTGAAATCCTATTATCGAATAATATATAAATTCATATTTTTTTCTTCATCAGAAATATTGTTTTTCTCAATTGAATTTCCAAACGGAAGTGTATAACGGAACCAACGTCAGAACCATATATAAATAAATATGTGTTGTGTAACAACTTATTATTATTAATTTTCCTCGATCATAAATTATCAATTGCCCTTTGGAAAAACTTAAAAATACGATCTCTTGTGAGAAGCAGGTAAATTTATAAAAACAAGATTGTGACAAGCATTATAACTATCGACTGCACAAAAAAAAATCTTACAAGAACATAACGATTTTAGTATACATGCACATTAATTTTTCAAATATTCCCAGTAAATGACGTAAAATGATATCTTATATGATAATATTAGTGCAACCTTCTACTTCATTCTAATTTCTCTTCACAGCTTGTGTAACTTAGCATTTGAAATTAAAAGAAAAAATTTATCAATAATTTTACATTCAATTAAATAAATCGCAATATTTTCATTTCTATCACACAAAACGCGCGTAGTGATTAATAAACCCTTCGCAGAAAATCTGATATTGAAAAAACACTCTTGAAATATTCACAATTATTATTCTGATAAAATTTTCAAATATATGTAAATAATATTCGAATATTATGTAAAAAATTGCTGTTTCTTTACATAAAAGTTAATATAAGTTTTCTTTCAGTTCAATTAAAAAAAAATAGTACCAACTTGTTTAGAAATCTTTATCGAAAAAAATTTGTCATAAAAAAAATTGCATTTGCTATTATAAAAATATTGCATTTAACAATTTTTTTTTTGCCAACAATTTATAAGAACTCAGAACTATTCTAATATATATATTGTAAAAAGCTTCAAAATATTAGAAAAATATAATATTAATATTTAATTAAAATATTCAATTTTATTACTTAAATTTAACTTTCTATTACAAAAAAAAAAAATTTCTTCACTTGAGTGAGTAAAAAATATTACTAAATAATCGAAAGTTTAATTTAACTTTGTTTAAATGCAGCATTAAAATAAATAAAAAAAAAAAAAAAAAAAAAAACTCGATAAATATATTTATATATCAGGAACTAACCGCATTCTGAAAAGTAGCGTGAAAAGCAAAGAAATGGAAAAATAAGGTTTCGCGCATAATTTTCCGCACACAAACAATATTATATATTTTCTCAAGAACGGAACGCTAAATCGGTAACTCACTTTGAATCGTTTCTTTCCGACCCTTCCGCGTGTAGATGGAAATATTATATATTTAAGTGTTTTACTCATTGCACGCACGATATATCTCGTGCTATGCATAAATGTAACCAAACAATTTTCAGAGTTCTCTCATAACGCTATATAGAGCCGCAGTCAAGTGAATCATTGCATTTGGCGCAAAATTCAGCAATAAATTAATTATTTTTTTTTTTAATTGTTGAATATAGAAAACCTAGAATTTTCAATTTTTTTTATTTAATTTCAAGGTCGTACTCTATTTAATCCTAAACTAATATATTAATTTATCAAGAAAAACAAAATTCTTAAAATTTACCATTCAAAGTAAGAATAATATATTCTATATACAAAATTAGAATATATATTTTAAATACTATACCGAATTTAAGAATAAATGCCAAACTATTTGAAATATATTAATTTTAATTCTAAATTTTTTTTTTGTATAAACATACATAATAAAATTTTTCAAACATTAATCAAAGTAAAAAAAAAATATTCTTAAATTGAAACTAAACCTATTTAGAATATTTTTTTTACACTTTTGATTATATATTAATTTTTTAAAAAATATAATTCAATAGAAATTTAAAAAAAAAATTATTTTTGAAAAAAACCATTTTTTATTTTGAATCCGAAGAGTTTCGTTTGTTTGAGAGTTGAAAAACCTTTGTTATATATATGTTTATACACAATAATAGTTTTATATAGTGACACGTGAGTTGACGCACGAGTTTCCGGCCGTATATCTGCTTCTCTCACGCGTAAGTACTTGTTGCAAGAAGATGAAATAGGTCAGTTTTTACATTACGATAGCATTTTCTTGCGTTATGCCATATGACTATTAAAACCATACATAATTCATGTCAACACTCACTTATATGTATATATATATATATACACGCCTTCATCTCAAATTCTCAATATAAAAATATGACATCTCCTCATTCGTGTAATTGTATTTATATACATATAAGTGTAATGCAAATCTTATAAATGACGATTTATCTAATATATCAGTTTGAAAATGACATGGCATTGCTTTTCTGCTTTGAACCTTATATTCATATATGTTGACGCAATCATCGTCTCTTTCTCCATATCTCGCGAGTATTTTGACACGAGAATACTTGATTAATTATGCAATAAGAATAGTTTACAAAGATGCAACAAATTTAATTTTAATTTTTTTTTTAAATGTTACTCTAATTTTTTTTTTCCTTCTATAAATAACGTAGAAATTTTACTGCCTCTATTATATTTTATAATATGAAAAGATGGGAAAAATATTAATATTATAAAATTATCTTTGTTATAAAGAATAATTTCTTCAAAATATTCTACATTTTCACGGAGAGAAGAGATTAACGTCAGTGAAACACGTAAATTCCGTTTCAAAAAAGTATATCCCTCCTCCTTATTTCTCTTAGTCATTAAAACAACTCTCTAAATCTGAATTAGTAAAAATGTTTACTAATTTGAATTAGTGACTCACTTTTTGCTTCTGAATTAGTAAAATTTTACTAATTCTAAAGCAAAAAGTGAGTCACTAATTTACATTAGTAAACATTTTTACTAATTCAGATTTAGAGAGAAGAAGCCTTTTCTTTATTTGCGATAGATTTATTTGAATTGTTTATTATCAACAATTAAAAATTATTTTTAAAAATAACAAACAAAAATAATTAATAATAAGTCGTTAAAAAAAAAAAAAAAACTAAGAATCAACCCCCCTTCAACTGTAATTTTCTATTAAGAAATAAAATAATTACTTCTATTTTATTTCTCAATTATTAAATGTTTACGTTTATTATGTAATTCTAAAAATAATCTCGAAATTTTTCTGAAATTCGTATATATTTCACCAGAGGGGTTTTTTTTTAAAAAAAAGAAAAGAAAAAAAAATCCTTTTTTTTTTCCTGCGATGAGAAGACACGCGAGATCTTTCGAACTCAGAGAGAGAGAGATAGAGAGAGAGAGGAGAGTCAGTAAATCGGTAGGTTGGTACATTGAAAGGTAGAGAGAGGAGAGATAGTTAATCGTTCCGCGCAAGTTAAACAGGTACTCTTTATTGTTTGGATTTTGCCGCACGTCGGTATTACGTTGCACTTTTAATTCTAAAATCGTAACTCCTCTATAATTATGGCCAACTCGCTAAACTCTCTCGCTCCTTTAAATCTTTTGTTTGGACAGGCAAAAGGATCGTTGTGAAACAAACTTAGAATGGAATTTCTAAAAATAAACGCATGCGAACAAATATATTTACACGCGGTGCATTTTTCATATATTCTAAACTATACACATATATATAAATATATTCATTCTATATTATATATATAGTACACAAAAGAAGATAAAAATCCTTTTTGATAATTTCTTGCCGCGCATTTTTAAGATTTCAAAAAAAAAATCTCATTCTTGATAATTAAAACTAGTGTGTTGAATGATTCACAGAAAAATAAAAGGCATTAAAATAAGCTGCAACGCTTATTATTTTAATCCAATTTTGCTTATTTTAATACCAAAATGGATTAAAATAAGCAAAATTGGATTAAAATAATAAGCGTTGCAGCTTATTTTAATGCCTTTTAATTTTCTGTGTTAACGATTTTAGTTCAACGTTTACAATTGGTAATTATTAAATTATTTGTTTAAAGTAGTAAAAGAAAAAAAAAATACAATAAAATGTTATACACACTGTAAAAAGAATAAGGTACTAAAATATGTACCGATTTTAGGTATTAAAATAGAACCAAAAGGCAATTTAGTACCTAAAGTTGGTATTAAATTAATACACAGAAAATTAAAAGGCATTAAAATAAGCTGCAACGCTTATTATTTTAATCCAATTTTACTTACTTTAATCCATTTTGGTCCAAAATTGGATTAAAATAATAAGCGTTGCAGCTTATTTTAATACCTTATAACTTTCTGTGTACCTCTCGTTTTACAGTGCATGAAACAATTTGCATCATTCAACATCACGAACTAGATTTAAATAAAGAAAAATTTATTTTAATTATTAATTATTATAACAATTTCCAAGAGTTAAAACACATTTTATGAATATATATATATATATAAGTATTACTTAACATCGTATTATAAACCATGTGAATTGAAATCGAGGTGTGTGTGTGTATTTTTTTTTTTTATTTTTAGTTGATCGCTTTCGATGGCGATCACGTGACGTCGTCGCGATGCAGCGTTCGATAGTTGATGCAACCACAGAGCGAGTTTACAGGCAAATAGCCAATATAATTTATATTTCTTTACACAAGTTTTGTAAAAAAAAAAAAGAGAAAAAAAAAAACAAGAACTCTTCGCGGATCCGCATAAACCGGAAGAAACATACCGCGGCATCTAAAACCTTGCTCTCTCGCACTTATCGAATAATTATAACAGATTATCAACACAAAAAAAAAATTCTCTCGACATCAAAAAAAAAAATCAATAAAATAATATAAATTATTTTTTTTTAATTCAAAAATCAACTATCATCAGGAATAACACGCGGGGGGTCTTGCCTTCAATGGGGGGGAAGTGAGGGTCTGGCAGGAGCGCGAGATCCGATTGGTTCGCGCCTCGGCCATATTATAAGCGGCTGCAGTCCGCGCTAGTTAATGTTAGCTCGAACCTCCACAAGAGACGCATCTCTGATCGTATATATATATAAATTTATACTTGATCGAAAGTATTGTATTGCAAGTTAAGTTCTCTTTAATACAATTTTTCTTGTGTTATACATTGTTCCTCACAAAGTTAAACGTGTGATTTATCTCTCTATATATATCAATACGTGTGTCGCGTTTCTAAAAAAAAAAAAGTTCGCGAGTTGTGTGTTCAGTGTTAGTGTTTCAAGAAATCGCGTCACTAAAAATCAACATTTTCCAAGCGAAAAATAAAAGGAGGATCTACTTTTGTTGATCGTTAAAAGAAGCAGGAACCAAGTTCCGAAAACGGAAAAGAAATAACCGAAAAAGTAAGTGGAGCACGTGCCATCCTCATTACACTCAATAGAGAGAAAAGAGAAGCTTTTATCTCATATCGTGCGTTGAGCTTGACAAGAATCAAAAAAAAGAACCGTCAACTTTTAATTTTACATTATTTTAAAATATATTTTCAATATATTATTTTTTTAATATTATATTTTAAAACAAATTTTTTTTCCGGAATTTATTTTCAATTTTTATTAGATAAAAAAAAATAATTTCATTTCGTTGTCTGTTTTACTCGACCCCGTATATCTAAACAGTTGTCCGTTATGATTCGCTCGCCTTTCTTGCCCCAGGATACGTGACCGAGAAATATACCTGCTAATGCCAGGTGTATTTGAAAAGAATTGAAAAACATATTCAATTGAATTTATTAATTCGTCTAAACAAAAATTCTTCCTCTAATTTATTGAAACAATATAATCTCCTTTATCTACACTGTAAAACGAAAGGTATTAATTTAATACCAACTTTAGGTACTAAATTGTTATTTGGTTCTATTTTGATACCTAAAATCGGTACTGTTTTAGTACCTTCTTTTTACAGTGTATAAAGATGTGAAAACTACGTCGTTTTTTTTTTCAAAATAAACTCGCGAGTCTTTTTGGCAAAAAATCTAATATAACCGGATATTTCAGTTCAATAGAGGAGGCGGCTAAAAGAGTCCCACACACCACTTGGATTGAAAACAAAATTGGCGGTTTAACAGGAAACATTTAGCAGAGCGAGTTGACAAGTTGACGTCTGTTTTGTCTGGGTCGTTTCTCCTTTGAGAGAGAGCCGCTCTCATCTCTTTCGTATAAAAAAAAAGAGAAACATTTTCTATTTTGCAAAGTTAATACAGAAACTCGGATTTATCGATTGGAAACTTAAATTAGAAAAATGAAACTTCACAAATCCTTTGCGACATCTTTAATAATATTATAGATATTTCACATAGAAATTGGATACCTTATTCTGAGAGAGAGATAAGTATTAGAAGCGATAAGGTATATAGAACGAGGAAAGAAGATATTCATGAGAATATTTGCGAGGGGTTGAAAATGAAGAAGAAAAAAAATTAGGTATAGGAAAAAAAAAGAGATGAGAAAGAGAGAGATATATCTATTTTTAGACTTCATTCAGAGAATCTTTAGCACAAGCAAGGTCCAAACGTTGGTTGACTCGTGCTCGTATTTCTGCGACTATACTCTCTCATATATACACGTGCTGACACAAACAATGGCTTCTGTACCTTGCTATTAAAGCACACACGAGTCCAAGACCTTCTCGCCTCTTTTTTTTTTTTTTTGCATGTATATAGCATATATATAATAGATCACAATCTTTCTCTCTGGCCTAACCGACTATACTAGGAAACGATACAGGTGGGGCCGAACCACCAACCATGACACCTGTGGCATGCCTTTCAACAAAGTCATTCACCGACATCAACCATATATATAAAACAGAATCTCACGAATTATTATTTATCATTTATCTCTCAAGGTGCCGATTACAATTACGAAACTTATTCTACTATATCATATTTACAATATCATGCACTTTTTTCAACTACGTAATTTATTGCATTATACACAGTATACCTTATCAAAACGATTAGTTACAAATAAATATTGATACAAATGATAACATAAAGGGCAATTTTCTCAGCATTTGGAAAGGTTGCGCGTTTTAATAAACACTTTTTTAAAAAAAAAGATAAGATTCATTGTTGGAAATTAGTTCAAACTAGTCTATATATAATGATAAGAGTACAATTAAATTAAATTCATGCTGAGCGAACCACGTGCGTTAGGGGATAAAATAAAAAAGGGATAAAATAAAGAGATAAGTGATGGGGAATTATTATATGGTTGGTGAAATTTGGCGGGGGCAAAAAAAAAAAAAAACAAGTCTAACCACTACTCTTTCCACGTAACAACCTATTTTTGGAAACAATCAATTAAGTCGAGCACATCGACGCCCTCGAATGGTTCCCAGAAGCCTCGAGCATCTGTCGGTATTTTTAAAGCGAGTGCAGACTGGTGCGCTTTCACGTTTGTTGCACTCTCTTAAGACGATCCTCCTCCCTTTCCTCACTCTTTTCTCTCTTTTTCTTTCTCAAAGTGATCTCCTCACGTACACACCGTTGCCTTCAAGATTCGCCATAAGCGTTGTACATCGCTCCTATCATGGGTTTGTGCCACTTGAAAACGAATAAAAATCAACACACAGACTCTTCATCTCATGGAAAAACTTTCGATCAAGGACGCGAATAAATTCTCAAGTTTCTTTTTTCTTTCTCAATACGATAAAAAATAATTTGATTCCCCCTCAAAAAAAAAAACACCTCAATTTGTCAAAAAAAAATGACAATAAATTTGCGTGATGTGTAATATAACTGCGCCAAATGTGTCTGTCTAAAGAGAATGGTGTTGACGCATTAAGAGATGATATTTCATCATCATTCATCTCTTAACTTCTTCAAAGAATGAAGAGACGGGAAAAATAGAGACTTTTCAACTGAACACGTATACATATATACGTCATACAGTGACTTATTTCTGTTTCTTCTGTTAGTTAAAATTTCATTTCAAAAATATACATTTCAATGATGTATGTATATATACAAGTTTTAAAATTATAGCTCTCAATAATCTGATTTCTTCCTGTTTTCATCAATATAAAGATGAAAGAAGAAGAAGAAGAAGAAGAAGAAGAAGAAGAAGAAGAAGAAGAAGAAGAAGAAGTAGAAGAGGAAGAAAAAGGTTGATGATCTTTAACTCTACGGGAATTTTCAAAAATAGTCATCCGACAAAGATATGATGTATCGAGACTTTTAAACGATTCTCATAAATATCAGCAATATTCAATCAGACAAGAATTCAAAGAAAATTATTTTCTCTTCACGATTGAATTAAGAAGAAGAAGAACAAGTCAAATACGGAAAGAAAATATTTTAAAAAATTTCTACTAAATATTTTAGAGAAAACGTATAAAAATATAAAATATTGATATATACGAAAAAAGTAACTTTTACTACTTTTTTCTCTACACTGTAAAAAAAAAGGAGTTAAATTTCAACTCCCTAGGGGATGCTATAAAAGTCCCACCCTTTTGGAGTTGAAGCGTAGGGAGTTAATGCTTTGCGAGTTAATTTTATGCCTAGGGAGTTAGTTTTAAGGAGTTAATTTAATTATTAACTCCCTTGTTGAGTTGATTTTTAACTCCCAACTCTTGGTGCCGTTAGCTCCCTAATTTTTTTACAGTGTACCTATAAAAATTTATTATATAATTTCTTTAAAGAAAATTTCAAATTTAAAATAAAAATATAAAATAATTTCTACAATAATTGAAACAGAATTGAAATCAAATCAAAAAAAAAAATGATGAAAGGTAAAGAAAAGACTATGGGCTCGGCTACGGTTTTCTCGTGTAAACGCGAACTGGTAGGACGCCAAGCTGTCTGCCGGAACGTGAATTCCCCACCACGCGAGCATGTGGCGGCATTGCTCCGCTTGTATCTGTGTATGCGAAGGTGGTAGTGGGTATCTACTGCTGCAGCAGCAGTTACCATCACAGCGCCCAAAGCAGCATATATATTACAATACCAATAACTCAACAACAGAGCCAGTTTTGTCCTACATACACACACACAAATAAATAAATAAATAAATATAGAGAAGTATTTTCTTTAAAGCTCCACGCTAACTATATATAACCAATGGTTAACTCAGATCGTTGTACACTTGTGCCTTTCTACATGACACTGCTTGAAAAGAAAAAAAATTAAAAAAAAAAACAAAGGGCTCTCTGTATGTTGGTCGCGCCCACCAAGTTTCTTCTCTCTTGGCTCGCGGAGATTTTATCCTTGGATCTCTCCTCCGCGACGACACGACCTCGTCAACGTTTCGATCGACATTTTTATTCTCGCGCGCGATCAAGTTCGTTGACATTCATCGCCTCATCTCTTTTTTTTTCCCAATGAAATCAACTAATAATTTATAGGACATTCCTAACACCAGTTAATTTATTATACCTTCTCTATTAAAATTTAAATCTTAATTCCATATGATTTAGTAGGTTATAAAAATAAAAAAATTCTGCTTGAGAAAACTTTTTGACTTTTTTCGAAATAAAAACAAACGACTTAATCAGGGTCGAAAATTAACTATAAACAAGTTCTTCTAACGAATCTCAAGTTTTAATATCAATACAGGGAAGATTATACACATATATATATATATATACCTAATATGAGTTCTGTGTGCGGCACACCTGTTGATTATTCGCTTTATGGATGTGTGCATAAGTGGATGGAACTTTTCAAGAATATTATATGCACACTAATAAATCTCTCTCTTTCTCTCTCATTCCCGGTTTCATATGATCCCAGTATAAATATAACTACAATCAGAAATATCCAATTCTACACCTGATTATAAATCGAGCAGCCAAAATAATATCAATTTTTTTTTTTTATATAAAAATTGATTTATTTCATTTTATCACATTCAATTGAACCACACATCTGCATTAATATTTAAAAACATTTTTGAAATTATTCAAAGAAAACTTGAGAAAATTTCAAAATTATAAAATAATTTTGCCTACTCTCTAAATCTGAATTAGTAAAAATGTTTACTAATTTAAATTAGTGACTCACTTTTTGCTTTAGAATTAGTTAAATTTTACTAATTGTTAGTAAAAGTTACTAATAATTAAAAAAAATTTTACTAATTGAGAAGCAAAAAATGAGTCACTAATTCAAATTAGTAAATTTTTTTACTAATTCAGATTTAGAGAGTAAATGAAGAATAGTAAATTTATTAAATATAATATGACGCTCCACGGTGAAAGGGTGCTTAGCTGTTTTTGACAGAAATAAACTTTGCAGGAAAAATAAATAAAAGCGATTAGTTTTCGGTACAAACTATATTATTATTTAATTATTTATTAGATGCAATATTTTCAGTAAAAAATGCTTTTGATGTTAAATAATCAAAAATAAATCTTTAATAAAGCAAAAACTACCATGAACATAACCTAAAATTTTAAGCAGCTAAGCACCCTTTCACCGTGGAGCGTCACAATTACAAAGTTCTTATAACTTTGTTATTAAATCAAAGCAGAACACACGTGGTTTTTTTTTCAAAAAAAAAAAAAGGTGTCAATCAAATGGCCCGTATTGTTAATGGAATGGGTGTATCAGAATAGCTTAGTGTCATAGGTTAATTGGACTGTCCTTATATAATTATCTTCGCGATTGACGTCATTGACTTCTCTATTTGCGTTGTATTCACTCTCAAAACGACGCGTGTTGTTTTACCTACATGTATATATATATAGTTTTCGATAAATATAAATTGATTGTCCAATGAAACAAAAAAAAATTTTATAAAATTTCTCACGCATGCTTAATTTATTAGGTTTGCGATACACTTTAGTGAGAAAGTTATCACAGTTCCATTTATGAATAGTAGTGGTTTGCTTCGAAGAAAGTTTTCAAAGAAAAGGATTCAAATTCTAAAAATTCTATTCTCTATTACATATATATATATATTTCGTGAGTATTTTAATAAATTCTAAAGAATCAAAATTTCTACTTTCAAATTAATATTTAATTTCAAAATATATAGAAATCAAAAATAAAAATTTAAAAATCGAATCATCAAAAATTTATTTTTATCACACACACAAAATTAATATGTCAAGGATCTAAATGATATAAAATAAACTAGGGCTTATTAATTTTCATGACTCGCCATTTCTCTCTCTGTTTTTTGCACATACGCATTTTGCCTAATTTATTTTTATATGCGCATTCATCTCAGAATTTATCTATACAGAAAGTTTGGAAATTTTTTTATATTAACATTCGCTTTATCTAACATTCGAGAAAAATTATATAAAACACTGACAATTAAAATAACCTAAATGAACATTCGTAAATCAATTATTACACAATTAGAAAAATTATTAATCATCACACGATTATTATCTACTATATTACAAAAATTTTAATCATATCATTTAATCATATATATTATATCATATTCATTTGGATCAAATAAATATTTATAACACTTATTTAGATCAAGTAAATATTTACTTTTTTCATTATATACAGTGTAAAAATTGAATTAGTTTTATATGAATGTTCATTAAACCGGAAAATTCAGCATTTTCAAATAACGAAATTACCGCATGAATTTTGATTACTGTTAATTTTAGAATTAATCACACGCACGTTTGACCGATCACAGTTCAAATGTCCCATCGCATCGTTTCTTTTGTGACGCATATACATTAAGATTTAATTTTAAATTTGGAATCAGAGTGCCCTATAAAGATTCGGATTGTTTTACAAATCTTTCATAATTAGCATTGACGTAATTCTGATCTTCATATTTCAGTAAACAGGAAAATCTCTCGTAAACAAAAATATCAAAATATCTTTTGTTACTACACAATATAACATTTATATTACAAAAATAGTAAAAATACTCAAAATAATAATAATACTAATAATAATAATAATAATAATAATAATAATAATAATAAAGTTATATTATACAATTTTACGTTTTTATATATAAAAGTAAAATTGCATAAAATATTTATTTAATTTTCATACAAATTGGTTTAATTTACTAATTCCGTAAGAAACTGATAATATAATTAATATATCGAGGCCTTATCAGACCACCGAGAAACGAACTTGTCCAAAGGAATAAAATCAAGAAATTTATATATAAAAGGGATTGAATACAAGTTCTGCTGCGTCCCTGAAAACGAATGTCGTCGTTGCGAGAGAGGAGAATGCTATAGTATCAAGTCAGGTCATACCTGGATGTCAATTGTGAAAATTATCGTCTTGTTGATCTTGGATGCAAGCGAACTATATCGAAAAAAAAATAAAATACTCATATACATTTCCATGGAAACGCAAACTAAGAAATTTTAAACACGATTATATACCTTTGCAACACACCTGATCCACTTCCATAAACAATTTATAGTTTCCTAACGAAGAAAAAAGACAAATGGAAAAAAATGT
Source organism: Leptopilina boulardi (assembly GCF_019393585.1). Classification (NCBI taxonomy): domain Eukaryota; kingdom Metazoa; phylum Arthropoda; class Insecta; order Hymenoptera; family Figitidae; genus Leptopilina; species Leptopilina boulardi. The sequence goes on from NW_026138017.1 coordinate 291,712, forward strand.
GATTTTTTATAATTCTATTTTTTTTGAGAGAGAGAATAAAAGATTAGAAAATCCCAAAAGAAACGAAAAGGGTTATAACAATCCAAAAAGTATTCTCCATGTCGCGATGCATAAACAAAGAATAGCGGCGAAAGGGATAGGTAGGTAGGTCCGAGCACGTCAAAGAGATCGAGCCGCAGCAGTCTCGTTGGCGGTTGATTTACGGCTTTCGTTTTTTTCATCATCTTTTTTTTTTTTGGTGCTCTCGGTATACGATATTCACGTATAGCGCGTGTATGAACACAGTAACACACGACAGCAGTATCACATGCTTCATATTATGGATGTGTACGCAACGGCGGCAGACCGCCTAATTAGAGGTCCCCTTCCCTTCTATATACTCTTATGTTCACACAAATACATATCTGTACTGCACGAGCGATACTTGTAGCTTCAACTTCTACTACTTCTTCTTCTTCTTCTTCTTTTTATTTTCCTCTTCTTTTTTTCCCCCTCTTTCATCTTTTTCGTTTTCTTCTTCTTCTTCAAGCTTTCGTGAGTTTGTTCAGCCTTCTCACGATTGAGTCATCCGGCACGAGAAGGACCACCTGGCGAGAGTCGCGATCTATCTAACGATACACCGCATCATTCGTATATGCGTTATACCTTTTGATCTCTCACTCTCTGAATAACTTCATCTTATATCTTTATTTACTCTTTATTCCATATGCCTGAGGATAGCGAATACTAATAACATCCAGGAAAGTGATCGCAAAGGGGGAAATACGGGACAGAGATAAAAAAACCCAAAGATAGCATATGTAGCAGTCATTTTAGCTAACGACATTCCCACGCAGATGAATAAAATCAAAAATCAATTTATTAAAAACTACACAAAATAAATAAACTACACTGCAAAAAGAAGTATCTTATTATAAGATACATTGGAAGCAAGTTACCAAAACTATCTTCCTATCCATCTTATATCTTAAGAAACTAAAGTTGTTTTAGATAATTAGAAGCAAGTTATAAAAAACATCTTAAAAAGGCGACCAAAACATCTTAAAATAAGATACTTCTTTTTGCAGTATTCCCATAATAATTTTTCCAAAAACGAAATTTTTCGAATATTTTCGTCAAAATAAATAATATAAAGAGAAAACGCGGAATGTTAATACAGAAAGCCATCATGGCGAAACGAAAACAAACCTAATGTTCCCTTCGGGAAAGTTGTGGATAAACATATTTGGATGTACATGTCCATGAATATATATATACCTCTATCCGCGAACTTAGATTGTGCGAGATCGTATATATACGAACGATCGAGAGAGCGAACGTGTGGTTTTTTGCTAAAGGGGATTTACAGATTGCACACCTGTGCATGTCCGAGCCAAGGAAAGACCTCACCTGTCGACCAACCGGTCCCCATTGACTTTTTCTTTATTTACCACTGCCATCACCCCACCAACCACCCATTGCTTCCACCTTTCTCTCTCATATAAGATACGCCAAGTGGATAAGGACTCAATATATATATATATATAGCGCGATCAAAACTTACACAAACATAAAACTATTTACTCTCGCAAGAAGAAATTATTTAAACTCAACATTTTACTAAATATAGAATGACTAATATCGTGGGAAGTTGAATTGACAGTTTCGAATGCATTAATTTGTTATCAAATAGCTTTTCCTAAGGCAAATATAATTTCAATGCTATAAAACATGCAATCATGTTTAATAGTTCATAACCTTCATTATTGGAAATAGAACAAAACCTTTAAAGAAATAATACACTTCCACAGAAAATTAAAAGACATTAAAATAAGCGTTATTATTTTAATCCAATTTTACTTATTTTAATACCAAAATGGATTAAAATAAGCAAAATTGGATTAACTCTCTAAATCTGAATTAGTAAAAATGTTTACTAATTTAAATTAGTGACTCACTTTTTGCTTTAGAATTAGTTAAAAGTTACTAATAATTAGTAAAATTTTACTAATTGAGAAGCAAAAAGTGAGTTACTAATTGGAATTAGTGAACATTTTTACTAATTCAGATTTAGAGAGAAAATAATATAAGCGTTGCAGCTTATTTTAATGCCTTTTAATTTTCTCTGTCAAAAAGTATTTCAATTTTTTTAAATTCTCAAACAAAACAAATTTCTCTACATTCGTTGTAATCGATCATTGCAAGTTTTCAATGAAAGTAATGTAGCTTTCTAATAAAGGAGAAACTTGATTGATTGGTTTTGCAAGTTTGAATTAGAAATAATGCGCCCTTTGAAAAAAGTGAACCTTATTACAATTCATTAAACGACTGGATTTGCTATACTACTTCAACGAAATTATGACGAAATATATATGTTCTATACGACAAATTTCAATTCTAAATTACCAGTGTAAAGGCATACAAATAGATCTCTCAGATAGGTTAAATGGGAGCAATTGAACCCAAGTTTCAAACGCATGATTTCATCAATCTATTCTTAAATTAAAGCTAATGATTAGCGTAATATACCAGCTTCTGAAAACAATTTACTTTAACTCTTTTTAATCAAAAATTTCACTCGAAAAAAAAATTACACAATTCTAGGAAAAAAAAAATACTCTTGATTTTCAAGATGACACACTGGGTTATTTTTTTTTAAAGTTATCAATTCAGAAAAAAAATTCCCCATATACTATAAATACAAAATTAAAAATCAATTTCCTTAAATATATACCGAAAAATAATTGATTTTCATGATGCCTTTAAAAATATCTTGAAAATTGGTTGAAAATTAAAGGTTGTAGATTTTTTTTTTTTTTTTTCAACAATAAATTCCAGATCCGGACCAATGGTTGCCCGCAGGGAGACGCGATAGCAATGCAAAAATTCTGAGAATCGGTCCTGTGGCTAAAAATAAAATCCCACCCGGGAGCAACGATTATGCCCCGAAAAAAGAGAAACGGGGCGAAACGTGTGCTGCTACTCGGCAAGGATATAGGGAGAGACAGAAAGTCGAGATTGGAGTTCCATAAGAAAGAGGGTTGGGAGGGGGATTTGAGTGGAAAAGGACGAAGGGTATAAGAGAGAAAGACAGAGAGTGAGAGAACATGGTGCAGGAGTCCGGTTAATGAAGTTGTCGGTTAAGAACGATTACAGGTGGAGTCCTCCTGCGGGTGGTCCATTCACAGCAATCGTTCCTTGCAGAACTGGTTAAGGATGTTATACTTTATATAGTCTATAAGGACCTTCGTAATGTATCACATTACAAACAATTTCAAATTAAATTTTCAAAAAAGAAACCTATCTTTCTAATACTCAACGGATAAGAATATTGAAGACGAATTATCTCTATAATGAAAAAGAGATGGCAAAAAATTGACTCCTAGAAAATAATCTGAAAATCCGAGTGTTAATTGTGAATTTTATTTTTGATTGCAGATGATGCATCGTCAACAAAGGAGGTCAACCTCTCAGTCCTTGTCATCAAATTCGTGTGCAGTGGAACGTTTGTCATCAACGTTCACGACGTCATCGTCACAGTTGACGTCGCCTGCATTATCAACGTGTCCAACATCGTCATGTCCAGCTTTACTGTCAGTTCTTGCTTGGTCAATGACGCTTCTTCTGGTATCTTCGTGTCTTGGAATTGCAGATGCCGGTGTACTCATGGGTCATCCATTCAGCAAGAGGTCCTTCATGGACATTCAATGCAAAGGTGTCTACGACAAAAGTCTATTCGCCCGATTGGATCGTATCTGTGAAGACTGTTACAATCTATTCCGAGAGCCCCAGTTACATTTACTTTGCAAGTGAGTATATATAAATCATTTAATTTCATCCTAAATCCCTCTATTATTCATATATTCAATATATTTTTCTGTATTTTAATCAAGATTCGATTCTCGAGAATAAAAATTTTGTTCTTGAATTATTCTAAGATATAAAATCATTAGATTTGCACTTATATATATATATATAGTGTATAAAAAAGAATAATACACATTGCGCTTTAACTGTTGTGAGTGCTCTGTAATACGTTGGCACGCGTATCGAAAGATTTCTCTTCTATTTATAGCTCACGCGAGCAAATGCCAACATATGTACATCCGTTATTACCTGGCACTTGTGTCCAGTATAAAAGAGAATTATAACTTGATGATAATTTTCATTACTATTCAAGAACAAATTTTCAAAAAAAGAAAACTATATTAGCAAATAATTTTCAAATCACTAAACATAAATAAGGAATATCGTATATATTTTCTACGATTTTAAATAATCAAGTCATCAGAAATCACAATAAAAAAAAGAAGCAAAGATTATTATGTTGCTAATGAACATTTACAGAAAGAACTGCTTCACGTCAGACTACTTCAAGGGCTGCGTGGAAGTTTTGCAACTGGAGGATGAAATGGAACAAATACAAACATCCATCAAACAACTCCATGGAGCTGATCCCGGGGTTTAGGTAGCTTTTTATTTTTTTGTTTATGATTTCACTTAGTTTTTTCATTTATTTACTGCTTTATTAACTATTTCTATTTTCAACTAATTTCATCAACGAAAAACAAATCTTCTAATTTTTTTATTTTAATTTTTTAAAAATGCACATTATTTTCTTTAAATATAGTATTTCTTTTTCCTAATGCACATACAAAAAAACACGCACCTATTTAACCTTATGCACTCGCTTTCCTTTCTTCTTTCTCTCATTTGGCAGCAAAAAATCCCTTAACAACAAATGTAACGCCTTGTACACCTGTTGGACCGATACCTTTGTAACGATTTCACCCAGATGCAACAAGTCTAAGAAGGCTTAGGTAATTCCTAACAAAATCCTTTTCTATCTAATTATATCCTTTAATAACATCACTACTAAAAGTTCATTGTCAAGTTTAAATTATTAACTTTGATAATGATGCTTAAGTGAAATTTTTCTCCTATCTCTCTCTCCCGTGCAATAATCATCACCCAAGTTCGTCTCCCTAATAATTATATAATTATAATCCAAATTTCCTGATAATTATTTTTTTTCTGGGATTTATTTTTGCATTAAAAAATTTTCGCACATTACAAAAAAAAAAGAGAATTTGGAAATCACGAGACAAAAAATGGGTAATCTAACCAAGGAGACGGAATATCGAGAGATGAGAAAGATGTTCATTTTTTTTACAGGCTCTAGCGAGAAAATCTCACATGATTATTTTCTATAATCTTTATATGTCACCTTTCCATTTATATATATTTTACTAACAAATCATGAATTGACCATGACCAAAATTTAGTATATGAAATTCGATTTTTAATTTTACTAATAAATAAATAATTATTTGTTTTGAAAACAGGCAAAATTGCTTCAGCACCGAATACTTTACGAGCTGCATCCAAGCGCTGCTGCTTGAGGACGAGAAAGAAAAGTTCCAGGAGATAGCCGAGTACCTTGGCCGCAAGAAATAAAGGGAGATACTTATGCGAAGATACGACGATGCACGGCGCAGGACCAGGTGGGTGGGTGAACAGAAAGAAAGTGAGAGAGAAAAAAAATGGCAAATTAAGATAAAAAGGGAGTGTAATAAAAAAAAAAAAACCCAAAAAAAAAATGAGAGGAGAGAAAAGAAGATTGAATAGGCGAGTATCAATAACCATCAACAACCGTCGTTATGACGTCCCATCAAATATTACAATTCAATAGTTGTTGTCGTCGTCGTCGTTGTCGTCGTCATCATCGTCGTCGTCCTCGTCCCGCATGAAAACGGAACGGTACGAAAAGCCATACATCCCACACAAATTCTAGTCGAGAAAAAAAAAATATCCACGCGCTAAAAAGCCGTGCGTTTTATTGCGCGCACCTATGCGCAAACTGCGAAGCGCATTATTATTTTTTATTACGTTTATAATTATTATTATTATTATTATTATTATATTATTATTATTATAAAAATAGAATTATGTATTATGTTTTTGCACCGGTTAAACGAGACACGCGACTGCCGCACGCTCCGGTTTTCTTTGGGGTACCTGAGGTAAGGCTGAGCCCAGAGGTGCGAGTCATTTAATCTTTGACAAACATTCTTTAATTATAGAACAAAAAAAAAAAAATGTAAAATATCTATAAGAATGTTTGTCATTGTCATAAATTACTCGCCATATTGGACGTCACTTCATTCATTAATTGCAAAAAAAAAAAATTAACCTACAAGTTCATTTTATAGAACATCCAGAAAAAAGTTTGAAAAAATAACAATATTTTGTTAAATTAAAATTATTAAGGTATCAAAAACATACATGTTTCTATAAAAATTTGTTATTAGTCTATTTATTTCACGCATATATGTTATTAACTATTTATTTAAAAAAAAATTCTGTGTTTTAAATTAAATATGGAAATAAATTATATTTTTTCCAAAATTACTCTCTACTTTATTATTTTTTAAAAAAAATTATAAATACATTAAATATAAAATAAATCAAATTCAATTTAATTTAAATTATATTTATAAATAAAATTTATTTAATTCTAATTTATTAATTATAGAATTTAATTCAATTTTTAAATGAAAATTATTCATTTTCTTCAAAAGAAAGTTAAAAAAAAAAATAATTTTAAAAAGAACAAAAATTAATTTATTTATTATATATTAAGTTTTATTATTTATTAAAACTTTTCTCTGGGTGTGTGAATTTAAACCCCGGACATAAATTTATTGACAGAAAGCTAAAAAAAAATAAATATGTGCTATTTTTCAAACGAAAAAAAAAAGTATATTAATCTGAAAAATCCCGTCTCAAGAATGTTTTCCGTAGAATTTTTCAACAAAACAAAATATTTTATCGTAAATCCTGATAGATGTTGAGGATTCCCGCAAAATAAAGATTAAGTCAATGATAAGACGTTGAGGTAACGTAAACGAAATAACTATTAAAATCCAGAGCAATGAAACGAAGGAGAAAGTGATTTAGGGCGTTGAGAGGAAAATGAATGGTCACGCGGGGATACGGATCGAAAGTGAGTGATACAACTCGATATAAATCTCTATATATATAACACTGATGATGTTCTTTAATCACTCGATTCGATTCAATTTTATATATTCTCATTATATTACAAGTATTTAAAATTTTTATTTTTAAATTTAAAAAAATGTTTTATCATAATAAATATAATACGAGAAAGAGATCGAAAAAGAAAGAAGGGAATTTTACATATATATACGTCTATCAGGATTTTCTTGTTTCATTATCGTAACATTATTTTATTATCACAATAGCCATATCACTATTGTTATTGTACTGCAATACTATCATCATAGTGCCTTTATTTTTGGGGCCGACGTCCGATATTTTTACGTATAGTATTTATTTATTTTTTCACGTCCTTAAGTTAAGCGAATCTAAGTATTATAATAGCGAACTTACAAATCGAACGACGTGAATTCATTTTTTTTTAAATTAAGATATTTTCAATAAAAAAAGAAAATTTCCACAAAAAAAATAAAATGAAACCTCAATCTATTGAATTATTATAAACAAATTTTAATTACATTTTCAATATTTATTTAAATATTTTTCATTTATTTTTGAAAGATTATTTGAGTAATGAGTATAAGTTTTGTTATTTTAATGCAATTTTATCTTTATATTGAAAATAATTTCTTAAGTAATTTTACAAATTAAGTAACCCAAGTAAGATTTCTTAGCCGATTTGTGTGTGCGATTTCAATCTATTTTTATCTATATGGGTATTTCGCATAAAAGTGAAAGGACCTAGGAAAAACATACGTCGTTCGTTTTGTAACGAAGCTTTCTTTGCACGTACCTACGTGAAATTATTGACGATAAGATTGTAAAGTATTTATGTCGGCGCTGCATTAAAAAAAACTATTATATATTATATTAAATATATATATATATATAAATGTATATGAAAATCAAAAAAAAAATTGACTATATATATACGAAATTTGGACATATTTGCCAATCAAATCGCAGGTTCGAATGAATAGGCAAAAACGTCCCAATTATCGTATATATTTATATTGTCTTAGAATTAATTTTTACTGATGTGTATTGAAAATTTTTTTAATTTACATTCACAGAAAGGCTCCAAAATTGGTTCCTAGTCATAATTCCAGAAAATAGAGCAAAAAAAATGAAAATATTAAATCTAATAAAATAATTTTCCTTTTTTGTTCTGTTTTCTGGATAATGACAATTTTTTAATTAGACAAAAAAAAAAATTATAGTGCGTGAATTGGGGCAGCTGTTTTATCAAAGAATTTTTGCAATCGTAATTTATATAGAAATCCGAACCATTCCATAATCAGTATTCAATTTATTTATAATGCACATTTTTTTTTTCTACTATTTGTAGCCTTTCTTATTTTGCATATATCATTAATACCGCATTTTACATTATCGACTTTTTTTTTTAAGAAACGTGGCAACAGATAATTGTACTTCAAATTTTTTTTTCAAGTCTGACTCTTCAAATCTAGATAAAATTTGTTATTATTATTATTATTACTATTATTATTATTATTATATGAAAATTAATAGAAAATCTTATCAAGATTTGAAAATGTCGACTGATGTCAAATGCATTTTATTTACAAATATCAAACTTTTTTTAAGAGCTCAATTTTTTTTTTTTTAATTATTTATTTTTCAAACCATTTTGCATTTTTTTTCTCATGTTCAAATGAATGTGTTCTGTTAAAGAAAACAGCTGAGAGAAAGAGAGAGAGAGAGAGAAAAAAATACGAAAAGGAATAATTAACATTAATTATAAACTTTTCTGCGCCTGTACTGAATTTTTTTTTTTTATGAGTAAAAAACTCAAAATATTGTACTTCGTCAACTATTTGGTATTTAATTTATTGAAATATTTTATTTATTTTTGAACGCAATCGAAAATGATCAATATTAAATTAATTAATAATTATTATATTTGTCAAAAATCTCGTACATGTAATTTCTTTTTATCGGCCGCAACGATTAAATTTAATAAGTTCAATTCTGAAATAATTTTGAGAAAATTATTTTGAAAAAAAATCATTTCCTTTGAAATTATTTAGAATATTTTTTTTTCGAGTGTTACACAATTACAATAGAAAGAAATAATTATAAAACTGTTCCCAAAAAAAAATTCGTTGCGACGAGGACCAGTCTGTATTATTTATATTTATTATTCGTAACAGTGGGTACTGTGCAAGTATGAATGTTTTAATTTACATGAGCGATATCTCAAACGATGGTGCTCCAAAGGGGAAAAGTAAAGATTATACGTATAATAGAGAATTTGAAGAAAAAAAAAATTAAATAAATTTTATTATTATTATTATTATTAATTAATTAATTAATTATTATTAATATTGAATTAAAAGAAGGTTTCGTTACTTTGTGAGTACCGTTACTGTGAGATTCTGTATATATATACAATATATGTGTATTTACGTGTGCATGGATGGATTTAGGCAACCGAGATGATTATTTAAGTTACTTTTACAAAAATAAAAAAACAAAAAAAAAATCAAAAAAAAAAAAATAAAAATTGACGCACGTAGCGTCCTGCACGTGGCTTTTATTTATTTATAACAAAATGTCATTTTCATACTTTTTATTTATACATACCTAATAAAATATTAAATGATTAAAAAAAAGAAAAACAAGAAAACGCAAAAAAATATGATTGTCGTACAAATCACGGTACTGGGTATCGAAAAAAAAGAACGAACAAAGAAAAATGTATTCTAACTTCGATAAAAAAAAAAAGTAAAATTATATTACACACAAAATGTAATGTATAAATGCATATTACATGCATATCCATATATATATACACAATGCTTTTAATTGCCCGTGTATATGAATATATATGTATATATGCATATGTGTATAGATTAATGACAAATATTTAAATCTATATTTGTTTGCGTGAATAAATCGAGTGAATCAACAACAATTGTTTTTTTTTCATTTTCCCCCCTTTTAATTTATTAATATTGCATTTTTTAATTTATGTTATTATGTTTTGATTTTTTTTTTCTATATTATTTCCAATTTTCAAATATATAAAAAAAAATAAATAATAAAAGTAATAAAAAAAAAAAATTGTTAAATAGAAATGGTTATTTTAATAAAGTCAAGGTTAAAATATTAATTATTGTTATGATACGCACGTAACTTTCATTTTTCGAAGTGTATAATAATAATTGAAATCTAGAGCAATAATTATCATAATTTTTTGTCTACACAAAGTTGATGAAATTCAATCTTGATCGCGAGGTCATTATATTAGTAACCGGTACTAATAACTAGTTATTAATCTTAAGTCATTTAGTTTTAATTACACAGTTGAATACCAGATTATATGACATCAAACAATAATAAACATAATAAAATTGCACCTTATATTTTATTTTTAATGAAATAAATTCATTTAAATACCGTCACCCAACAAAATAAATTTTAATATTCAAAAATTTTATATAAATAAAATTCATTTTTCAAAGAAAATTAAAAAAAAAATCCAGATGTAAAATTAATTAAAATCTGCATATAAAATAATTATAATTCTACTTACAAATTTCAATCTTCAATTTTTCTAATTGATTTTATTTTTTGAATAAAAGTCGCAAATCATATCAAAAAAAGAAAAATGAATTGCGCAAGCGTGGAATAAATAATCTGTGATGATCTTGATATTTATGTTATTTTATCAAAATTTGAGGTTATGAATGCCATGTCATTCGAGATAAACAATATCTTTCGAAATCTATTTATGATGATTTTTTTTTTATTTCCATATACGAGCCACTTCAAAAAACACAATAAATTTTTGAATATTTTGCGATACAAAATGTAAAATTGGATATTTTTTTTTGAAGAAGAAGAAGAGATCACTTTTGCTCTAAGTATATATATAATATTCTCTCGACAAAAATGACAATTTGCGAATAATAACAAACAGAAAGAAATCGAGACTGCTGGCAACATCTGTTGACGATTTATTGAACAAAATCGAAATCGACCGACTAATTCAATAAACAAGAATAAAAATAAATATAATAAATTTTTTTGTTTAACAATTTGAAAGTTAATCAAAAAAAAACTTTCAAATTTTATGAAATTGTTTTTTAACTCCGGGAAAAAAATCGAAAAATATATACGAAACATAAATATGTCTCAACAGAAATATTTAAAATATCAAAAAAAAAAAAATTCATATTTATCAATATATATGTAAAATTGTTTAAATATCACATTTGGTTTATATATTAATATCATGCTAGTAACAGAAGGACTTACCATTTGATGTTTATTGTTGATGCACTCCATCACCCAGGCGCTGAAGATATTTGGCTGCGTTGCTATTCCTTTCATCTTTTTAGACGGCATTTCCTATTTCTTCTTCACACTCGTCACTTGTATTTTAAGCTGAAAAAATTTTTATATATAAGAACATGTAAAATCATTTTAACATATAAAAATCTGCATAATAAAAATAATAATAAATATTTTTTTTCTTACCTATTTATTACCAACAGCTCAGTGAATAATTTTATTTTAATTATTAAAGCACTCGCGACCCCCTTTTATAAACATGAAAACAAAAATCGATATTCTCAATAATAACCGATTTTAAGGTTAGGGTTCAACTATCTCGATTTTTCGTATAGATTTATATTAATTTCTATTATTAAAACACTCGCGATCCCACAAACAAGAAACAAAAATATTGAAGACAATATTCTCAACAATGAACAATTTTTAGGTTAGGATATGACTTTGATATTTCGTTAATAATATCGTTAAGCGTTACGCTTTTCTTGTACTCATCAATATATTGCTAAATCGACCAAAAGTAATATTTTCGATAAGCAATATATTTTTGATCGCGATGCGAAAGAAAGTAATAGAGAAAATAGCACCGATGCTTCTAGAAAGAAGAAATTTCACTTCCATTTACGATGAATATATTTACAATTAACGATTATTCCATCATCCAATATATTATAAATCCGATTAATTTTGTGAAAAAATAATACTAAAATACCGAAATAATATCTATTTTTACAAAAATTTGTCGATTAATAACGAGAAAATTCTGTGAACCACCTCCCACGACATTGGGGAAAAAGTACGCCAGGCGAGCACAAAATGGCGGACACAGAATTTCCCCCTCCCCTGATTTTCAAGGATAAAATTTTCACGAAGGAAAAATTAACTATTTTAACTCAATTTAGAGATCGATTCTTACTTATTTGAAGAATATTTCTCAATTCCGAACGAATAAAATAATAGCAATAAATAAATTCACGTTCTAAAGAGAAAAATCGAAAAATAAGTATATAGAAAAAAAAATGGCGGACCTGCTTCCTTCTCTATGCGACAATGGCAACAATTTTCAGCTCAACAATTAACAACGCGATCTCAAAATCTGTATATTATTAGAAGATCGATTATTATTCATCCAACACGATTATACTATTCGGAAAATATGATTGAAGTAATTAATAACGTGACGACGAAAAATTGTCAATTTTTCGTTAACGGCTTTCTTACCCCTCAAGCGTCAATCACGAAAAAAATGTTTTTTCTTCTCTCTAAATACGCGTTGTACTCGATTATTTTATTCTCCTTTACTCTACACCTACTTACGACACTTTCAAGAACACCGAAAAGCTCAATCTAAGAAAATAAAACACTCGAAAAATAAAATAATATTAGCAAAGAATTCACTCTTTTGCATACACTCCTCTCTGCAACCGGTAGAATAATGAGGAAGAAATGGTTTTGGCGGGAGTTTGCTAGTAGCGCCGCACTTCCGGCAACCGGAAGTGAGCTTACTTGCCTGCCGTCTCTGAATTCACCTCATTGGTCGAAATAGCGCGCGCTTATTTAAAATAACTAAAATGCGCAGAATAGAATTTGTGAATGGAGCTTTAAAATTTCTAAGTGATGGTGGGAGATGAGAGTGATACAGTCACAAACAAAAGTAACAAATATCCGCACGTGCGCAGACGTTAATTATGGATTAAAAATTAATGACAGATGTCAAAAATTGTGATAATAGAAAAACATTTTTCATGGATAAAAGTGTATTTGAATTAACAATATAATAATGAAGGAGTTAAATAAGAAAAATCTCTTGAATTTAGAGTGGAGTTTTTCATGACAATTGTTTTATATAAAAAAAAAATTGAATTAGTCAATGAACAAGAATATTCTTAACCTGGTGGCGTATATTTTGATGGAATAAAATCTAAAAGAATTTAAAAAAAAATAAATATCAAAAATGATAGAACCAACAAACGAAATGTTAAAGTCCAATGAAAATGATGATTTTTATAATTCCGATGAAAGTGAAAAACCTTGTGGCGAAAGATGGGCTCCTGTTGGTGCCAATGATGGTGATGAATTTAAGGATGAATTTAAAGAGGTCTTTAAAGACGATTACAAGTATTATCATTCTATGGAAAAGTAAGTAAATTCTTTAAATTTCTCTTATATTCAAAGTATCTATTTTCCTAAATGAACATTTTGCTAATTCTTTTTTTTGTAATATATTTTACTCTCTTAGTTTGCCTTATGAATTGGAAAGGCTGAGAATTTTGGAAGAAGAACAAGAAACACTAAATTCGTCATTAATTGCATTAACTACTCATTTTGCTCAGGTATTCTGTTATTATATTATTTGTAATTTAAAAAATTGTATTTCAAAATTGTATTTAAAAATTAAAATTCAATTTTCAAGGTTCAATTTCGGCTTCGTCAAATTGTTGATGCACCAACTGAGAAAAAAGAAAGCTTGCTCAAAGAATTGGAAGAATTTGCATTTCGTGGTATTCCTGATGTTCCAAATAATCTAAAAATTAGTAGCAGCAGATCATCGACTCCTTCTTCTGATAGACAAAGTGTATGTAGATAAAAAAAAAAATATTGTTTTAAATTAAAAATTAATTCATTCAATTATATTTACAAATTTTGTTTTAAATTGAAATATTTTTTTAATTTATAAAAATTTCCATATTAAGAAATTTTGTGTTATTTAATTTTTACAAAAGTTTTTTTAATTATCAAAAATAATTGCAGAATTCGGGTGAATTGAAAGATAGTGAACTTGAATCGAAAATGGCACTGCAACGATCCAAACAAAAAGAATTAATAACCCAATTAAAAACACAACTTGAAGATTTGGAAAAATATGCATACGAAACGGGCGATGCCGATTTACCTCAAAGTGTTGTTCTTGAACGACAAAATATTGTCATCAGTAAGTAAATTTTTTTTAGTAATTTAGCAAAAAAAAAAAAAAAAAAAATTGATTAAAAATCCAATAAAGTGGAATAAAGTTTTAATTTGTGGATAATTTTTCAGATCATCTCAAGGAAAAATTAAACTTTGACGTTGATGATCTTTGTAAATTGCCACTCGATGATTTGAGATGGCAAGTTGACTGTGCAATTAGTCAGGTTTGTATGTTTTTTTTAAAAAATTTAAAAAAATGTTTCTCTATTTAAAAAAATATTTTACTCCTTTTAGATCGTCAGTCCATTAAAAATGAAAGAACAATTAGTGGGTCAATTAAAAACACAAATCGCAGATCTCGAACGATTCATCAATTATCTCCAAGGTGAAATTAGTACAGAAACATTAGCGTGCACTTGCGCTTGTCCAGTTCACACGCATGGAACAACAGCCGCCTCATCGTCAACAGCATCATTTTCTAAACAATCATCATTTCATAAGAAAACAATTGGCGATGATAAACAAACAGAGAGCTTAAATACAGTGCGTAAAGTTTTGATGCTTTTACATATGTACGTTTTATCTCAACTTGGCTGCAGTAGTGAAAGATCGAAACGTAATTTCAAAAAAAAGAATGTATGCAGTTGGCGCGATTTGCGAACACGACTTGATATTGCAGTGGAAAATATTCTCGAGTGTCTAGCTGAAAATTTACATCATCAACATCGTCATAATAATGAAGAATTTGTAAATGATGTAGAATATTCATCGGATTCGGATTCACCTATTTCGCAGAATAATATAAAAATTACTTCGGCGGTGAGAAAATATTTGGCTATTGCTATTCGTGATTTAATGCAACATGGATCGAGTATCGATGTTCATGTGAATAGTGTTGTACCATTTGTTGGATGCTTTCCACAAAGAAGTCAAAATAGTCCAGCGACTAGTAATTCTATGCACGCATGGCTAATTATTTTGAAATATTACGAAATTAAAAATGGACAACGTTATAATTCTGCGCCAGCACAAAAACTCTCACAAAGCTTTAATCTTGATCTCGTTGGAAGTAGGCCCGTCTCATCTAAGCAGGTGAGAAAAATAAAATAAAACTTATAAATGAAGAAAAAAATAATTTATTTTCCTTTTTTCAGAGTTTATTAGTAACCATCGGTAACATAATTGCATCTCACACTCCATATAAAAGAAGTTATGATACACATTTCAAGGCTTTCATCTGTGCATCATTGAAGTGAGTCAATTTTTAAATTTAGTTTAGCATAAATAAAAAATTACATTTTATCTCTATTTCAGCGCCAATAAACTAGTTGTGTGGTTAAAATTGATTCTGCAATGTCAATATTTATTAGAAAATCATTATATGTCTTGGAGTTATGTCATAAAAACTGGCAAGTATTTGAATGTAATCGACAATAATAATAATATTATTTATTTATATTTTATTTTTATTTAAAATACACTTAAATTTTTAATGTCAATTTATTTAATTATAAATATTTCTTCACAGGTTTTCAAGACGCTTTTCACACTCTCGATCGACTTA
The DNA here is from genome assembly GCF_019393585.1 of Leptopilina boulardi. NCBI lineage: Eukaryota > Metazoa > Arthropoda > Insecta > Hymenoptera > Figitidae > Leptopilina > Leptopilina boulardi. The sequence continues at coordinate 307,505 of NW_026138017.1, forward strand.
CAAATCATAAATTTGATTTGCCCGTCGATTTGGCCATAAAACAATTTCAGAATATCAAAGATGCCTTCTAAAGAAAGAAAAACGTCCTTCTACAATTTTTGTTTAATTTACTAGTCAATCCACGTAAGTGATTCAATAATGACTGCTTTTTTTCTTTTTTTCTTTTGTATTCTATATTTTTTTGTCTCTTAAATACGTATATAAAAAAAGAAACATGCACAGTGCATATAAACAGAATAAAATATTTAACTTTCTGGAATATATTTATATAAATATATATATATATATATTACAAGTTGAGAATAATTACTTCGTATACATTCGAAGAAATATTTAAGAAAAAAAATGTTAATCAATGGGAAAAAATATGTATGACTTCGTATTTCTACTACTGAATCTCAACTTTTATTTTTACATGAAAAATGCTTCTATACTTTTGTTTAAGAGAAAGAACGAATAATTTTTTTTTTTAATTATTCCCTCCTTTAAAATTATTTTACTGGGAATGTTTTGAGAGACATGTTTTCTAATGAACAAAGTATTTCGTAGTTCGCTTTAGGTAGATTTTAATTATTCATATACAAAAAAAAGAACGAAAGTGCTTTAAGAATTTAATTAGTAAAAATTAGAAGAGTATTTATATTGCGTCTTGTTAAAAATTAATGATAATTTTTAATATCCCAATGTTTTTTGTGTCTGAATTTGAAATAGTGCAAAATTCAGACACTACATTTTTGATTAAAAAATGTAATGTTTCTCTATATTATATATATTTAAATTGTTTAATTTGTTTGTTAAGTTTTAAGACGTACTTATTGTCCAAAATCTAGTTATTGAAGAATCTATAGTGAATGTAAATTAAGTTATTAATTTTAATGAATTAGTAATATTATAATATGTATATTTATGCCAGTTTTAAATATTTTAAGTATTTTTAACATTTAATATTATTTTCTAACTTTGCTGATCTCTACGAACTCAATTTTTCAATGTAACTCGTAAAAAGAAAGCTAACTTTTTTGCAAAATGTAAACTTTTAATCACAAACTAAACAAATGTTACCAGTGTTGAATGTTCATAAAATACTTTTAAATGTTAATTTTCAAAATGACATTAAATTTAAACTAATGAAGTTTTTACAAAAGCTTTTGAATATATCATTAGTATTTATACGCGAGAGAATTTTAGGATATTTAAATTGAATTAGTTATTAAAAGCAAAAATAAAATTATTAATTGAAGCCAAAAATTAACGATAATAAGTATTTTTAGTTAAAAAAAATTGAATATTATTTCATTTTTTGTTTTATTTTACAATTACAAAAAAATCTACATATCCAAAGAAAAATATCGTTAAATTAAAGTCAAATATGATATTTTTATCAGTGAAATTAAAATCGTGTTTGCAATTTTTTTGATCAAGATTGTTTGTTTTCATTTATATTAATTTATTACAAAACAAGAATTATATATGACACTTGTTCTCATAGCACTTAAAAAACATGTAATAAATATTACACAAAAAATGTGTAAAATGAATCATATATAAATAAAAATAATATAAAACACAGTGTATAGTGATGTTATCAGGAACGATTAAAAATATTTTTGCAACAAATGTAGCAATAGTTTGCAAATATTATCGCATGATAAAGAGAATTATTTACTGTTTTTTGAAGGATTATATATAAAAGAAAATGTTTAAGTTTTCAAAGAAACTTGCATAAAAATTGTCTTCGTAATTTTATTAGCAATTTAATCTTCAATTTATATTAAAATTGAAAAAAATATTATCATTTCATTTAATAATAATTAGTCATATGCTTTCTAAGAATCGATATAGATTTTTATTTTTCGTTTAATAAAAAGCATGAAAAAAAATAATAGATGAAATGTTGAATTTTGGCTTTTATAATTTTATGATAAAGAGATGATCTCGAAATGGCTTTTAGGATAAATCGGACTGAACCGATACGTGTCAAATGCACGTTCTATGTACACATATAATCACCGAACCAAATATTTGTAATATAATTTTATTTTAAGGTGAAAATAAATTGTACCAAGATACAATAGCAATTAATTGATTGTTTTAATTAAATCATCACCAAATTTATTAATTAGAATTAATTTATAATTTTAGAGTCAAATAGAAAAGGATTAAACTAATTAATATTGAAAAAAATTATAGAAATTAAATATTAAGAATATAATAAATTAATATAGGTTTTAAATGCAAAAAAAACAGTTAATTATTATGAAAGTTTCCATTTATTTCATTGTAAAAAATGTACATCAGAATTCTATATTTTTTTCAGTTTCTTAACATTTATCGTCACAATAACTCATTATTTATCAGTATAATTTTAAAATCATTAATTTTAATAATGATTTTAATTAATAGAATTAAATCGTAAAAAAGTGATATTTTTTTAACAACTTAATATTTCGTTTATGACATGTCGTTGATCATTATATTTTAGGCCTTATTGATTAATTTAACTAATAAAAATAATTTTTTTTTTATAATTTATTGAAATACTTTGAAAGTACTTTTAATATATAATTATAATTTTTTTTATTATAAAAACATATCTAATTTTAAATGTTTGGTAATTGAATTTTTTTTCAAAATTTTGAGACTTGAATGTAAATTTAAAAAAATTAATTAATAATTTCCCTATTGATACATATTAAAAATTGTTTTCTAATTATATTTGACATTACACTTAATATATTAAATGTAAAGGACACATACATTTGTTTACGAGATTATTAAATAGTTTCCATTAAAACTTAGTTAATTATAATATTTTTTAACACAACAACACATATGTTTCAAGTAATTTAACAATAAAGTTATATCCAATTTGAAACTAATTTCAATGATAACAAATAATATTTAATAGAAATATATATCAATATAATTTAAATCGAAAGTTGTTATTTAAATTTTTATTAATATTACAAACTAATTAATAATAGTTAATTTAATTGTTTCAATTTGAAATAACTTTATTGAAATGCAAAATGTAATAGTAGGTAATATATTATAAATAATTTAATAATAATAATAATAATAATAATATAATAAAAATATTAATAATAATTAATTAAGATTCTTTTAGAATTCATATATTGTTTAACCAATAAACTTTATGGTAATTTTATAGTACCAACATAAAAATGGAAGTTTTTGACTTTTTAAAAAAAAATTGTTAGAGTTATTTACAAATATAGACTATTTTTCTTTTAAGAATCAAATCTATTTAGGTAAAAAATTATTGACTGGATTTTTTATAATATAAAAAAAAGAAGTATTTGAAAAATAGAGCTTTTTGGAAAAATAGTTTAAGGGTCCAGTTTTTTGTTTTCTTTCTTTTAAATAGAGATTCGACTAAATTCGTGATTTTACAGATTAACAATACTGTTGTGAGTTTCAGGTAATCTTAAGTTTTTTTTTATATATGTACTTGCATAACAAGGTTCTTAATAATATAATAGAATAATATAGATATATATCTGAATGTTACACACAGATTGATTATTTAACTAATTACAATTTTTTTTTTTTGTTGTTTATTGCATTTAATTAAAGAAACAATCTGCTTCTAATAATACTATTATTTTGCATTATAATATATATCAACGATGCTGACACCTAACAATTATGAAATATCATAAATGTAACATATTTAAATATACATTTAGCAGAAAGACAGCGAACACACATGCAATAACTTTAGCTTTAATAAAGTTTAGAGCCTTCGGAGAAAATTAAACATTTTATTTGTGTTTTGATAATTAAATAAGAATTCTTGAAAATAAAAAAAAATTTATTTAATTATCAAAAAACATTTTGTCAAACTAAAAAAATTATAATTAATAAGTACGAATTAAAGAGTAAAGCTTAAATTAATATAAAAGCTGTTTATATTTGACAGGTTTATCAATTTGTCAATTTTAGAAATAGGTTTTATAAATCTACATTTGATATTAATTTTACATGATATAATGATGTGGTGACTCTAAAAAAAACAGAAATCCCATTTTTTCAAAAAATCATCACCGAGATCTCGATTAGATATCATTTCAGTCTATTTTTGTCAAGTTAGAAAAAAAAATTTTCCAACTTTCTTTAGAAAAAAAAAAATTGTTAAAAATTACTTATTAAAAACAAATTAATAAGAAAAATGCATAAAATTTACAGCCACCAGCATTGAAAATGTTTATAAATAGGCAGTGCTTGAAAAACGATTGTTTATCAAAATATTTTCCAAAAACAATGATAATTGTGACGGATCATTTGCAGTCTTTTAGGGTAAAAAATATTATCATTTTTTTTCATCAGTTCTTGTCTCATTTTTGAGTTTAAAATATAATTTAGTGTTTAAATTAAAATTTAATTTTTGGATTCATTTATAAATTTAAACAAATAAATAGTTAAAATGAAAAATAAATTTAATTTATTTTTTAACGAAAATAAAAAATTACGATCCATTTTTTCCCTCGTATATCAATGACCAGAATTAATAAAATTATTCATTAAAAATTAAATTTTAATTTTAAACATGAATTCGTATAGGAAGATTTTCGGAAATATTTTCTGTTTCCATATCAGCTTTAATTGCTTCCAAAGTGAGGAAAATTTTTCGAAATTGAGGCCGTTCACATGGTCGTCTATTCCAGCATAATTTCATAAGTTCATAAATTGCAGGCGGTGTATTATCTGGACATTTGAGTACATTACCATCTTTAATATATTTTACAACTTCTTCATGTGACATTCCATAATATGGTTGAAGTGCAAAACTGAAAATTTCCCAAAGACAAACAGCAAATGCCCAAACGTCCGATTCAATTGTATATTTATTATAAAGAATACTTTCCAATGGCATCCAACGAATTGGAATTGCATCCTGCTCATCGCCCTTGTAATAATCTTGTAAATAAATTTTTTGCGATAGGCCAAAGTCAGCTATTTTCACCACCATTTGATCGTTAATTAAACAATTTCTCGTTGCTAAATCACGATGAACAAATTTTCTATCCGACAAATAAACCATTCCCGATGCAACTTGTCTTGCAATATTAATTAAATCCATATGCGATAAACGTGAATCAGTAAATGATCCATCGTTTTCAAAACTTCGAACAATATAATTTCCTGGTGAACAGGTGCGTAAAAATTCATTCAAATCACCACGGCCCATATATTCAAAAAGAAGACACATTGGCCGACCGATAGCACAAATTCCAAGAAGTTTCACAATATTTGGATGATCAAATTCAGAAAGTAAACACGCTTCACGTTCAAAGTCTGCCAAAAGATCGGTAGTTGCCTCGTCTTTAAGCATTTTTACTGCGACATTTGTAAATTCATCGCCTGGAATAAGACCCGGGGCTTTTGCTTGAAATACACGACCAAATGCACCTTGTCCCAAGTCTCTAATGTAAATAATATCGTTCCTTGGAAATTCAAGTTTCTCTAATTTTGGATTTAGCATCACTCCTGTTTTATGATATGCATCGTTGCTCGGCAATTTGTCAAGATCGATATTTATGTCCTAAAATTGAAATTATATTTGTAATTTCATTTTTAGAATTTAGAAAAATCAAATTTTACCTGATTTACAGTTGCATTATAACCATGATGACGTTTTCGCATTTTGTGACTTAACAATAAAGCAAGAGACGTTCCAAGAATCATTAAAAATCCAAGAAATGCAAGAGTAAGAATCACAGTTGGAGTGAAGAGTGTATCCATTATTAAATCATCGGGACCAATTTTTAGAATTTCATCCGTTGAATTATCTATAAGGAAATAGAAATTTCTTTTTTTTAATATACATTCATTAAAAATAATTTTCATTAAATTAATATAATGAAAAACTTACCACATTTGGGAATATTGCAATGTTGCCAACGAATTTTTGGATCATTGGTAAAGCACCAGGGCATCGGTTCATTTCCACCGACATTTCGACAATAATTTTCACCATCAACAATTTGTGGAAATACATTAGGAGGTCGATCGTGAGAATGTGGTTTCTGTGAACTCCATGGTTGACATTCAAGGCCCTCTTTTGTTTTATTTATTTTCCCCATATAAAATCGTCCATTATTTTCATAACAGTCATCTAAAAAATGTAAATCCAAAAAAAAATTTTTAATATAAAAATTGTAATTTGATTTTAAAAAAATTACAACTTACAAGTAATGAGATCTTCATTTATATCAGTCAAATGAACATTTGAGCATGTAACACGATCGTTACTTATTTTTGGAAGACTTTCACAATTTGGCAGTGAAAAATGACCTCGAGATCTAATAAAAATCCCCCTCTCTTTATTGTCCTCGATTAAGGCCCATTCGTTATAACAAAATTCATGACGAACGGCCATACAATCTTCATAACATAATGGTAAACCAATTGAATTACGACATTGTGGAAATGCATACAGACAGAGCATTTTCTGAAATTGTAAAATTAATCAATAATTATTTACATGGAAAAAAAATAAATTAAAAATATTTACCTCAGCTGCTGAACGGCATGGTTCGTTTAAATTTACTATTAATTCTTCCCATAGATTCATTGCTGTTTGTTCATTTAACAATCCACCGGGATTATCACGTGTATCATTAAACCATACTTTACCAATACCTGTAAGATATTTTTTGCAAACTTTGCCACTGTACGGTGCACAATAGCCTTGACTTTCATATTCTATAAAAACAAACAGATTATTAGAGCATTAATCATAAAAAAAAAAATGATAAAAAAATCGAATTGTCAATAATTACTTACTTTTCAAAGTAAATCCACAATGCAAAAGGCTGATCATCAAAATTATTGTCCTCAGCACCATGGTGCAAATTATTGTGTGTATATATTCTCACATAAACATTAAAAACTAAATAACATTAAGAATTTTCCCCGCAGAGAAAATTATTTGACAAAATATTGCTATACATCTAGTCACAATCAATTATATAGTCTTTATGAAGGTAACTCATGATTATAATTATAAAAAAAAAAAAAACACTAAATGATATTATTTCATCAGTCTTTTTATGTTTAAATTCATTCTTAACGTAGTACTTACTTAATAAGAAGAATTTATTTAATTAAATGTCTAATAAATAATGCGAATTTTAATGCAAAAAATCTGCATGAAATTGGAGGTTATGAACTAAAATTTCACTGTACTGCTTTAGAAAATATTTTCTAAATTTAATTTTTTATGAATTTAGTGATATTTTAATAATGTTTAAATTAAATGATTAATTGTTTAGTGTAAATTTCTTTATATAAAACTTGTTTAAAAGATATATATAAATTATAATAACACCTTTTTTCTTTTGTGTACAATTATTTTAAAGGCTAATTCACGTGTTTCAAACTGTTTTGATTGGATGTTGAAAATGGACAGCGTTGTAAATCCGCCTCAATTTAAACAGCTGTTGGGTCACGTGACCACTGTTTTCATTCAATATGGCAGCTATGGGTTGACAATGAAAAATGACAGAAAGTGTTTTAAAAATTAAAAAAGAAATGAAGAATTAAAAGTGATTTTTTAAATAAGTTTTCATGAATTCGTAAAATAGTGAAACTATTTACACAATGCCGGTCGATATTAATCGATTAACAGAGGGATGGCTGGAACTTGAAAGTGATCCAGGTAAAAAATTTTTTGACAGCTTCACATATTGATTAATTTGTTATATAAAGAAAAATAATAATTGTGTTTTTATTATTCAATTTTTTTGTTTAAAAATGCTATTTATTTCAGGACTTTTTACTCTTCTCTTGGAGGATTTTGGCGTGAAGGGAGTTCAAGTGGAAGAAATTTACGATCTTCAAAAATCATTAGAAGGTCCTGTTTATGGTTTTATTTTTCTTTTTCGATGGATTGAAGAGCGTCGATCACGTCGAAAAATTGTCGAACAAGATGAAAGTTTTGTTAAAGATGAGGATATTGTTAATAATATTTTTTTTGCACAACAGGTAAGAAGAAATTGATTTTTAGGTTATAAAAGTCTTTTTAATTATATATTGTAAAATCGTTTTCTTGTAAAATTTCTTTTCTTGTAATTTTAATATCAAATTTTGTATTAAAATAGAAAATAAAGTTTAAATCTAAATTGTTTTTATTTTAAAATTTAGGTAGTTCCAAATAGTTGTGCAACACATGCTCTATTATCGGTATTATTAAATTGTCCGAGTATTCATTTGGGTACGACATTGTCACGATTGAAAATGCACACATCAGGTATGTGTCCCGAGAATAAGGGCTGGGCAATTGGAAATACACCAGAATTGGCATGTGCACATAATTCACACGCAATGCCACAAGCTAAACGACGTCAAGATAAAAATACAGGTGTATCGACTGGTCGATTTACCGGTGAAGCTTTTCATTTTGTCAGTTATGTGCCGATAAATGGAAGATTATTTGAATTAGATGGTTTAAAGCCATATCCAATGGATCATGGTCCATGGAAGGAAGATGAAGAATGGACGGAACAATTTCGACGTGTAATAACCGATAGATTGGGAATGGCAACTGGTGAACAATTACAAGATATAAGATTTAATTTAATGGCAGTTGTTCCCGATCGTAGACTTGCAATTTCACATAAATTAACAATGCTCAAAACAAATAGGCAAATTGTACTTGAGGCATTGCAACAACTTGTGAAATTAAGTCATCCAGGCAGTGAGAAAGCATCATTGGAAAAAACGGAAAAAAATCATGAGAAAAAAGTGAAATTTGAAGGGGAAATTGTTATTACTAAAAGTGAAATTGATAACAATTCTATTCCAACTATTAGTGTTGAGCATTGTAACAATTTTGGAACTGATAACGAGGAGACGACAATTGTTACTACTACGAAAACTGAATCTGGGTATATAATTTCAATTTTTGATATTTATATTTCTAAATTTGAACTTTATTAAAATAACAAATTGTATTTAAAAATTAAATGTAAATTTGTTCGTAATTGAATTTTTATTTCACAGAGGTATGGAGAAAGTAGTGATGTGTGCTTTAGATTATGCTACCCCTCTTCAAATTCAAACATCTCCTGCTCACAGTTCCTCGAGTACAGATACATCTTCTGAAATTGGATCAGCTTTTAATTCTCCTACTCAAGGTGAAAAAAAAGATCGTAATTATTATTTTTTATTTGAATTTTTTGTTTGACAAAATTTTTCGACATATTCTTTGTCTCGTACATATTTTCTTTTCGGCGCAGAAAATTAAATTTTTCGGACACATCATACGAACCGATGCAAGATCCCTTGTTTTTCCATTATTTGAATAACATAAATAATAATGAGAACTTGAATTTGGATCAACAATGTTACCTATTGTTTTACATAAATTTTTCATCTCAATCAATGGTGAATTATTTTGATTATTTTTTTTAAAAATATTTTCCATCTCAGTAATATTTTTATTAATCACTGATTGATTTAAATTATCAATTATTGTCACTTTTTGTTTTTCTTCTTTTGTATTTGCAATTTTATATTTTGTTTCATTTCTCCTTGTTTTTTCGATTTCTTTTGTATTCTTTTTATTTACATCGTTATTTCGAATTATATAATTTGTGATGAAATAATTTAACAAAACAATATTATTAACAGTTATCTTTTTGTCAAATTTTGGAAAATTATTTGTTTCAATTGAATTATTTTTTTCTATTTTTTGATTAACTTCGTTTGTTGCGAAGAGGGAAAATTTTTGATTTAAAAAATTTGTCACTGGATTAATGTCTTTATTATCGAATGTTTCATCATTCAGAGAATAAGATGAGTCCAGCGTTTCACTGAGATCCAAATGATCGGAATTAAAGTCCAAATAATTTTTTATTGATTCACCGGTATTTTGTTTTTCTTTGAAATTAGTGTCACATGTCCAAGTTTCGCTTGGAAGAACGCAAATTCCTAAATATGACTCGAACATCTGGGAAAATTATGACCTCTTATAATTATTATTATTTATTATTATTATCTTATTATTTTTCATAAAAATTTTCGAAAGTAAAAATAAATGTATTTTTTCGTACCAAACCTTCGGAGCATTTAGATGGTATCCAGACGTATTCACCTGACGGTAAATTAACACAATTGTAGAATAAAGTACAATTTGTGGGATGAGATTTGCGTAATTCGGAACATTTTGAAATTATTAGCTTTAGGTGAATAAATAGAAAATAGAAAAATAATGCTTTCCGTAACATTGTTACGAACACGATACTAGTCGGTATTGAACTGAAAATATATTCGAGTTACGCGTTAATTTTCTTTATATGTACTTTTTCACAAGTTCTTTTACCAATACGCACATTTCTATTTACACTTGTTTAGTATAGTTCATTATTGACATCCATTTATACAGTTATATTTTAGCCTCCTTTTTTTTGAAAGGAGATCATTTAGACAGTGAAGCTTTTACTTAACTCAAGAAAGAAAGTTAAATAAAATTTTGTTTTTATTTTTTTTGGTTTATATAGCTTGGGGCTGGAACTCCGGGCAAAGCAGTCCAACTTCAACGAAAGATTTTAAGAAATTCGTCGTGATTCGTGTCGCTGGCGATGAAAAAAATGAAGCTGGTTTAAGTGAGTTAAATTTTCATATTTCTAATATAATTTTACAATTTTTCTTTAAAATTAATTTATTTTATCATTATTGATTAATAATTATTGTAATTTTTTTCAGGTCGTTCATTAGGTAATATAAACATAAATGGAAAAAGATTAGTCTCAGACAGTGGACATTTACACAAGAAAGTGTGTTTATCAGGAGAAGTAAGAATACCTCATGCTAGGGTGAAAACTAGTAATGGGGACACTGTTGTCGAGGAAAAGAAAGTGGAAAAAATTGACCCCAAACTGTGCTCGAAATATCCAGAACTTTTCGAGCCACATACATTTGCGCCAAAAGATCTTCTCGCACTGCTTAAGAATCTTGAACATGAAATTTCCATTTGCGAAACTAGTTTACGTGATGAAAACGATAAACGCAATAAATACAAAGTATTTACTTTTTCTTTTCTCAAGATTTTTTTTTATTTAATGTAATTTGGAATTATTTTTGATTAATTTATTAATTAACTTGGTTTTTTTATTTTTTTAGATTGACGACTGCAGGAGGACTCATAATTATGATGAATTCATTTGTACATTTCTTTCGATGTTAGCTCAACAGGGAAAACTTGCCGAGCTTGTACAACAGCATCTCACTTTGAAAAAACACACATCTGTATCGGTCAATCGAGTTCATAGGTTCGATTTTTATTTATTTAAAAAAGCAGTTTTTATTTCATTTTTTTAATGATATTTGAATTGATAAAATTATTTTTATAGATCTTCGAAAAAAACCGAAACTCGACCAAATTCATCGCGAAGACGTCGTGGCAGAACTAAATGCAAGAAACGAAAATAAGTGATTGATTTTTGGATTTGGATGAATATTACAAGAGGACATTGTGAGAAAAGACTTTTTTATTTAATTTTTTACTTCTTTTTTTCAAGTGAAAACAAAAGCATTACGTGGATCGTATTTGCTTAAATTGAACCCAGTGATCACACTGTTTTATTTGCGGAAATCTTATTTATTTAAGATTAAAATTTTTCTATTCTCATTTACATTATTAAATAGATTTTACGAAGTGACGTAAAATTTTTATCCGGTAAATATTTTTTTTTCTACTTGATACCAGTTTGACAATTAGATATTAGTTAGAAATTTTCTATTAATCGACAAATAAACTTTATAATTTAAGTTTTTCTTCTAATTTAAGTCATTCATCAATTTTCCAAGTGTTTCAATTAGATACTAAATTATATTTCCAGTTATAAAATATCAGAGTATTAAAGAAAATAATAATAATTGTAATATTTTGTTTTTCTTGCGATAAAAAAAAAATGACTTCTTTTTTATCCTTAATAATTAGTAGAAATGTATTTTTTATCTAATTCATTGGTTTTTTTTTATTTATCTCAGTTTCAAAATATTTTTATTTTATTTAAATTTTATTTCTAATATTGGAAAGTAAAAAAATAAAGAAAATTATAGGAATGAGGTTTTTTTTTTTAAAAAAGAAAAAATTCTTAATTATTGTGAAAAACATTGAAAATATTTATTTCAATATCCATATCGTACATGAACAATACACACTGCGAATATATCTCTTAAATCTAAACCCCAGGGGGGCGGGGGGGTATGAAAATCGAATGTACATTTGGAATCGAGAAAATTCAGACACGGCAAACATCTTATTTTTTTTATTTTCTTTTTTTCTGTAATTGAATAGAAATAGGAACTATTTTCAAACACCTAACTTGTCTCACTGTTTAGATACATCTTTTTTATAACAAATTTTTTTTTTTTTTTGTAACAAAAAGTGAAGATTTTTTTCAATTTTTTTTTTGTAACAAATGCGATATTTTCACTATCAAGGATCTCGAGGCACTTGATGTTTTATTCCACAGTTTTTCTATAAAATAGACATTTTAAAGTGGAATATAATTTTTTTCGGTTATAAAATATATTTAACATTTAAAATTGTCTCTTATAGTTAATTTTCTTTACACGAGCACTTTGAAAAAAATAATAAATTGGAAGTAGAGAAATGAGAAAAAAAAGAGTAAAAAAATCTTCAAAGAAAAAAAATCTGTTTCTTTTTTTTTTGTTTTTTTTTTTTATTTTACCTATAAATGTAATCAAATTAATTTTTTTTACATATGTAAATTTAATCAATGTATTTTCATTGAATATTGGAAGTTTTTGAAAAATTTTTTACACTCTTTGAGAGAAAAAAAAAATGATTCTTACATACAAAATGACTTTACAATCCTGCTAGTCGAATTTCTCGACTCGCAGATAATATTACACTTAAGTGTGTCTGTACAAATCGAACGGACTATATGTATATATATATATATAATATATAATATATATTTATTTATTTCTTTATTTTATTCATATAAAAACAAACGAGGAAGGAGAAAATGCGAGATCCTTCCGCATGTAACATCGATAATAATAAACAGTCTTGTGTTGGGCTTGATAGGGCTGATCTTGACTTATGAAAAGATTATCTTACTAAATCTTAATTATTATATCTTCAAAAAAAAAAAAAAAAAAAAAAAATCAACAAGCGTTTGGCGAGTTTGAATCTCTTTAAACGCTTGATTTAAATTAAAGATACCTGACAAAAATCACCCTTTGTTGTTTCTCTCTCTCTATCTGAGCTTTAAATTTCAATGTGTATTATTTATTTGTATCGCAAGTCCTATTTTATAAAGTAAATAGTAGTACCAATGATTTTGTGTTTGCTGGTCATCATGATCATCCCTAATCATTCGACACAGACACTCCTTTCTTATATACGTATACAATTAATTAATAAATAATTCGAGTTACGCTCTATTATTAGTGGTTTTTTTTTTCGTCAATTACTTATTATTACATCGTACAGTTTTTTTTTTAATCGAAACAAATTTTTTCATATCACATATAATACATACATATTATGGGATTTCAATTAAAATTCATCAGAATTGTTGGAAGTTTAAGGCTCCGAATTTCAATCAGCGATTAAAAAAGAAAAGAAAATACTGTTAAAATAAATGGAATTTTTTTTACCTTTTTTATTTAATTAATTTATTTTTTTATATTAATTAAGAAATGAAAAAGTTAAAAATCATTTTTAGTTTTCAACTGATTGAAATTTGTAAGAGACTTGTTAATGACGGAAAAATATATTTTTCTCTTGTACATATATAATGTAGAAAAATTAAAAACAAGCGGAAATTTTTTTTTTTTGAAATAACAAATAAAATGAAATTTCTATAGAGGGAAGCATTTTTATAACACTTTGTTTGAAAATAGAGTATATCTTTTTTTTACAACTTTTTTTTTTTTCATTAGCGCCCTACACTTTCAATTATATTCACATTATCGAAAAATACATTAATTTGAAAAAAATATATATATTTATGTATATGAGAATAGTATATAAATATGCGTGGGTGTATACATAGACCATTTGTGTGAGTGCTCTACATGTAATACATTCACCTAAATAGACTTTGCTTAATACTTCCGACAATAATTTTTAAATTTGATTTTTTTCACGATGTAATTTTTTTTTTCTTCAAATCGAGAGATTTTTATTTTGAAATTGTTCAAAAATAATTTTTTTTAAATTAATATTTCCCAAGCGAAAATTAATTTATTGAATTTAGATGAATTTTATAATTAAACGATCTCGATTGCCGATTGAAAATCAAATCGTGAAACAGAAATTTTTAATTTCAACATTTATTAAATCAAAAAAAGAGAAATATATATATATAGAAAAATTAAAAATCGGATTGAAATTTATTTATTTTTTAAATCAATAAAAAGAAATATTAATTTGATCAAATTTTTTTTATGAAAAATACTATCCGATTTTTTAGAAGCGAAGAGAAGAAGAAAAAAGAAATGAAAGGAGACGATTATCATATTTTAATTGTATTAAAAATATGATACTCAAAATGAAAATTCGACTCGATCAAGTGATTTTTTTTTTTTGTTCTTGATTTTCGAGTCGAATTAAAAAATGTTTAAGGGTACCTGGCGGTGATGAGATAGCCGGTTGCGCGACGCAGTCTTAAATGATTAGTCGATAATAACTTAGACCAGCTAACGCGCTCTAATCTAAAACAGCTTCGTAATCACAGTCGTAGAAGTTTTCAAAACAACTACAACTCTGAAAACGTTCTATAGTATACACAGAACTTTTGGACAATAAAGCGATTTCACGCATTCGATGGTGATAGCGAAAAAATTAACATAAAAAAAAAATTGACGATATCCTTAAAAATTACAATATATAATTTACTTAGACGTTTAAAAGTCACATGGTCTTAAAAGCTACTTTACGAAACGGATTAGAACCGTTAAAAAAAAACTCCCGAAAAAGTCTCTGGATCCCTCGAAGGCGGGATAGCTAATACTCCATTTTTTTTTATTATGCTTTTTTTTTCATCATAAATCTCGATATCGAGAAAGCATTCGGAATCACAGTTTTTTTTAATAAGAAGACTCGATCGGGAAAAATTCAGTCTACCCTGCCCGAAGGAATACGAGATCCTGAGCATCACGTTCAAAAATAGAGGTAATGTGCCTCTTTATTAGAGGTGCATCTTTGGATAATAAGCTCTTGCGAAGTGACGCACACTATTTTTTTTTCCATTTTCTGATTCACAGTGTTTGTGAATCATCGGTTGAGTTCAAGGACCCGTGACTTGAACGCCTGTCGTTTGTCCGCCGCTTACCACCACTTGTGGTACAACATGATTTTCACCACTTTTGCCAAGGCGTAGAATTGATTGTAATGATGCCACCTCGGACGCTAAACGATCTAGCCTGCTTTTTACTTCGCGCTCATTTTCCGGTACTGTTGGGACATTTGGTGTCCATTCGGCACCAAGTGAAATGCCCGAATCCCTCTCGTCACTTGAACCCTCATTGTCCCATGGTGGCGATGCACGTGGTCCAGGTTCTTGTTTAATGCCTTGTAATGCAAGTAATGCACTCGCAGCATCTTTGTCGCCAATTCGTGATTTATGCCTCAATTTATGGGGTAGACAATTATTTGTACCAACCATACTTTGTGGTACTGTCAATGATGAACTTTCATCGCCGCTGCCTGATGATAATTCAAATGGTGATTGAGCACGTCGGCCACGTGATAAATTCAATGCACTTGATGTATCAAAATGATCGGCTGGATGTGTTGTGTAGGGATATTGAAAGCTTTCAGTCTCGGGATAGGCTGTTGCTTCGGGAACGTAGAGTTGAGCTGGTGACCTCGGTGACCTGGAACCACTGACTGGCTGATGAATCACTGATGTGTGAACAGGACTTGGTGATCTTGTGTATAATAATGTTGTTGATGTGGATAATTTTCGTTTGAGAAGTGGTGGTTCTGATGGTAATGCGGCTAATACGTGTTCGGTACTGATAACGTTCTCGCCACAAATTCCAAATTTATCACGAATCGCTTCCAATTGTGCCTTGAGAATGTGATTTTCCTTGCTCAATTCCATGACACGTTGTTCGAGGACCATATCATTGAAACGTCTCTTTTCACGTGATCGTTTTGCAGCTTCATTATTACGTCTGCGTCGATCCCAATAGCTGTCGTCTTTTTTATTATCGGGAATAAATTCCCTTTGTTTACGTTGGGAAAAGAGTTCTTTTCTTAAATCAAAATTTGAATTGTAATTATCAGAATGGGGATTTTGATTATCATGATGTTGATGTTGATGTTGTGATTGAAGATGTTGCATTGATTGTTGGGGATGAAGTGACTGTTGCTGTTGTTGTTGTTGTTGTTGCTGCTGTTGCTGTTGCTGAAGGGATGGCGATGACCCATGATGGGGATGAGTCATTGGTGGTAGAGGTCCATGAGCATCATGGCCATGTCCACCATGAGCTGATGAATGTGTTATTGAATGAGTAGTCGGCATGTTGCTGTTTAAATACGCAATCTCACCATTGATGGGCGATCCACTCTGGCGGGTGACAAACTCTGCCACCATAATTTGCCTTCTTAGAACATCTGGAAAAAAAAGGATACATTTCGTTAATATTTATGGTAATTTTGAAAAATTTTTTTCTTATATTCTAGTTTCTTTTATTTATTTTTTAATTAATTAATTTTAATTCCTAATCCAATATTGTTGATTTTTAGACATAAATCACATCATTGGCAATCATTTAACTTGTACATGGAAAAGAATTAATCACTCCTTTACTGGTAATGTATTTTATATTCAATATTAATAATCTTTTTCATAAATTTTGCTTTATTTTGTGACAATTTATAACTAAAAATGATTCCATCTTAAATGTAAACAGTATAAACATTGTCATTTTCGGAACGAACATAACCTACAAAAAAAAAGTTTTACAATTGGACGAGAAAAAAGTTTTTTAATTTAACAAATATTTTTAATATGGAAAGAAAAATTAATTGCTAAGATAATTTTTATTTCCATTTTATAATTAATTTATAATTAGTGTTAATTTTATTATTTAATAATTTTTAAAAAATTTAAATAAAATCGATTATGATTATTCGATATATCGATGTGTTAGATATTGTTTCAATTGACTGCCAACTTCACACGAACCATGGGTTCTGACTCGATTGGAGGGCAGTTGTAAGTAAAAATGTTTTTTAATCAAATAATTAACGAAATGAATAATAATATTGTGAAAAAGGCCCATAATATTGAAAATAAAGTGTTAAATAAGTAATATTTCGATATAATTGAATGTTACATAGTAAACATTAAATGTAATCGGTAAAAAAAGTTGAGACCTCCATCCCGCTAATAAAGGTATCAATTTTGTGTTGTACAGAAATAATGAAGTAAATCCTAAGAGTCAAAAGTAGAAGAAAAGAAGTGGAATCAGCAAATCAATGTAAAAGATAGGCTGGGACCATGCAGAATGGATAAAAAAGGTTAGTTAGTAAACATTGTCATTTTCGAAAAGAACATAACCTACAAAAAAAAGTTTTACAATTAGACGAAAAAAACTTTTTTAATTTAACCAATATTTTTAATATGGAAAAAAAAATTAAATGCTAAGATAATTTTTATTTTTATTTCATAATTAATTTATAATTAGTGTTACTTTTATTATTTAATAATTTTTAAAATTTTTAAATAAAATCGATTATGATTATTCGATATATCGATGTTAGATATTGTTTCAATTAACTGCCAACTTCACACGAACCATGGGTTCTGACTCGTTTGCAGGGTAGTTGTGAGAAAACGTTTTTTAATCAAATAATTAACGAAATGAATAATAATATTGTGAAAAAGGCTCATAATATTGATATTAAAGTGTGAAATAAGTAATATTTCGATATAATTGAATGTTAAATAGTAAACATGAAACGCAATCAGTAAAAAAAAAAAGTTTAGACCTTCATCCCGCCAATAAAGGTATCAATTTTGTGTTGTACAGAAATGAAGTAAATCCTAAGAGTCAAAAGTAGAAGAAAAGAAGTGGAATCAGCAAATCAATGTAAAAGAGAGGCTGTGACGATGTTGGAATCAAATGCAGAATGGATAAAAAAGGTTAGTTTAAATCAAGCCTATTTTAGGTTATGTATGTATATAAAAATTTTTTCTCCCTCTTTTTTTCACTTATATCAATGCAATTTTTTAAAATCAAAAATAAATTGACAAAAAATGTGTATAAAAAAAAGTTATTATGAAGATAACTCTTATAATTGATATCGATTCTAGTGACTGCGTAACAAATTATTATTTTTAGAGCTGATAGCGTCGCTTGTTTTTTTTTCTTTTAATCTGTTATCTCAAAATGACTGAGATTTACAAGAATGAACGGAAGTTTTTCAAAAAAAAAAAAAAATCGTTGAGTATTTATAAAATAGTCACATACAAGATATATTGGCGAGCGTTTAGAAATGCGATGACAATCCTGCGAGATAAGCAATTTCAAAAATGCGACAATTCTCAATTAGAGAGAAACTCTGATGATCATTAATCACAAAGTCGATATACTCAGGGAAGGACGATTTATTTCGTTCTTTGAATTTGCAATACGACCTTAAATGGAATATCGCAAGATCATTCAACTGTTTAGCCTTCGGATATATAATGAAGGACGTTCATTTTTTGCAAAAAAAAAAAAAAAAAAAAAAAAATCAAGGAACAAGGAACTTGAAATCATTTCCTGGAGGAAAATCTCTCTCTAATTTTCCTGATTCATTTTTATTGCTCAATAAGAGATTGTTTATACGATTTCGTTCAGGATTTTAGATAACAAAGGATCAAAGTTCTCTGACGAAGTGTTGCGTCATTTGTTTCGAATCTTGTGATTTGATTAGAAGAAGTTTTTTTTTTTCTCCTTCGTTGAAAAAGGTATTCTGCTTTTTTTTATTCCTATACAAATATTAAAATAGAAGATAAAAAAAATGATGCGACATAAAAACGTGATCGAGCTAAATTACTAAGAAACTATTGCACGTTTTATGGAGTCTCGTGTACATCTTTGACACACGCGATCAAAATCCGAGAAATGACTCATGAAAATTCCAATGATCTTTCCTCTTTTTTTTTTGTCAAAGAAAAGAGTTTTAAGAATTTATATAAGCGAATCGAGTGAAAATCTTTAATTTGATGCAAGAAATTTTTTTTTCTTATGAAATTCATATTTGTCACGTTTGAATATTATTTCTTATCGCACACATAATATGATTTGTCTCAACACTTTTCCGTCTAGATAATCGATGGCTCGTATTGATAATTTCTAACACGTTCAAATAGACGTTTAATCATTGACTAGAAGAGGAAAATAGTAAATATTACGTAATTCGCGATTGCTAGTAAAAGATAAATGCGCGTGAACTTCATATATATATATATAATTGTATACATATATACAAAACAAAATCAATTTTCTTCTCTATAATGAATATTGTGATTTACAAATTTATTTATGGTTACCATAGTTGTTTCATTTTGAAAATATATTTGAATTCGTCAAATATAATTGATTTATTTTAAAAAAATTGAATAAATGTGATTTATTCCAATGAATTTTCTTTTTTTCTCGCCGAGAAGCTAGATTTTTAGAATTTAGTAAATTGATATCTATATATTATTTTATCGAGAAACATCGAGGCAGGTTATATAATTTTCCACGTGCGCTTGCGCTTCCAAGAGCAGGCCACGTGCTTTGAAGAGTGAATGTCAGGCGGCATGCAAAAGCCTCTCAATTGCCTCTTCATAAATACGTTGACGTGCGTAAAACTCGCGGATTTCTCACGTGCTTCGGGAAAATGTGAATCAAACGTGTCACTTTGTCCTCCAAATTAATTTTTTTTCTAAATTTTTTTTATATATTTTTTTTTTTTATTAATAATAATTATTTAATTTACTATTTATTTTTAATATTTTTATATTATTTCTATTTTTTTTTACATTCTGATTACGTGGATGACACGTTTTTATGATTCTATTATTTTAGAGAGAAAAAAAAAATATCAAACGTCATTTAAATTCTGATTCACTTGTTGATGAGTAAGTTTGTTTTTTAAGCAATTAGTAACTTCTGGAAAATAAAGTCACATTAATAGTTGATGTAGGTCACTAATTTTTTTTTTTTTTTTCTATTAATCTCAATAATTTTTTTCGGGGAAATATTTTATTTCAACAAAATTTTTGGAATTTACCCAATCGATTCAAATTTATGGATACAATCCAAAATACGTGTTCTTTCACGTAATTCGCGCCATTTCGTTGACGCAATTAAATTTTCTTTGATTATTATACTGAAAATAATGACGATTTTGCGTGGTTGTTTACAAAATTTTGACACGTTTGTTTCGTAATATTTCTATTTTAATATTATATATATACTTATTTCCACGTGGCGCATTGATTCATTTTTTTTTTTACGAATTCCCTGTAAATGATTTTTTTTCTGTAATATTTTTTTGAGATTGGAATAATTATTTTTTCTTAATAAAATTTTTTTGGTAAAAAAAAAATGTGTAGAGGATCTTTTTTTCGCGAAGTATACATATTAAGAAGTTTGTACTGTTTTCTTTTCTTTTTAAATAAAATCCTGTAAAAGATAACGTAATCATTTGCTTACCGGAGCAGAAAATGAAGCTTCTTTAAAAGACTTGACTAGCATTTGTAGAGTTTCTATATTTAAACTGCATTACGCTCATTAGACAGACAATTTTCTCGTGGCTGAAGAAAGTGAAAGGGTTGGAAAGAAAGCGACTGAGGAATATAA
This sequence comes from Leptopilina boulardi, assembly GCF_019393585.1. Taxonomy (NCBI): domain Eukaryota; kingdom Metazoa; phylum Arthropoda; class Insecta; order Hymenoptera; family Figitidae; genus Leptopilina; species Leptopilina boulardi. Next base: position 328,364 of record NW_026138017.1, read on the forward strand.
TAACCCTTTTCAGAGATAGAGAGATCGTCATTGCGCTCACTAGACCGTCAAAAATTCGTCAATTTTATTTGCAATTAATTTATCGCAAAAAAAATAATTTTTCTTTTAAATTGTCTAATTCCTAATTAAAATATATTTTTTTATGAATTATATTTTAACAAATTTTTTTTATGATAGAAAATAATTTTTTTTTTTTTTTTGTTTAATTAAATTAGAAATTCATATTGAAACCTTATGATTTTATAATAGGAAAAAAATGACGGTGAGGGGGGATCAATATAAATCGAAGGGATATTTTTAGATTCATTTAGTATATAGGAGTTTCTCCTAAGGGTGACCGACCGACGACGAGGTTCTTAGAATAGAATTAACAGTGAGCAAGATCACTATATGTTTTCTTATGAGTCACTATACCACTTAGCAGTTAAACATTCCCGTGAGTTTATTACCGCTTACGAGTCACTATATGGTGAATACCTGCACGAAAAAGGGTAGACATGAAATTACTTCTTTACATCCGCGTATGACTATATTTTGCTATAAAAACGAAAAATTTCATTATATTTCTTTTTTAAAAATTATTAATTTTTCATTTTCTTTATTAAATTTAAAAAATTGGCATAATTTTTTTTACTATTATGCAAAAATTCTAATTTTTTTTTTAATGTTGAAGAAAAAGAAGAAAATTAAAAAGAATATGAAAAATTAAAGAGGGAAGTGTGCTAATCGATATGGAGGTCATTACAATAGTTACTTTCTATATGTATATATATATATATATATGAAAATTCTAAACGAACCTTTCAAATATACGCAATATTGTGTAATTATGCGAATGTGCAAATATATATATACAATATTGCAAAAACCGTCCAAGGAAACGTATTTAAATAAAGCTTATAGTAATTGAAATAATGTCATTGACAAAAAAAAAAAAAATTTGAGAGCAAAAATTTATACGAAACGCTATTAATACTCTAATTCGAAAAAGAAATTGCAAATTCGCAAAAATATAATAAACATTAATTGGAAAAAAACTAATTTGCGTAATATTGTGCAATTCGAAAGCTCGAGCTTCTATATCACTTTATTGTATATATATTTTAAATTCATTGGAAAACAAGATGTAATATTAATTTGAAATTTTTGTGTCTTTTTTTCCAATATTATTATAAATTTCCGCTATTTTTAAAAATGAAAAAAAAACGGTTTTAAAAAAGCCCTTTATAAAGGAAAATACTTTTTTTTTAAACTCTTTTTTTTCCCCATCATTTTAAAAAGAGAAAATCATATTTTGCGAGAGAAAAACTTTTTATAGAAAAAATGATTTTTTTCCTTAAAATAAGATTACAAAATTTATATCAAATAATTTTTGAGAAAATAATGAAAATTAAAATAATTTTAATTATATAAAGAAATTTTTTATTTATTTCCAAGAAATTCCAATAGATATATCGTTTATTACAATAACTCGGAGGGGTAATCGATCGATGGGCTTGAGTTACGTCGTGCATTGGACGTCAAAAGGACAAATCGTATATGGCAAATGACGCAGGCAGAAAGAGAGAGAAAGAGAGAGAGAGAGAGAGACTTGTCGTGATTATCGGCCACGTGACAATTCTCTCAAGTTTTTATTATATTAAACAAAAGCGATATTAATTACGCTCGCTATAACTTCCTTCTTCTATCGACATTTCCCTATATATTTTACTTATATAAAAAATTCTTCCGATTATAATAATTATTGAATTTCTCTAATTTGTCGAAAATTTAATTTTATTATTAATATTAATTTTATGGAATAAAATAAATAATAATAATAATAATAATAATAATAATAATAATAATAATAATAATAATAATAATAATAATACATATATAGTATTAATAATGCAATTGCGTGTTGTAATAAACGTTTCAGTTTCAATGACACGTGAACGTATATATGTATAATATGTATATGCAAATTATTGACAAAGAAATCGGTACGTTTATATATTATTATAAAAAATGTGTTTTAGTCTTTTTGAGATAAATTTCTTTTTTTTTTGTTGACAATTTTTATAAATTGAATTTTTAAATTATAATGGCAATTTTCAAATAATTGTTTTATGTCTGTTTAACAAAGTAGCAAAAATGGTACTTTATATATTATTCGTGTGCACATGATTAAACCTATCATTGCACAATGTCGCAACGATGCACGTGGCAGTTGCTGCTAAGACAGGTTTTTTGCGTCGCTCCATTTCCCCCTCCCAATAATTGCAAAATATTTTTTTGTTTTCATTTCAAATTTTGAAAATTATTTTTTTTGACAATTTAAATTATTTTACACACTTTATTTTTTTTAAAGATTAAATCTTTGGGAATAATAATAAAAATCATAATAATTATAACAATAATAAAAATAATAACAATTATAACAATAATAAAAATAATAACAATAATAATAATAAAAATAATAATAATAATAATAATAATTCTATAGGAATATTCTTTAAGAGAATAAAACATGTTTTGTGACTGTTTTTATTATTAATTATTAATTATTAGAGAAAACAGATTTTGATTTTCTTTTTCTTATTATTGAGAAAAATATTCCCCCCCACAAGTAAATGATAATGAATAAATTATATATATATATATAACGATAATTTAATAGAGGGAAATTTTTTTTTTCATTTTCACACCAAAAAAACATGGTCTAATTACATAATTATAAATTTTTATCATTAGCAATACGATAACGGTATATATCAATTCTTTATTTCTATATTATATATTACGTGAACGGTGACCGCAATCGTAAATCGAGTCCGGCTAACTTGTCTGCGCGCACGTGTCCATGTTATTTTGACGATGAATCTCAAAAACTTGTAATAGTTTCGCCAACTTTGTCGATTACTGATAATAGAAACTAGCTTCTTTGTGTGTGTGTGTATTTAAAAAAAAAAAGAAAAAAAAAAAAAACTTCTTATTTATGTGAGTGTAAACTTTGCAAGCACGTGCCAAACTCACACGTGTCTCAATTGCCCTGTGCGCGAAAAAAAAAGAAAGAAATAAATAAAGAAGTCACATTAGAAGAAACTCGTTATCTGACTTGCAAATCTTATAAATACCAAATCTAACTGGTTTAATTGCGAATTTATAAAATTCAAAGAAATTTTTCGTTTGGAAAAATTGATTATAAATAAATAAACAAATTAAGGTCCTTTTAAAATCCAATTATAAATAAATAAAAACAGTATATTTTTAAAATTATAATTTACTTTTAGAAAATAGGTTCTTTAGACAACGTGAGAATCGATTATAAATAATTTTTTCTTTAAGATATCGATAATTAAGATATATGTAATTTTTATACATAAGAACCGTTTTATTTATGTTTTAATAATATAATGCATTTGCATCGAATATATATATATTAAGAGGAGAATAAAAATTCAATAATGAACAATGGGGTAATAATAATGAATTTTATTGATAACAGCAACTAGAACGGTACTTGAAATTGGATCGACAATTTTCTATTGTGAGAGAGAGAGGCTAGTATTCCGTTATCGGGATGCTGTATGTATCAAGATCCTGATATTCAAGATATTCGAGTATATATATATGTGTATACCCTTTGCTCGGGGGCTTCATAAAGTTTCAAGTGCGTTATGTTGAACAAAGTGTTACTGATACTGGTTTTATATATATAAAATACGTAATAGGACAGTTAACGGTGACTACTGAGAGATAAGAAGAAAGAGAGGAACACTTGAACGCGATGCATGCGTTACATGTTTGTTTTGTTCCACTTAGATGAGTATTACGTTATGTAACGGTGTTTACGACTCTGTAACTGTATACGAAATTCCATAAAGTAGCCACAATGTTGATTTTAGCTTATTATACATTTTATATATATATATACATGATGCATCGATCACAGAACATTTAAAATCGACTCAAAATAAAAAAAAAGCAAAACAAATAATAAAACAAAATAAACCAAATTCCCAAAAATTGAGAATTAAGAGTAAAAAATTAATTACAAAAAAAAAAAAAATTGAAAAAAATCAATTCCTTTGTCTTGTGAATCGAAAATATTTTCCAATAGGAAAAGAAATTATATATATATATATATAATATAAAATGACGCAATTGATATGCCACGCGAGAGATAATATGAGAAGTGTCGTTCATATCAGACTCTATGCACGCATAGATAGTGCACGTGTATATGTGCAACAATGTGTCATGTATCATTAACACCAAAAAATTGCATTTGGATCATATAATAATAATTATCTCCCCCCCAAAATGAAACATTACGCCGAAAATGAAAATTAAATTTTGATATTTCAAATAATATATAATTATTTTTTATTTATTATTTTATAATTTTTTAATTTTGTATTAAACAAAGTCCACTTCTGGTCCGAAAGACTGAAGCTTAATTAATAAATAATAAATAATATAATTGAAAAAGAAATTGTGTAAATTAATATTTTTAAACTTGAAAAATAAGTGTTTGAAATTTATAATATAATCTTGGATTAATTTCATTTGAAAGAAGTTCATCTTGAGAAAGCGCGTGTAAATGACATTATTCTGATTTGTTAACAAAAGTAAATTGTTCCATTAGACAGGAATTTAATTAAGAAAATCTTGAAACATTCTGTATATAACAATTTAATATTCGTAAATTATTTCTCAATTTTTTTTTTTGTAATTTTTTTTTATTTTGATAAAAATCCTGACTTAATTTTTTTTTTAAGGACAATATATTCAAGTGCAAATGACATAAGTATAAGTCCGTCGTGCCCTTCGTTTTGAATTTACTGATTTTATTTAATACACACACACATATATATATCGTTTTTACTTTGCGAGGTTGAAAGAGTTCTGCAAATTAGACCGTGGCCCACTTTTATAAGCGACGATAGATAGTCTAGCGGGGAAGAAGTGTGGGAGGAAAGAGTATATCAAAAGAGGGGGGGGGGGGCATTTATTTTAACCTATAAAGAAGAAAGAGAGAGAGAGAGGGGGGGATAAAAGAAAAGAAGTTGCCTTTCCATTCAATTGTAGGATATAGTTAAATATCACAAGAGGATTTTTAATTTCTTTCGTTAAGAGAACAAAAAAGTCAAGAAGAAATAATGGATAAATTTAAATCGAAACAATCGAAGAGGAAAGAAACGAATAGAAGAGAAAGAAGACAAAAAAAATGATAGAAGACACAAATAAAACATAATTGATTCCTGTTATTTTAGATCAAGGAAATTCCAGCTGAAAAATTAATTTATTATTTTAGAAATCATGTAACATATCTCTAAGACATTGTTGAGTCTGTAACAGTCATTCATAAATGGCAATGTAATCTTATCTTGATGAAGATTAATTTCCAGTGCGTGTTACATAAGATCATCAAGACCTGAATTCCTATAAACTCTTTCTAGGAAAAATTTTTAAATTTCCCCCACTATTTTTTTTTTTTGTATAAATATAAAATAAAATTTCCTGGGAATTTTAAATATAAATTCATTTTAGTGTGAAAAAAGGAGTTTATAATTCTAATATGAAAAAAAAAAAATGCTGACCATGCCTTAAATTTTGTCTTTCGATTGATATGTCGTTTTTCGCGTCCTCGGGTGACGCAATCATTATTCTATAACACATAGGGTCTGTCGCAAGATGCCTTCTCTTCTCCAAGTGCCAGTAACCTTCTCTCTCTCTCTCTCTTTTTATCTCGTTTATTCTCTCTCGTTTTATAATATATATTTCTACTCAAACTAATCTTATCCCTTCCCTCCCCGCGCGAATTAATCTATTTCCTCTTCCGTTTTAAACATCTTTTTTTTGTAAATATTTTCATGTTAAAATTTAATTTTTTATTAATTGTATTTTATTTCTGTATTGCAGAAAAATTATCATCTACCGAAGGTGGGATTCGAACTCGTGACGCATTCATCGATTGTGCCTTACGCCACGCTGCCACTATCTATACCTCTGAACGTTTTTGTGATTCGCAATTTATCAAATGAGTGAGTACAATTTTTTACTTTAAATAGAGCAAGAAAAATATTTTTTTTTTTTTAACGAAACTTTTTTAAATCCTTTTAACTTATTGAGGTTTCATTGTATTAGATTTGTTAGGTATTATAATTAAAAGTATAAAGAAAAATAGAATTCAAAAAGGTCGGATTGTATTTATGATATTATACAATATTACAAAAGCGATACTAAAAGTGTAATATGTAAAGCAACACCTACAATGGGATTGACAGTGCACTTTGCATAAGTTTTGACATAATTATAAATATATGCACCTCGAAGTTTAAATCTCGATAGGTTTTCTTCGTGAACTTTATTATTAGAAGAAAAAAAAAATACACAACATGCCCCAATCACTTTGTATACAAGTGTTGGCTAAGTATGATTAACTCGATTGCGTCAAGAATAGGTATACGTTTTCCAGAGAGATTCTTGCGTCATTCTATATATATATATATATGTATATACAAGAATCTATATAGATCTACCGGCATTCTTGTTTTGTTTTTAACATTTTCTATTGTTTAACGATATTGTTTACGTACAACAAATTGATTTTGTTGTTTTTTTTAAAGAAACACATAGTGACTAATAAAACAATAATTTGAAAAATACGTAATCGAATTTTGTTTATCGAAAATATTTTCATCGACTTATCGCGTTTCTTCAATTAACTCCATTAATTTTCATTTATTATCTAAAAGCGAAATTACGAGAAATTTTCTGATTTATAAAAAAGTTGGTACAGTAAAAATTAATAATTAATTAAAAATTATTATTATTTATTGATATTAATTAGAGATATTAAATTGATAATTAACTAAATTATTATTAATTACATTTTGTAGTTATAATTAATTAATTCATGTGGAAAAATTTAAATTATCATTTCTGTTTTGATTAATTTTTTTTATATTATTGTTCCGAGAATGAGTTTTTTTTTTTTTTAAATTATTATTATTTTTGTGCAATCATATTGTTTATTAAATTACTTAGTTCAATGATATATAGCTATTAAAGAAAATTATGTTGTTTAATTATAATGTTACTTGATAAGTTGGAAGAGAATTAAACTCGATTTTTGATAAGATTAAATTAATAACAATAATTTAAGTTTGTGAAAAGAGTAAAAGAAAATATAGAATTGAAACGTGATAAAATGTTCAAAAACAAAAATTAAAAATAAAAATCATAAATTTTAATAATATTCGTGGAAAAAAATTTATTTTTCTTTTCCATAAAATCAAATTAACAAATTGCCAAATCAGTTTTATTGTATATATATAATATATATAAGAATTCTCGAAAATTTGTATATGAACCAACAAAAAAAAAAAAGTTTTTATAAACTTTTCGCATTACCGGGAATATAGAGGGACTAATTGCATATTCGGCATTTCTTTTTTGACATAATAGTAATTTTTTTCCACGATACCGAGAATTAATCGTTTGCTAAAAAAATGTATTTTAAATTAGAATGCCGGTAATTTTTTTTTGCCAATAAATCAATTAAAAAATAATTTTTGAAATTAATTTTTTATCAAATTTTTTTAACTTTGAAAGTTAGAATTAAAAAGTATTTGAAAAATAAAATTTTTATTCTTTGATGAAAAATAAATTTTTCTCATTTTAAAAATAGAAAAATGTTGAATTTAAAAAAATTTTTAATGAAAATAGAAAAAAATTTGTAAAACAGAAAATTTAAAAAGATTGAGAAATTTTAGTTCATAAAATATAATTTCAAAAAAAAGGATCGAAGTAAAAAATTGTTTCTATTCAAAAGAAAAAGGAAGTTTGTACTTGTTCCGAAGTCGCACGTGTTTTTAGCCGGCATATTTGAAAACTCGCGCAAAATCACAAAAATCAAATAAAATAAAAAAAAAAGGAGAGGAAAACATGAATCTAGAACTCACCAATTTTGAAAGGTTCCTTTAAGTACGACCTCACAAAAGAACTGGGATCCACTTTTGCAAAATTATAATAGTTCCCAAAAAAACCAAAAATTGTAAAGAAAAACAAGTTCTCATCAAAAAATTCACTTTTCGCTCAAAGAAACAATGTCTTGAGCAATTAAAATTATTGAAATCCAAAATCACAGTTTTTTTTTTTCTCAATGTAAGACACTTCCTCTGTTGGGTTCAATGTTTTGCACTTGACCCTGGTCCTTTTTGTAATGAGAAAAATCTCATATTCCAGAAATGAAAACCAAAAAAAAAAATGAGAAAAACAGAGTTTTAATATCCACTTAAAAGAAAAGATGATGCTGCAAAGAGTCACGACTTTATTGTACCGATAATATGTTATAACACAGTATATATATATATATTAAACTTGGCGCTGCCTCGTGATAGAGAGAGAAAGAGCAAACTAAAAACACAACCGCTCGGTACAATGTCGCGCTTGGAACTGAAAACTGAAATTGTGCTGCCGACTTCGTCTTGGCCCCAATGTCGTCTGACTCGGGCTGGTTTGATGAAGGGAAAAAGGCTGTGTGTTTGAACGCCGCTACTCCTTCAAAATCTCTGTGTATATGTGCGGTTTCATGTGCACTGCCTTTCTCTGATAGTGTGTTTTTGTATTTTCTGTCTGTGTGTCTATTTATGGGTGTATATGTGTGTGTGTGTGTGTCGATGGTACATAGGTGGGTGGATGTAACAAAGTGGGGGCAATACTACAACGCAGGTGGGGGAGTTTGTGCCCCTCCACTTTAAACCGCGACATGCTCGCCGCGGTTCTCTTTTGCGTCAGAGAAAGAGAAAAAAAAGAGAGAGAGAAAGAGAGAGACGCCCCACTATCATAATACACTATATGTTCTTTAGCATCGCGGACAACGCAACGAGCCATACAACTAATTAGATTGCGTCGTGTCGCGATGCCGTGCGCCACACACAATACACATACTCTATATTCTACGATCATTTTTTTTTTTTTTTACGACACTTTATATATATATGACACAACTTTGTCTCGAGTGCAATAATTTTTTTATAAAATATACAAAGCGTAAGAATATATTTTGCTAATTCACAGAGACTCGGAGAGTACGAATTTTCCTTTTTTAAATACATTTTTTCAGATTTTTTTTCATTGAAATTCGAGTAGGATTTTTTTTTTCAAATTGGAATGGAAAATGTTTTCAATTATTTGATTCAGTATTTAAAAATTCAATAATTGAATATATTTTCAATTGTTTTATTAGATAATTAAAGTTAATTTCAATTATTTGATTCAATAATTAAATATATTTTAAATTGTTTATTAACTTTTTGAAGTTAACTTCAATTATTTGAATAAATCATTGAAGATATTTTCAATTGTTTATTAACTATTTAAAGCTAATTTCAATTATTTGATTTAATAATTGAAGATATTTTCAATTGTTTATTAACTATTTAAAGCTAATTTCAATTATTTGATTCAAATATTTTCAATTATTTTATTAACTATTTCAATGTAACTTCAATTATTTGATTCCATAATTGAAGATATTTTCAATTATTTTATTAACTATTTCAATCTTACTTCAATTATTTGATTCAATAATTAAAGATATTTGCAATTATTTTATTAACTATTTCAATGTAATTTCAATTATTTAGTTAGATAATTGAAGTTAATTTCAATTATTCAATTAGATAATTGAAGTTAATTTCAATTATTTGATTCAATAATTGAAAATATTTTCAATTGTTTATTAACTTTTTGAAGCTAACTTCAATTATTTGATTCAATAATTGAAGATATTTTCAATTGTTTATTAACTATTTAAAGCTAATTTCAATTAATTGATTCAAATATTTTCAATTAATTGATTTAAATATTTTCAATTATTTTATTAACTATTTCAATGTAATTTCAATTATTTAGTTAGATAATTGAAGTTAACTTCAATTATTTAATTAGATAATTGAAGTTAATTTTAATTATTTGATTCAATAATTGAAGATATTTTCAATTGTTTATTAACTATTTAAAGCTAATTTCAATTATTTGATTCAAATATTTTCAATTATTTTATTAACTATTTCAATGTAACTTCAATTATTTGATTCCATAATTGAAGATATTTTCAATTATTTTATTAACTATTTGAAGCTGATTTAAAATATTTAATTAGATAATTAAAGTTAAATTAAATTATTTTATTCGATGATTGAAATTATTTGGAATTATTTGATTCAACAATTTTGAAGATATTTCCATTCATTTAATTCAAAGTTTGAAGCTAATGTCAATCATTTTCTAGACTATTTAAAGCTAATTTCAATTATTTTACTGACTTTTGATTATATGATGATTATATCAAGATATTTTCAATTATAATTGATACAATAATTGAAGATATTTTTATAAATATTTGATACAGTAATTAAAGATATTTTCAATTATTGAATTTAAAGAATTGAAATTATCTTAAATTATTTAATTAAATAATTGACGATATTTTTTTAATTGATTCAATAATTGAAGGTACATTCAATTATTTTATTGAATAATTAAAGACAGTTTCAATTATTATTATTATTATTATTTTTTTTTTATTATATTTATGAAGTTATTTTCAATTATGTAATGGAATAATTGAAAATTTTCTCCAGTTATTGAATATTAGAAGATAATTTCAATTATTTATAAAATATAATTTATAAAAAAAAATCAATCGGAAAATTTATTTTCGTTGATAATTTTAGTTGATGGTAATTATAATAGACAGTAGTTACAATGTGATAACTTCAATTGAATTAAAATACCCACGCAGAGGTATTTTTAAATATAATAGTAATTATAAATTTCAATTAATAATAAACGGTAATTACAATTTATGGTATAGACGTTAATTTTAAACAAATATCACTAATAGACGGTATTAATATAAATAATAGTTTGATAATGAGAATTTTTTTATATAGATATTTTTGATTAAAATAAATTTTAATTTTTTTTAATAAAAAAACACTATATAAAATCTTCCATTAATATATATATATATATTTTATTATAAAATGAAAGTTCAATGAATTCAAAAATTTTCCTATCAGAATTGGATTATTTTTAAACGATTAAATCACACATTGCTGTGTGTGTGTGTGTGCTTTTTTTTTATTGTAATTGTAGAAACATTATAAATGACTGGCATTAATCGTTAAACAAACATCGCGCACAGGTTCTCGAACCTGGTCCGGGACTTTCAACCGATTCGTTGTCGATAAACAGCTTGAAAACAAAGAATGGGAGTTGGGTTGGCCAACCAACCAAGTGTAGAGGATTTCGCTCCCTATACACCCAGACAACGAGGGCATCAGCCCCCATGAATCACCACGGCGCACAGGTCACCTTCACTTTTTTATGTAATTTTTGTTAACTTGCGCAGTGATCTCCTCATGTTGGCTGATGGACCAAAAACACCATCTATTCATAAATTCTTTCTTTTTCGTATACTCTCGTTTTTTTTTTACTTTAGATAAATATTTTCTTTTCATCCTCAAAGATAATTTCAATTTATTTAATTATATAATAAATAATTTTTTAATTGGATAATTCATAATTTAAATGAATTTTATTTAATTACTAAAAATTAATTTATAATTAATTAAATAAATTATTTATTTAATATTAATTTAAATTAAATGTAAAAAAAAAATTTGCCTCGAAATAGAAGTTATTAACCCCTTTTGAATTTGTTATTTTGTATATATAAAAGTTTCATCTGTCATTATTAAAGTTATAATATTAAGGCATTTGGCAATTGATCAATAAATTTATATAGAAATTATATTTGAAATAATTTTGGCATCGTTAAATATATAATTCACTTTTGTTTCAATAAATATATATATATATAAACTTGGGTGCTTTCTTATCGAGTACCCAGTGTTTAAAGAATTTTCAAATAGACACGTGTCACATTCGAAACTTACATATATATATATATATAGATTTAGACACAATGAAGCGTGCTTTTTGTCAAAACATTATATACTTTGCGACACTTTCATCCATCTTCATCAGCTTGCGAACTGTTTGGCGTGCGAGATTTTAAGCGCCGTACATATGTGTGTGTGTGTGATTTCAATGTACCTTGATGCAGCAATTTTTTTTTCTTTTTTTTTTTTTTTCAAAGCATATACAGAAACCAGAAAGAAAAGTCGACAACACTCTTTGTGCGCAGAAACTATTTCTAAACTCCTGCGGGGTCTGTGTTATATGTACAAACGCAAAAACTTTAACTTTCATCGAGCCAAATTATAATTTGCCATGTGCATTGCACATGCTTTTTTGATCCTACACGTGGCAAAATGTAATTCCAATTAAGAATCTTTTTTTTTCATCTAAATTATATTTTTCTCTATTTTTTTTTTCTTTAAATAAAATAAAATCTTATTTTTTAAAAAGTATTTAATTTTTTAAATCTTTTTCTCTATTTTTTTGAAATTTTCTTTTATTAAAAAATTAATTTTTAATTTTCTTTTTTTTTCAATTTGAAAGATAAATTTTAGTGATTTCAATTTTTGTCTGATGACATTATTCAATGGTGTTGGATGATTTTATTTGCTGTATGTGGCGTGTATCGTATTCTTTTTTTAAAACTCGTGATTATATATTGAATTTTGGGATTAATTTATTGGAACATTAAAGTAAACAAAATGTAACGAGTTCGTTTTATGTACGACATAATTATGTAAACAAAATTTTTATTTCACTATTATGAAGGAAAAAAAAAGTAAATTTATTGACGCAGTGTGATGGTATATTTTCAAATATTTTCTTTAAAATTTTTTTAGAAATTATTATTATTTTCTACGCATTTGTTGATTTTTTAATTGCGCGTTTTATGTATATCGGACAATCACCTTTTATTCGTTAAAAAATTCGTTAACGTCGCAATGACAAATATCTATAAATTAAGTTACTTATTTCTTTATGAGCATGTACCTTTTTTGATCAAATTAATTTATTATTTATAATCAATTTCAATAATCAATAGAAAAATTTATTTTATATTAAGAAAATAAAAAAAATATTTTAATTCTTGAAAAAAAAACACAGACACACACACATACATTTAAAGGGCTAATCTTTCGTATAAATGTATTCATTAGGCATTAAAATAAGTGCAGTTTGCCATAAGGTTTACATTATTCCCCCATTTGAAAGTAACATAAATTTATTTTTACGACAAAGGGTATCTTATTTTCTAAGTGCTGAAGATTTTATATATTCTATTGAGGAAAAATGGATATTTACATAGAAAATTTATATCGAAATTAGAATTATTTTGTAAATGCGGAAAATGCAATAGATTTTTACGAAAAACAAAAATTATTCTAAAATTAAGAATAATACAACTTTAGTATAGTACTCTCTAAATTTGAATTAGTAAAAATGTTTACTAATTTAAATTAGTGACTCACTTTTTGCTTTAAAATTAGTTAAAGTTACTAATCACAGAAAATTAAAAGGCATTAAAATAAGCTGCAATGCTTATGATTTTAAACTATTTTGGTATTAAAATAAGCAAAATTGGATTAAAATAATAAGCGTTGCAGCTTATTTTAATGCCTTTCAATTTTCTGTGAATAATTAGTAAAATTTTATTAATTGAGAAGCAAAAAGTGAGTCGCACTAATTAAAATTAGTAAACTTTTTTACTAATTCAGATTTAGAGGGTAGATACCGAGAATTTATTCTTCATTTTAGAATATAATGAAAAAAATTTATTTGATTCAAATAATCGCACAGAAAATTAAAAGGCATTAAAATAAGCTGCAATGCTTATAATTTTAATCCAATTTTTCTTATTTTAATCCATTTTGGTATTAAAATAAGCAAAATTGAATTAAAATACTCTCTAAATCTGAATTAGTAAAAATGTTTACTAATTTGAATTAGTGACTCACTTTTTGCTTCTGAATTAGTAAAATTTTACTAATTATTAGTAACTTTAACTAACAATTAGTAAAATTTAACTAATTCTAAAGCAAAAAGTGAGTCACTAATTTAAATTAGTAAACATTTTTACTAATTCAGATTTAGAGAGTAATAAGCGTTGCAGCTTATTTTAATACCTTATAATTTTCTGTGAGAACAATTACAAAACAAATACAAATTCAATAAAAAAAAAAAATTATTACAAATACAGAAATTATTTGTTTCAAAATAAAAATTATTTGTTTCAAATAAATATTTATTTGATAGTCAAGTAACCGATTATTTCAAATAAATTTTTTCTAAACAGATTTTAAAAATGCAAATTGGAATTTGCCACTTTATGGTAGTTATAATACAATTTATGGTAAAATTTATGGTGCAATTTATTCTTATTTTAATCCATTTTGGTATTAAAATAAGCAAAATTGGATTAAAATAATAAGCGTTGCAGCTTATTTTAATACCTTATAATTTTCTGTACATTTACTTAATTATTATCAAATAAATATTTAATTGTGTGTTAATTTTTATTTGAATAAAATAAATTTAATTGACTAAAAAATTATTTGGTTTAAGAAAATATTTATTTGATAATAATCACGATTATTTAAAATATAAAAATTAAAAAAGATATTTTATATTAATAATAATAATAATAATAAAAGAGGTCATAAATATAATAAAATTTTAATTGAAATTTAGAAAGGTGAAATTATTATTTTCAATGCAAAAAAAATTGCAGTCTTTCTATTATAATAAAAATATAAATAAAAAATTTTTCGCGTGATTAATGAGGGATTATGAATGTTTTTTTTTTTTTTGACATTCTGTATACAATGTTTAAGAGTCTATGAATAATGTGAAATGTGCATTTCTAGTAATCGACACACTTAACGATGAGGATTTTCTCAGAGCGAAACACTGTTACTCTCTCCTTTAACAGCGAAGAGACGTTAGAGAGAAAGTGTAACTGTTAAAGTAATAGTGACGATGCAGGTGTAATCGGGATTGCGCACGCGAGTCTTTCAGTTTTGCTTGTGCCTTTCTGCACATTTTGTATATATATATATATAGCGCTAATTTTCCATTGTAAAATTCCGCTTTCCATCCGTGGCCAAGGCTCTATGATGAACGAGTGAGAGTTTCCGACCAACACATATACACACAAAAAAAAAGTGAACAAAGTATATATACTCAATTTCTGCAATATATTGTCTATCATCTCGTAAAGAATTATATCTGTGACGAGATTTTAATGATGAAAGTTGTGTGATTTGATTATAATTTTTAGATATGAAAAAATTCTATTGTATTTGTCCCAGACTAATGAATTTACAATTTACAATAGAATTTACACTAATAATTGATTAAATGAAAAAAAAACCCATTTGCTTGTTATACTTGAGTTCTATTTTTGGAGTTCTGATTTTTTTTCGAGGTCAATTAAAATTTCAGTCAAAAAATTTCTTTTTCAAATTCTACTTCAAGTTTGTAGTTAAATAAAAGTTTCTTCAGTTCAATGAACTGTTTTTTTGAGTGAAATTTCTTTTTTTAAATGAATGTTTCCATTAGTTCAATGAACTTTTTTTGAGTCAATAGAATATAACTTCTTTTTGACTTTTAGTCAATTCTTAAAGCCAAAAAAATTACCTCATCAAATTTTTTTTGAGGAAATTAAATATGCCCAAAAAAGTGAATCAGGACAAACTTTCTAGCTCAGCTTTTCGTTTAACTTCCATATATAGAATATGAAAATTTTAATTTGTAGTTAATAATTAACAGCAATGATGATTTACGAGAATGATATGAAAATCATTTTATCTGTCATTTTACAAATCAATGATTTTTATATTTGCCCAATTGTTATCTCTATTTTTGTCTTAAAAAGTTCAATCCTCCGTCAAATATATGTGATGGAATTATAACGATTATTTATTAACTATATATATATATATATATTTGTTAAATAAATTTTTTCTGATGACATTTTCGTTAAGCCGTGGTAATTTGAGAAAGATTACTCGTAAGTAAATATCATGAACCCCACAATGACTGAGGTAATCGACCTGATTTCTAAGAAAATTCTAGTTGTATTAAGTTAAGGCTTACGATTGAGTTCACTGGCCTCGAAATTCCGAATCTTATATATATATATATATATATATATATAAAGACGAAAACGGTCTCTGTGACGTTAAACACGCCGATCTCTCATTTCACTATATATTTTGTCACACACATATAGGGTGTTTTCAATATATATATATGCGTTAGAGATTCTATTTTGTTATCTCTTTACTACTCTCATGATAATCGCGATAAATTTTTTTTTTTTTTTTTTTTTAAGAATAAATTTAGCATAATTTTAAATCTCATCTTTCAATTATACATTCAATATTCTTTTATATTTCATAAAGACAAATATTGAAAAATAATAATTTCATTAACAGACTTTTGATTAACGTAAAAGTGATTGACCTTTTTTATTCGTATTATTTTATACAAAGATCCACACACTAAAAAATAATACTTACTTTCAGTTCACTTTTGACTAAAACCGTTAACATTAGAACCATTTTTACTGAATTTCAACCTTGAGTGTATGATTTTAAGTCCTAAAATTGACTTAATCTAGTTTTAAGATTAAAATTACACTAGTTTTAAGGCATTTTGATTTTAAGATGTGTAAACGTTAAAAATCGTTTATGCACACGGAAAAAAAAGAAAAAGTAATTTTTACTGCTTTCATAGTAAAACAGAAACTGTCCGAAGTTTCTGCGCATCTCTGGCAAATTTTATTCCAAAAATAGTAAAATTTACTATTTTTGTAGTAAATTTTACTGCTCCGTAGTAATTTTTACTATTTCTGAAGTAAATTTTACTATTTTTGAAGTAAAAGTTGCCAGAGATGCGCAGAAACTTCGGACAATTTCCGTTTTAGTATGAAAGTAGTAAAAATTACTTTTTTTCCGTGCAATGAAAAAAAATTTATTTGATTCAAATACTCGATTATTTGACTATTATCAAATAAATATTTATTTATATCAAATAATTATTATTCGAGCCATTGTATTTGTTTCAAATACAGAAATTATTGGTTCAAATAAAATTTATTTAATACAAATAAAAATTATTTGATTCAAATAAATATTTATTTGATAAATATAGTCAAGTAATTGAGTATTTGAATCAAATAATTTTTTTTCAGTATAGAAAATAGTTTTCAGGGGGGGGGAATGTGTATACCTTTGGATAGAAAATAGATTTATAAACAAAATCATCTACATGGGGAATAATTTATGTATTTAATGTTAAAGTAGCATTAACTGGGTCGAACATCCTGTTTGTCGACCGATAAATGTCCAGAAAAATTGAGTAGGATATTTATCGATCACAGGGTATAAAACTTCAAGAGCCTACTTGGCTCGTGGACGGTACTTTCATCGGCTAAGTGAAAGCAATATGAAAGTGCTTGATTGCAAAGTAGAAAGGTGAAATGTACGATAAAAAGACGAAGCCGTTACGTGCGTGTGTACGGGTCGGTCCATTTCAGAGAACATTGTATATACATATATATATATATATATGTAAGCCTAAAAGAAATGGTGTTGGAAGAATGTTAAACAAGCCCTTGACTAAACTGTTTTTAAAGGTCAATGATAGTCGAACGCCTGTCAATGACTCCATTAAATTTTTCGGTTCTTTGAACTTTCATCAAAAAATTTAGTCAAATTTATTGATGACAAAACAAATGCGAGAAAAAAATTATGCCTTTGTTTTCTATGAAATTTAACTACCATAAATTGCACCATAAATTATACCATAAATTGTAAATACCAGAAATTGTATTATAACTACCATAAAGTGGCAAAGTCCAATTTGCATTTTTAAAATCTGTTTAGAAAAAATTTATTTGAAATAATCGGTTACTTGACTATTAAAAATAAATATTTACTTGAAACAAATAATTTTTATTTTGAAACAAATAATTTTTGTATTTGTAATAATTTTTTTTTTTTTTATTGAATTTGTATTTGTTCTGTAATTGTTCTCACAGAAAATTATAAGGTATTAAAATAAGCTGCAACGCTTATTACTCTCTAAATCTGAATTAGTAAAAATGTTTTCTAATTTAAATTAGTGACTCACTTTTTGCTTTAGAATTAGTTAAATTTTACTAATTGTTAGTAAAAGTTACGAATAATTATTAGTAAAATTTTACTAATTTAGAAGCAAAAAGTGAGTCACTAATTCAAATTAGTAAACATTTTTACTAATTCAGATTTAGAGAGTATTTTAATCCAATTTTGCTTATTTTAATACCAAAATGGATTAAAATAAGCAAAATTGGATTAAAATTATAAGCTTATTTTAACCTTATTTTAGCCTTTTAATTTTATGTACTGTATTTGTAATAATAATTTTTTTATTTGAAACAAATACCATTTAATTGACTCAATAATTAATTTTTAAATAAATATTTATTTGATAGTTGTTGATTATTTCAATTAAATTTTTTTTTCTTTAATACTAATATTTTCAAAAAAAACCTCTATTTTGAATTTTGAAAAACTGGATTCGTATCGGAGAAAAAATTGAAGCTAAATTATATAGATTCTCATTTTATCAGTGATAATTGTATAACAAAATTGTATACATAGAACAAATTGAAAATTATATAATTAGATAATAATAATTGCATATTCACGCTAGTTGCATTTAATAATATAATAGTAGTAGTTTTTGAATTATCGTAAACAATATCATATAGGTAGCAACATAGTTTAAAGAGCCCTTGATTAAAAACTATGAGGTCAATGATTGGTTGAAACGCCTGTCAATGACTCCACTAATCCATCAGGTTCTTGAACTTTCATTTAAATTGTAAATGTTGCTTAATATTTTTTTTTTTTCTAGAAATTTTATTTCGAAAGAAGAAATAATCATAAACGCCTTGGCATTTATATACTTTTTAATTTTTTTGGCTTTGATCTAAATTTTCCACTTCAATTTTCGTTATTTTATTTCGAATATATTGAAATTTTTTTAATTATTTTAAAAATTATTTTATTTATTGAGAAAATTGAGAAAATTTGTTTTTAATTTTTTATTTATTTAATACAATAATTATAAATTAATGTAGTTTAAAAATTAATTTTTTTTAATACATTGTAAAAAGTTTATAACAATTATTAGAGAGTGTGTAATAAATAAATTAGAAGTCAGCGAACTGTTTTTTTTTTTTTTTTTTTTTTAATCCAAAAGAGATTAGTCGCATAATATATTTGCAAATTTTCTCTCCTTTTCAATGTTGTTAAATTGTTACATTTTATGAAAGCGATTACACTTTATCGTTTATTAAACGCACTATCGTTTTGAAATTTTTTTTTTCTTTCTTTTAAGTTTTTTGCAGGTCAATGTAGATTATTACAAATGTTGAGATTAAGAAAGGACTAATACGTACATATACATATATATATATAAAGGGTGACGAAAAAAACAAACAGTTCACTTAAATAAGAGATATGAGAATTCATTACCCTCTAAGTGAGTTTAATTAAAATGGAGAACGTGCTCTGATAAGATATATATATATAATATCTCAGTAATTACAGATTTAAAACATTTTTCATACAATATCAAACAATTATTTCCAATAAACTGATCGAGAAAATAGTATTTCAATTTCACACAACTGCGCTTAATTTGCAACACCTTTAATTATCATTGATCAAATTGAAATTCTAATTTAGCAATTAATTTCATTAACAAATTAAGCTAAATGAATAATAATTTTCTTTAATATCATAATAGAGGTTAATTATTTAAAAAAAGTTTAATTTTATCAATTTCCATAAATTGAAGTTATTGATTAAAATTATCATAAATAGAAGCTACATTTTTTAGAAACGATAAATATTGATTCACAGAAGCTACTGTTTGTATAATTACCATCAATTAAACCTTTTTTTCATTGCTCTAATTTTAAATTAATTTTTTCCTGTAAAATTGAAGCTACTTTCCAATAAAGTGAATTGAAGCTACTTTCTATTGAAGTCACTCAAGATACTTTCGATTGAAGCTACTTTCAATTGAAGTAACTGTCGATCGTGTGTTCTCTTCAATTGAAAAAAAAAAATAGAAATAGTCTAGTGTAGGGGAACAAGTGCATTGTTAAGCTAGGTCGTGAACAACGATGAGAAATGTGTTTTTTTTTTCTTTACGCGATACCGTTAAATATGAGGGTTTTCGATTAAAAAAAAAAAAAAAAAAAAAAAAAGCTCACTAATGCGAAGAAAAAGAAAATGGTTACGTTTTGAAATTACACGGCACTCTCTCACATTGGAGTGTGTTGACTCACTGGTAACAGGTGTCGATGAACTGACTCTATACTAACTTTCTTCTAACTCGTCACGTAATCAACGTTGGCTAAATAGAGAGAAACCAGATCGTTGTCTCAAGATCGATGATAAAACTTGTCACCTTAATTAACAATCAATCGCCCATTATGGTTATATTTAGAAAATTTCTTTTTTTCCCTCCTATATGCGGTGTTTATTTCTATATAAACGAAAATGTAAACTACAAAAAATTTGATCGAATTTGGAAATAATGTTTGCAAAAATATATATAAAAAGCGAGGATAATAATTGATAAATGAAAGTTATGGCCTAAATGAAGTTCAATTTGAAAATATTAATGAAAAAGGAAAAACTATTTCCAAACAATATAAATAATAAAAAAGAGAATAAGTAAAAAAAAAGAATTTGAAAAAAAAAAATTCTTTCACTTTTTATTAATAATATTTTACGAGTTTCGTGTCTGATGATTCTTGTTAATAAGAGGAGAACGTGCCAAGTACGTAATGCAAGGCGTAATCGTCGAAGCGCCAAGATCACGTCCTCAGTAGAGGCAGGAAATCCTAGCTAAGGTTGCGCCTGGAGAAAGCAGTCTTCAAATACTGTATATATATATATACGTTCTCCTATACGTATATTTACCTACTTGAATATAAATCTCGTTTCAAATAAATACACATACAGAAAATGACGATGAAATGTACACGCACTCCAAGGAAAATCTAACATATTAGTGCAATAAATATTACTTTCTAACAGTCGGATCACAAGTTTTGCAAACACAAGTTTCTTTACCTTCTAATGACATAGATTACGCGGTTATTAAATTTTTTTTTCTCCCATCATATGTATCAAAAACAAATAAAAATTTATTTTTCTCTTTTTCTATCAGAAATAGTTATTTGATTATAAAATAAATATTTACCTGAACTAATTAATTTTTATTGAAATTATTAATTTCATTATTATTACTATTATTATTTTAATTTTTTTTTTTAATTATTATTATTACTATTATTATTTTTTAATTATTATTATCATTGTTACTAACTGTATTTATATTGTCATTTTAGAAATAGAATTATTTTATTAAATTTGAATTTGTTGTTACACGGAAAAAAAGAAAAAGTAACTTTTACTACTTTAAAAGTAAAATTGGACCTGTCCGAAGTTTCTGCGCATCTCTGGCAACTTTTACTCCAAAAATAGTAAAATTTACTTCAGAAATAGTAAAAATTACTACGGAAACAGTAAAATTTACTACAGAAATAGTCAATTTTACTATTTTTCGAGTAAAAGTTGCCAGAGATGCGCAGAAACTTCGGACAGGTCCAATTTTACTTTTAAAGTAGTAAAAGTTACTTTATTCGTTTTTCCATTTTTCTCCGTGTAATAAAAATATTATTCTTGTAGCAAAAATAAAATCGCGATTTTTTTCAGAAAAAGAAAAATTAAATTAAATTTACAATGTGGGTAAAATATTTAACGTTAAAAGTATATTAATCTTTTTTTAAAAATACGAAAATTGCAAATATGAATATGAAAAATATTAAAAATTTTGATAAAGAATTTTGTAAATTCAAATACCTATATATGATAAGAAAAAAGCATTTTCATAACTAATTCCCTATTTATTTTATTACCTAATTAATATTAATTATTATAATCATTTAGTTAATAAAATTTATATAATATTAAGGCCAATAAATAGTAATAACGGTAATAATAATTATTATTAATAATGAATAATAAAAAAAAATAAATAAATGGAAAATAAATTAATAAAAAACCAAGAATTGCATTAATGGAAAAAACTTGTGTGATGCATAATATGAATTAATTGCGGAAAGGACAGGATATGAAAAATGTAACAGAAGAAAAAAATAATATACAGCAATTGAAAAATGTTGATTGAATGTGCGGTAGAAATTATAATTTTCTTTTCTTTCAAACATATATATATATATAAAAGAGTTTTATTCAGAGATGAATCAGCGACTGACCATGTCTGGGAGCGACAAAGAATTCACCAGCGCATAATCGTGTGACCAGGATGATATCCTGCATCAGACAAAAGTGACCTTGAGGGCGGTGCTGATCAGGGTCGACCACGTTGGTAGGGCAAGGCCCTCAAGGCCATTCTGCATTCAGAATGTGGTATATATATATATGAGGAGAGTATGTTATAAAACCCCCTTTTATTTTTCGCACACAAATATGTTTCATTTCATGAGAAATATACATATATGTAGGTCGCTACTCCAAAAGTTCACTCGGCTCAATTAATCTCTTCTCGCTGACTATATTAACAATCTTCTTTTATATTCCAAGAAATTGCACATTTCTTGGAAATTATATATTTTTGCTTCTATTTTTTTTTGGAAAAAATTCCCCCCCCCTCCTTTATTTAGTGGATTTTATAATAATTTTCATTTTCTATATTTTATTTTGATGATAATTATAAAAAAAAATGAAGATTATTGTCATTGATTTTTTTCCAAAGTGACGATTAGTTCAAAAGAATGTTTGTAGTCTAGTGGTTAGCCTTCTTGACTAGAGCGATCAAGTTCGAGGGTTCGAATCCCAGTTAGATTTTTTTTTCATTATAAAAAAAATTTTGAAAATAAAATTAAAATTTATTATATTATTAAATATAGTTAATAATACTCTCTAAATCTGAATTAGTAAAAATGTTTACTAATTTGAATTAATGACTCACTTTTTACTTCTGAATTAGTAAAATTTTACTATTTGTTATAGTAAAAGTTACTAATAATTAGTAGAATTTTACTAATTGAGAAGCAAAATGTGAGTCACTAATTCAAATTAGTAAACATTTTTACTAATTCAGATTTAGAGAGTAAATTTGTTATAAAAATGTTATTTGATTCGAATCTACTATAATATACCTAATATTAATTGAACACTGAAAAAAGGGTTTGGTATTGACAACCAAACGTTTGGTTGGTATTTAAGCAACCAAATTTTTTTTGTTGAATCAACAAAATTTTGGTTGTCCCAATCAAACTTTAGTTAGAACAACAAAAATCCTTTTTTTTCTAATTTTGGTTGTGTCAAAAAAATTTTGATTGAGATAATTAAAATTTTGTTGATTCAACAAAAAGATTTTGGTTGCTTAAATATCAACCGAACGTTTGGTTGTCAATACCAAACCCCTTTTTCAGTGAAGGTATATGTAACTATAATTTATTGAAATTATCATTTCCAATAAAAAAATTGAAGCTTTCTTAAAGCAAGTCACAATTAAATAAAAAGTAATTTTCTCATCAAAAAATAAAAATTATCTCTTCATATGTAATATTTCATCGACTTTGAAGCTTATAATAATAATAATAATAATAATAATAATTATTATTATTATTATTATTATTATTATAGAAATACGGTGTTTAGGTGTACATATATGTTAATTTTTATACAAGTCGCAAGTAATAGTCACTTTATGTAATAAGAAAAAAAAATGAGGTCCCACTGACTTATAGGCCAAGATAACTGTTGTTCTGTGATATTCGTAATTATGTAAATGACAAACAGGCATATATATATATATATGATATTTTTAAATATACTTACGTAATATAATAATAGTTTTATTGTTTTGTCATCGAAAAAAAGACTGTCCTGTTATCCTTCGATTAATTAACGCTCTAGTTTATTTTTTTTTCACTCTCGAGAACAAAAGAGGATTATATATAAAAGCCAGACAAAAAAAAGTATTTAAAAAAGTATAATGGAATTTTACCTTGAGGAATCAATTGAACCAAATTAGTTTGCAGATGTGTCTAATATATATATATATATATATATATATATATATATATACTTAAATTGTAAATACTTATTATATGAAAATGATATAAATTTTTTTTTATTGTTAATTTTTAATTGAAACAAGTTTATGTAATATAATCAAAAAATTGTCTCAATTCTCTTTCTTTTTTTTTTCTCTATTCTTCATTTATAATAGCTTTGGTAAATATAATCGAAATTTAAGAGGCAGGAAACGCGTGCTGTTTTTTTTTTCTTTAGATTTCTTTTTTTTGCATGATTGTTCACCATTCAGCTGTTAAATCTACGATTGAAATCTATTGAATTTAATATATCGGAAAGGTTGAGTTTTACCCCGTGACCTGAATATATCTTGTTTCAATGAATAGACAATTTTTTTCCTTATTTTTTGTTTTTTTTTTTAGAAGCCTTGAAATTTTATAAATTTTATTTTAATAAATGATTTGAGAATAATAAACAATTGCAAAAAATTAGAAATTATGTAATAACTTTTTTTCTGATTTTTTTTTTTTATTTTTCTTATCAAATATAAAGAATATAATGTTATATTATAGAAACAGTATATCTGAAGACTTGGTCATTAAAATTATCAACAACAAGCGTGAGAATTATTATATGAGTGAAAATTTACATCATTCTTTATAGATAGTTTATTATCAATCATTATATGCGTGAAATTACCTCAATTTCCCAACTTATTTGCGCGTCAATATTATATACATTTTCAGTCAATTATTTAACAAATAATCCGACTAATAGCAATGATTATAAATGATGGTATCGAGACGTGATCATCGCAAAACAGAATATTATTATTTTTATAATATATGTTTGTAACTAATGACATATATATGTCCTTGTCTTACAAGTCCGTCAAAGTGGAAAAAAAATCATGCAAATCAAAAAGAGATTTCAATATAAAATAATAATTATTTTTTTGAAATAATAAATTATAATTTATTAAATAAATAAAATGTATTAGCGCATTTATGTACGTTAAATTATGTTGATTATCCGACAAAAAAAAAAATATCTAAATTCTTATGTAACACATTGCGGTAGTCGTAATTTGATAACAATAATTTATGCGCATATGTAATCGGATCATTATATACCAGGTTAATTTACATTCAAATTTTACCTATGACCTAAACACCTATTATATATACTTTCACGCAGAAAAAAAGCAGTTTATAGTTATCAAATTGAGCTAATAGGAAAGTTTAAATTAATTTTCTTTTTTACCAGTTTCAATTGAAAATTTTTTTAAATTTGCCGCCACATCTGGTAGATTTGTGTTTAAATGGTTGGTATGACTTATGCGTCAATTCACAAGATTTCTAACCTTAAAATTCGTTTTGTATTTGAATTGTTAGTTGTAAATCAGTTTCGAAAAGTGAAGCTTCTTTTTTTTTATATTTTCTTGAAAAATAATTATTTTATTTTGGTAATTAGTGCTAGCAATCAATTAATTAATAATATTAATTACCTTCAATTAATCTGCCTTCCAAAGTAAAAAAGTATATAATTAACAATAAAAACATTGTTGTTTACGGCTTTTTTACTTTGGACGGCAGTAATGGTAGTCCAAGAAAAAAATTTATTTGATTCAAATAATCCGTTTCTTGACTGTTATCAAATATAAATATTTACTTGGACCAAATAATTTTTATTTGAACCAATAATTTCTCTATTTCTAACAAATACCGTTTAATTGATTAAGATAATAATTATCTAAACTATTTATTTGATAATAAAATTTTTATTTACGCCAAATAAATAAGTTAGTAGGCTCTGAGACAAATATACGTTTATTTAATTCAAATATATTTTATTTGGTTCAAATAAATCATTTCTCTGGGTGTAACCATTGGGCCACTATAGGACCAATGATGGTCCAATATTGGGCAAATGTTGGTAATATTGGACCACTGGCCAATGGTAAATTTCCCACTTGTAGTCAAGTATAACTGATTAGTTGAATTAAATAAATTTTTCTTATCTTCGATTTTAATGGTAGTTTATGGTTGACATGACAGTTTATTAGCTTCATATTAATCGTTAAAGAATTATTATTATTATTATTTTTATTATTTTTATTATTGTTATTATTATTTTTACTAATTATTATTACACGAAAGATTGTATAACAATTTCTTCCTGGTACTTTCGCAAAAGTGTCATTACTTTTCAATTAAAAAGGAGAATGAATCTATAATAGATAAATTGTAAATATATTTTCAAATATCTATTTATAATGGACAGAGCCTTCTTATGAAACACACCATGTGAAGTAAATTGAGAATAAGGATTCTAATAAAAAAAGGAAAAAAAAAAATTTCCGGATTGAAGGAAAGTGATTGGTGAAGGTCGTTGGAGGTTGATTGAGAGAGAAGATGGTAGGAAGTGAAAAAGGATGAGCATATACACTGTTGTCGATGAAGATGATGATGAAGAAGAAGAAGAAGAAGAAGAAGAAGTATAAGTATGTCGTGCGATGGAAGCGGTACATATAAACGATGGATCCTCCTGTCACAATATACGTATGTTTCACAATGGCAGCAATCGAGGGCAAAACACCGTTAACTCCTTGGTATTTTTCGTACCGGATTATCAAGAGCACAACCAAACGCGCAGAGTTCGAAATTACTTGATGCCCCGTTTTCACTTCAATTCAAAACATATATATTCTCGAATGCATCATTTCAATTGCAAGGATATTTTACATGTGTGTGTGTGTGTTTGTGTTTATATACACAAAGAGTAGCATCATCGACCTGATTTCAGCTTCCTTGGCAATTTCCGCATCATTGTAAACTGATACCTCGTGTAAAAAAAAGGAAGGGATGTGCACCGGTTCTTTTTTATTTTTCAAAAAAAGAAAATAGAGCCATCTTTCTTTTTTTCTTCCTCGTTTGGTTGAGAGCCATATGAAATTTGAGAGGAAACGAATATGTGGGTTAAGATTTGGATCAATAATACATAATTGTATTGTATAGAATAGCGGATTTTATCAATAATTACAAATTAAATATACCGTTACTACAATATTTTTTTACAATTGTGTTTTCATAAAACAAATATATGCATTTTTTTGCAAAGACAAAATTTGGTTTTTTTTGGGAAAAAGGTGGATTTTAATAATGCATAGGGTAAGTGTATGAATTACTACTGATGCGCCAATTACTGCGATTTTTATAAAATTAGTAAAACTTACACTTAGAAAAAAGATATGTTTGAACCAAATGTACCATTTTTTTATATTTACCCAATTTTTTGGTTAGTTCAAATAAAATTTGTTTAATTCAAATAAATATTTATTTGATCGTTTGGTTTATTTTAATAAATTTTTTGAACAAAGAAAAAATTTGATTGAGCTAAATAAACGTTTGGTTTATGCAACCAAATGTTTGGTTAACTGCATTTATTTTGTTGATTTAACCAAAATTTAGTTGCTTCAAACGAATTTTTTTCTGAGTGTAGTAATTGAGAACATAAAACTATTTCAAAATGACTTTAAAACTTATTCCAAATGATATTTGATATTATATTCACTAATGATGCATATTTCGACTATTATCAAATTATTTATTCAAGTTACAATTGAACCTATCACAGTAATTAGAGAATGCGTATATTTTTCCCATTCTGCTATTACTGTGGTCTATCCAGTCAACCTAACCTCTAAATCAACACTTTTAGCGTTGCAGTAATTGGTGCACACCATTCGCAGTAATTCATGCAAAACTTGCAGTAATACCAGCATATGCCATTTTTAAAAAAGTTAATATTTTTTTAATAATATATTTGTTATTTCTTCAAGTTTAAAGTATCGTTTCTATTTTAATAGAACACTAATAGTGATTTAACAAAAAGAATTAAATTTCATTTACACTTTTATTATTTTATCATTAAAGTCGATCTTGGGTTGTACATCACAGTAATTGGGACATTTACCCTATACACTCAGAAAAAAATTCGTTTGAAGCAACCAAATTTTGGTTAAATCAACAAAATAAATGCAGTTAACCAAACATTTGGTTGCATAAAGCAAACGTTTATTTAGCTCAATTTTTTTCTTTGTTCTAAAAATTTATTAAAATAAACCAAACAGTTATTTAGATCAAATAAATATTTATTTGAATTAAATACAAATTTTGTTTGAACTAACCAAAAAATTGGGTAAATATAAAAAAAATGGTACATTTGATTCAAACATATCTTTTTTCTGAGTGTATTTGAATTTTATTGACCCTCTCGAAACAAATTGCGGTGCAATAATAATATTCTCATAAATTTAAAGCAAAAAAATGGAAATTCCGTCACATAATCAGTCAGCGATTGTGTGAATAGGAAATTCCTATTTATGAACATTAGTTTGGATAAGTTAATTTAGCTCAATAATCATCAGGGGAACTCAAAAGAGCCGGGTTCAATGTCTACTTTCTCTGACCTCAATTATATCGTAGATCGCAAATCGCGACTCACATACTCCCACCAAAAGTGACATTCCACGCATTTGGAGACCTCTTTCACTGGCGCGATGTACCGGAATCAATAATATAATTAGAGGTCATTGAACAAAAAAAAAAAAAAGTGTCATTTTTAACAGACACGAGTTTTTTCAATTCACAAACAAAAAATTGCCAATTTTCATTTCTCTAAAAGTCAAAAAAAACCTTTATTTTTTAATAAAAAATTTTTAATAATTTAAAAAAAAATTTAATTTTTTAATATCAAATTAAATAATTTATGAAATTATTAATTTATTAAATTATATAATTATTAAATTTTTTAATTATATAATTATGAAATTGAACATGAATTATTTATAAATAAAATAAATTTTCTTGCAAATCAGGGATTCATTTCTAAAAATACGCGGTAAGCTTTCCAGAAAAAATAAAGGAAAGAAATAAAAAAAAAAAAAAAAACAGTCGAAATCTGCAAATTGTTTTTAGCTTATTTAAAACGTGACGCAAAAATGTATATAATTCACGCGTTCAAAAAATGTGCAATCATTTCTAAGAAGTCACGCGTGTTAAAAGAATATATTTATTTCATATATAAAATTAAATGACATGTTCATCCAATTTTGGCACTCTTTACCAAAAAAAATATTGTATCACTCGCAAATTACATAAGTGACTAAATTTAAAAAAAAAAACTATTTTTACATATTTTCGATTTTTATAATTATTTTCTTATGACGAATTAATAAGGGTAATATTAAATTATAACGATAAATTTATAATAATAACAGATATATTATATATTTGTTTATATATCACTTTGCGGACATCCTGAATGAGTTCAGAGGAGAGCCTCCCATATCCTATATGTATTGTTCGTGTCGTTAACCCTATACGAAATGCGTTGGTAGTAAAATATTGATAATGTGTTAGTATTTTTCCA
Source organism: Leptopilina boulardi (assembly GCF_019393585.1). Lineage (NCBI taxonomy): Eukaryota > Metazoa > Arthropoda > Insecta > Hymenoptera > Figitidae > Leptopilina > Leptopilina boulardi. Next base: position 357,919 of record NW_026138017.1, read on the forward strand.
TATAAACGTCCGGCTTCTGCCCTTTAATCAATATCACCCTGTGCGTTATATTCGTTCATCTATTTATAGGATTTTTAATCAAGACACCTCGAAAAAATTGTTTCTTTCACTTTTGTTACAAAGATTTTTATTATCACAATTTTTTTTTTTATCAATTAATTGATATACGAAAATCATAATATATAAATTTTATTTCAATCAAAAAAAAAATTTGTCGAACATTAATTAACAATTATTAATTAATAATTAAATTGACTTAATAAATAAACACATAAATTCAAATAATAATTATTATCTGTTACAAATAAATTATTATTTGTTGCAAATAATTATTTGTTATAAATATTTATTATTTGTTGTAAATTATTATTTGTTATAAATATTTATAAATACAAATAAAAATATTTGATAATAAATTAAATAACAATATTTTTGACACGTGTTTTTTTTTGGCAATCTATAAATAATTATCATATGAAATATAAATAAAATATTTTAATATTCTAGTTTTTTTTTTCTTTTTTTTTTGTACAAAAAATTTTATTAGATTAATGTTAGGAAATATTTGTTGAATTTCAACACTGTGTTATATTTTAGTAAATATATATAATATTATATTTTACTTGTGAAAAAAATTTTTAATTGAATTTTTGTGCGTTGAAGAAATTTTTGATCGCAACTATTTTCAATGTGTCAAAAAACAAATTAACACTATGAAAAAGTAATATGGAATTTTTCATTATAAATCTTCTTGGTAGCAACACGGGATTCAAAAAAAATATGTTTCACAGTAGAAAGTTTCCTTCTTGTATAAATAATAATATGACACAGAAAATCCGTATACGTCAATATGATCAAATATGCTTCCTATTGGTATTTCTGGTATTTAATTTTTAAATACATAATATCAATGACACGATGGTATTAAATAAATATACGGAACTATAATAAGAGAAATTTTTTGAATTCCATTTTGAAATTTTTAAAATTATTTTATTAGTCAATACTTTAAATTTTAAATTGCTTTATATTTTCTATTTCAATTATATCTAATTAATAATAATTATTACTATATTTTATTATTTAAAAAAAATATACTCTTCGATAAAAAGTCGTGGTCAACTTTCTCCATTGACCTGTTCTTTCAGAATCGCGTGTCTGATACCTATTACTATCGAAACAGCAATAGTTACCTCTTGATTATTATGCTGTGTGACAGCATCAACTTCATGTGTTTACATGATTTCGAATCAAAAATTATTCTCGTTACAATTTATGGTAGTGATAGAAAAAAAAAAAATTGATATTTATTGTTCCTTTGGTAGAAGTTAAACCCTAAGTTACAATTTACGATTAACTTCAATAATTATATTGATAGTGATTATAATTATAAGTTTTAATAAATTAAAATTTTAAATGAAAATCAAAAAATTAAATTAAAATTTATTAGTTTAAGTTTAATTTATTAGTAGTTGGAAATTATATTGTCAGTTTATTCTAATTTTAAGTTTAAGTAGAAAATAAATAGGGTCAGTCGGGGTAAATCCGAACGGGGGGTAAATCCGAACGCTAATTATTTCAGCTTAATTAAAATTTTTAAAAATAAGTTCGATATGAGAATTTTTACCTCAGATCCTCTTGAAGAGATTCTAAGTATTATCCCATTTTTTGTTTGTTAATTAGCAACAGCATAAACAAAGATAACGAGTATTGCAAAAAAGATTGAAAATCAAAGATGACACTCTTTCAGTATTTTGTCTCGTATTTGAAGAAAAAGAAGCTAAAAATTCATTTTATTATTTATAATTGTTTGTTATGAATACTAGAACAGAAACTATATTTGATTTTTGCCTTCTGTAAAATTTTATTAATAATATCAGACCGTTCGTATTTACCCAAGAAAATTGGAAAACTGGGGTAAATCCGAACGGTATTTTTAATAATTTTTTTTTACATCAAAGCCACACAAAATTGTTTTTATTTGATTACACTATTATTTTAACATTATAAAAGTACATAGAAAAAAGTTTTTCTTTCTATACGTATCCTCGTTAGTAATTAATAAGCAGAAACTTAATCTCTGTTCTCTCGAAGGAGTGTTTCAATTTTTTTGCCAAATGGTTTGTTGAAAAAAGTTTTTCAGGATCTTAATAAAATTTGGTATTCTACGGTTTTTGGGGTCGCTAATTACCAATTTGAAGTCAGTTTTTCAAAATTCAAAATGGCGGACGAGAATTAAAAAATTCATTGGATTCGCTCGAAAATTGTTACTCGGGGGGTTTCAGGGTTAGCAAATTTGATCATTTTTAAAAATAAGTTTTAGGAAAGTCCGCCATTTTGAATTAAAAAAATTTGACTTTTATTTTTGTATTTACATTCAATCACTCCAAAATACTTTCTGTACCAAGTTTTGCAAAAATCCGTTATGATTTGATAAAGTTATTGAAGGTTTTAATTGTGTAATGCATTTTAATTTTTAACCTGTTTGATTTTTGTATTTATATATGATGCATTATTATCGTATTTTTTTTGAGTTTTTATATAAGTTTAACAATTGCAATACTTTAAATTTATTTTCCCTAAGATTTTTCTGAAATACAGTGGCGTTCGTATTTACCCCCATATTTTAGGAAAGTTGCAAAGTATCGAGGTAAATACGAACGCTAAGTTTCCTGCGATTGTAATTTATCAAAAATTTTTTCTACCCCATAAAATTGTTCTATGGAAGTAAAGTAACAACTTCATGCACCAGAATACCGGAAGTATTTTTTTTTTAAAGAAAAAACTTATGTTATTGTTGAAACTTACTAAAAGCGTTCGGATTTACCCCAGTTGACCCTATTAAATAAATTTTTTAATTTTCTTTTTGCAGATTCTATCCTCGATGGCTTTTTAGACTTTTTAGAACTCGGTCTATTTTTACGGTTATTTTTCACATTTTCCGAATGGAAATTTAATTTGAAAATAGGGATCTCCGAGGGCTATTTAGTTTGAAAGAAGAAATCTCCTTAAAGCTGAAAATTCGTCATTAAGGTAAATATTTTATTTTATTGAAAAAATTGTATCATACAAAACATTTAATTTTTAATACATATTTTATACAAAAAAAAATTATAATATAATTTCAGTAAAAAATTATCATTTAATTTAATTCAGTAAATTTTCTTTTAATTGGTAAATTAAAATTTATTTTTTCACTATTCTTTATGAATAATTTGGAAAAAAGAAAATTAAATAATAGAGGCAGTGTTGGTAAATGAAAATTAGACTTGTGTCAGTGAAATGTAGTTTAGTTCATTTTAATCAGTTTCTTATTTTTTTTTAATAGTTACACACATGACAAGTTGCGCTTTCTCATGCCATAATACGCGCCAATGACCTGCTCTATGATCGAGTCAAGTCATTAAATATAAAAATTATCTTAGCAATTATTTTCACTAAAGATTTTCCCCTAAAAAAAAAATTACTCTTTGTTTTATTAAAAGAACAAATAAATTCTTTTTCTATAATCTTTTATATAAGAAAGAGAGAGAGAAGGTATGACACAATCTTAATAATCATCGTCATTATCATCATCATCATCACATAGGCCGTGACATGACATAAGTGTAGAAATTATTTGCATTCGTTCGCCATATTATACTCTATAGGAAATTCCTTGAAAAGAAAAAAAAAAAAAATTCTACAAGATGAATCTGATGACAGACTTATTACATTTTAGATCCGATTGGAAAACTGAAGGTTACGTTTATTAATGTTTCCGATTCGATCTCACTTCAAGGCAATTTCGTTGATTATTTACCTCCTGGTGATTTGTTATCGAAATGCAATTTAGAAGTAATAATAATAATAGTTATTTTAATAAATATAATATCATCTGTCAAATATGTTGAAATTTTTCAATTTTTTTAAAGCAATTAATTATTGCAAATAAAAGAAAATTTATGAGAAAAAAATTAAAACGTGAAAATTATAATATTCAAATAAAGTATTATTTATTTTCATTATACAAACGTTGAAATTGTTAAGAGAATTTTTATATCAAATATTTATTAAAGTTCGTGAAATTTTTTCTTTTTATACTCTCTAAATTTGAATCAGCTAAAATCCGCTGATTGGCAGCGAATAGTCGCTGATTGAAAAAGCTATAAGTATGCAGCTGCGAATCAGCGACTAACAACTATTTCAATCAGTGGAATACTCCATTTTAAAATAAATTTATCTTCCGACGAAAATGACCGACGTTCGCCGATTCGTGTTTCGCTATTTTATTAGCTGTAACCGCTGATTTGCAGTGAAAACTTTATTCGCTGATTCAAACAGTGAAATTTTCGCTAATTCAAATTTAGAGAGTATATATTAATAATAAAAATAATTTTATTTTCATTGTATATCTTTTCAGGCCTTTACAATTTCCTTAATCTACATAATTATAAATATTCTTAAAAAGTAAACTTTACAACATATAAATTTCTTTTTATATATTATGTCTTTTCAAAATATATTTTTTTTAAATTAATTTATTTATTGAAATAAATTTTATTATAATTTGATTGAAAAAAAAAATTTCTCGATATTTCACCTGGAAAAACGATTATTTTATTTAATTTTTAATATTTAATTTGCAAAAAGAAAAATATTTTCAATTGTAAAATTATGATATAATATATATATGCGTAGGATACAGCTTAGTTACTAAGTAAACGTAATGTGGTCATATTTACTAAAATAGAACGCTACTGATATTCAACAAATTATTTCGTAACATGAATCTAATAGAATTTAAAAGAAAAAAAAAATACTTTGCTTACAAGGTAACTAACCTTAAAAGGTGGGTAAATAAAAATTAATGTTTTATTTATATTTCATATGCTAATATGTATTTTCCAGTTTAACACAAAAAAAAAAGAAAAAAAAACATGTGTAAAAATTAGGGTTCACATCAGAAGGTTTGATAAGAAATATAAATTTTTGGAAATTTTTTACTAAAATTATTAAAAATTGAATATGGATGTATAATGAAAATATAATAATGATAAAATTAACTAATACAAGTTAACTATAAATTATTATTGCGGATGAATTATGTCGTCAGCAGATAGGAAAGTTATGAATTTAGACAGTTTAGAAGTTTTGCTGTCATTAGTTTACAAGTTGAACTATTTTTTTAAAAATATTTTTACTCGTTGCATTGTTTTGTTAGGAAAAAAAAAGATATTACCTCGAGTCATGTCACGGGCCACGTTCAAGTTTCAAGTGTATTATAATAGATAACATGGCAGTCGACGTTCCGCTTTCTTACCCTTTCGGGGCATTCCCTCCTGCTCTTGTTACAATTTCTATAGCTGCATAATTGCATAGCCAAAGGCGAATCATATATCTATATATATAATATAATCCATGCAATATATTTTTTTCTCTATGGCAAAAAAAAAGAAATATTTCAAATTTATTTATATAAAAAATAATTTTTCTCAAAATTAAAAAAAAATTTTTTTTTTATTATTTGATTCAGGTAAATATTTATTGATAAAATTTTGTGACGACTTTCACTATAAATATACAATTAATTTTGAAGACAATATTTCCTCAATGTTATTTAAATTAAAAAAAAAAAAAGTATAAATAAAATGAGAATATCAAACCAGTTTTCTAGTTTTGTAAGAAATTATAAAACTGGTTTAACATTTTCATTAGGAAAGTCCCCGGAGCTCATTATTTATTAATTCACAAATATTTCATAATTTTGAATATATTATAAATATGATAAAAAAAAAAAATTGAATTGTTTTTTTAAAATAAAATCCACTCATTTGCAAATATTAAAATAAAAAAAAAAAAAAAAAAAATAATAATTTTTGTTAGTTAATTTATGTGATATGATTTGATTATGTAGAGCGTATGAAAACAATGAAGGTACAAAGTCCTATATGAAAGAGATATATTTATGAAGTTTGCATCATGATTCTGGGTATCTGAATTTTGAAAAGTTGCATTATTACAATAAAACTCAATACATAAGTTTATAATCGTTGTGAGAGAATAAAATTTTTCGTCGTTGTCAATCGATTGAAAAGCAGTGTCACGCGTTTTGTATGTAATCGGAGGAAGTCATTGAACCTTGATTTCATACAACACTTAGGTGTTGAGGTGTGTATTTATATATATGTATATTTCAATATTATACACTGAACCAAAAGAAAATTTTTTTTTTTTTTTTTTTTTTTTTTGCCGACACGACACAAGTTACGTATTATACTGTTGCAATATCAGCGTTCATCGACCCTATATAAAGCACCTATCTGTCAATATATACGCCGAATAACAACAGATCTTGGCATTATGCACTTTTCCTCGAAGAGACTTCTCTTTACATATTAGTAACGTAAGTGCATATATATATATACGATCGCGATATTTGTCTACGTGGCTCTTATTATAGCTTTGAGGATTATTTTTTTTTTTTAATTATTCAAAAGATGATCCTCAACTTATCTGTCTTTTTTTATTTTTTATTATAAAAATTTGCTTTTAAATTTTTCCTTGAAGAATTGGAAAATTTCATTTTAGAAGGAAAGAATTCAATATTTTTATATGGTTAGAATTTTGTTTTAAAAAAAATTTTATTAGATACAATTATTTTAAAACAAATTTTAATTAACAGATTTTTTTTGGGTTTTATTTTACAGAATCTTTTTTTCTATCAACTTTTTTTTTTTTAAAAAATTCGAATTTTACCGAATAGAACAGATTTTAAAAATTTACCAATCAGAAATTATTGATGAAAATTTCTGATTGGTTAATTTTGAAATTGGCGCCATTTGCCAACAAATGGAAATTCGGCGTTTTAAGAATTCGGGCAAATTTAAAATTCGGTCAAATTTGAAGAAAATTTGAAATTTGAAATTCGCGCCATTTACCAACAAATGGAAATTCGGCATTTTAAGAATTCGGGCAAATTTAAAATTCGGTCAAATTTTTAAGATTCGATGAAATTGAAAATTGTGGTATTTAAAAATACGTATCAAATTCGCAATAAAAATTCCGCTAAATTTAATATTCGATTAAATTCGAATTTTACTGAAAAGAACAGATTTTAAAAATTTATTAATCAGAAATTATAGCTGAAAATTTCTGATTGGTTAATTTTGAAATTCGCGCCATTTACCAACAAATGGAAATTCGACGTTTTAAGAATTCGGGCAAATTTAAAATTCGGTCAAATTTGAAGATTCGATGAAATTGAAAATTCTGGTATTTAAAAATACGAATCAAATTCGAAATAAAAATTCCGCTAAATTTAATATTCGTTTAAATTCGAATTTTTTTTTAAATAAAAATTTGAATAGAGAAATAATAAAAATTCTTTCAATCAAAAATTACCTAAAAAAATCTGTTAATTAAAATTTGTTTAACATTAAATTCTGTTAATTTATGCTATTTATAAATTAAATTTGTCCAAAAAAATAAAAAATTTTATTTTTATGTGAAATTCATGCGCCACGAAATTCGATGATTGTGAGATAAATAATAAGCAAAATGTTTAGAGAAAAGTTTCTCGAACGCGTTGTTTTTTTTTTGTTTTTTTTTTGAGGGAATGATAAATTTATGATTGGTCAGTAAAAAGGAGCAAAAAAAAAAGTCCATTTTAGTTTATTTACTTAAAGAGGGCCTTCTCATTATTCGCACGTTACGGAACGTTAACCAGTTATGAAATGCACTTATAAGGGAGTATAGTGAGTGCGGCTTTCTCGCGATTCACGAAGAAAGTTTCCTCTTTGCAATGTGCAGTATATATGAAAACATTTTGAGAAAGTCTGTCTCCCGTTCGCTTTGCTCTGCCAATTTGTTGTCTATGTATGTGTGTAAATGCAATTCTCTCATTGTATATTATATATATATATATATATATATATATATATATATATACCCAGCCCGAGACCTAGAAACTACTTAAGCTAGGTTAATCTATCTTTGCAAAATGAAAGTCGTGTGATTTTCTAAGGTTGGTCTCATTACACAATCATTAAATATGATCAGTGTCAGTCGTGAAATCATCATCATCATCATCATTTTCCATCATATTTTAACGTTAATTTTTTTTCAGATTACTGAAAAGCATCCGTGAAAAATTGCATTTAAATAAATTAAAAAATCTTATTTTATGTAATTTTTTTTATGTTGCAGTTATAATCTAAAGAACAGGAGGATGTTTCGACCTCCGTAGAAGTGGATAATGATTGGTCCAATGGGATTCAACGATCGGTGAGTCTTTTTGATTATATAATTTGCGTTTTGGGACGGTAACCCTAGTGTAGGTCTTTTTGTACCTAGAGTACAGGCTTTATTAGTTCTGTAGTATTTTTGGTAGGATATTAGAATAATCGGGAAATTTTCGAAATATAAATTGGAAATTAAGGAAATTAAATTTTTGTAACGTAAAACTGTTTGATATTTTTGCAATGTATATATATTTATATATGAGCAAAATAAAGAGAAATTCCGGATGCATTTGATCAACGCTAAATACAGCAACTGATCTAGACTCTAATGGGGATGTTATTGCAAGTACATGCATCATCTATCATTGGTTGTATGTGAATGTAACGGATCGTACGTGTCAACTATACATACGTTTCTTTCTTATAACGTTTTAAATCACAGACATCAACAGCCTAGGACATTGGCCTTCCTCGCTAGCAGTTCCGACTTGACGTTTATGTAACTCATTCCATCACTTTCCTACACGTAAATATACTCACTTGTATATATATATATATATATACGTTTAAAAAAAAGAATTGCGAGTTACGTATTATGCTTACAAATTGTGTTCGTCTCAGATTTTCTCGTTCGTTTCAGAGTTTATAGAAATATATATCTATGCAATTCTCTTCTGCTACAATCTATTCACAATTACTTTATTATTTCTCCTCTATTTGTATATATGGTATAAATCTTGTGTGAAATTATATAATATTTCTGTGCGTTAGAAGATGTATAATAGAGAAAAAAAAAGATAAAGATTTGATTCAACTAAATATTTTTTTACATACAGCTAAGTCGATTTTAGCAAATGCAATTTAATTGCGCAAATAGTTCGCTGCCACGACAAATTCACTTTCTATACGTTTTAGTTAAAAATAATTATTAGTAAAATCTTGACTGATTTTTTTCTTCAGCAGTTAGTAAAAAATGAGTAATTATTCTCATACAATAGAAAAATTAAATTTTCTTAAAAAGTAATAATACGGTTTTTTTCCACACACAACGAAGTCACTTTGAGGGTCCGGGTCGTTGTGCCGTTTAAATCGTTAAATTTCGGCATCTTATTTCTTCTCCTATATATGCGACTCTTTTTTTCTCATTTCTTTTCTGTTGTATAATTTTTCACGTATATTTTTCACCTGTGTGTGACTGTAATATTGCAGTGGCTCTGATGCGCCACAAAAAATGTGGGTGTGATTTTGCTGTTCTTTTTTTTCACTTGCAATAAAAAAAAAAAAAAAAAAAAAAAAAATGTATTGCTGTTTGAGTCTTGTTGATACTGCGGGTATATGCGGGAAAGTGGGTCGCAGAAAGCAAGGCCACTGACACTGGCCGCAACCACTAGAGAGCAACCTACATCTTTCTCCTTCCCTCATAATATACGTCTCTTATTGCGCCCCTTTCTCTCTCATTTTCTTATTATTTTTTCTTTCTCTCTCTCTCTCTCTTTCTTTCTTTCTTTGTCTTTCCTGTAATTTATTTTTCGCATCTCCCCCTTTCATTATACGCTCGAGTATGTCACATCCGATAGCAAATTATTTTCATAATATTCAACACGATGAAAATTACAAAGATGAATTTGTTATGTCATGAACACTCGATTCTATATATATATATACAAAAACCGGAAGTTATTCCTGTTTTCGAGGTCACTGTACCTTAAACCCTATTTCCCGATTCGTCCTGTTAATTCTGATATAATGGAAACAAATTTTCCTGTTCTATTGATTTTTTATTTATTATATTACAAAAATCAAGAATTTAATTTAAAAAAAAATTATTAAATAAAAAATATTAATAGTGAGAATAAAAGAAAATTATTAATTAATTTTTTTATTCAATTATAAAAATAGTTATATTTTGTGTTCATTTTGTGTATATATATATATATATAGTAAACATGGTTGAATCAAATAAGAAACTCTCACTCGACACCATAACTTTATCCTTTCACCTCTTCTTGGTTACCTATTCCTCTCGTTGTCACTTCTCCCCACTTTGTGTGTGTGTGTGTGTTACTATTCTTTTTACGTCAAGCCTTTCTCGAGTCAGCTTCGAGGTTGAAGATTGTCATTGTCAATGCCAAACATTACAGGGCCAGGTCAATGAACTACTTTCAAGTCGCCAAAAAAAGAAACGTTCACCTGACAAAATGTGGGCCAAACGTAACGAAACAGAAATTATATTCACTGAATGTAAATTACAAAAAACAAAAAATTAATATGTCACTCTACACGATTTCACTATTTATTATTAATTATTTATTCAATATTTAAAAATAATAAAATTTTATTAATATTATTATTATCAACATATAATATTTAGTAGCTTTAATGTTACGTACCTTCAATATTTAGTACCTTTCATATTTGATAGTTTCAATAATTAGTAGCTTCAATATTTAGTAATTAGTACCTTTAATATTCAGTACCTTTAATCCTTTGTACCTTCAATATTTAATACATTTAATATTTGGTAGCTTCAATATTTAGTAACTTAAATATTTAGTATCTTTAATATTTTGTATCTTTAATATTCATTACCTTTAACACATATTTGGTAGCTTCAGTATTTAGTACCATTAATATTTGGTAGCTTCAATATTAGTACCTTTATTATTTTTTACCTTTAATATTCACTACCATTAATATTCGGTAGCTTCAATACTTTGTAGCTTCAATATTAGTACCTTTAATATTCAGTACTATTAATATTTGGTGGCTACAATACTTAGTAGCTACAATATTAGTACCTTTAATATTCAGTACTATTAATATTTGGTAGCTTCAATACTTAGTAGCTTTAATATTAGTACTTTTATTATTTTGTACCTTTAATATTCACTACCATTAATATTCGGTAGCTTCAATACTTAGTAGCTTCAATATTAGTACCTTTAATATTCAGTACCATTAATATTTGGTAGCTACAATACTTAGTAGCTACAATATTAGTACCTTTATTATTTTGTACCTTTAATATTCAGTACCATTAATATTTTCTACCTTTAATATTCGGTAGCTTCAGTATTTAGTACCATTGATATTTGGTAGCTTCAATATTAGTACCTTTAATATTCAGTACTATTAATATTTGGTAGCTTCAATATTAGTACCTTTAATATATTGTACCTTTATTATCAGTACCATTAATATTTTGTACCTTTAATATTCAGTACCTTTAATATTTGTGACGCGCTCCGAAGAAAGGTACCTAAGAAGCAAAAAATTGTAGGTTATGTTTGTGATTTTTAAAGTAAAAATACATAAAGGGAATCAACTCTCAATATAAATTATTGGTGTTTAAATCTTCATAACATTGAAAATATTCAATAAAAACTGATTTTACTTTACATAATAAAAAAATAAACTTTTAATTAAGGTAAAATTACGACAAACATAACCTTAAAATGAGTTGCTTCTTAGGTACCTTTCTTCAGAGCGCGTCACATTTGGTAGCTTTAGTATTTAGTACCATTGATATTTGGTAGCTTCAATATTAGTACCTTTAATATTCAGTACTATTAATATTTGGTAGCTTCAATATTAGTACCTTTAATATATTGTACCTTTATTATCAGTACCATTAATATTTTGTACCTTTAATATTCAGTACCTTTAATATTTGGTAGCTTCAGTATTTAGTACCTTTAATATTCGGTAGCTTCAATACTTAGTAGCGTCAATATTAGTACCTTTAAAATATTCAGTACCATTAATATTCGGTAGCTTCAGTATTTAGTACTTTTAATATTCGGTAGCTTTAATACTTAGTAGCTTCAATATTAGTACCTTTAATATTCAGTACCATTAATATTTGGTAGCTACAATACTTAGTAGCGTCAATATTAGTACCTTTAAAATATTCAGTACCATTAATATTCGGTAGCTTCAGTATTTAGTACTTTTAATATTCGGTAGCTTTAATACTTAGTAGCTTCAGTATTTAGTACCTTTAATATTTTGTACCTTCAATATTTAGTAAATTTTATATTGAAACTATTTTTCCTGTAATGTATATAAAAAATTAATGAAGCTATAATTTATTTTTTTTTATAATTGAAATTATTGATTGCAACGGATAACTTTCTTATTTAAATCCTTTTCATTGTAAAATTTTTCAACTCATTCACAAAATTGCTTTAAAATAAATCTCATATGCTATTGAAAAAAAAAAAATTTGAAAAATTACACTTTTTCAAATAATAATAATAATAATCTAATATATTAATTATATAGAAGGCTTTACAACTTTGTGAAAGTGCCCATAGAATAATATATAACTAATTTTAGTTCTCGGCAAATATATTTAACACTTACACATAAATATTATATGGCAAAATTGTTCTCGATTTTATCCAAATGAGAAATTTTTTTTTTTTGAAGAAAAATGATGGAATGTAAATTGACTTGTTTTCGAACTGATTATTATTATTTCACAATTATGAGGACGTTCACATAGCAAGAGAAATGGAATGAGGATTTTACTTTCCAAAAACATCATTGGACGATTACGAAAAGATTTCTAAATTTAGATCAGTTCCCTCAATTAAATATATGATAATTCTCATTCCATTCTTTTTCATCTTCTTCTATTTTTTTTCTTATAAAAAAATATATATATTTCATCCCCGAATAATCGTTATTTGATAAATTTAAATCATAATTGAATTTTGCGTTTGGTTACAAAACGTGTCCATACAACAAATATATATATATATATAATTATATGTTATTGATTATAATTAATATTTCGATATATATCCACATAAAAAATAAGTCGATTGAATAATGAAAAGGGTTTGAAATCTTCAATATTCTTTCATTAATATTAACGATGAAACTCTTGTCCTGAAATATGTCATTTTTATCATAAAAATGAACTCACGTGTTATACAAATCTAAAATATCACGTGGATTTTACACGAGAATCGAAGGACAGCTAGTCACACTCTCTGCGAAATGAAAGATGCGCTGAAATTATACAGCTTAGATAATAAATGCTTTGAGCTGAAAATAAAAAAAAAAGGAAGAGGGATTTTTTATCCCTTATTTTTTTTTAATAAATTTTTTTCTATGTTTAAAATCTCTTTTAAGACAAACACTATACACCACTGAACGTTGCTTTTTTAACTATAAGACTGGAAAAATGTTATTTTAACTTTTACAACAAATTCTTTTTGTTATCAATAGTAATTAAATTAAGAATTTTTTCATTTAACAATTTTTTACCAAAAAAAAAATGAAAGTGCAAAAAAATGTGATTTTTAAATTATTATTATTTTAATTGTAAATTGGTAACAAAATTTATTTTCAAATTAATTTTAATGAAGAAATTATGTTTTTTTTTGTATCTATAATACTTCTTTTCATTATATCAATATGACTAATTAGAGATTTAATTAATTTCTCTCGCATGATAGAAATTTACAGGACGATAGCACATAGTGTGAATGAAACTTGCGCGAAACTTAGTTTTGATTTTGTAGTATCTAAACTTGTGCAAAAGTTAATTATGCATCGCTGATTCAACGATAAACTTGACAATAATTCCTCTCTGTTTCTTCTTCTTCTTTCACTCACTCTCTCGTTCTTTAATTTTCAATATGATCTAATTCCACGAGATTTTATCTTCAGGAAAATTAAACTTATTCCAAAATTTTTATGATACTTTAATTTTGTAGCTTCAATAAATAGTTTCTTCAATTTACAGTAGGTTTTGATTATAAGTTATTTCTACTAATTGTAGCTTTAATCAATAGTAGTTTCAATTAACAGTAACTTCAATTAATAATAACTTCAACTAATTGAAACTTCAACTAATTGAAACTTCAACTAATTGAAACTTCAACTAATTGAAACTTCAATTAATAGTAGCTTCAATTAATTGAAATTTCAACTAATAGTAGCTTCAATTATTAGTTATTTTTGTCAATATTAGCTTCAATAAATACCAATTTCTATAAATATTACACTGAGAAAAAAGGTTTGAGCTGACAACCAAATATTTCATTTAATATATGTGCAACTAAAATTTTTTGGTTGACACAACTAAACTTTAGTTGACATCAACCAAAGTTTGGTTGAGACTACCAAATTCTTTTTCATTTTCTTATTTAGTCGTCTGAAACAAACTTTGGTTGTTGTCAACTAAAGTTTAGTTGTGTCAACCAAACAATTTTAGTTGCACATATATTGAATGAAATATTTGGTTGTCAGCTCAAACCTTTTTTCTCAGTGTAACTTCGATTAATAATAACTTCAACTAATTGAAACTTCAATTAATAGTAGCTTCAATTATTAGTTATTTTTGTCAATATTAGCTTCAATAAATACCAATTTCTATAAATATTAACTGCAATTAATAGTAACTTCAATCAATAGTAGTTTCAATAAATAGTAACTTCAATTAATAGTAGCTTCAATTAATTGAAATTTCAAATAATAGTAGCTTCAATTATTAGTTATTTTTGTCAATATTAGCTTCAATAAATACTAATTTCTATAAATATTAACTGCAATTAATAGTAACTGCAATTAATAGTAACTTCAATTAATAGTAACTTCAATTAATAATAACTTCAATTAATTAAAACTTCAATTCATTGAAACTTCAACTAATAGTAGCTTCAATAAATACCAATTTCTATAAATATTAACTGCAATTAATAGTAACTTAATTAATAAATTAATTAATTAGTAATTAATAGTTTCAATAAATAGTAACTTCAATTAATAGTAGCTTCAATTAATTGAAATTTCAACTAATAGTAGCTTTAATTATTAGTAATTTTTATCAATAGTAGTACCAATAAATAGTGATTTCTATAAATATTAACTTCAATTAATAGCAGCTTCAATTAATAATAACTTCAATCAATAGTAACTTCAATTAATACTTGCTTCAATTATATGGTTTTTTTCACCAATATTACCTTCAATAAATAGCAACTTCAATTAATTTTAGTTTTCTTTTTTAAAAAAAAATTAAAAATTCTTGTTTAAACTGTTTTTTTTTTACTTCAGACTAAAAGAATGTTAACAATGAAAAATAAAAATCTCTTCATATTTTTTCTTTTTTTTAAGATTTATATATATATCAGTGATTTCTATGTAAATTTTTCATATGCCATTTTGTAAAAGAGTTTGGCAAAGTTAAACGTGTATCAATTATTCAATTTAAACGTTAAAGCATTATACCTTAATGAGGATAACATGAGTCCTGCGCTCCAAGGAAGGTGGGAAATAAACATGCACCTGCTGCTTTGAAGCTTGAATGAGAACCAGTTATTTAAAGTGAAGTAGAAATATTATATAGTAAGACCATATTAGCTTATTCGATATATAAAGTATATAAAGAGTGTTTAGATGACTAGTTAAGTATTATGTTTACCTAGTTAGGTTGTAGTTATTTTATCTATATATTTATATATGTTAGTATAAATAACAGTTTGCAGGATAAATTGTTGTTTACTTATGTTGTACATAGTGGTATTTAATATTCATATACGAGTTTTGTGAGGGGAGAGAAAAAAGGGTAAAGAAAAAGAAAATACCTTGTGTGTCAGTCTATACATTTTAAGTAGTAACGACCAGTCAAGTACAGACGCGTGACTCTAGACAATTTTTTCTAATTTCTATATTCAAACTTTTTTTAATTTCAATTTGAGTTAATTTCTTTTTTCACGTAATTGTTTAACAATTTTTTTCTTTTTTAATTACTATTGATTCTAATAAGATTATTGAAGCTAATATTTTCGAAAAATTTCTATTTTTTTTGACTAATTTGATAGCAAAAAATATTTTATTAATTTGAATTTGATTTTTGACTATTTTCAGTTTTTTTGCCCTGAAAATTAGTTAATTTTTTTTTATTAATAATTAGTTATTTCTTGGTATCTAACTAAAGATTTTAACTAATTTGAAATAGGGATTCATTTTTGGCTTTGGAATTTGTTAAATTTTACTAATTCGATAGTAAAATTTTTTTTACTATTAATTACTTAAATTTAACTAATTCAGAAGCAAAAATTAAGCCACTAATTCAAAAATAGTTAAAATTTTTACTAATTCTTAGAGAGTGAATAACTTTTATTTGAACCAAATAATTTTTATTTGAATCAAATAAACTGTATTCGAGTCAATAATTTATGTATTGAAATTAAATACCCTTTATTTGACTTCAAATAATAATTATTCAACATATTTATTTACGAGTAGTTTAGTAAAACCGATTATTAGAATCAAATAAATTTTTTTTCGTTGTATCTCAAGTAATTTGATGATTTTCTATTTATTTTTCTGCAATTATTCATCGAAACATTTCATCAAAGATGAAAATAAAAAAAAAAAATTTGAATCTATTGCAAAAGAAAGTGGAAAATTTGCAAACTTGATGCAATTTTCAATCAATTATAAATAAGGACTAATATATTCACGGGAATATTTACGAGACAATATATGGAAATTGCATTAGGATATATGTATATATATATATATATATAAAATATATATATATATGGTAAATGGATTTATTTCATCAACAAAATTGCAGTCGACATCCGCTCCAGTACCAAGAAATGTATATATGTGTGTGTGTGTGTGTGTGTGTGTGTGTGTGTGTGTGCATACAAAACTCGCACACTAAACAGAGACCCACGCATTTTGCTTTGTTTCAGAACAAGAAGCGACGCGACGCTTTTGCTATTTCTGAATGTCGAAATTTAAGGTGCCATTGCACCGAATGAACGGTCGCGATGGTGGGAAATTGACATTGTGTGTGTGTGTGCGAATAAATTTCCATATGTGTTGTGCTGTTTTTGTATAGAAAATAAAAAGGTAAACGAGGGGAATGTATGTATGTGTATTTTGAAGAGGGATGAGTGAATTACTCGTTTGTGAGAATGTATTGGTCCGGCTATATGGCCACCGGCGCAGTCGCTGCCTAGGACAGGTCAGTGACAAAGCAAGGTCACGTCAAGTGCTCTCTCAGGGTTTTGCGCTTCGTCTCATCATTTTCGTTTTAGCGATTGGTTCACAGAATAGTTTCAATTTTCAAGCCCAAGGTCGCAATTTTTATAAAAGAATACGCAGATTCGTTTGGCCCACATCCCTCTCTCTCTCAAAAAAAAAAATAAATAAATAAATAGACATTATAGTCTTCGATTATTGTAATCGTTGGGAAATTCAATAGTTTTTTTTACAGTTCTAATTAATAATTATACCTTTAAGTTTCTAATTAATTGTATCAATTTAAAAATTATTAGTAGATACAATTTTTAGTAGCTTTAATGCTTTGTACCTTCAATATTTAGTACCTTTCATACTTGGTAGTTTCAATAATTAGTAGCATCAATATTTAGTAATTAGTACCTTTAATATTCAGTACCTTTAATCCTTTGTACCTTCAATATTTAATACATTTAATATTTTGTAGCTTCAATACTTAGTAGCTTCAATATTTATTACCTTTAATATTTTGTAGCTTCAATATTTAGTACCTTTAATATTTTGTACCTTTAATATTCATTACCTTCAATATATATTTGGTAGCTTCAGTATTTAGTTCCATTAATATTCGGTAGCTTCAATACTTAGTAGCTTCAATATTAGTACCTTTAATATTCAGTACCATTAATATTTGGTAGCTTCAATACTTAGTAGCTTCAACATTTAGTACCTTTAATATTTTTTACCTTCAATATTCAGTACCTTTAATATTTGGTAGTTTCAATTCTTAGTAGCTTTAATATTTAGTACCTTTAATTCTTTGTACCTTCAATATTTGGTAGCTTCAATATTCAGTACCTTTAGTATTTGGTAGCTTCAATATTTAGTATCATCAATATTCGGTACCTTCAATATTCAGTACCTTTAATATTTGGTAGTTTTGATTCTTAGTAGCTTCAATATTCAGTACCTTCAATATTTGGTAGCTTCAGTATTTAGTACCTTTAATATTTGGTAGCTTCAGTATTTAGTACCTTTAGTATTCGGTAGTTTCAATATTCAGTACCTTTAATATTTGGTAGTTTCAATTCTTAGTAGCTTCAATATTCATTACCTTTAATATTCAGTACCTTTAATTCTTTGTACCTTCATTATTTTATATCTTTAATATTTAGTACCTTTAGTATTTGGTAGCTACAATATTTAGTACCATCAATATTCGGTATCTTCAATATTCAGTATCTTTAATATTTGGTTGTTTTAATTCTTAATAGCTTCAATATTCAGTAGCTTTAATTCTTTGTACCTTCAATATTTTGTATCTTCAATATGTAGTACCTTTAATATTTGGTAGCTTCAATATTTAGTACCATCAATATTCGGTAGCTTCAATATTTTGTACTTTTAATATTTGGTAGCTTCAATATTTGGTACCTCTAATATTTTTGGTAGCTTCAATAAATATTTTTAATTGATTATAATTTTTACTTCTAATTATATAATTGAAATTAATGGTAGTTTCAATATTTTACACATATAATCATCGATAGCTTCATTTATAATTATTTTTAAAAGCAAGTTTTTTTTTCATATTTAGCTATTGATTCACAGAAAAGATAGTTTCGATTTTACAAGACCAAGGTCAATGTTTATATAGAAGAGAATGCATTCTATGTTTTATAGATGTTTCAAATATTGGTCCACATCTTGAGAAAAAAAAAAAATTTGCATCTTTTCGTTATATACTACTAGTTTTTGCGAATTTAAAACAGTCTTAATTTAGATCATGATGTAATCAAAACTCCTTCGGTATATAAAGAAGAACGATCTTCTTCTTTTTTTAAATATATTTATTTATTTCTTTTTTTTTTTTCTTTAATTTCATTATATTTTCTTGATAATTTATCGTGTCTGTCTTCTTTATCTTCCCCTTCTCACCTTGCTCTCTTGCATAACGTATATATTTTAATATTTTGCAAGTCTTATCGACAAAAATTTTATAAATATATATTTATACGATTGTGTATAATATTGTAAATTATTGTAAATTTTTTTTTTGTCAATTTTTTTTTTTTTTTGCATTTCCAAGAATGTTAAAACGATGAATTTTATTTAAATAAATAAGTGTTGTATTTTATTTTTAAAATTGTGTCGTGACACTTGTAAAATTAAAATATAGTAATGGCAATATTATATTATTTCTAAATTGTTTAATATATCATTATTATTTATTTCTGAATTTTATTAATTAATTTCGTTTATAAAATTATAATTATTAGTTTGGGTTTTTATAATAAATGAACCAAATTTTTTCGTGAAATTAGTATTTGAAATTAATTTAAAAGTATTTTAATTTAAAAATAAAAATTTTATTTTCTCCTACATAATTATGTGAAGTGATGAAGAAAATAAAATTTTCTTTTGTTTTTGTACATATATATATATATATATGTATAGAGGTCGTCGTTCGTTTAGGAACGCATCACTGGATTGTCCCGGTAAAAATAACTCAAAGAACATAGGTCATAAGTACGCGTATACAGAGAGAGAAATGCAGTTTGACAATAACATAAAAGAAGATATATTTTAATCGTTAAACTGAAAAAAAAATTTATTTAATTCAAATAAATATTTATTTAATAATAGTCAAGTATTATATTTAAATCAAATAAATTTTTTAATAAAAATAGAATTTTCGTTTGAGATTATTATAAAAAGGAAAATATTTTTTAAAAAAAATTTTTAATGAGAAAAAATAATAATGATATATAGAGTAAAGTATTCAGAATATTGCCATTAATTTCGTAATTACTGTTAATGAACAGACACGTCTGATCAATAAGGTTGATCAAGAACAAAAGCATTGTAATGGTAGTTTCAATATCCTTTAGATCAGTTTGTTAGTAAATTTATTGTGTGTTGTAATAAACAATATAAACTTATAAAAAAAAATTCTTCTGACAGAATCAGTGAATGGAAATGATTTATTAGCTAATATTTCGAATTTTAAAGCTTTACATCAACGCAGTGAGTAAAGTTTGATTGGCAAATAGAGGAGAGTGACTTGATAAATAGGAAAAAAAAAAAAAAAAAAACATCGATGAACATTTTTTCATGATGACAGTCAGATCTTAGAAAACGATATACTTTATTTTTTATTATATATACAAATTCTTGGAAATTTATAGTTGTTGTAATTAATAATTCGATTATAATTTTAAATTTACTTTGAATTAGTAAAAAGTTTTAGCTAATTCAAATTAGTTTCTAATTAGTTATTTTTAAAATTTGCATTATTTGCAAAAAAATTTGGAATATTTTGGCTAATGAAACTCCACAACTAAAAATATATTACGATCATCTTTTGTCTTCATAATTATATAGAAATTGTTGAATATTTTACCGCAAAACTAAAATTAAATTTTTTAAACATGATTTTCAATGTCGTATTCTATTCTTTATTCACAATGACATTCATCATCGCTTTTAATTTGAATTTATGAAAAAGAAAAAATTCCTTAAATTTTGGCAAAGTAGAACGACAATGGATTACCGGATTCTTCCTCATTTTCAAAAGAAACAACGTCATTGCTTCGCATTTGGCTCACATTTCTTTCATTTTTTTTAAAAAAAAAAATGAAGCTACAAAATTTTGAAAATTGAATCTATATTAATAATCGTTACTGTCATAAATTAGAACTAATTTTTTGAAAATTGAAGCTATATTAGCACAGAAAATTAAAAGGCATTAAAATAAGCTGCAACGCTTCTTATTTTAATCCAATTTTGCTTATTTTAATCCATTTTGGTATTAAAATAAGCAAAATTGGATTAAAATAATAAGCGTTGCAGCTTATTTTAATGCCTTTTAATTTTCTGTGAGTAATAGTTACTGGCATAAATTGAAGCTACAAATTTTTGAAAATTGAAGCTATATTAATAATCGTTACTGGCTAGATTTAAACTTTTTTTTTTAAAATAGTAATCGTTACTTGAAGCTATAAATAAAATTTTAAAAATTTGAAGCTATATGCGGATTCTATAAAATTTTCTGTGAACGGTTACTGCATCCGGTACTGGAATAAATTCCATGAAGCGCCAATGTCTGTCAGCTATATACTAGCGAAACAGGGGTCATCAGTATAGGGATATATTACACAAAGAAGCAACAATAATGGCAGCAGCAGTGGTAGCACACGTCGGTTGCATCGCAACGCGATTCGTTATATTCGTGGCGCAGCGTTGCATAACTCGTTCGTCGTAGTCGTCGTCGTCGTCCATTTTACTTTCTTTCTGTCTCTCCCCACCATATTCTTTTTCATTCTCTCTTTTCGCTTCTTTTGGTATACGACTATTCGCTTTTGCTCTTTGTTATATATATACACTGTGTGCTAATGTTATGGCAAAAAAAAAAAAAATTTATTTTTCACAAGTCAAACTCGATCCAAATAAACAAAAAAAAAACAGTCTCCCTACCCACGAAAAAAAAGCAGAGGCTCTCTCCCACTTCTTTCAATTTTTTTTCTCCTCTCGATTTGTCCTGCATTAGAGGGCATCGGGACATTACCCGCGTGACCTTGGATCGTTCGGATCATGACGCCTGACGTTGTTTGTACAAACGCGCGAGCATTGCACCTTGCTTTTATCGCGTAAGCTCTCTCGCGGCATTGTGCTAAAAGCTCTTTTTTTTCTTCTCTAATTATTCCGATGATAATTATTCCGCTTATTTTTTTTTTTATTCGAAATGCGACTTTCGAGATTAGGAAAACAAATTTTTTTCGTTCCATCCACCCTGCAATAATTGAATTAGAATTTTTTTAAATTATTTTATTATTATTATTATTGTTATTATTATAGTAATATTTTACTAAAAATTAATAGAAAAATTCTGACTAATGTAAGCTTCAATACTTATTTAGTAATTAGTACCTTTAATATTCAGTACTTTTAATATTCAGTACCTCTAATATTTGGTAGCTTCAGTATTTAGTACCTTTAATATTTGGTAGTTTCAGTCTTTAGTACCTTTAATATTTAGTAGTTTCAATACATAGTATCTTTAATATTCAATACCTTTAATTCTTTGTACCTTCAATATTTGGTAGCTTCAGTATTTAGTACCTTTAATATTTGGTAGCTTCAGTATTTAGAACCTTTAATATTTGGTAGTTTCAGCCTTTAGTACCTTTAGTATTTGGTAGTTTCAGTCTTTAGTACCTTTAATATTTTGTACCTTCAATATTTGGTAGCTTCAATATTTGGTACCTTTAATATTCGGTAGCTTCAGTATTTGGTACCACTAATATTTAGTAGCTTCAATGAATATTTCTAATTGAAAATAGTTTTCAAAAAGTTATTTTTTTATTTTTTTTCAAATATGAAAAATTCACGAAAAAAGAGTTAATTTAATCTTGAATGATTTCGTCATTGATTTCGAGGTCGTGGTGTGAAATGAATTCCTGATGCGCAATTATATTAGAGGAGACAGTGTCTGCAGTTTTTGGTGTGGTTCACCATTACACGAGCGTTTGGCACGGACAAAGTGCCGTCATTGCCACGGGCGAACAAGAATTCCTGGAATTCTGTCTAGTTCATATATGCATCCAATTTATATTAGACTTCGAGTTGAAAACTGCTTTTAATAATCATTTTAATGATTTCTTTTTTTTATATATATATGTTAAATTTATTTCTTTAGATAAAAAAAAACATTTTTTATTGCTCAAAATTAAAAATTAAAATTAATAAAAGAAAGTTTTCCGAAATTAAAAAAATTACATAGAAATAATTGTTTTTGTTGACTAAAAATTTTTTTATACTGGAAAATGATAAATCTTTTTTTTTTTTTTTCAATATACCGAGTGTAAAGACCCCTTAAGTCCTGTTCAAATTTGATAATTTTTAATTCGCGAAACGATATCATTTAAAAACACTGTCGAATATTGATTAAAAAAAAAAAAAAATTCAATAATTTAATATAATAATATTGCGAGAAATTTTATTTTTCATTAATAAATGATTGATAGTAAACTATGAGTTAGAAATGTAATTAAAAATCTTGCATATACTGTATAATATGCTATTAAACAAGTGAGTCAGTTTGATTTCGTAAAAATGTTATCATTATACGACAAGTCAAAGACTTTTTTTTTTTTTTTTTTTTATTTTCGAATGAGTAATAATTATTATCGGCGATGAAATCGTCGGTGTCATCGTTCCACCATCGTTCACCGGATGCTCGCATTGTTTCCACACATATTATTCACCTCATCTCGCTTTGTCTCTCTTTCTTTCTTTCTTCCTTCCTCTCATTCTGTCTCTCATTTTGAGTCTCGCTTTTAGCAATTCTTCTTTGGAAGTGCATTTTTACTTTGATGCAATGCCTTGAAAGAGAGAGAGAAAGAGAGAGAGAGAGAGAGAGAGAGAGAGAGAGAGAGAGAGAGAGAGAGAGATGATTGAGGTCGATGTCGAGGCGCGTTAACGGACGATGTACTTTCGGGGTAAAAGAAACGAGGCACCATCCCGCGAGAGACATTCTCTGAACGTGAGATCACCGATTTAAAAAACCAAAATAATAAAAAATAAATAAAAATTCTCATTGGTACCTTATACATTCCTTGTACCATTAATTTTAGCTTCAATTATTGGTGTTTTCTACTATTGGTAGTGTTGGTACCATTAATTGTAGCTTCAATAAATAGCATTTCCCTTAATTTTATTTCCAATTATAGGTATTTTCTACTATTGGTACCATTAGGGTTTGAATTAAAATTATCTTCAATTATTAGTGTTTTCTACTATTGGTAGTAAGCATTATTCGTAGCTTCAGTAAATTGCAGTTCTTACTATTAATTCTATCTTCAATTATTGGTATTTTCTACTATTGGTAGTATTGGTACCATTAATTGTAGCTTCAATTATTGGTGTTTTCTACTATTGGTAATAACCATTAATCGTAGCTTCAATAAATTGTAGTTTTTACTATTAATTCATTCTTCAATTATTGGTGTTTTCTACTATTGGTAGCATTGGTACCATTAATTGTAGCTTCAATTATTGGTATTTTCTACTATTGGTAGCATTGGTACCATTAATTGTAGCTTCAGTTATTGGTGTTTTCTACTATTGGTAATAACCATTAATCGTAGCTTCAATAAATTGTAGTTTTTACTATTAATTCATTCTTCAATTATTGGTGTTTTCTACTATTGGTAGCATTGGTACCATGAATTGTAGCTTCAATTATTGGTATTTTCTACTATTGGTAGCATTGGTACCATTAATTGTAGCTTCAGTTATTGGTGTTTTCTACTATTGGTACCATTAATATTGTAGCTTCAATTATTGGTGTTTTCTACTATTGGTAATAACCATTAATCGTAGCTTCAATAAATTGTAGTTTTTACTATTAATTCATTCTTCAATTATTGGTGTTTTCTACTATTGGTAGCATTGGTACCATTAATTGTAGCTTCAATTATTAGTATTTTCTACTATTGGTAGCATTGGTACCATTAATTGTAGCTTCAGTTATTGGTGTTTTCTACTATTGGTAATAACCATTAATCGTAGCTTCAATAAATTGTAGTTTTTACTATTAATTCATTCTTCAATTATTTGTGTTTTCTACTATTGGTAGCATTGGTACCATGAATTGTAGCTTCAATTATTGGTATTTTCTACTATTGGTAGCATTGGTACCATTAATTGTAGCTTCAGTTATTGGTGTTTTCTACTATTGGTACCATTAATATTGTAGCTTCAATTATTGGTGTTTTCTACTATTGGTAATAACCATTAATCGTAGCTTCAATAAATTGTAGTTTTTACTATTAATTCTATCTTCAATTATTGGTATTTTCTACTATTGGTAGCATTGGTACCATTAATTGTAGCTTCAATTATTGGTATTTTCTACTATTGGTAGCATTGGTACCATTAATTGTAGCTTCAGTTATTGATGTTTTCTACTATTGGTACCATTAATTGTAGCTTCAATTATTGGTGTTTTCTACTATTGGTAATAACCATTAATCGTAGCTTCAATAAATTGTAGTTTTTACTGTTAATTCTATCTTCAATTATTGGTGTTTTCTACTATTGGTAACATTTGTACCATTAATTGTAGCTTCAATAAATTGTAGTTTTTACTATTAATTGTAGCTTCAATAAATTGTAGTTTTTACTATTAATTCTATCTTCAATAATTGGTATTTTCTACTATTGGTAGCATTATGGGTACAATTTAAATTATCTTTAAATTAATTTTTCATCCGTTATTGGTACTTATTATTCTACCTTCAATTATTGGTATTTTCTACTATTGGTACCATGAAGGCTTCAACTGAAATTATTTTCAAATTTTTATTTATCTTCTATTATTGGTACCATTAATTATAGCTTCAATTATTGGTATTTTCTACTATTGGTACCATGAAGGTTTCAATTAAAATTATCTTCAATTATTGGTGTTTTCTACTATTGGTACCATGAAGGCTTCAACTGAAATTATTTTCAAATTATTATTTATCTTCTATTATTGGTACCATTAATTATAGCTTCAATTATTGGTATTTTCTACTATTGGTACCATGAAAAGGTTTCAATTAAAATTATCTTCAATTATTGGTGTTTTCTACTATTGGTACCATTATGGTTTCAATTTAAATTATCTTCAAATTAATTTTTCTTCCATTATTGTTACCAGTAACTATAGTTTTTTTTTCTCTTTAATTCTAATTCTTAATTATTAATGAATAATTTTATCAGACAGATAGTTTTATCAACAATAAAGCAAATTAGTGTTACAAGAAAATAGTTTCATGTATAATTTTCAAAAAATCCATTTAACCTAATTATTCCAAACATTATAATTGTCGGCTTCCGGATGAAGGGTTATAAAAATTGCATACATATTGCATTAAACGTATCCTTGTCTGTGTTTCTGAAAGAAGTCTTTGTTACGACCTCGGAATTGCGAGACTCCTATATATATGTCCTTAACCCAAGACGACAGTTCATTGGATTTGAAAGTGCAGTCGTCTCGATTCATCTTTAAGGGAGGAGGAGGAGGAGAGGGGAGGACCTTGTTGGACTCCCTAACCCTGAGATTGTACACAGGTCTCTGGCACGAGCGTTACATCCTTTTTCTGATTCGACGCTCAAGAAAAAAAGAAAAAAACAAAAAAAAAAAAAAATGCCAGGGAGGATGAGAATTGGCGGAGAGGGATAAATACGACGGAGGAAAAAAAATAGAGAGAGAGAGAGAGAGAGAAGATATTTATAAATATGCAGAGATATACTCGTTGGACCTTCGCCACGGATACGCGAGCGGGGAATGGAAAGAGAAGAGAGTTGGATGAAGTTCACCCGGCGCATCGGCCCAGACGCACTCAGCGCACATATACACAAGGTCACACGGCCACCGCTCCAATGGTACTAACCTCCATTTTTCCCCTCTGTTCCTCAATTCTTTTCGAATCCACCCTCTTTCTCCTCACAGCCCTCCGGCCTCCGCAATGCCTTCCTGCATCACATTTATATATATATATGTGAAGCCACTTTTCCCTTTCTCACTGGGCATGGGCCTCCGGTCCCTTCATCGAGTATATATGTAAGCTCTTCTCTTGCCTATTACGTCCTTCCTACCGACACTTACATTGCTGCTGTTAGCCAACCCTAACTGCTTGTACACACTTCTGGATTATGCAACTATCTCTCTTTCTCTCTCTCTCTCTTTCCATATAGTTGCGCTGGCTAACTTCTTGTGTCACGCTAACCATAAGGTATTCGTATGCACGAGTGCCCTCACACGGACAAGTCACGCTTTTTCTACCATGAGAATTTTCAGTTAGAATTAGGGGGATATTAACTCATCAATATATATGAGTTCAGAAAAGGGTTTTGCTCGCGTATGTTTGAGAATTTTTTTTACTGAAAACAAAAATTATTAATACAAATGTCATTTCTGCTTTTTTTTTTGTTTTATTTATTGTTGTGGTGTTATTTATTCCAAAGGAATTGTATAATAGTGGATTGCTTGCTTTGTTTATAGCTTCAAAAAAATGTATAGCTTCAATCAGTGGTGGTTTATAGCTTTAAATAATGGTGTTTAGTAGCTTCAATTATATAGCGGTTTATAGATTCAATTAATCCTGCTTGATAACTTCAATTAATTGTAGTTTTTAGCTTCACATAATAGTGCATAGAAGCTTCAATTAATGGTAGTTTACAGCGTCAATCAGAAGGTAATTTTAGCTTCAATTAATTGCAGTTTATAGCTTCAATTAATGGTAGTTCACAGCGTCAATCAGAAAGTGATGTAGCTTTTATTAATAGCTGTTTGTAGCTCGAATTAA
The DNA here is from genome assembly GCF_019393585.1 of Leptopilina boulardi. Lineage (NCBI taxonomy): Eukaryota > Metazoa > Arthropoda > Insecta > Hymenoptera > Figitidae > Leptopilina > Leptopilina boulardi. The sequence goes on from NW_026138017.1 coordinate 385,493, forward strand.
TGGTAGTTTATTACCTTCAATAATGCTGCTTAGTAGTTTAAATTATATGGTAGTTTATAGCTTCAATTTTAGTTGATTTGGTAGTTTAGTTTGGTTGGTAGTTTATAGTTGGTATTTTGGTTTAGTAGTTCTTTTGCTGTTTGGTTGGTTTATGGAATTTTTTTGTAGTTTCAATGTGGCATATAGCTTCAAATAATTGTGCTTAGTTGCTTCAATTAATAGTAGTTTATTGCTTCAATTAATCGTAATTTATAGCTTCAATTAATGGTAGTTTATAGCTTCAATTAATGGTAGTTTATAGCTTCAATTAATGGTAGTTTATACCTTCAATTAATGGTAGTTTATAGCTTTAATTAATGGTAGTTTATAGCTTCAATTAATGTCAATTTATATATTTAAATAATGGTAGTTTATTACCTTCAATAATGCTGTTAAGTAGTTTCAATTATATGGTAATTTATAGCTTCAACTTCAGTTGATTTGGTAGTTTAGTATGGTTGGCAGTTTATAGTTGGTATTTTGGTTTAGTAGTTCTTTTGCTGTTTGGTTGGTTTATGGAATTTTTTTGTAGTTTCAATGTGGCATATAGCTTCAAATAATTGTGCTTAGTTGCTTCAATTAATAGTAGTTTATTGCTTCAATTAATGGTAGTTTATAGCTTCAATTAATGGTAGTTTATAGCTTCAATTAATGGTAGTTTATACCTTCAATTAATGGTAGTTTATAGCTTTAATTAATGGTAGTTTATAGTTTCAATTAATGTCAATTTATATATTTAAATAATGGTAGTTTATTACCTTCAATAATGCTGCTTAGTAGTTTCAATTATATGGTAGTTTATAGCTTAAATTTTAGTTGATTTTGTAGTTTAGTTTGGTTGGTAGTTTATAGTTGGTATTTTGGTTTAGTAGTTCTTTTGTTGTTTGATTGGTTTATGGAATTTTTTTGTAGTTTCAATGTGGCATTTAGCTTTAAATAATTGAGCTTAGTTGCTTCAATTAATAGATGTTTATAACTTTAAATAATGGTATTTAGTAGCTTCAATTATAAGAAAATTTATATCTTCAATTAATGGTGATTTATAGCTTCATTTAATGGTCATTTCTAGCTTCAATTTATGGTAATTTATAGCTTCAATTAATGGTAATTTATATCTTTCAATAATGATCGTTTATATCTTCAAATAATGGTCGTTTATATCTTCAAATAATGATAGTTTATATCTTCAAATAAAAATAGTTAATATCTTCAAATAATGGTAGTAGCTGCAATTATGCGGCAGTTTTTAATAATAATTTAGAGCATTAAATATACGTAGTTCGTAGCTTCAATTACTAAATGTTTATAACTTCAAACAATTTTTTCTTAATAGTCTCATAAATTGTAACTTCAAATAATAATAATAATAATATAGTTCATGCTTATTAACTTCAATTGATTTTTATTACAGTAGTTGGAATCTTTAATTAATTCCATTGCTTGAAATTTAAAAGTATTTTATAACTTCAACATATATTGAAAATTGTTAATTGATTTTTAATAAACAAATTAATTAAAAATTTCAAAATTATCCAAAACCATATTTATTTTCTTTAAAAATGTTTTTTTTAAATTATTTTCAAAATTTATGAAAAAATATTTTTTTTTGTTAAATTGATAAAAAAAAAATTTGTTTTAGGTATATTTATAAATAAAAGTGAGATTTTAATGCATAGACGGCTGTATAATGTATCACCGTTTAAGTAGAGAATAGTTTTAAGTAGAAAAGGGTCTTGTTGGTCAGACACGACGCGTTTACTAATACTACTACTACTACTCTAGACGAGACTAGGCAATCAATGGCTGTTGGCACGTTGTTAGAGAGGAATGGGTTTTATAGACTGAATACCATGTGCAACTAATCGGCTTTAAATTTTACTCTAAGACATCTTTATGGATCTCGATTTTAAACGCACTTCTTCGTTTGAGACTTTAACCTGATTTTTTACGACCCTTTTTTAAAAAAAAAAAACGTTTTTTATACACTATTTTTATTTAACTAAATAATATATAAAAATTGTTAATCAAATTCAATAATTAATATTAATTGAAGCTAATTTGAAGTTACTATAAATTGAAATTATTAATTAAAATTTGAATTTGTTAATATTTCAAAAAAATAATAATATATATTTAAAAAAATAAATAAATTCTTTGCATAAAATAGAGAAAGAAAAATTTGTATATTTCTAAGTTGAAGAATCTTTAGTGACCTTAGATATATTGAATTCTTTCCTGCATTGCCATCAAATACAAGAATCTTGTAAAACATGTGGGTAGGTGCAATTTTCACTATACCATATAACTTGCATCAAGAATGCGGAGGTGACGCAACTAGTTTCACCAATAAAATGGTGGACCGACGACAAACGCATTTATGTACGACAATAGAAACATTGAGTGTTTGTGTGTGTGTTGCATTTACATAAATTATTTCTTATACCATTATACACCATCGTTGGAAAATTTATATGTCAGAGAACCTTTTTTTTATCACAACTTAAATTATAACTCGTGTTGTCAAATAGATTTCAATCTCTTTCTCTTTTTTTCTCTCTCTGGTGTTGCAATAAAATTCTCTATATATAGGGTCTATCAACTATTTCTCGCACTTATTGTTGTAATAGAGAATCAATAATTCTCTAATTGCTAATAAAATTATAATTTTGCGAAAAGAAAATAAAATTTCATTACAAAATGAAATTTTTTTTTAACATTCTCATCATGAGAAAGTATTTTAATATTTTCGAGAAAATTTTACTTTTAATATAAAATATTTTATTTATAAATTTTTTTTAAATATTTGAAAGATATAAAAAAAATTGTTTTTTTAACGATTTTTTTTTCGTTTTAAAAAAACGAATTTTTGTATAATATCAACAATATCGTTATCGCAGTTTAAACTCACGGGTTATATACCTTTCGAAAGATTGAAAAATAAAATTTCTAAAAATGTCGTTAAACCCTAAAAACACGAAGTGAAAAAAATGACTTTATAAATATATAGTGACATCCCTACTATTTTTTTTTTATAGAGCTTGATTAAGCACGAGGGTCAGATATAAGAGAAGACAAAAACAACCGTTGATTCTTATGCAACAAAGTGTGATTATGCGCAATAATGGTTTCAATAAAGTCACTCACTATATAAGATCCCTTTATGTCGTTTAGAAAATTCTCGGAATTCTCTTTGTGTGACACAATAAGTTGTCCTTCGCAATTATTGTAACGATCACCATTGTGTGATGTATAATTTTTTTTTTAACTTTCCAAGTTTTATTTCTATAGAAAAAAAAAAAAAATTCACTTTTTTTTTTAATAAAATTTTTTTCAACAAATTAAATTAATATTTGTTTTAGAGCTAAATAACTAATTGAAAAAGAAATAAATTGAAGCTAATATTTTGTTTAAATAAATTTTATTTGCATTTAATTAATAATTAATTAATTAATTATTAATTAATTTATATTATTGAAATAAATTTTGTTTGGTTGAAACAAATTTTATTTGCTTTAAATCAATTTTATTTCGTTTAAATAAATTTTATTTGATTGAATCGAATTTTATTTGCTTTAAATAAATTTATTTGCTCAAAATTTAAATTATTATAAAAATAATAATTTTCTTTGTGATAAATAAAAAATTTTTATTTGCCCTAAATAAAATATTATTTGGTGTACTCATCGTTATTTGTGTGAAATAAATTTCTTTTTTTATCTAAAACAAATAACTATTAGTAACAGAAACAAATATTTTTTTAAATTTTCTATAAATTTTATTTCCTTCAAATAAATGCAAAAAAAAAAGATTTGTATTAAAAAAAAAATGAAAATGAAAAATAAGAATTGAAAATAATTTCCAATATAAATATATATCAATAAATCTATATAAACACAACGATTAGACGCATTGAAGAGACATCCTTTCAAAGAGAAGATAAGGCATATATTATAAGAGGGTTAGAGTTCAGGGTCGTATAATCTAAAAGTTGTCCTCCTCTATATTATAAATAAATGGCGAGACCGTCATCATTTTGCAGGTATACTATATATTTATATATAGTTGACGATCAGTAATTGAAAAACTTCACTCAAAAAACACTGCACTTTATTTCCCCACGAGTTTGAAAATCATCTCATTCTCTCTCTCTCTCTCTTTCTCTGGGTCCGTTTCTTGACCCAGAGATCTGTGTTAGCGCCCCTCCTCTCTCCCCCCCATCTCAAAAAACAAGGCGCTTTGAGTCGCGCCTTTACAAAAAAAGAAAATAAAAAATAAAAAGGGGGTTGGCGACGTAAAAGGGGAGCGATCGAGCGCGTCCGCAAGGCAGAAATGGTGGGAGGGATGCGTCGAACGATAGAAGGGGGTAAGGGGGGGGGAAGAGAGGGCGAGTTGGGAGCATACGGCGGACGCCCTTGAACGACGGGCAATGCACCGTGTGCGAGGTTCAAGGCAGAGCGGTGGTTGCCGTCGCGCCGCTACCGCACCTCCTACCCCTCTCTTCTCCTCCCTCCCCCTTCTTTTCACTAATACCAATGCACTCAACATCGCGCCATATCGTCGTCGTCGTCGACGTCGTCGATCTCTCACCCTCTCTCCTTTATTTTCTTTTTTTTTTTTTTTCCCTATAGTGAGAGAGCCCCACTCTCAACCCCCATCTTGATTCCCTCGTGTGTGTGTGCCCCCCCCCTTTTCAAAGCGTCCCTGCCCCCAAAAAACACACACACATGCCCTTTGTCCGATATCTTTACTTTCAAATAAGCTAACATATATATATATATATTTAGTGCAAGCCTACACATTTACCTCGTCGAGACCGGGCCAATGATTTTATGCTTCCTACACGAGTGATGCCCTCTAAAAAAGAAGAAAAAATATATATATTCACCAGTTGAAGGTTATATAGGCGTTGAAGAGTATAAGAAAATTGATATTGATATCACAAAGTTATAAAATTAAAGTTAAAATATTGTATGAATATTGCCAATATTTTGTTTTCTACCAATAATTTGTTTCTTTTTATCATTGATAGTGAATAGCTTCAATTGCATTCGATTTTTTAAATTCACAATAGGTGCAATTAATAGTCTTCAATTAATTTTTATTAATAATATAGCTTCAATTAATTGTATTTGTAGCTTCAGTTAATGGCAAATATATAGCTTCAATTAATAGAAGATATGGCTTTGATAGTTTCAATTTATATCAGCTTCAATTGAAGTCAACTGTTGTTTTTTCAATATTTCGGTAGTTGTAATTAGTCTTCGATTATTGATAGTTAATAATATAGCTTCAATTAATGGTATTTAATTGTTGGTGTTTTCTACTATTGGTAGCATTGGTACCATTAATTGTCGCTTCAATAAATTGTATTTTTACCCATTACTTCTATCTTCAATTATTAATATTTTCTACTGTTGGTATCATTAAAGTTTTAATCAAAATTATCTTCAATTATTTGTATTTTCTACTATTGGTACCATTAAAGTTTCAATTAAAATTATTTTCAGATTATTATTTATCTTCTATTATTGGTATCATTAATTGTAGCTTCAATTATTGGTGTTTTCTACTATTTGTAGCATTGGTACCATTAATTGTAGCTTCAATTATTGATGTTTTCTACTATTGGTAGCATTGATACCATTAATTGTATCTTCAATTGTTGGTGTTTTCTACTATTGGTAGCATTGGTAATTAATGGTAATTTATAGCCTTAATTTATGGTAATTTATAGCTTCAATTAATGGTATTTGTAGCTTCAGTTAATGGCAAATATTAGCTTGAATTAATGGTAGATATAAATAGCTCGATAGCTTCAATTGAAGTCAACTGTTGTTTTTTCAAAATCTCGGTAGTTGTAATTAATAGTTTCAGATTAATTTTTTATTAATAATATACCTTCAATTAATGGTATATGTAGCTTCAGTTAATGGCAAATGTTAGCTTCAATTTATAACAGCTAAAATTGAAGTCAATAGTTGATTTTTCATATTCACAATAGTTGCAATCAGTAGTCTTCGATTAATAATTAATATAGCTTCAATCAATGGGAAATATATATAGCTTCAATTAATGCGAAATATATATATATATAGCTTCAATTATTGATAGTTGAGAAATTTAATCGATGTCAAAATTAATATTACCTTCAATATTAGTAATGTTATGAAAATCGCAATAAAGATTAAATTTATTCTATTACGATTAATATTAACTTCAATTATTTAATTAATAATATAGCTTCAATTATAATAATTGATTATTTAATTTTCTAATATTTGCAATTATTCTAATATTGTAATTATAGCTTTAATTTATATATTATTCTAAATTACAAGTAGCTTCAATTTTTGTGACTTAAAAATAAATAATTTGAATTGCAAACAGTCAAGTTACTAATTCAAATAATTCTACTAATCTTACTTAAAAATAATTATTAGTTAAATTAACTTTTAAATGAAATAACTAAATTGTAAATAATACGTCAAATTTGGACTATTTTTTCAATTCCCCCCCCCCCCAAAATTAGTGAAAATATGTGAATAATTCACGACAGAAAAAATCCATTATCTAAAGTTACTTTATACCTTTCGACAAAATTAAACTCAATCCCAGACTGTCAACATTCCCTAAAGTACAATTCTTACCCTTTTTTTTTAAAAAAAAAAAAAGTCACCACCGTCTTTCTATATAAGATTCTTTTTTCCCCCGAGACACAGGCCATGACCCTCGTTTCGGTCTTCTAATTCCATTGATTCTTAATTCTCCAGAATTTTTCTTTTTTTCTTCATCATTTTTCTTTTTTTTTTTTGTTTTCTATCATTCCTGCGTATATCCCTAACATAAAATGGAAAGAGAGAGTGCTGATCAAAAAAATATATATATATAAAAAAAAAACGCAAAAACATCATGAAAGTATAATGCGCATAAGAGCTATATTAGTTTCTTTTTTTTTACATGCTTGTTTGTGTTTTTCACAAAAATTAATCCATATCGCAAAAATAATAATAATCCAATCACTTTTCAAAGAAAGTATAAATAATAAAGAAAACTTTTATTTTCTGTCCTTTGACGTAAGCAGAAAACTTTATTTTTTGTTCAATGTAATTAATAATGGATTCTGTGAGTAGGAGACGACAGAAAGGAAAGAAGAAAAAAAAAAAAATTCTCATGAAATATAATCATGTTAGGTTCTTGACACCTAATTGAAATATATTTTATAGATTTTTTCGATGTTTTCAAATATTATATGCAATAATAATAATATAGGAACAGCGAATAAATTTTGGGGTTTAAATGCTGGTTTTTTTTTTTATTTATTTATTTACGGGACTTCAAAAATAAAGTACCCTTTAAATACAAATTGTATAATATATATGTATAACGCTACTGCTATTTAGGAAAGAAAGAAACTAATTATTAAATAATAGATTACGCAGTGCTGTACTAAATGCTTCTAACTTAATATTAAAAAAGTCAATGTCATTAGCAATTGTATTCGCCTTTATAGATAATCTGTTAATGACAGAATTAATTCCTTATTTTTTACGTATCTAGATGTAAGTCTGGGTATGTTCGCCAATGAACGTAAGCTGTCATATTCATGTGAAAATCAGTCGAAAAACGAACATTAATTTGTCTAGCAAAGAACCGAAGGAATCGATTTTGAACTTGTTCGATTCTAACCAGATAATGAGCATAATATGGTCTTCATGATACAGAACAATGTTCAATTTGTGATCTAACAAATGAAAAATAAAGCGATTTTAGAGTTCGTGGGTTATAAAAGGCTAAAGTATTTCTAATAACAAATCCGATTGACCTGAGAGCACAGTTAACGATATTGGAAATGTGATAACTAAAAGATAACGAGTCATCAAGTGTGATCCCAAGATCCCGCACCTGGTTTACTCTATTAAGCTCCTCATTGCCAACAAAGTATATAAATATCTCTGAATGGTATTAGATTTAATAAAAGAACAACATTTATTGACATTAAGATCCAAGTGATTAATTCTACACCATTCAGTGAGTTCATTTAAATCACGCTGAAGAAGATAGGAATCATTTTCAGAACGTATTGTTTTATAAAGTTTTAAATCTTTAAAGAGAAGAATAAGAGAGAATTTAATAAAATCTGTAACATTAATTAACATATAACAAAAAAAGTAAAGGACCCAGATGCGAACCCTGTTTTATAGAATTTATAGCAAATATTTTTTATTTCTACAAACTTTTGTTGGCCTTAATTTCTGTGCGTTTTAAATAAAATAATAGAGGAGATTTTTTTTATATTTGAAAATAATTGAGAATAAAGGATTTTTGAGGATAAATTATAGGCGCAAATCGCGAGTATGTAATATATATAGTGCGTGTGTGAAGGTGAAGAATTTCAGAAGCTTAAGAAGGCGGCAAACAAGTGGAGAATGAAGGGACCTTGTTTTGATAGCGAGAGTAGTCGAGAGACCTGCATGTATGTGAGCTTCAGTGCATGACCTTGAGAAGAGCATAGTCCTGCTGAAATGGTCAACGTTCCAGGGACCTTCGCGCATCTCGTAGTCATGGACGGCCAAACTATAACCAGACCAGACGCCCAATGATGCACGCATACACAGACATCTGGTTGCACACAATTTCCAGCACTAAGCAAATCTGTTTCTTTATTCTTCTTCTTCTTTTCCTTTTTCTTCTTCTACTTCTGCTTCTTCTTCTACTTCTACGTCTTCTTCTTCTTCTCCTTCTTCTTCTTCTTCTTCTGCTGCTGCTGCTGCTGCTGCTGCAACTTCGCTCTCAATTCTTTGCAAATTTTAATAATCCTTCTGCCTACATTTATATTCCCTCAAGGAAATCATCATCTTTTGCATAAAAAAAAAAGATCATTCTGGTTACAATTTACATATATATACAATATTCGAAATGTTTCTTAAACGGATTAATTTTTGTTCGAAAGAAAAAAAAATTACCATCATCAAAATAAAAATGTTTATTGATCAATTAGTATATACAAATGACAGAAATCATCACTAGTCTCTTTTAAGGAAAAAGAAAAAATAGTTAAAATAATGAAATAAATAATATAAACGCTGCAGGTATGCCTCTGTCAACGTTACAAGAATTAACGGGCTTCCCATTGGAATTTCACTTTATGCACACACCAACACTGCGCACTTAGATTGTATCTTTAAACATATATACGTTCTTGAAGTTTGCAAGCATCTTGTATATTCCAGTATCAGTGTCATGTGAAATGATAGAGAACATGATCTTTTTAGTTAATACCATCACTTTGAATATATATCTCGAAATACAAATCAGTTTTTCATGATTAACATCTTTTAGAAATTACCACCGGTAGTTTATATTATATGATTATATTATATACTGTTATCTTTACTGCATGAACTGTCATCACAATTGTTCGTGAGGAGATTTTAATTTCAATTTCTGGTTTCAATTCAAAGATAAATTTAATTTTAATTAAAAAATAGAAAATTCATCAAAACAATACGATTTCATTTCTTGTTGATAAATGATATAGTAAAACCACTACCAAATTATTTACCAAGACTACAAAATTTGCTGTTGTAGAAACAATTTTTTTTTTAAACTGAAAACTTTTTTTTTCGCCCCCATTGCACATTTATTCGCTGTACCTAATTTAGCAAACGCATTTTAATATTTTAACAAATAGTTCGCAAATATTTATTTATTTAAAATATAAGAAATATAAAATCGTGTCATTTTAATGTGCAATGCAATTATTTGCAACAAAAAAAAAAGGAGGGGGGAAATATACTTTGATAAAAGATATCCTATCGGTCAAAGAGAGTCATTGGTCGTGCAATGCTCCGATGCCATTTTCCAATAACACCTCTTATCGCTGTTTCACATTACGAGATTTATAGTCATTTTTAAAAATATGATGACGCCTAACCTTTGCAGATTGCACCTTATTCAAACAAAATCAAAACAAAACAATGTGGATAATAAATATATATAATAATTTAATTCATAATTGTGATGAACTTATAAATTGTTATCAAAAAGAAGCTATATATTCTAATGACATTAGGTGGTCTAATAATGACTAATAGTTGTATAGTTCTATTGTAGTAAATTTATCATTAAATTTTTCAAAGAAGAATATTATTACTATTTTAGATAAGAAATTTTTTCAAACAATATACGTATGTTGTTTGTTGTGATAATTGTTATTTAACAATGTTATTTTTTCAATTATCAATCGTTGGTAATTAATTATTGACTGTACTCGAAAACATTTTTGTTCGAGATTTCATTATAGTTCAATGGATTTTAATAACGTTTTTATTAATATTTATTTTATTATATATTTTATTCTATATATATTTAATTATATATGTTAATAATTTTATTATTTATTAGATTAATTTTATTATTAAATATTCGAAATAATAACTAGTAAAAGTGAAAAATAGAAATATTTTTTAATGTAAAAGTGTTTAATTGGCACTTTAAGAATAGAAAGAAAGTTTTTAAGTATTATGTTTACATGGTTGCGTGGTTAGGTTCTCGACTTTTCAGCGTTAGGGTCGTGCGTTCGATTCCCGGTGCTTGGAATTTTTTCTCCTTTAGATACAAAGGTATTACTAATTATAATAATAGTAATATTAATAATAATTGATTAATAATAAATAGTTACGAATAATTAATAAATAATTATTAATTATTAATTAATAATAAATAATTAATAATTAATAATAAATCATTATTAATTAATAATAATTAATTAATAATAATGAATAAATAATTAATAATAATTAATTAAAATTAATAATTAGGTATATATAAAAATTAATAAAATACATAATTAACAAAAGAGGAAATGAATAAATAAAATTTCAATTAACAAAAAATTATATTTCCCTCTAAAAGCTAAAAATTATATCCAAGGTTCTATTGAACCTAAAGTGGTAAAGAAAAAAAAATTGGTAAAATAATTTCTACTTGAAATTCATTTCAATGTGTGTGTGTGTGAGTGTGTCTGGTGTATAAATTCTCGTTATTTTGAAGAAAATGTGGTATCGATTAGCACTTTGGGTAAATGTTTTTCGGCGCGGGGATTTGCACACGCGTGTGAATGGCAAAGAATGAAAATAAATCAATCTTAGTGCGTGTATAGAGAGGGGCCAAGAAAAGAGAACCATCCGTTAATAACACAAAGTGCATTTCACAGAGCTAAAGAGACGGCATATATTCTTGGTTTCGGCGTCGTTTAAAAAAAAGAGAAATAAAGAAAAAAAAAAAAATTTTGCCACAACCAAATCAGTCATGTTTTTCATGATTTGGGTGCAACTATATAATATATACTCATATACAGTTCAACGGGGTCATTTTTCTGAGTCACGCATACAACGTAAAACTCTCGCTTAAAAAAAAAATTTTCTATTATGAATTCAACTCTTGATTCTCGTTACAAAAAAAAGCAAAAAAAATTCATATAATCTTCCTTGATAAAAATGATATGGCAAGAGAAAAAAAAAGAACAATAATTGGAGAACATTTTTTTTTACGTTTATTTATTTTTTTTTTTTTTGCCCAAAAATTTGGTCCATTTCTTGTAGAGTTCCATTTTTAACACCATATAATATAGTGGAGGCAAACATAAATCAAGCGAAATGGGACTTTTAATTTAGAGCCACACGACACGTGTACATCCTGTTCTTTAAATTAGAAAACTCCTTAACCCATTCTATATATTATAATTCTACGAAAAATACAAAATTCACTGTATTTTATAAAATAGAAATAATTTTCTATTTATCAATATTGCCTTTCAATTTAAAATAATTTTTCAAATATTTTAATTTAAAAATTTTTATTTTAAATTAAATTTTTAACAGAAATTAATATTACTTTATTTACATTATAATTTAGTAATGAAATTAATAAAATAATAATAATAATAATAATAATAATCAGTATAATGATGGTTATTTTTCGCAAAAATTGTGGAAAAATCAAGGCCAACAAGAATGCCATGTTACAAAAGAACGACCCTGAATTTGGAAAAAATCAATGATGCTGTGGTAAGAACAAGATATTATATTGCCAAGGCAGCTGAGAGAGCACTGCAGTCAGAGTCATCGACTCGCATTTGGCTTGGCCTTCGGCTATTAACAACACAAACAGCCCACTGCAAAGTTCTGCAAAGTCTTCGTAATAAACCGAATATAGACGCACTCTTGTGATAATTTTCTTTCTTATATATACATTGTAATCGCAAAAAAAAAAAAAAAAAATTCACTCGATTCCTTTATACAATCTCTTATTAAATATATTTTTATTTCGAAAAACAAAATTATTCATCTTATACAGGGTGATTTTTTTGTTCCGGACCCCTTAAAAATTTTTGTTTTAATTACATTTTTTTTTCGTTTTTTAAAGAAAAAAAAAGGAATTAAAATCAAAATTTCGGGGGTCTAGAACATAAAATTCACTCTGTATATCTTATAGCTTAATTTTTTTTTTTCTTTATTTTTTCTATTTTTATAAATGAGAGTTAAAATTATTTTTATTTTATAATCAAGTAGGAAGCAATATTCTTTTACAGAAGAAAAATGATTTTTTTTGTTATTAATTGAAGCTATTATTAATTATACAAAAAACTTCTGTAAATTTAAGTTCTTTTTTTTCAAAAAACAGTTTTTTTGTAATTAATTGAAGATATTATTAATTATACAAAAAACTATCATAAATTGGAGTTCTTTTTTTGCAAAAAAAAGTTTTTTTGTAATTAATTGAAACTAATATTAATTATAAAAAATACTACCATAAATTGAAGTTCTTTTTTGCGAAAAACAGTTTTTTGTAATTAATTGAAGCTATTATTAATTATACAAATAACTACCATAAATTGAAGTTCTTTTTTTGCAAAAAACAGTTTTTTTTGTAATTAATTGAAGATATTATTAATTATACAAAAAACTACCATAAATTGAAATTCCTTTTTTTTGCAAAAATTTTTTTTTTGTAATTGAAGGTATTATTAATTATACAAAAAACTTCTGTAAATTTAAGTTCTTTTTTTTCAAAAAACAGTTTTTTTGTAATTAATTGAAGATATTATTAATTATACAAAAAACTACCATAAATTGGAGTTCTTTTTTTGCAAAAAAAAGTTTTTTTGTAATTAATTGAAACTAATATTAATTATAAAAAATACTACCATAAATTGAAGTTCTTTTTTGCGAAAAATGTTTTTTTTGTAATTAATTGAAGCTAATATTAAAAAATACTACCATAAATTGAATATATTAATTGAAACCAACGTAAATTGAAGTTATTACTAATATTGCAATTATTAATTGAAGCTATGGGTTATTTGAAGCAATTATTATTATTATTATTATTATTATTATTATTATTATTATTATTTTAATTATTAATTTTATTATTATTATTATTAATTTTATTATTAATATTATTTTATTTGAAGCTACTAATGATTAAATTGACAGAAATGGTTTTTTTTTCTAAATATAAAAAAGAAAAAAAATGAAACAAAGAATGAAATTAGTTTTACTAAAAATTTTTTTGACCAGAGAACAAAAGATTCTTAGCAATAACGAAATTGTACTTCAAAGCAGGCGCGACATTGAATACCGCGACGGTTGTATCATAGGTCGCCTAACAACTAGTATATATATATTGCGACTTTAGAGTATATAGTATATAAACTCTTCAGAGGATGAATAACAGCACTGCAAATCAAGCTTGCGTTTTCAGTAGTCATTGTTTTAAACGAGGTTATATATATACTTTGTTTCCTCTTTTCCATATTTGAATGTCAAGTTTATGTTTTGTTGATTTTAAACTGTCTTATTAATTTTAATGTTATTTATCACTCTTTTAAAAATGATAGAAAATATATATTTCTTCTTTTTTTTTTCTTTGCTAAATATTTAGAAAATTATATTAATTTGAAATTTATTCAACCAGAGAAATGTTTTTTTTTGAACCAAATATAATGTATTTGGGTTAAATAAACGTATGTTTATATAAATTTATATATATACTTTTTTTTACTTATATATTTTATTTATTTATTTGAAAATATTTATTAAACAAATAATTATTTGGCGCAAAAAAATTTTATTTGACATAAATATATTTTTTATTTGTATCAAATAAAATTTATTTGCTACAAATAAATATTTGGCTCTAAGAAAAATATATGATTTCTCTGATTTATTTATGATTGTCAATTTTTTTTCAATTTTCAAAATTACAATATAGCTTTTTTTCGATGCCTTTAATAAAAAAAAAACAATGGTAAAGTTCATTAAAGAAAAGAAACTAAAAATTCTTGTAAATTACAAAAAAAAAAAAGATATCTTTGAATGAAACAGATAAATAATATTATTGTTGATTTCATCGAGTCGAATGGTCCGATAATTAAAAGCTTCTTATAAGAAATTTGATACTTTATTATCAGTCGCATCTATTTATTATCAATGCTCATCATATTACGTTGTTTTAAATGCAATTATTCAGAATAATGCACTTAAGTCTCGAATTATTAAAATACAAAAATTTTTTCTCAATTTTATCCGAAAAAAATAATCTCCCACTTTTTTTTTCTTTCTCTTCAAATTTTTTTTTTTCGATTCAAATTCCTCTCTATTTTGATAATTTAATATTTTTCTTTCTTCATAATATAATATATATATATATATATATATATATATATATATATATATATATATTATTTTTGTTGTAACATATATATAAATGCTTTTTGATTGAAGAGAAATTTGCGTAACCGTTATTATAAGTAACATCTGACACTGACTCAAAGTGGGTGGGATAAAAGAGAGGAGAAGTATAGGAGGGGTATAGTATAGATAAGACGAAAAAATAAGCGTGTTCATGAGAGATTACAGGACGACATCCCCGCGTTTCCAAGAATTATTTCACAGACAATTTTTGCACGTGTCTTTGTCTCTATTCGACTTAACACTTTTTTTCTCTCCTACGCAAAATAAATTTTTAATAATTGCGCATTAAAAATTTTTTAATAATCAAAAAAAAAAGTTATTATTAATTTAATAAATTTATTTCTAATTAATTTTTATAAATTTTTAGCTTTTTTTTATTTTAATATAAAAATTTGAAATTAAATTTCAAATCTAAATAGTGAAAAAAAATTTTTTTTTTGTCGCTTGTTTAAATGGAATTAACAAGGAGATAATAGGAGAAATTAAGAGAAAGGTGGGAATTTAGTTATAAGCTTAATGAACTAATTAGTGGAAGTAGTGTGTTAAGTTGGGTGGGGTTAAAAAAGGGGGTGGAAAAAAAAAAGAAAAGGGAAAGTAGGGGAAAAGTCTGGATTGTTAAAAAAAAGGGAGGGAGGAAGGAGAGAGAGAGAGAGAACAAAAAAGAGTAGGGATAGTGGAGCGCAGCAGCAACGATGCAATTAGGAGAGTTATGCAGAATGACGTCACACTTCAGGCCGGGGTAACTGTGCTGAGTCAAGGACAGTCTGTCCAAGGCCCTGCCATCGCCCTTCCTCACTCCACCCCTCTCCTTTATTCTATCCTCACACTGCTCACCCTCCCTCTCTTCTTCTTCTTCTTTTTTTTTATCCTTTACCACTACGATAAAAAAAAATTCTTTCGAATTTTCGAAATTTTACCAAAAAATTTTTTAATTTTTGAAAAAAATTTTAATTTTAAAAAAACATTTTTAAAAAACAGTAAAAATTATAGCAACAAAGTTTCAGTTATTAATTACTTGTCTCCTTGAAAATTTTCAGGGCATTAAAATATTGTTAATAATTTATTTCTTGTTTTAATGATAAGAACTCTGATTTTAAATTGACTCATTGTTAGTGCAAAAAAAAAAAACACTTTTCTTTGTGTAAAACTCCTTATCGAACTTTGATATTATTAATGAGTTCTGCTCTCTCTCTTTCTCTCTATTGTGCGAACATTATGCAAATATGGCGCAACTAAAAAGACGATAATACTATCAATCGTAAATGCACATAGAGCAACTCTCCTTAGTCATTAATCAATTTTTGATTTTTTTTCACACTTTTTTCAATTTTAATTTTCAATATTTAATTTATCGATTGTAACAACATAATTTTTATTATCTATTTTTCTATTTTGTTTTATTTAATAAACATTAATTTATTATAGTAGAAATTTTTTTTATATTTGAAAATTTCTAATTCTTCATTTCATTTAATAGGAGAAAAAAAGAAGAGAGAAAAAAAAATGTATCTTATTTTTATCGCTTTGATGAATTAGGAACTAAAATTCTAAATCTATGAATAAAACGGTCGTTCAACTTACTATTTTCTGCTTGCCTCTTATCGGGTGCTATTATAACTTTTGTATGTTTCTCACATCAGCCAAAAGATTATGTATAGTTATTATTGGAACGTAACTTGGCAATGACAAGAAGAAATACAACAAGGTCAATTAAAATTGAATCCAGTGGTTGTACGAAATCATTTTTTCTTATAATTGTCATTATTACAATTTTTTTTCTCTAAATTATATTTTATCTTTTTGAATTTCAAAAAAAAAAACCATGAATGAAATATAAAGAAAATTTTACAAATTAGGCAAATAGAAAAGAAATTTTAAAATTTAAATTTATTTTTAGAAAAAATTCTCAGAAAAATAATATTTTTTTTGAATTATATTTTTTATATCGTTAACAGATAAACTATAATTAGTGTAGAAATTCTCGTGATTTAAAAATTTTTGCAGAAAAATTTTATTTTTTGATAAAATTACGAGATATTCTTTTTTGCAAAAAAAAAAAGGGACAGCTTTATTATATATTAGATCAATGTAAGAAACTAAAATTCTATGTCATGGACATTGAGCTTATGATGCAGCCAACCCAATTATATATTTATTTAATACGTAATATCGCGTTGGCCCTGATCCGACCACAGCATGCAACTCTTGTATAATCTTCATTATGCAATGCAACAAAGGTTGGCAATTTAACATCATTGAAGGTTTAAATTAATTTATTCATTTCTCATCATTATTATCATGAATTAAAAATTAATTCGAAAAAATTTCCCATATGACAAAAAAAATCTATTTTTTTATATAAAAAAAAAAAAAAATTATATTAAATAATTAGAAAACATTTATAAATATACGAAAATGCCAAGGTTTCTTGAACTAAAAATTTTAAATTGGAGCTAAAGCAATTATTATTTGATTGAACAAATATTTATTTGGGTTAAATAAATATTTATTAGATAATACTTGCACAGCTCAGTCAAATAATTTTTTTTTTTTCACTCCATTTGAAACACAATGAATTTTTTTTTTTTTTTTTTTATATAATTTATATGTCAATAAAGCAGTCAAAATTCCAGAAATAAGCAAATATTACGATATTAAACAAATAGTAAAATTTAAAAAAAAAAAATGAGTACATTGACCTATTAAATAAGAAAAAAAAAATTCAAGCAAGTTATCAATACTAATAAATTAAAATAAAAATAAGCGGAAAATTTTTTTTTTTATGAAAAAAATTCAAAAAAAAAAAATTTTATTTTTATTTATATGAAAATAGGCAAAAAAAATAAAATGAAAGAACAAAGAATGACAATTGTTATTATAAGGAAACTTGAGATTAAATAAATGACAATTTTTTCGTATCAATAAAAATCAGGAAAAATTACATTCTATTTGTGGTGCAATGGCTTTAAGTATTTCCGTGCTCTATTCTTTTTTCATTCGGTTATAAAGAAGGTCATGAGACGAAGAATTTCCGCAACTAATGATTATATCACTGACCTTGGTTACACTTACATTATAGTATATAACCGCAAAGTTTCGTCTGTATGTCTCTTGCTTACGTGAGAATAAATAAATAAATATATATATATATACATTGGGAAAAAAAAAGGAAAAACGGAAAATTCTACGAAATCAAACTTCTCGTTAACTCATTCCTTATCTGTTTTATCTGCGCGACTTCAATGGTTACTATGACATATACCGTTATAATTGTATTTTGCAAGGTAAAATGATGCATTGAAAAAGGTATGCTTGTTATAAAACAGTTTTATTTTTTTTTATTTTTTTTACAATCACCGTAAAGATTTTATTTAATTTTATAATTTATTTCACCAAAAAAAAAATTATTTTATTCTTATATTAAAAAATTATTTATTCAACGAATAATTAAAAATAAATAATTATTTACTTAATTAATAATTATTAATTAAATTAAATAATTTTTTATAATAATTAATTATAATAATTATAATAATTAATAATTAATTTTATAATAATTTTATATTATATAAAATAATTTTTTTGAATTAAAAATTTATGGAATTAATAAATAATAATTATTAATAGTGGAAATATCGAAAAAAATAGATTCTTTTATGTGAGAAATAAAAAAGGAAATAAAATGAAAATAGCCATGAAATTCATCAAGTGGCAAGGGCAATGTAATTGCAATGTTTTCTTTGTCCTCAAGATTCAATTTTCAACACCAAAGTTTTGCGTGTTTAACAAAGAATTCAAAGAATGGAAGAATTCAGTCATTCTTTGTGCGACCATATGTCGAGGCGATTTTGCACTTACTATTATAGAATGACTGCGAAGACTCATTATATACACTATATACTAGCGCCTTAATGATGTGATTAAACAATTATATACCGAGAAACTTGACCAACTATATAGTCTTTCACGAGGACAAGGATGCCAAGTCCCAAGTGTTTTATGTTTTTTTTTCTTTTTCTTATTTTTTTTTCTTTATTCATTTAGAGGGACATGTTAACGTCACACTGTCCTCTATATTAAATTAATCACATTTACCAAGTATCATTAACTTGGAGAAAAATTCAACCATTATTTTTTTTATATTTTCTTTTTATATAGAAAAAAAAAAATATTGCATGTCTGTCTAATATTTTTAATTACTCACTAATATTATTTATTAATTAAGTTTCGGCCCAGAAGTGAACTTGGTTTAATACAAAATTAAAAATATATTAATTACTCACTAATAGTTGAATTAATAAAAATGGAAGTTGTGCAAAGAAGAAAAAAAGGAGAGGAAAATGATAATAAAATATAATTAATTAATTAATAAAAATTATAATAAATAAATAATAATTGTAACGGATAAATAATAATTATAATAATTTAATAATAAAATAATAATAAATTAATAATAATAAATAATTTTAATAAAAAAAAGAAAGTATTGAAGAAAAAAAAAACATAAAAGAAGAAATAAAAAAAATATAATTTACAAATAAAAACATTTTTCACTCAGCAACAAAGTATTATAATCTTTTAAAGCTCTTGAACTTGTCTCTTGAATGTCAAAAACATTTTGCTACATATTATGAACGAACGAGTGAATACATTGAATAATGTTAATGCCTGTGAAAATTAATATTCCGCGTTGTGTGTCTCCAACTTAACGAGAGAAGAACTTTGAAAATATATATATATATATATAATATCTTGAAACGTAAATTGTCATTTGGCTATTTTCCCAAGCGGAAATATTTTTCGCCAGTTCTCTCTCTCTCTCTCTCTCTCTCTCTCTCTCTCTCTCTCTCTCTCTCTCTCTCTCTCTCTCTCTCTCTCTCTTTATTTCCCTCTTTTTCTTTCTTTCTTGCTCTATCGCAAATACACGTGTTCAATCTATTACAAAATCGAGGTGAACACGTGCCTCAATCAAATCGGTGTTTATATTTTAGAATTTTCTTCTATTTTTTATATTTCTTGTTAATTTAAGTTTAAAAAAAATAATGAACAAATGAAATAAAAATTGCGAAAAAAAATAATAATAAATCTATAAGAAAAATGAAAGGGGAAATTTTTTCTTTTATAAGAATAGTTTCTTTATTATTATTATTTTTTTTGTGTAATAGGAAAGAAAAAATGTTAAAAATATTTAAATACTGTTTTAAAAAATAATATCAACTAATAATAATATAATTTTTCATTTTAGAATTATTTTCTATTTTATTTTCTGTAAAAAAAAAATAAAATGTTACATTCATTCAAATTTGTAATGTTCGCGCACTTTTTTTTTCAGAATCGCCATATTGAAATCAAGCACATGGAATTAATTCAAAGGAACTCAGTTATTCTAGTGTGGTTCTCAGTTTTGTTTATTCGTATGTTAGGAAGTTTCTTTAAAATTTTTTTTTTTTTTTTAATTTATCGCGAGTGTCAGTGTTTACAAAATGAAGTGTTTACAACAAGGAAGGCAAAAGGATTTCATTTTCATCATTATATTCCAGGTTAGAAATAATATTCAATTAACGCCATGTGACTGTCAGGTCACGTGATCGACGCAATAGAAAATTTGTCTGAATTTTTTTCTTTTGAATAATAAATTGAGTTGCAATTTTTTTTTTGGAGAAGTCTAAAATATAATAATAACAATGATTTTATTTTTAAAAAACTATTTTCCTCGGACTTTACTACTTAAACATTTAATTATAATATTCATCAATGGTAATTTGATTCAATGATAGTTAGGATCAATGATAATTTGGATCAATAATAGTTTGGATCAATGATAGTTAGGATCAATGATAGTTTGGATTGATTATAGTTAGGATCAATGACAGTTTGGATCAATGACAGTTTGGATCAATGATAGTAAGGATCAATGATAGTTTGGATCAATGACAGTTTGGATCAATGATAGTTTGGATCAATGATAATTTGGATCAATGATAATTTGTATCAATGATAGTTTGGATCAATGATAGTTTGGATCAATGATAATTTGGATCAATGATAGTTAGGATCAATGATAGTTTGGATTGATTATAGTTAGGATCAATGATAATTTGGATCAATGACAGTTTGGATCAATGATAGTTAGGATCAATGATAGTTTGGATTGATTATAGTAAGGATCAATGATAGTTTGGATCAATGACAGTTTTGATCAATGATAGTTTGGATCAATGATAATTTGGATCAATGATAATTTGTATCAATGATAGTTTGGATCAATGATAATTTGGATCAATGATAATTTGTATCAATGATAGTTTGGATCAATGATAATTTGGATCAATGATAATTTGTATCAATGATAGTTCGGATCAATGATAATTTGGATCAATAATAGTTTGGATCAATGATAGTTAGGATCAATGATAGTTTGGATTGATTATAGTTAGGATCAATGACAGTTTGGATCAATGACAGTTTGGATCAATGATAGTAAGGATCAATGATAGTTTGGATCAATGATAATTTGGATCAATGATAATTTGTATCAATGATAGTTTGGATCAATGATAGTTTGGATCAATGATAATTTGGATCAATGATAGTTAGGATCAATGATAGTTTGGATTGATTATAGTTAGGATCAATGATAATTTGGATCAATGACAGTTTGGATCAATGATAGTTAGGATCAATGATAGTTTGGATTGATTATAGTAAGGATCAATGATAGTTTGGATCAATGACAGTTTTGATCAATGATAGTTTGGATCAATGATAATTTGGATCAATGATAATTTGTATCAATGATAGTTTGGATCAATGATAATTTGGATCAATGATAATTTGTATCAATGATAGTTTGGATCAATGATAATTTGGATCAATGATAATTTGTATCAATGATAGTTTGGATCAATGATAATTTGGATCAATGATAGTTTGGATTTTTTTTTTGAATAATAAATTGAGTTGCAATTTTTTTTGTTTTGAGAAGTCTAAAATATAATAATAACAATGATGGTAAAAAATTTGAATTAGAAATTTTTTAAAAATGATTAGATTATAGGAGTGATGCGCAACAATGTTCGAATTGCACCGATCACGTGACTTTAATTTAAACGTTTTTGTTGAGTAAAAAAAATTTCCGTATAGAAATATATGAAAATTTTATTTTTTAATTTACTGAACAAAAAAAAGAAATTAATAGAAATAATAAATTTAAATTTATTTGTAATAGAAAAAAGTGTGTCTAGCGAGAAATAACGTTTTATTTAAAGCTCTGAAGCTCATCAGGTTGGGCAAAGTGCAAGTTTCTAATTTTCGTTTTTGCATTCCCTTTATACTTATACAATGCCCCACTGGTCCACTCACCACGTCTAAATCTATTGTTACATAAATATCCCTATTCTGATGAACGTAACTTTTAAAAACCCTTTTTTTAATTCCCTTTTTTATAAATAATTTTTTTTCTAAATTATTATTATTGTTAATATTTTTAGTTATTTAAATTTTAATTTTCTAATATTTTCTATTTAGTGACAATATTTTTAAAAATATTAAATTCCATAATTTTTTCTATATAAATATTTTCTTTTTTTCTTTCTGTCTTCCTTTTTTCAATTTTATTGTTACTTTCTTTGGTATTACATGTTTTAATATAAATTTTTTTAATGTTTGCTTATATATTTGATTTTTAAAATATTTCCGTATTTAATATATAAATTTGTATATATTATATACAAAATGTAATAAATATTTATAAAACTTGCCAAATGTGCGCAAAAACTTTTCGTCACCGATAAAAAAATTGCGTCTGAAATATAATTATAAATATAAATATATTTGGGGAAACGTGACAAAAGATTGATAAAATTAATCAAACGTCGCAAAAAAAAACCTATATATCCAAACCCAAAATAGGAAGAAAAAAAAAAGTATAATGTAAGCAAAGAATAAACAATGATAATGATGGTATCCTCGCTATATATATATATCTGCAATCTTATCACAGAATGTGTATGCACTTTTTTTTTTAAACACTGCATTTGCATCAAATAACGATTTTATTTTATCATTTATCAACCAAAAAGTGAAATATCTTTTTTAACGAAAAAAAAAGAAAACTCGTTTTTTCTGGTTTTTTGTTTATAATTTAAATTTCCCCCACCCTTCAAATTATCAAAATTTATATTAAATTTTTCCACTTATAAATATAGTACAATAAATTAATATCGTTTTTTATTTTCATTTAATATTTCTGATTTGTATATATATATATATATAGGTATATATAAGTTCTCTCTTGTTTTCTCTTAATCAAGTTCTTCCTCCGTCCCTGGCCTTGCTGGGATTATAACTTTCTCGTAATACATGTATGAACTTTCTCAAGAAAACCATGTAATCATAGAATCAACGAGTTGCACCAATATCTAATTACAAGTAACTATAAAGTTGTTGCGAAACCATTAGATTCTGAATTGAAGTGTAATGGGGTGGTGTAACTTTCATTACCAACATATAGATATACATAAATTTGCGGTTATTTATTTTTCATAAATATTTTTCTTATGCTGTGAATCGCTTCTTATTTTCCAGTAATAATAACAATAATAATAATAATAATAATAATTTTTATCAATGATAATTTTAATCAATAATAGTTTCGATCAATGAAAGTTTAGACCAATGATACTTTGGATCAATGATGATTTAGATCAATGATAGTTTGGATCAATGTTAGTTTGGATCAATAATAATTTGGATCAATGATAGTTGGGATCAATAATAATTTGATATTTTGGAACAATCATAGTTAGGATCAATGATAATTAGGATCAATGATAATTTGGATCAATGATAGTTTGGATTGATTATAATAAGGATCAATGATAATTTGGATCGATTATAGTTAGGATCAATGATAATTTGGATCAATGATAGTTTGGATCAATGATAGTTATGATCAATAATAGTTTGGATCAATAATAGTTTGGATCAATAATAGTTTGGATCAATAATAATTTGGATCAATAATATTTAGGATCAATGATAATTAGGATCAATGATAGTTAGGATCAATAATTGTTTGAATCGTAAATAGTTATGATCATTGATACTTAGGATGAATGATAGTTAGAATTAATAATTTTTTTTATCAATTGAGTTTTGATTAATATAGTAAAAGATCGATATAAAATTTTTTTTTTTTTTATTCCCATGAACAATTTTAGTAAATTATTTAAAATAGAAATTCTATACTCATTACTAGAATTAATTTATTACAAAACCAATGTGTGAATGTACAATTAGCAATGATAGCATATAATGAACATTATATAGTAAAATAGAGAATAAGATTTGTAATCAATTGTATAAAGTATAATGTTATATTTATAGCACGTCTCGTCATTGTTTTTTTTTTATTTCTTGAAAAACAGCACGTTTTACTTTGAGATAATAATTACTATTTTGCCACATACAAAGCTTACAAATAAACGCGCGCGGTGGTTCCCACGGATTGACCCAAACCTGACTATATATATTAATGTTGCAATATTATTATTGCACAAATCTTCCAACGATTGCAATATAAATATATGTATATCGCGAATCAATAGATTTTTAGGTGTGATAATATTCTTCATAGACTTCTGCGATTAGAAAACTTGACTCAATCTTTTTAATAATGTATCTTTATATATATATATATATATATATATATATATATATATATATATATATATATATGTAGTATACGATCAATCGATCACGTTCGTATTAAATACTCTTGTATTTTAACGCGTAAAAAGTTGAGAAAGGACAAGGACAGATTTTTATTGATTTGTTAAAAGCAATATTGATAATGAATGTTTTATATATAAATAAAAAAAGTATTTTTTTTTCTTATTTATTTATTATCAAAGGTTTTCTCTTAAGTATATTTTTTTATTTTCAATTAAAATTTTTTTTATTTCTTTTTATAATTATAAGAAGAAAATTAATTGCGGTTTGGTTTTTTTTTTTTTTTTAATTAAATTATCCATATTTGAAATCCTTGAAAAATTTTTTTTAATTCCTTCATTAAAATAAAAATCGTAATAATAAATCCAACAATATAAATGAAAAAAAATGTTACTATTTTTTTGTTGTTGTGTTTTTAGAAAGTTTTTGTATATTTTGTGCCTTATTTGTTATTCTAGTGCAAACTGCCTTTTCTCAATTGTATGAAATAATTCTCTATTCGGATTTCTTTTGCAACTTTCCTGTCATTTTCTAATTTCTCTTATACAATATTTATCACTTAACTATATATTTTATTACACTTTCAATATAAATAATAATAATAATAATAATAATAATAATAAAAATAATAATAAAAATGCTTTTAAAAATACCCTTTAAAGAAAACCGAAGAAATTTTAGAAAGAAGATAAAAGAATGAAAAACAAAAAAAAAAGAGAAAATTCTCTATACAAAGACTTTGTGAAAACTGTTATCTGAGTGATTAAGAGCTTGTGTAATTTTTTTTTTTCTTTTTTCTTTTTGAAAAAAGAAAAACAGAAAAAACATGAAACATACACGTAGATTATTTGCAATAATTCTCCTATAAACGTTTTGCGTTACCTCGCGAAGTTATCAGCACTTACGTATGAATCATATATGCGTAAAAATGAATTTAAACAACTCCACGAAACTTTAACGTAACTAGATTGGTATTTTGCGCTTATATTCTAGTTATGTATTATAATATTTCTCGTATAGTCATTGTTACATATTTTTCCTCGTAATAATACAATCGACCCTGGAACTCGTACAGAGATAGCGATTTGTTTTGCAAATCGAAACTTCCTTATGATTATTAGTTGACAGAACACGAAGACCAAGCGAGAGCTCACATTAATTGTCTCCCTCCTACATTATGACGTAATTTTTTTATCTCTTGTTTACCATCGATTCTATATACAGCAAAAAACAAAAAAAAAGAAAAAAAAAAGACAAACACTTATGCGTATTTCTATTTTTTTTTTTTTTGCTCTCTTCAAAATATATGCACTTATTATTTATACTTATATATTAAAATAGAAACAATTTTTTTTTTTTTTTTATTGACAATTAAAAAATGTTTCACAAGGTTAGAATTATTATTGATAGTATAATCGCAAGTGATAGTAAGTGTAATTAACGATTAATGACTTTAGAACAAATAATTGTGGATAAAAATATATGTTAATCATGTCATTGATTTTTAAAAACTGTTACCTAACAGCGCGGACCTTGCATTTATATTTTTATACTTTACAATATTTACTAATACTCCCGAAGGAGAATTAAGAATTTTTTTTTCAATTTAAACAAAAAATTTAATAATTTCATTTTTAAAAAACTATTTTCCTCGGACTTTCCACTTAAACATTTAATTATAATATTCATCAATGGTAATTTGATTCAATGATAGTTCGGATCAATGATAATTTGGATCAATAATCGTTTGGATCATTTATAGTTAGGATCAATGATAGTCTGGATCAATGATAATTTGGATGAATGATAATTTGGATCAATGATAGTTAGGATCAATGATAATTTGGATCAATGATAGTTTGGATCAATGATAATTTGGTTTAATGATAGTTAGGATCAATGATAATTTGGATCAACGATTGTTTGGATCACTGATAGTTTGGATTGATTATAGTTAGGATCAATGATAATTTGGATCAATGATAGTTTGGATCAATGATAATTTGGATCAATGATAGTTTGGATCAATGATAATTTGGATCAATGATAGTTAGGATCAATAATAATTTGGATCAATGATAGTTGGGATCAATAATAATTTGGATCAATGATATTTTGGAACAGTCATACTTAGGATCAATGATAATTAGGATCAATGATAATTTGGATCAATGCTAACTTGGATCAATGATAACTTGGATCAATAATAATTTGCTCTTTGATAATTTGGATCAATAATAATTTGGATCAATGATAGTTAGGATCAATGATAATTTTGATCAATAATAGTTTGGATCAATAATAATTTGGATCAATGATTGTTTGGATCACTGATAGTTTGGATTGATTATAGTTAGGATCAATGATAATTTGGATCAATGATAGTTTGGATCAATGATAATTTGGTTTAATGATAGTTAGGATCAATGATAATTTGTATCAATGATTGTTTGGAACACTGATAGTTTGGATTGATTATAGTTAGGATCAATGATAATTTGGATCAATGATAGTTTGGATCAATGATAATTTGGATCAATGATAGTTACGATCAATAATAATTTGGATCAATGATAGTTAGGATCAATGATAATTTTGATCAATAATAGTTTGGATCAATAATAATTTGGATCAATGATAGTTTAGATCAGTAATAACTTTGATCAATTACAATTAAAATAAATGGTAGTTTGGATCAATTATAGTTTGGGATCAATAATCGTTTGGATCAATAATATTTTGGAACCGTGTTAGTTTGGATCAATAATAGTCTGGATCAATGATAGTTAGGATCAATGATAATTTGGATCAATGATAGTTTGGATCAATGATAATTTGGTTTAATGATAGTTAGGATCAATGATAATTTGGATCAACGATTGTTTGGATCACTGATAGTTTGGATTGATTATAGTTAGGATCAATGATAATTTGGATCAATGATAGTTTGGATCAATGATAATTTGGATCAATGATAGTTTGGATCAATGATAATTTGGATCAATGATAGTTAGGATCAATAATAATTTGGATCAATGATAGTTGGGATCAATAATAATTTGGATCAATGATATTTTGGAACAGTCATACTTAGGATCAATGATAATTAGGATCAATGATAATTTGGATCAATGCTAACTTGGATCAATGATAACTTGGATCAATAATAATTTGCTCTTTGATAATTTGGATCAATAATAATTTGGATCAATGATAGTTAGGATCAATGATAATTTTGATCAATAATAGTTTGGATCAATAATAATTTGGATCAATGATTGTTTGGATCACTGATAGTTTGGATTGATTATAGTTAGGATCAATGATAATTTGGATCAATGATAGTTTGGATCAATGATAATTTGGTTTAATGATAGTTAGGATCAATGATAATTTGTATCAATGATTGTTTGGAACACTGATAGTTTGGATTGATTATAGTTAGGATCAATGATAATTTGGATCAATGATAGTTTGGATCAATGATAATTTGGATCAATGATAGTTACGATCAATAATAATTTGGATCAATGATAGTTAGGATCAATGATAATTTTGATCAATAATAGTTTGGATCAATAATAATTTGGATCAATGATAGTTTAGATCAGTAATAACTTTGATCAATTACAATTAAAATAAATGGTAGTTTGGATCAATTATAGTTTGGGATCAATAATCGTTTGGATCAATAATATTTTGGAACCGTGTTAGTTTGGATCAATAATAGTCTGGATCAATGATAGTTAGGATCAATGATAATTTGGATCAATGATAGTTTGGATCAATGATAATTTGGTTTAATGATAGTTAGGATCAATGATAATTTGGATCAACGATTGTTTGGATCACTGATAGTTTGGATTGATTATAGTTAGGATCAATGATAATTTGGATCAATGATAGTTTGGATCAATGATAATTTGGATCAATGATAGTTTGGATCAATGATAATTTGGATCAATGATAGTTAGGATCAATAATAATTTGGATCAATGATAGTTGGGATCAATAATAATTTGGATCAATGATATTTTGGAACAGTCATACTTAGGATCAATGATAATTAGGATCAATGATAATTTGGATCAATGCTAACTTGGATCAATGATAACTTGGATCAATAATAATTTGCTCTTTGATAATTTGGATCAATAATAATTTGGATCAATGATAGTTAGGATCAATGATAATTTTGATCAATAATAGTTTGGATCAATAATAATTTGGATCAATGATTGTTTGGATCACTGATAGTTTGGATTGATTATAGTTAGGATCAATGATAATTTGGATCAATGATAGTTTGGATCAATGATAATTTGGTTTAATGATAGTTAGGATCAATGATAATTTGTATCAATGATTGTTTGGAACACTGATAGTTTGGATTGATTATAGTTAGGATCAATGATAATTTGGATCAATGATAGTTTGGATCAATGATAATTTGGATCAATGATAGTTACGATCAATAATAATTTGGATCAATGATAGTTAGGATCAATGATAATTTTGATCAATAATAGTTTGGATCAATAATAATTTGGATCAATGATAGTTTAGATCAGTAATAACTTTGATCAATTACAATTAAAATAAATGGTAGTTTGGATCAATTATAGTTTGGGATCAATAATCGTTTGGATCAATAATATTTTGGAACCGTGTTAGTTTGGATCAATAATAGTCTGGATCAATGATAGTTCGGTTCAATATATAAATTTGGTTTTTGATATTTACAAATAATTATACTTTGGAGCGATGGCAATTTAAGTCAATAGTTGTCTTGATCGATAATAATATTATCGGTCCATTAATATTAATTTGGTATTATTAATTCTATTTTATCCTTTTTTGGTAATTTCATTTTTTCAAACACACTAAAGAATAGTGAAAATAATTTCTTAATATCGACTTTTATTAAAATTCATCAAGATTTAAATAAATTTTACTAAATAAAATTTGCCAGGTTGTGATCAATAGGGATTTTTGAAGAAAAAATTTTTTTATCGTTAATAATATATAACTTTGAAGAGGACAAAATGAAATAGAGGTTCGGAAGTTGTCAGTCACGATCGTGCGCGGATTATAATCTGCGAGAGAAAGAGAAAGGTGAAGTGCACGCACGCAGAGCGCCGTGCTGTATTTTCTTTATTCTCTTTTGTAGAAGAAGAAAGTGCAACGATGACGCAGTTCTGATCTCACCCTCCCTCCTTGTCCCTCAATCCCTTCCCTCTTTCTCTGCATACTTTTTTTTTCTTTTTTTTTTTTTTGCTTTATCCATAAATTCCCTCTCCTCTTTAACCTTCTTTGCCTTCACCTCGACTCTTCATCTGTCTCCCCCCCTCCCCTTGTTTCTTGTCTTCCCTCCCTTATTCCATCCGGAGTACCTTCATTCACTCCCACTCCACTGTGTACAGCAATTACCCTCCATGTCCCTGAAATCCCATCTTCAGGACCTACCTCAAGGTGTCCTGAACAAGTCGGTGCAAAGAGATCTTGGGAAGGTGGGAGAGGGAAACCAGCTTGTAATATTGTTTTACGAGAACTCAACTGAAACCTTCAATTGAGGGGAATCATCATCATCATCTTCTTTTTTTTTTCTCTCTCTCTCTCTCTCTCTCGAGACAAGATAAGTATGATGTTGTGTATAATCTTTTAATGACGAAAAATATGATTATAGTCGGGTAAAAAGAAAGTAGGGTAATCGTTTGGAAAATTGTTATTAGCTTCTAATATAAATAGTCACTGATTCGTTCAATGGAAATGAAATAATTTTATTTATTTATATTGTGAGAACTAGAAATCCTGAAATTACTATCAATTTTTTTTTCAATTCAAATAATAGCAAAAAAATTTCGAAAAAAAATTTTGATTTTAAAATTTGGTTGTTTAGACAATTTTATTTTTATCGGCACAATACATATATAAAATTGTCTCGAAATCCGTCTGACCAAAATGCGTTTGTACTACTGAATACTAGATTTTCGATCAAATATACCTACATCTAGTATAATTAATGAGAAAGTTTTGTAACATTACTTGCAATATTTATTTTTCTTCCATATATTTAGAACCTACTTTCTCCTCAATGGTGAAAAAAAAAATTAATTTTTTTTTTTTAAATTTTAATGGAGAAAATAATTATTACCAATCAAAGTATTGTAAAAATAAAAGAAATTTGCTAAAATAATGTGATGAAAATTGAAAAAAAAATTTAATCAATATTTCATAATAATATTTTCATATAATAAATCATGTGAAAGTTTTTGCGTGAGAGTGTTAAAACTGCGGTAAAAAAAAAATTCTCGGGAATTAAGACACTAAATGATCACTATCTTTGAAAACCAGGTTATCTGCATAAAAATGCAAACTAGTTGCTAGAAAGTTAACTGCACCGTGAAGTATATAAAGGCAAAGATCAAGTTCTAACCGCGAAATTTTCAGATTATAAGTATATATATATATATATATATATATATATATATATATATAAAGTATCATTCAATATGCATTCACGAATTTTCTTTATAAAAAAATGACACTTTTTCACAAAGAAGACATTTTTTGTTATCCATGTCATTAAAAATTTTTTCTTTTTAATTTTGCCCTCGTGTGTAACGTTTTTATGAAACAGTAATAGAAAAAAACAAATTAAAATTAATCGAGCTAAACAAAATTATAGTTTATATCCTTGATAGTTTAGATTAATAAACGTTTAGTTAGGATCAATGATAATTTGGATCAATAATAGTTTGGATCAATGTTAGTTAGAATCAATGATAATTTGGATCAATGATAATTTGGATCAATGATAGTTTGGATTGATTATAGTTAGGATAATGATAATTTGGATCAATGATAGTTTGGATCAATGATAATTTGTATCAATGATAATTTGTATCAATGATAATTTGGATCAATAATAGTTTGGATCAATGATAGTTAGGATCAATGATAGTTAGGATCAATGATAGTTAGGATCAATGATAGTTAGGATCAATGATAGTTAGGATCAATGATAGTTAGGATCAATGATAGTTAGGATCAATGATAGTTTGGATTAATTATAATTAGGATCAATGATAATTTAGATCAATGATAGTTTGGATCAATGATAGTTAGGATCAATGATAGTTTGGATCAATGCTAGTTAGGATCAATGGTAGTTAGGATCAATGATAATTTGGATCAATGATAGTTTGAATCAAAGATAATTTGGATCAATGATAATTTGGATCAATGATAGTTTGGATTGATTATAGTTAGGATAATGATAATTTGGATCAATGATAGTTTGGATTGATTATAGTTAGGATAATGATAATTTGGATCAATGATAGTTTGGATTGATTATAGTTAGGATAATGATAATTTGGATCAATGATAGTTTGGATCAATGATAATTTGGATCAATGATAGTTTGGATTGATTATAGTTAGGATAATGATAATTTGGATCAATGAAAGTTTGGATTGATTATAGTTAGGATAATGATAATTTGGATCAATGATAGTTTGGATCAATGATAATTTGGATCAATGATAGTTTGGATTAATGATAGTTAGGATCTCTAATAGTTTAGATCTATGATAGTTTAAATCGATAATATTATTGATCCTTGATAGTTTGGATCAATGTTTTTTTTAATCAATAATCGTTTTGATTAATAATAATAATAGTTTGAATCCATGATAGTTTGGATTAATTATGAATTGGATGAAGAAGTAGTTTGTGAATTTAATTATTTTTCGTAATACATTTGAAACTATTGATCATTAGTGCCAATCAAATGTATGTAATTTTTATTGTTTTCTTTTTGCCTGTACGTGTATAAAGATTTCTCTCTTATTAATGGAAAGTCAATATATATAAAATGTACAACATGTATATATAATTTCTGTTCTTGATGAGACAATTGTTTTCTTGTTGTAACGATTATTAAATAGCTAGGAAAATTATTTTTTTTTTTTTTAACGTCTATAATAATACGGAACAAACTTATCCTTATATACAAATGCCTCTCGATATTTCTTCCGCACAGAAAGTTATGTGAAAGCCTTTCGTTCCACAACATAGGCAAAAGCGTTTCTTCTATAATCGGATACCGAATTACGTTAATAGTTGCACGTAAGGACTTGCATAAATTTTAAACTTCTTTTCTTATATATTAAATTATTATTCACAGTTTGCGTAATGAATACATATAAATATATATTACAAGAATCATTTATCATAAATATTTTGTTAATTATAAACAATTGATAAAAAAATAATATTTCTATTTTACAATAGTTTTTAATTTATTTGAAAACAAAAATCTAAAAAATATTCTCGTTAAAGTAAAATTTGTAAATTTTTTTACAACAAATATTTTTACTTTAATAAATTGACAAAATAACGTTAATAACTTTCGAAAACTTTTATATACTATCAATTCGAAACGTGTATTGAAATTTACAAAGCAAAAAGTAAAATATCGAATTTATATAGAAAATTTCCAAGCTATTTTGTTTTTAGTACCGAGTTTTAAAAAGTTATATATATATCTATTTATTAAAAAAAAATACAGAAAACGTGAAATAATGGGATATAATGTTCAAGGTCTCGCGCGAAATATCGTTGAGGATTATACGAGTATTTTCTGCGGGCGCAATATAAGAATCCGTGGGAGAAGCAATTTCTTTTCCATATACTATGGATATAATCGTGACTGCAGTGGAAAGCTGAAAGTTTTATGAAAGTGCATTACATTTGTGTTGTTGCGGCAGTTACGCATTTGTGGTTTGTTGAATGCGCGCGGGGGAAGGGAGGAAAAAAAATATATATAAAGACGGAAAAGAAGGGTTTCACCCCCTCCTCTTTTTTCATCATAAATCTCCTAGATTTACTCCAATGCCAAGCAAGAAAGGCCGCATTTGAACGTCATCATTGGAGGATATCGTCCTGAAGTCATTTTTGTATACTTTGTAAGAAACATTATTTGTACAGTGTATACTCTAATGAAAGTGCGCCTGGTATTACCACTTGGGTAATCTACTATGAAACAATTACCCAGAGAAAATATAATTATTCTTGCTTTCTTTCGTCTCTCTATATATATAGAATTATAAGCAAATATTTCCAACCTTTTAAAGTCTATGGTAAAATATATTTTTAATTACAATTAAAATCATTGTGAAAAAGTTAATTCCGAATTAAATAATTTCGATCAATGATAGTTTGGATAACTGATAGTTAGGATCAATGACAGTTAGAATCAATAAAAATTTGGCTCAATGATAATTTGGATCAATCATCGTTTGGATCATTTATAGTTAGGATCAATGATAGTTTGGATCAATAATCATTTGAATCGATAATAGTTAGGATTAATGGTAGTTTGGATCAATGACAGTTTGGATCAATGATAGTTCGGATCAATGATAGTTTGGATCAATGATAGTTAGGCTCAATAATCATTTGAATCGATAATAGTTAGGATCAATGGTAGTTTGGATCAATGATAGTTAGGATCAATGATAGTTAGGATCAATGATAGTTAGGATCAATGATAGTTAGGATCAATGATAGTTTGGATCAATGATAGTTAGGATCAATGATAGTTTGGATTGATTATAGTTAGGATCAATGATAGTTTGGATTGATTATAGTTTGGATCAATGATAGTTTGAATCAATGATAGTTAGGATCAATGATAGTTTAGATCAATTGCAGTTTGGATCAATGATAGTTTGAATCAATGATAGTTAGGATCAATGATAGTTTAGATCAATTGCAGTTTGGATCAATGATAGTTAGGATCAATAACAATTTGGATCAATGATAGTTTGAATTCTTAATAATTTGGATTAATGATAGTTTGGATTTACAATAATTTGAATCAATAATCGTTTGGATCAATGATAGTTTAGATCAAGTGTAGTTTGGAACAATGACAGTTTGGATCTTTGATAGTTTTGGATCACAGGAATTTTGGTATCTCTAATAATTAGGCTCAATGGTATTTAGGATCTCTGATAGTTTGGATGAATAATAGTTTGGATTGACAAATATGTTAAATCATTGAAAATTTGGATCAGTAATAATGTTGATCTTTATTTTAGTTTATACAATATATATATTTATTATGATAATGAGAAATCATTGGAGAATATTTATTATTAATATAATAATAGATTTGGAGCATCTTGATTGTATAAGAATACAATAAATCTTCTCCTTGAAAGAAATAGAACGTTTCTCACCAATATTATGTGTTGCGCGTACGATCAATAATTATAATGGAAAATGATGGATTTCACGATTGTTTGATTATTATCGTTAATTGCGCTTAAAGAATTCCTTCAAATTACTGCGTTCAATTATGTATGTACTTAGCATATCATTTGTAATAATAATAATAATTTTTTTTATTATTTTTATTGTTATTTCAAATAATTTTTTTTAAAGAATTTCAATGGCAAAAAAAATTTAAATTTTTAAATATATTTTATTTTAAAAAATCTATTTTGCATAAATTATATATAAAAATAAATAATATAATAATAAATGTAAACAAACTGGAAATATATTATATTTATTATAATGTGAATGAGGCTATTGTGCCCATGTATGACGCATATATTGGACGCGGTGAAACTGAGGAAGGAAGAGGATTATTAACGATGCATATTCACTCGATGTAAATATACATCAACAGCATTTGCAAATGTGCTAAACCGCACACAATTTTGCATTAATATCTTTTGCGTGCAAAGAAGAATGAATTCGTTCTTGTATACTTTTAATATGTATATGTGTTATATTATTTTGGTATTAAAAAAAAATTACTCTCTTTTTCTCCCTCAGTCATCTAAAGATGATATTTTCTGACAGCTATATTCGAAACTAATTTTAAAGAAACCATAAACAAAAAAAGATCATTTTTTTTCACGATGAATAATATTGTTATTATTATTATTATTATTATTATTATTATTATTAATAATTTATATTTTCGACGAAATATTTATATTCATTCTTATGTTTCATGTTACGTGAATTAGCGGAAAACAATTATTATACACAAATATCGTCGTAAATATTTATAACATTATGCAACTAATATATTCTCATGAGATTACTTAACTTGATGCGGTGAAAAAATGAATGTATAAGAGATAAAGAACTTTTAGTTTAAAAATTTTGCTTTTTTTCAAACGGAAAAATTACTGAAAAGTCATTCAAACAATATTTTCCCTTTTTTTTGAAGAATTGAGGATTAATTATATATGTTTGAATAAATGATTTTAATTTAATTTTATAATTTTTTTAAAAGTTCAGTTATTGAATATTAGATTTTATAGAAAGGATAGTGTCAATGAACTATTTATGATGAAACATAATTCTAATATATAAGGACTGTTTTTTATTGTTCGACATAACGAATAGAATTTCGAGAGCGACCCTGACAAAACTTTCGAAGACATTGATCCGGGCCCAGAAACCATCGAAACGAAACGAAGTTCAAGCCTCGAAAGTCACGGCTTTTATATATATATATTGTGGTCTGTGTGGTTCAAGTTCAGGGCCAACATTTGGCAATCTTCAAACGTATTATATATACGTTGAAGATTGCCAAATGCTTTGGAGTGGTTGACCTTTATAGGTCACGCACACCTGTGCATCAATGCATCTTCATTAACATTAATTAAAAATTAGTATATATATAAAGAAATTTTCTCTTTTACGTATACATAATTTAAAAATACTACGTATTTCCAACAATAATAGTTACAATAATTATTTAACAATTTTTTATTTAATAAATTTTATTTAATAATTATTTATTCTTAAATAATAAATGTTTTACTTCTAAAATATATTTACAAATATAAATAATACAAATATATTTTTAAAAATGAAATTTTTTTTTATTTATTATTTATTATGATTATTTTTCATTAAAAAAAAAAAAAAAAAAAAAAAAATAAGAGAAAATTTTATTAACACTCGTGCTGTTGATTTGTTAATTATCTCGCAGCAACTTCCTCGAGTAGTGTTTGTCATTAAAATTTTCTCTCCTCACAGCAAAAGACACACAACTTTCTAAATAATCAGAGCATATATACATAAATTCTCAAAAGTATATATATATATATATACAAAATTTTCTGTTATAAAATAATGTGACATAATAAAATTCTGGCCAAAGTTATTATTTAAGATTTAAAATTTAAGTACTCATAAAAATAATTATCATTGATAAAAATTACCAGTGTTTAAAACCCATAGTTATGTTATTGTTTATAATAATTTTTTCAACCTACTTCAAAGAAACAAATTTTTAACAAAGTTTGTTATTTTATATTTATAATCAAAAATAATATACATTTAATTTTTTAATTAAATCTTTATTTTTTACTTGCAGATTTGTCTAAAAGACTTCTGGAAAATTGAAAGGATTTCTACAAATTTGGGTGAGTGAAATTTTTTATAAAAATTATTTATACATTGTCCTTAACATAAGGAAACAATTGAAAAAAATATAAAGATCTGTATTAATAGAAGAGTAACTTATTATCTTTGATAGTTTGGATCGATAATATTTTAGATCCATAATAGTCTAGATCAATGATAGTTAGGATCCTTGATAGTTTGGATCAATGTTATTTTCGATCTCTTATAGTTTGGATCAATAATATTTTGGATCCATGATAGTCTGGATCAATTATAGTTTGTATCGATAATATTCTAGATCCATGATAGTTTGGATCAATGGTAAATAGGATCAATGATAGTTTGGATCAATAATAGTTTGGATCAATAACCCTTTGGATCGATAACATTATGGATACTTGATAGCTTGGATCAATGTTATTTTTGATCAATAATCGTTTGGATCGATAATAATTTGGATCAATGATAGTTTAGATCAATAATACTTTGGATCAATGATAATTTGGATCAATAATACTTTGGATCAATGATAGTTTGAATCAATGATAGTTTGGATTAATTAAAGTTTGGATTAATGATAGTTTGGATTAATTATAGTTTGGATTAATGATAGTTTATATCCTTGATAGTTTAGATCAATAATCGTTTAGTTAGAATCAATGATAATTTGGATCAATGATAGTTTGGATCAATGATAATTTGGATCAATGATAGTTTGGATCAATGATAGTTTGGATCAATGATAGTTTGGATCGATAATATTTTGGATCCATGATAGTTTGGATCAATGATAGTTTGGATGAATGATAGTTTGGATCAATGATAGTTTGGGTCAATAATAGTTAGGATTGATAATAGTCTGGATCTATGATAGTTTAGATCAATGATAGTTTGGATCAATGCTAGTTTGGATAAATAATCGCTTGGATCGATAATATTTTGGATCCATGATAGTTTGGATAAATAATCCCTTGGATCGATAATATTTTGGATCGATAACATTATGGATCCCTGATAGTTTGGATCAATGTTATTTTTGATCAATAATCGTTTGGATCGATAATAATTTGGATCAATGATAGTTTGGATCTATGATAGTTTGGATCAATGATAGTTTGGATCAATAATCGCTTGGATCGATAATATTTTGGACCATGATAGTTTGGATCAATGATAATTTGGATCTCTAATAGTTTAGATCAATAATCCTTTGGATCGATAACATTATGGATCCCTGATAATTTGGATCAATAATATTTTTGATCCTTGATAGTGAAATTTTTTATTTTAAATTATCAATGCAATGTTCTTAATATAAAGAAACAATTGAAAAATTATAAAGACCTATATAGTATTAGAAAATTGTTTGTATCCTCGTTTTCATGGGAAATATATATATAGCTATGAGAATCGTGGAGCGAATTTAGTAACTATGGAGACGTTTCTGGATTTCTCTCGAGTGTCGCGAATTATTATGAATCGTTAGGGCGTTACGTAAAAAATGGTTATAAGTCGTGTCGAAGTGAAAGAGAGGCGGCACTGAATATCGGGGTCAAGTGCTCCGATGGTAGGCAGAGACCTACTTTACTTTAACTAGACTTAGACCACCGTGAAATAGTATAACTCTTTTATACACAGCGGCAGCCAGCTACACACAATATTATCCGCAAAGCGGACCTTTCTAATCGTGGCCCGTATTTAGAGTGGTAAAGAATTATTATCCTCTTTACTTTAAGTGTTACGTAGCAAAGCGCGAGTCGGTTCGCTTATCTTCGATCCGCCTGACACCTTTATTATATTATTTTATTATTTTAAAGATTTTCTTCAAACTTATTCTATGATGAATTTCTATCACTTAAATTTCATCTCGCATCTAAAATTCAATTTGATGAAAAATGAAATGTTTAATTTATTTGCCAAACATACTTTTCTTCTTCTTTCTATTGCAATTTTAAAATTAAAAATTTATTCAAATTATTTTCTTACTATGAAAAAATTTTGAAAAAAAAAATTTTGATCCTTAATACCAAAATGGATTAAAATAAGTAAAATTGGATTAAAATAATAAGCGTTGCAGCTTATTTTAATGCCTTTTAATTTGCTGTGTGATAGTCAGGATTAATGATAGTTTGGATCAATAATATTTTGGATCCTTGATAGTTTGGATCAATGATAGTTAGGATCAATTGTAGTTTGGATCAATTGTAGTTAGGATCAATGATAGTTTGGATAAATGATAATTTAGATCAATGATAGTTTGGATCAATGATAATTTGGATCAATGATAGTTTGGATAAATGATAATTTGGATCAATGATAGTTTGGATTGATTATAGTTAGGATCAATGATAATTTGGATCAATGATAGTTTGGATTGATTATAGTTAGGATCAATGATAATTTGGATCAATGATAGTTTGGATCAATGATAATTTGGATCAATGATAGTTTGGATTGATTATAGTTAGGATCAATGATAATTTGGATCAATGATAGTTAGGATCAATAATATTTTGGAACCTTGATAGTTTGGATCAATGATAGTTAGGATCAATTGTAGTTTGGATCAATTGTAGTTAGGATCAATGATAGTCAGGATCAATGATAGTTTTGATCACTAATCCCATGGATCGTTAATATTTTGTATAGTTTGGATCAATTGTAGTTTGGAACAATGACAATTAGGATCAACGATAGTTTAGATCAGTAATAATTTGGATGGATTAAATTTTGGATTTTTGAAAATTTAAATCTGTGATAGTTTGGATCAATAATTGTTTTTAGCGATGATATTTTAAATTATTTCAAGTTTAAATCAATTATTATTCATGAAAATAGTTTGATTGAAAATAGATGAAATTTTCCATATAATTAATTTGATCCATTAATAACAATATATTTAAATTAGCTACAGTGAATATTAAAGATTTATATATAATTTGAAATATAAAGTTAGACCTTGTTAGGCGCGGAATTCCAAGAGCGATGAGAAGCAATTTTAAAATGGTATATAACTGTAAACTAAAATTTAGAACGTGTGTGTGTATGTGTGATACCTCATCGTGACCTAAGTTTCGGTCATAGAAAGCACGTGTTCTAATAGCGGACAATTTACCTGAAAATAAACATTAGGTAACCATTTAGTAACTGTATTTAGAATCTCTAACCTCGATTCTTTTTTTTTCGAGGACCCATTCTATTCACACATATATAATAGGTCAGTCACTTCTCTCATTTTAACAAATGTGTGCTAATTTCACGTGACTCGAAATTATTAGATTCGTATAATATTTATAATCTAAAAACCGGAAATATATTATTAGAGAGAACGTTTATAATTATGAGTCGATTGATTTTTTTTTTATTATTTTATGATGTAACAGAAAGAGGGAATCAGAATAATTTATTTATAGAATTGAAAAATAATTTAAGAAAAAATATATTTCTTCTTTAATTTCGATTTTAACGATTAATTTCATTTATTTAAATATTTATTTTACAAAAATGGTAAATTATAAAAATACTAGGCAAAGAAAATAATTAACGCTTATTAGAAAATAAACGAAGAAAGTAAAACAAATAAAATTCTAATTAATGCTATTCCTTATAAATATATATATATGCAGTAATAACTTTGTGATTACGGAGCATTATACAAAAGTGGAACAGAGGCGTCTCATCCTGTTTTTCTCTTTACTTTGCTAGGTGCAGTTTTGTTACATAGAAAACTTATGGGAAAGATAAGAAAAAAAAATTACGGCGAAAGTATGTGGGTATAGAGCAAAAAAAAAAAAAAAAAAAAAAAAGTAACAGTAGACTTGTATATAGAAGATTGCAGTGGGTACTTTCACTCAACACAGGTACTATGTTTTCAACAGTGTAATAATTGTATCTTACAAATACCTATACAGTAATTTCCATTAATTAAAAAAAAAATTTATAAATAATTTTGCTTTAAAAAAAAATATACCAACTTTCTTACCAAAAAAAAAAATTTATTTACGATTCTATCTTTTGTTTAATTATTGTTTTAATTTTCATAGAGTTTGAATTTTTACATTAATTCGAATGAATTTTTCTTTTCTTTAAAATAAAATTAGAATTTAATAGTTCATAAAAGTTTGTAATATTTTTTTTTTATGTAAATTAATTATAGCTTTGTTCGCACAGTCAATATCTAATTTTAATAGATGTTTTATTACTAAGGTTAATATGAATTTAGAGAAATTATTTATTTAAGTTTATAATTTTTTTTTTGCGAAAAGCGAATTACGTTTAGAGACGTTTATATATATATATTTATTATAAAGAAACCGAAATGGAAGGAGTAGAGAGGATCGTTGGGTGACTTATACATTCACCTAAAGAGAAAGTGTCAGTATCGGGAACTTCTAGTACTTTACAAACGACTCTCTTCCAATCGACCTCGAATAACATCGTGGTTCAATGTCCTAAGTCAGAAAGAAATGCCACTCAATCGTATATATACATACATTGCACGAAACAATTTCACGGTACGTTCCAAGAGTTTATGCAATCATTTCTTTCATTTCTCTCCCGGCCTTCGAGAGAGGCCTTTTTTTTTATATATCCACATTATACCCGGAAATTCTTATGTGAATGGAAAATTTTGATATTTATATCTCTTTAAGGGGGGAACACCAGTTGTAACTCAAAAAATAATGCTTTATACAAGAATATTTTCCAAAAGAACAATGAATCTTTTTAAAGAATACTATTTATTAGTTAAAAGTACATGTAAAAAGCTGTAATTTAAAAGAAAAAAAAAATTTTTTTAACAAAAACTTTTGGAGATATGAGCCATTGAAGTGGCGCCTTAAGAAAAAAGGCGAATTGCGGTGACCAGCATTCTGCAAGTATACTTCGTCTGAAATACAAAAATGAAATTGATTTACATTTATTATAAGATTATCTAGTTCGTGATCGAAGGATTTAAAAAAAAAAAAAAATTTGACAAATTGGCGACCTGTCAAAGTCAAAAGTATGATTTTCGTTAAAAAAATACGGTCGATTTTCAGCTATATAAAAAAAAGTTTTGCATAAAAAAAAAAATCCTTCGATCACGAACTAGACTTATATGTGTAAATGAAGCACACTAAATTTTAAATAAATCGGTTTAATGGTATTCGAGTAATCGTGGTCACCGACTTGGAAAATGTCATTTTGAGAAAAACGCATTCAAAGTTTCAACTTACTTTTTTTTGTTCAGGAGAAATTTTGTTTCCAAGTTACAAAGAGTCATCGATTCCTGGACCATATAATAACTCTTCCGCAGTGGTTGCCGTTTCTAAATCATAGGAAAAGGCCATGTGTCGTTAGGGTCAGGTATGGCTGGCCACCTTGTATAAAGCCACGGGACGCGCCGCTGCAGTGTTCTGTATATCTCATTTATTTTTCACCGGATCAACTTTGAAATTTACAGACACATTTCTAAATATGTATACTTTAAGAAAATGCACAAAAAAAAAATTCGATTTTTCGAAAGTTACAACTGGTGTTCCCCCCTTAATGTAGAAAATTTTAGAATATTTTTGGTACAAAGAGATATGAAAAATTAGAATTAGATTTTTACATCTGTAATTTATCTGGTTGTAGACAATACACTTATATGTTTCATAACTCGGTTAAGTAACCTCGTGTGAGCAAGAAAATAATGCCAAGGTTTCTCATTATTTCTAAGATAACGGATGTACGATATCGGTTTTATATACGTGAAGTGTCATCATATTCGTGTATATTTCTCATTTCAATGCCAAAAAACACTTCTCTTTTATATTGTTTTAATCACGATTTGTATCATTTTTTTTCGAGAGAGAGAGAGATTTCTTTATACCTAAAACTCATCTGTAAACCACATAATACACTTAAAAATAATTCTTTTGTTACAAAAATTATATATAATAACAATTATGCGATAATGAAAGAAAAATTATTAAACAGTTAACAATATATAAATTTTTATTTGATTCTTTATATTTCCGTAATACATAAATATAAATGTATGTCATTGTTGGACAAAAAAAAATAAGACACAAGCTATTATTGTATTTCCATTTTACAATATGAAGGAACGGCATTATTAAAATTCTATAACAATTAAAAGTATTTATGAATAGTATAATTTTATTCCAATTAGATAATTTATAATAAGTGTCTCTATTTTTTTTTTATTACAATGATATTAGATCCTTTAGATCATTGATTGAAAATTAATAACCATTTTTAAATGTAAGTCATTTAATTAGAATTAACCTATTTATTATTTTAATTTTTTAAATTAATATATTAACTATCTTTTAATTTTGTCATAAATTTTTTTTTTCAAATTAAAAATAACACATTTGATATATGTATATAGTTTTGTAAATATTTTTTTATTTCTTTTTCCGAAAGTATAAAAAAATGGTTATACTTAATATAAAAATCACGTGACGAAAAAAGCGGGTCTTTGAACGAGAGGGACACATTCTAATTCTGAAATACACGATTCGTTAGAAGAAATATTTTAGAGACAGAGATGAATGATTTTCGAGGCGCCACAACGTCAAAAATATCAACACAACATTCTTTATAAATGTTATATACTAAAACAGTTGTTTAGCTTACTAAAACAGTTATTAATTTG
The DNA here is from genome assembly GCF_019393585.1 of Leptopilina boulardi. Classification (NCBI taxonomy): domain Eukaryota; kingdom Metazoa; phylum Arthropoda; class Insecta; order Hymenoptera; family Figitidae; genus Leptopilina; species Leptopilina boulardi. The sequence goes on from NW_026138017.1 coordinate 429,113, forward strand.
AATTTTTTAAAATTTCAAACACTCGATAGTTTCGATCAATGGTATTTTCGATCTCTGACAAGCAGGATCGATAATATTTTAGATCATTAAAACTTTGGATCTATGATCATTTGAATCTTTATTAGTTTATATTTACAATTAGATTTGATCATCGATAATTTGGAACATTGATCCATAATAATTTGGATCCATGATAATTTGGCTCAATACTATTGTGGATCTCTGATAATTTGGGTCAATGATAGTTTGGATTCATAATAATTTGGATCTTTGATAGTTTTGGATCAATGATAGTTAGGATCAATGATAGTTTGGATTAATGATAGTTAGGATCAATAATAGTTAGGATTAATGATAATTTGGATCAATAATAATTTGGATCAATGATAGTTAGGATCAATAATAGTTTGGATCAATGATAGTTTGGATCAATGATAATTTGGATCAATGATAGTTAGGATCAATGATAGTTAGGATCAATAATAGTTAAGATTAATGATAATTTGGATCGATGATAGTTAGGATCAATGATAGTTAGGATCAATGATAGTTAGGATCAATAATAGTTAGGATCAATAATAGTTTGGATCAATGATAGTTTGGATCAATGATAGTTTGGATCAATGATAATTTGGATCAATGATAGTTAGGATCAATAATAGTTAGGATCAATGATAGTTAGGATCAATAATAGTTAGGATTAATGATAATTTGGATCCATGATAATTTGGCTCAATACTATTGTGGATCTCTGATAATTTGGGTCAATGATAGTTTGGATTCATAATAATTTGGATCTTTGATAGTTTTGGATCAATAATAGTTTGGATTAATGATAGTTAGGATCAATAATAGTTAGGATTAATAATAATTTGGATCAATAATAATTTGGATCAATGATAGTTAGGATCAATAATAGTTTGGATCAATGATAGTTTGGATCAATGATAATTTGGATCAATGATAGTTAGGATCAATGATAGTTAGGATCAATAATAGTTAAGATTAATGATAATTTGGATCGATGATAGTTAGGATCAATGATAGTTAGGATCAATAATAGTTAGGATCAATAATAATTTGGATCAATAATAATTTCGATCAATGATAGTTAGGATCAATATTAGTTTGGATCAATGATAGTTTGGATCAATGATAATTTGGATCAATGATAGTTAGGATCAATGATAGTTAGAATCAATAATAGTTAAGATTAATTATAATTTGGATCGATGATAGTTAGGATCAATGATAGTTAGGATCAATAATAGTTAGGATCAATAATAGTTAGGATCAATAATAGTTTGGATCAATGATAGTTTGGATCAATGATAATTTGGATCAATGATAGTTAGGATCAATAATAGTTAGGATCAATAATAGTTAGGATCAATGATAGTTAGGATCAATAATAGTTAGGATTAATGATAATTTGGATCAATGATAGTTATGAATCATTAATAGTTTGGATCGATAATATTTTGGATTTTTGATAGTTTGGATCGATAATAATTTGGATCCATGATAGTTTTGCTCAATACTATTTTGGATCTCTGATAGTTTGGATCAACAATATTTTGGACTCTTGATAGTTTGGGTCAGTGATAGTTTGGATCAATGATAGTTTGGATCAATGATAATTTGGATTAATAATATTTAGGATCAATGATAGTTTGTATCCTTGATAATTTGGATCAAGGTTATTTTGGATCTCTATGATAGTTTGGATCAATGTTACTTTGGGTTCTTTTTTACTTTGGATCAATAATAGTTGGACATTTGATAATTGTATTCTTTTTCTTTGCTTGGAATAACACCAGTGTCCCTACACATTATAATAAACAAAATTCTGTTAGATATAAATTTGGATAAATGTCAATGTAATAAAAAATTTTGTAAGATTAACTGAATTAAGTATTTAAAGAAGCGAATCATTTTTGAATTAATATACCTTGTTCACACATATATATATATTTCTTTTTTCTATTTGCAATTAAAATTTTTCGAGGGTCTTTGACCGTCAGTGACAAGTGTTTCGAAGGTCGATTGACACCTTGTGTATAGTTGTCTGTCTGTGATGATGACATAACTATATAGAATAAAAAGTCCATTGACTTTTTGTGGGTCAATCGAGAATGACGCGTGTCTCTATATAGTTGGGATTTTATAGGATGATAAATAGACGTTGATATGGGGGTTGCCAGAGAGGAAATATATAAGGGTAATGTAGGTCAGTAAATGAATAGCCTAGCACTTTCTCCGGGACCGTTTGAAAACAGGCTCCGCCCGTATAAGTGACTGTACACACTGTACACACTCATCGTCATACTCTTTGTGGATCTTCTCTCTCTCGGATCGGTTTGCCTCTTGAATTCTAACGGGAGATTCGAACGGTACACTCGTATATATATATATATAAACGATCTTAGAGATGGAAATCGGACGGATCAAGGCCATGAATTGACGAAAGGCAGCTGCCCGTTTGAATTCCAAAAACGGAAACGCCTCTACTTCCCTACATTATCCTACTTTCCGTTCCCATTAAAAAAAAAAAATTCCCCATTGTTCCAATCTATTTGAATCGACTTCATGTCATCGTTCTCATATTTTTTCAAATGATTATTAAAATTTCAATCATTTAGAATGTTATCGAAGTTCTTTGCAATTTTCCATCCCAATATTTAAATTTAATATTTAATGGGAAAATTAATTTCAAAGATAGTAGATAAATTTTTGTTAAACCTATTTTTATATGGTGGACGTTTTTTTTCAAAACATTAGATTTACCGTCTATAAAATGATAATTCAAATAGAGTTAACTGTAAAGTGACTTTTGGCTCGAATTTATCTTATAAGATGAAATTATGTATCAAGTGTTACAAGATCTATTCAGCTTGACGTTATTCGTCCAGCTGTTCTTCACTGGAATATAGTTGATTATAATCTCTATATGCAGAAATATTCAAACAACTTTTCAATCTTTATATTTGAATTTCAAGAAACGAAAAAAAAAAAAATTCAATCCGTTAACTAATTTTTATTTCAAAGAAAAATTAATTCCAATGTGAATGAAAATATTTATTCATAAATTGAAACATTCCTTCTTTAATTAATTTATTTCTGATAATTTATTTTTATACTTCGAAAAAAAAAAATTTATAAAAGATAAAATTCAATTAGTGTATAGAAGTGCAGAATGACAAGGAAAGTTTTTTAGAAAATGAGGAGTGAGGTAAGACTGCATCACTTTTAATGCTAAGTTATTACAAGTTTAAGTACTAGAAAGTTGATGTCTTACTATTACCAACACAAAAGTGTATTATATTCCTATATCTCAAATATAGCAAAATTATTTCTTGCTTGAGAAAATATTCTAATTAATATGAAAAAAAAAAATTAGTTTAAGAAAACATTTAACTAAAATGATATAAATTAAACATACTTTTATAATCCACAATAAGATTATATTGTATTTTCCAACAATACTTTTTAAGAATCAATAATAAAGTAATTTTTGTGAATTTGTTGCAAGTTCTTTATAATTTGAAAATTATCAAAATATAAAGTCGCAAATAAAGATAATAATCGCTTCGAAAAAAAAGAAACTTTTCCACGGAAATGACAATTCGATTCGTCAAATGTATATAAGCTTACTTTAATCCCAGAAAAGGCTTTGCATCATACCAATGCATTTTATTTTTCAATTAAGAATTCAAATCCTTGTAAACAATTATTATTATCATCGGAAAAAAAAATATTTTTTTTTAATTCTAAACGTTAACAAATTCTGTTTTTTTGGTAAAAAATTTTAAATTGTAATTTATTCATATCGTTGATGGAAATTTTTATTCGCTTATCGTCTTCTTTATATATATATTTATATTTATTGACAGGACTTTTGGTTATATTGAGAGAGAAGAATAAAATACATATATACATACATAAAAGAGTTGAAATATATAAAAGTGAGTCAATTCAAAAACGGTTTTTGATCGTTGATTTCCTGAAGATGGTTCATGTTGTGGTCATGGTGATGGATGACGATTAAAAAAAAAAAAAGAAAGAAAGAAAAAAGGGGAGAGAGAAAAAAAAAGTGTGACGACCGTCTTGAGCGTGCAGACTCGCGGAGAGAAAATCTAACGGTACAGAAACACGGCACACAAGCTCTTTTAGCTCGCGCTGATATTACGTCCTCAAGTTTCGTAACTTCGTACCTCGTTTCATAACTGAAACTAGCGGTTCGCCCAAGAATAATATAATACGGTATTGTGAGACAAAAAAAAAAATATATATATATACGTATATACAAAATCGTTTCATTTTTACATTAAATAGACATAAATAAGGTTATTATAATTTAGGACGTGTGATATATCATTAGGGACATTGCAATTTTTCTGCGACAACAGAATTTGAAAACAATGGTGTTTTAGATGAATGGAATTTTAGGTCAATAATAATTTGGACCAATAATCGCTTCAATTAATAATAGTTTAGATCAATGATAGTTTGGATTAATGATAGTTTGACTCAATTATCGTTCGGGTCGATAATAGTTTGGATCAATGATAGTTAGGATCAATGATAGTTTGGATCAATGGTAGTTTGAATCAATGATAGTTTGGATCAATGATAGTTTGGATCAATGATAATTTGGATCAATAATACTTTTGATCAATGATAATTTGGATCAATAATACTTTGGATCAATGATAATTTGGACCAATAATAGTTTGGATCAATGATAGTTTGGATTAATTATAGTTTGGATTAATGATAGTTTGACTCAATTATCGTACGGGTAGATAATAGTTTGGATCAATGATAGTTAGGATCAATGATAGTTTGGATCAATGATAGTTTGGATTAATGATAGTTTGGATTAATGATAGTTTGGATCAATGATAGTTTGGATTAATTATAGTTTGGATTAATGATAGTTTGACTCAATTATCGCGCGAGTCGATAATAGTTTGGATCAATGATAGTTTGGATCAATGATGGTTTGGATCAATGATAGTTTGAATCAATGATAGTTAGGATCAATGATAGTTTGGATCAATGATAGTTTGGATCAATGATAATTTGGATCAATGATAATTTGGATCAATAATACTTTTGATCAATGATAATTTGGATCAATAATACTTTGGATCAATGATAATTTGGACCAATAATAGTTTGGATCAATGATAGTTTGGATTAATTATAGTTTGGATTAATGATAGTTTGACTCAATTATCGTACGGGTAGATAATAGTTTGGATCAATGATAGTTAGGATCAATGATAGTTAGGATCAATGATAGTTTGGATCAATGATAGTTTGGATTAATGATAGTTTGGATTAATGATAGTTTGGATCAATGATAGTTTGGATTAATTATAGTTTGGATTAATGATAGTTTGACTCAATTATCGCGCGAGTCGATAATAGTTTGGATCAATTGCAGTTAGGATCAATGATGGTTTGGATCAATGATAGTTTGAATCAATGATAGTTAGGATCAATGATAGTTTGGATCAATGATAGTTTGGATCAATGATAATTTGGATCAATGATAATTTGTATCAATAATACTTTGGATCAATGATAATTTGGATCAATAATACTTTGGATCAATGATAGTTTGAATCAATGATAGTTTGGATTAATTATAGTTTGACTCAATTATCGTTCGGGTCGATAATAGTTTGGATCAATGATAGTTAGGATCAATGATAGTTAGGATCAATGATAGTTTGGATCAATGATAGTTTGGATTAATGATAGTTTGGATTAATGATAGTTTGGATCAATGATAGTTTGAATCAATTATAGTTTGGATTAATGATAGTTTGGATCAATGATAATTTGGATCAATAGTAATTTGGATCAATAATACTTTGGATCAATGATAGTTTGGATTAATGATAATTTGGATCAATGATAATTTGGATCAATAATAATTTGGATCAATGATAGTTTGAATCGATGATAGTTTGGATGAATTATAGTTTGGATCTTTGATAATTTGGATCTATCATAGTTTGGATCAATAAAAGTTTTGCATCGATTATATTTTGTATCGTGAAATATATGTTTCATTTGGAATTTAAATTCTTTAATTTTTTTTTTCGAAATATTATTTCTTGGGTACATTGACATTTGATAGATCTTTTTTTTATCTACGACTTAACATTTGAATTATTCTATATATGTTAATTTTATCCACGCAAGTAGAAGTTAAATATTTAAATAAAAAGTAACAAATTTTATTTTAAAAGTGGAAATATTTCACATCTGTAAAAAAAAAATTATATGGATTTTCCGTGTAGTGACAATTATTGTTGCATTCTTGAATATAAATGTTAATTAATTATTATTATTTTCTTTTACAATGTTATCAATAAAGTAAATGTGAAAATCTCGTTTTCTCTCGATTTGCAAGTTCAATGTTGAAGAAGAAATCGTCTGAAAGGAAGGAAGAAAGGAAGTACTTATAGGTATAGTGGGAAAATGAGGGTAAAAAATTGGAAGAAAGTGGGAGTGACACGGAGGGAGAGATGGGGTGGGGAGTGGTTTTTCTCACTATATAACATAATATTCCAAGTCTTATTCGTGAGCTCTTTTATAGCGGGCAACTTTCACAATATATATATATATACACAACCGATCTCTCTTATATCTAAGAAAGTGCAGATGTAACACTTAATATTACGGGGCCAACATAACCTCCGTTAATCTAAGCTTTCGGTTATAATATAAATCCAACCCAAGAATAAGAGGAGAGGGAGAGAAAGATGTCGCAATTTCTGACTCTTAAGTAGTTCTTAAAAGCCATTGCCAATGTCAATGTCGATGGTCAACCGTGACTTTTTTTTTTTTTATTATAAATATTCTCGTAAAAAAAATTATTACCACTTTTGGAAAAATTACGACGTTAATTTAATTTGTCATTTATTTTTATCTCTTGATCATTACTTTTACTCTAGTTGAGAAGTTTGTAAATAAAATTGCATTTAATCCTCTTTTTGATAACAATGAATATATATAAAAAGCGGACAAACAACTTTCAGAAATTTGCGTCACAGAAAATCCACATATTTAAAAATAGATAAAAAAAAAATATAGTGATTATAATTCTTGTCTAAAATAGACACAATATAACAAACAGGATATGTTAATAATTTTATATGCATACAATTATTATTAGATTTGTTTAAAAATTTTTTAAATTATTAAATAATTAAATTTTTTTTGTAATAGATATATAACTGTAAAAAAATTATCTCCTCTACAATCGAATAACAGTTTAAAGACCCTGTTGAATAAAAAAAAAAAAAAAATCGTATATGGACAATATCAACTTAGAGTATCAATTTAAATAGTGACGTAAATGTCCTAAATTCAAAATTTCATCGATCAAATCGCTTCCAGTATTATGCAGACATACTTTATGATAATTTTTCTTCAAATATATATACATTGGCTATTTCTTCCTTGTTCCTTTTTCCTTTAATAGAAAAACAAGTGGGAAGTTTATATCCAGCCCACGTGACTAGACATAATTTTTTAATTTCTTTCATCGCAGGTCAGAGAAATGCATCAAAATGTTATATAGCCAATGATTCATATATAAAAGTTCTCTATTATTTTTAATAGATATTATGATTTTTCATTTTTTTATGCATATATAAAAATAATCATAATTAATAATAATAATAATAATAATAATAATAATAATAATCACTAATGAAAATCAAAATAATAATTATTTTGATTTTATTGTTTTTTGACATTAATAATATTATTTACATCCAAGTTCAAAATTATTTACTATATATTAAAGGATTTTTTAATTTTGAACTAGTTTTAATGATAATTGAAAAAAATATCTAAAAATGTAAATTCTAAATTCTATGTATAAATTACACAATTCACTGAATTTTAAAAACACATTTCATTAAAAATATTTAATGTTTCATCATATTATTTTTCGTTTCTTTTTATGTTATATAAGTAAAGTAAAAAAATATGTTTCATTTTTTTAGACATATTTAAAGAATAATATTTGTTGTAGAAAGGAAATAATATAGTAACTTTTATTATTATTATTATGATTATTATTATTATTATTTTTATTTGCAAATAATTTCTCACTTTTTCTTTAAAATTATTAATTCTATAGATAGGAGTTGGAATTTATGGTTTAAGTCAGTAGATTGGTTCTTTGATAATTTGAATTTTTGATAATTTAGATTTTCGATAATTTGAATCTTTGATAATTCGGATGATCAATAATTTGGATCAATGATAGTTAGGATCAATGATAGTTAGGATCAATGATAGTTAGGATCAATGATAGTTTGGATTGATTATAGTTAGGATCAATGATAGTTTGGATTGATTATAGTTAGGATCAATGATAGTTTGGATTGATTATAGTTAGGATCAATGATAGTTAGGATCAATGATAATTTGGATCAATGATAGTTTGGATTGATTATAGTTAGGATCAATGATAGTTTGGATCAATGATAATTTGGATCAATGATAACTTGGATCAGTGATAACTTGGATCAATGATAATTTGGATCAATGATAATTTGGATCAATGATAATTTGGATCAATGATAACTTGGATCAATAAAAATTTGGATCTTTGATAATTTAGATCAATGATAACTTGGATCAATGATAACTTGGATCAATGATATCTTGGATCAATGATAACTTGTCTCTTTGATAATTTGGATCAATAATAACTTAGATCAAATATAATTGGAATCAATGATAACTTATATCAATAAAAATTTGGATCTTTGATAATTTGGATCAATGATAGTTTGGATCAATGGTAGTTTGGATCAATGATAGTTTGAATCGATGATAACTTGGATCAATGATAACTTGTCTCTTTGATAATTTGGATCAATAATAACTTAGATCAATGATAATTGGAATCAATGATAACTTATATCAATAAAAATTTGGATCTTTGATAATTTGGATCAATGATAATTTGGATCAATGCTAACTTGGATCAATGATAACTTGGATCAATGATAATTTGGTTCTTTGATAATTTGGATCAATAATAACTTGGATCAATGAGAATTTGAATGGATGAAAAATTGGCTGTTTTATAATTTGGATCAATGACAACTTGGATCAATGATAACATGGATCAATGATAATTTGGATCCTTGATAATTTAGATCAATGATAATTTGGATCTTTGATAATTCGGATTCTTTGTAAATAAGATCAATGATAATTTGGAGTTTTGATAAATTAAATAATAATTCTAGTTTCGATTTTCAATAATTTGGATCTAGTTTGGACAAAATTTTGAATTTTTTCACTTCTTCAAAAAAGAAAGAAAAATCTAATAAAAAAAACGATGAGAAAGAAAAAAATAGAAGAGAAGAAAGAAGAAGAAGACGAAGACGAAGAAGAAGAAAGGAACAAACTAATTTAATATTTTTATAACTCATAAGCTGTGGAAATGTCCTGTAAATGTCTTTGATGTCAGTTATAAGTAAATTGTGAGGAGAAAAAAAGAAATGAAAGATTTTGCATATATAGAACCAGTTGAAAGATGTATTTCGAGCTTTTTTAAAATCCGTTAATTGACCGAGTCCTAATGGTTTTGAAAATTAGCGAAGAATATTTATATATAGAAATAACCCTAAATTCTGTGAAAAAAAAAAATTGTAATAAAAGGACAAAGGAGCGTTGGTCCCCCCTCTCTCCTTCGTTCATACATATAGATATATATATATATTCAATCGGTGGGCGTCCCACACTCGCGCCTCGCAGGAACAAGACGGTTGTCCCACTTTTATATTTTTAACATTGCCGGTCTACTTTACGTGTCGGCGCGTTCTCGAGCTCCGGTAAATATTTACAGTTAACATCGTTACATAATAAGTATACAGGCAATGTTCACGGGCGCTTGAATTGAGGACCGTGCGCTCGCGCGAGAGAGGTTCGGGACTTTTTTTTTAAACGGTAGTACGTGCGATAACGGGTTATTATGTCTTTTGCAAAAAAAAAAAAAAAAATAATAATAATAAATTTATATTTGCATTTGTTTAACGAGAAAAAAAATATATATATATTTATTTATTAAACAAAAGACATGAAGTCACGTATTATAGGTTTTTATTTCCTGTATATTCCATGGAATTCGTGTTCACTCAAACGATAATGATATTGAGCTTACTCTTCGGAGAATTTCTCACTGATTGTACATTTTGATTAAAGTACATTCGTGAATTGAGAAAATAGCGATCAAATCGTATCTTTTTTTTTCGCTCTTATTTTTCTATATATATATATGTTGAAAATATGTTTTCTTTTTAATAAATATTTAACTTAAATAATTTTTATTTGAATTAAATAAATTTTATTTGGACCAATAATATTTTATAGTTTGAAACAAAATATATCGTCTCAAATAATTATTTAATACAAATAAATATTTACACTTCTGTTAAATTTTTGCTATGGGCTAAAAATTTTACTACTTCCGCGAGTAAATTTTACTATTTTTGGAGTAATTTTTTCTATTTCCAAAGAAAAAAAATTGCAGAAGTTTCGAGAAATTTAAATTTTACTTTTCAAGTATAGTAAAAGTTGCTTTATATTTTTTTCCAAACTGGTTCAGTAAAAAAGGTATTGACATTTTTCGTAAATAGGTTAGGTATATTATTTTCTTACCATATTTTTTTTCGCAAAAAAAAAATTTGTCGAAAGAAAATTAAATAATAGAAGACATATTTTAATTGAAAAAGAAATTTTTTTTGTTAATTTGAAAATTTCTTTGTTCAGTTCCGAGAAACCGGAAATTGATTATATTCTTCGATATATCATTTTATATATATATTGTCTAGTATAGGAGTAAAATTTTAAATGACTTCCCGATTCTTTATGTAATGTCGTGTCTCACTTTCAAGGATGATTGCGAATCATTTATACTAATACTACTGTATTTTTTCTCCCCCCTCCCCTCCCTCGGCCTCACTGTTACAGATGGAAATCAGCAATTACAGATGGAAGTAAATATATATATATATGTATATCTTGTCAGCGACACTGAAAAATGCAACATTATGTTTATTACGTGTACACTATATTGGCCTTGCACACCTGAATTTATCGTATCCAGTAAAAGACTCTATAGCTTGTGTTCACTCCTCATGGTTACTTTTTATCTTTAAAGACCTCTCAGGCAGAAGGCCACAAGTCCCAGACTAGCAGACTGCCAAGGATAACAAGACGAGACAATTATTGGGTTATCATTTTCAAATAGCTCACAAACAGGAAAAAATATTTATAATTTTCTTTTTATCAAAAAAAAAAAGAAAAATAGTTTAAAAATTGTCTAGGAATATAAAGAAATTGAATTTTTGCTAAATCAAAATGTTAAAAAATTTAAATATAGAAAATTTGAGGTAACGAAAAATATTAAGATTAGAAATAGAGAAAAAAAATTCTAAGGTCAAAAAATTTATAAATAACACTTGAATAAATATTAATTTTTTTTTTTTGGTATAATTTGTTACGTCTTCAATTGACCTTTCTCTTGATATAACATTGTATCTATTTCCCCGAGTAAGTATATAGATTCAGTTGTGAAAACATTTTGAATAATTAAAAAAAAAAATTGTTTAATAACAAAATAGAAAAAAAAAAAATTATTAACTAAGAAACATTTATATTTTTATGACGCAGGTAAAAATTCAAAGAAATGTGATTATCAAAAAATTTCAAATTTCATTTTTTTTTTTTAATAAAAAAAAATATTAGTAAAAAAGGGATCGCGGTTTTTTTTCTTGCATAATATACTGAACTGCATATAGTAAAAATTAATCGCATTGCTCGTAAATCATTAAAAGTAGTTCGTCTAGTTTTATTACTGACCATGCACAGTTCTGCATAATGATGCGATGGCGATGAAGGATTATACGATTATACAATACAGGAAGGCGTTCGGTAACCCTGAGTGCATTATGGAAATTTCGACCCTGAAAGAGTGCGTTTCTTATACAAACATATCGCGAGTTTGCTAATTCTTTATGTACCGCGGAAGGGTAACGTGTCGAAGGTCAATCGATGCCTAACGCGAGGTTCTTGTTCCTTTGATGAGGTCAAGAAAAATATTAATCACAATTAAATAAATACAAAGACATTACTTTTTTTTTTCATAATATATATGAAAAAAATATATATTACAAACAATCATAATTTAAAACAAGTTTTTAGAAAAATTATTTTTATTTCATTGTATAAATTAAAAGTAATTGTCGTGTAATTAATTTATTATTATTTTACATTGGTAACGTAATTTTTATGTATTTTTTAAAACAAACTTTTTTTTAAAAAGTTTCATAGTAACTTTAATCGTTAGTAAATTCAATTAACAGTAAATTTAATCAATAGTAATTTTAATCGTTAGTAACATTAATTAATAGTAACTTTAATCGTTAGAAACTTTAATTAATAGTAACTTTAATCATTAGTAACTTCAATTAATATTAACTTTAATCAATAGTAATTTTAGTAGTTAGTAACTTTAATCATTAGTAACTTCAATTAATAGTAACTTTAATCAATAGTAATTTTAGTCGTTAGTAACTTTAATTAATAGTAACTTTAATCTTTAGTAACTTTAATCATTAGTAACTTCAATTAACAGTAACTTTAATCAGTAGTAATTGATTATTAATTAAAGTTACTATTAATTAAACTATTATTTAAAGTTACTAACGACTAAAATTACTATTAATGAAAATTACTGTTAATTGAAGTTACTAATAATTTAAGTTACTATTAATGAAAGTAACTAACGACTAAAATTACTATTGATAAAAGTTACTGTTAGTTGTTTGTAACTTTAATTAATAGTAACTTTAATCGATAGTAATCGTTAGTAACTTTAACCGTTAGTAGTAACTTTAGTTGATAGTAATTTTAATCGTTAGTAACTTTAATTAATAGTAACTTGAACACATCTGCAGAAAATTTAATCTTTTCCGTGTTAAAGCGCACATTTTCCGAAATTCTTTAATTTTTATATAAGTAAATAAATATATTATAAAATTGCGGTAATAAATTTTTTTTCATTATTTAAAAAAAGTTTCAATGAAATTTTTTTTTCAATGTGTCAAACACTATTGATAAGGATATATATATATAATTGAAATAAGAAAATATTTTTTATCTTTAGAAAATTTTGATGGAAAAGGTTGAAATAAAATATGTGAAAAATTGTATTTCTCTTAAAATATATTACGTAATTTTTTTTTTTTTTTTTTTTTTATATAAAATAAAATAAAGTTTTGGCTACTAAGTCATTTGCGGCGGTGGCACTGTATCTGGGTCATTAGGTCACCAGAGCAAGTTTCCCGTTTGGCCTCGGATTATTTGTAAAAGTATATGTACTACATATATACATTCTTACTAATATGAACATTGATAAATTTTCAAACTTGTAATTTATATGTTTAATGACATTGAATTTAAGTTCTTTTCTTTTTTTGTCATTTTTTCGCGCAAATATATTTTTTTTTAATCCTGATTTATGTTTTTACCCCAAGAAATATTGCAAATATATTAATTAATTTTGGAATAATTTTTTAAATTGTTACTTTAAACCAATTAATAAATTAATTTTTAATTTTTATAATAATGATTATTATTATTATTCATATTATTAAATATAATTTATTTAATAATTGAGTAATATTTAATTTAAACATGAAATATTCCATATTAGATTTTAAATAATCAATTTATAGAGATCAACTACACATGTCTCTGAACGATAACGTAAAAAATGTGTTTTGATCAAAAAAGACAAATTTCATACATTGTATTTTTTTTTTTGTAAACATTTATTTTACGTTTGAACTTTTTTTTAAACTAACAATTATATAAACATTATAATTTTTCTAACATCTTTGTCAACAAGTAAAAAAAAAGTGGTTGGAATGTAAAATTTAAAGAAATGCGTAAAAATTTGACAAAATATTGAAATAAAATACATTTGTTATAATTTTAATTTTTAGTTATACGTTTCTTATTTAAAAAAAAAAATAATAATAAAATTATTAATAATACATAGAATTACAATGAATCATTGGTATTGGTAGTTGCAGTATTATTTTTCCATAAAAATTATAGATAAGATTCTATTACACAATAATGAGATCATAATATTGCGTTTGAGATAAACAGATGTTGAAATTTATCACTTAAGAGTTTTGTTATATAGTTAATTAATATTTTGCTCAAAATACCATACTGATAATTAATCAAAAAATAATAATTTTACAGTGATATTTAAAAATAAAATATTACATAATTACGAAAGGGGAAAAAATTGTTATTTAAACATTAATATAGTGTTATATTAAATAATTATTAGAATATTATATGAAATTGATTTGGAATAATTTTTAAATTTTCATTTTGAAAAGCTTAGAATTTTATTCTGGTGGAATTTATTTATTTTTTTTTTTTGTGAATGTATATCAAGGAAACATACATGATCTTGAGTGACAGAAAAACTAAAATCCAGTCATGCTTCATTTGTGGTATTTTATCGAGGACAATCTTGTTATAAAGTAAAGTCATCTAGAAGGTTGCAAAGGATCTGTAATTGTAATGATAAAATGTCCCATTTTTTATAGCGCTTTATTTATTTTTTAAATAATATTTATTCTCGATTTTGAAAATTCAAAAATCAGTTTTTTATTGTAATTAGATTCTTAATCGTTAGTAACTTTAGTTGTTAGTAACTTTAGTTGTTAGTAACTTTAGTTGTTAGTAACTTTAGTTGTTAGTAACTTTAGTTGTTAGTAACTTTAGTTGTTAGTAACTTTAGTTGTTAGTAACTTTAGTTGGATGTAACTTTAGTTGGATGTAACTTTAGTTGGAAGTAACTTTAGTTGGAAGTAACTTTAGTCGCTAGTAACTTTAGTCGCTAGTAACTTTAGTCGCTAGTAACTTTAGTCGCTAGTAACTTTAGTCGCTAGTAACTTTAGTCGCTAGTAACTTTAGTCGCTAGTAACTTTAGTCGTTGATTACTTTATTTTTTAATAACTTTATCCGTTAGTAACTTTAGTCGTTGATAATTTTACTCGTTAGTAACTTTAATTGATGATAACTTTAATCGTTAGTAACTTTAATTGATAGGAACCTTATTCGCTGGTAACTTTAGTCGTTAGTAACTTTACTATTACTAACTTAAAATCGTTAGTAACTTTAGCCATTGCTAACTTCAAATCTTATTAACTGTATTTTTAGTAACTTTTATTGCCACTAAATATAATCGTTAATAATTTTAATCGTTATAAAAAAGGTTAATCGATAGTAAGATAAATAGTAACTTGAAATATTATCTAAAAAGTGACGAGGGATTTTTTAATTATAAAATAAGAATGTCACACACGTTCTATGGCTATTTTTATTTTTATTTTTTTTTTTTTTTTTGTAAACGAATTCTATATAATTTATTCGCGTTTTGTGAGAATTCAAAGTCAATTTGCATTCCACATGCGTAAGTTGGCAATAAATTAAAATAAATGTTGATCATGGCTTCTTATTATCGTATTTCCCGTTTATGTAATTGAAATAGTCTTCATGTTAATAATAATCAATACCTTGTAAAATCTGATAAAGCAGTGTTTCAGACTAATTAGTAATTAGCAAAAAAAATTTAATTTAATTTCCTCTTTCTTTCTTTCTTTTTTTTTCGTTTGCCGCGGTAATATAATAAATTATCACGTGCAGGCGATTTGCGTGCAGTTGATGTTCACTATCATATTATATATAGGTATTGAATGCCCGAGTGCATTTATGAATTTATTTTTTTAGTCAAATATTTATTTAGCTTAAACTCTAAATAGAAAAATAATTATTAGATATTTAACGAATTCTATTTTTGTTTTATAAATTCTATAAATAAATAAAATTGTATTTTTTTATTAATAAAATAATTTTCTTTTTAATTTAAAAAAAAAAAAAACAAATTCTCGGCAATGGTTCCTATATACTTTGTGACCTAGAGACAAAACGGAAATTGCAAACGACCAATCGAAGGACGAAGTTAGGCCTTTATTGTTTCTTATAAATATATATTTTTTTTTTCAATACGGGTCTGGGAAGATCCTCGATTTTTGATTAATTTATTCGATCCTTGAATTAGCTACCGCAGACTAATTTTTCTTCTAGTAATTATAATGATCAACTTCCTCTTGTTTTTTTGAAAATAAATATTGAAAAAAAAGTAACAAGAAAGGAAACAAAAGAAATTGAAAAAAAATCAAGTCGCAAAAAAAAAACAATGTCACTGAAGTATTTCAAATATATAATAAAACTTAATCTTTGTCATTGCATAGAAAAAAAAATGTAAATGCTGGTTTAACACTGATTAAAGGTTTTTTTTTTCTTTATGAATAATTAAAATTACTATAACGAGAGCAATAGGAAAAAAAGGAAATATATTCTAAAATAGAAGCAAAGATCATATAATTTTTTTCAATGTTATAAAATTCAATAATAAAAATAATTCACAAGATTTCTCGAATATTGCATTAAAAGAGGTGATAATTTTTTAATTAGAAATACAGTTTTTAAGACAAATGTTATTAACTATATAATGGTATGCAACGGTAACGGACGTGATTATTAAGTAAGAAGATGAGCAATCGACTTCCCTCGACACTATATCGATGTTGTTATACACGATGAGGCAATAATATAACGGAGCATGCAAGACATTGAGCAAGCTTCAGTCCTCTTATCTCCCTCTCAAGTAATAGAGAACAAGTAGACACCAACAGACACCTGACATCTATATATTCGTTTATCATTTCACTCTGAAGAAATTTTATTTAAAAATACAAATTAATAATTTCATTATTCTTTATCAATTTGCTCATATAAACGAAATTTTCTTAATAAGAAAATTATATTAGCAACTTAACCTGGTAGTAACTTTAATTATTAGCAACTTTAATTATTAGCAACTTTAATCGGTGGTAACTTCAATTAATAGTAACATAAATTAATAGTAACTTTCATTGATAGTAGTTTCCAATAATAGTAATTTACATCGATAATAACTTTAATTAGTAGTAACTTTAATTCTTAGTAACTGCAATTAATAGTAGCTTCAGTAAATAGTAACTTTAATCCCTTATAACTTCAATTATTGGCAAATTTAAGCAACAGTAACTTTAATTAATATCAACTTTAATCCCTTATAACTTCAATTAATAGTAACTTCAATTATTAGTAAATTTAAACTTTTATAACTTTAATTAATACCAACTTTAATCACTTATAACTTCAATTAATAGTAACTTCAATTATTAGTAAATTTAATCTTTTATAACTTTAATTATTAGCAACTTTAATTCATAGTAATTTCAATTAATAGTAACATTCGTTGATAATAATTTCCAGTAGTAGTAATTTACACCGATAGTAATTTTAATTAGTAGTAATTGCAATTAATGGTAGCTTCAGTAAATAGTAACTTTAATCCCTTTTAACTTCAATTAATAGTAACTTTAAGTATTAGCAACTTTAATCAATAGTAACTTTAATTAATATCAACTTGAATCTCTTATGACTTCATTTAATAGTAGCTTAAATTATTGGTAACGTCAATTATTAGTAACTTCAATTATTAGCAAATTTAATTTCTTATAACTTTAATTATTATCAACTTTAATTCATAGTAATTTCAATTAATAGTAACTTTCGTTGATAATAATTTCCAGTAGTAGTAATTTATATCGATAGTAATTTTAATTAGTAGTAATTGCAATTAATGGTAGCTTCAGTAAATAGTAACTTTAATCCCTTTTAACTTCAATTAATAGTAACTTTCATTGATAGTAATTTCCAATAATAGTAATTTACATCGATAGTAACTTTAATTAGTAATAACTTTAATCCGTAGTAACTGCTATTAATAGTAGCTTCAGTAAATAGTAACTTTAATCCCTTATAACTTCAATTAATAGTAACTTCAATTATTGGCAACTTTAAGCAACAGTAACTTTAATTATTAACCACTTTAATTAATAGCAACTTAAATCCCTTATGACTTCAATTAATAGTAACTTCAATTATTGGCAACTTTAAGCAACAGTAACTTTAATTATTAGCAACTTTAATTAATAGCAACTTTAATCGATAGTAACTTTAATTAATAGCAACTTTAATCGGTAGTAACTTTAATTAATGTTAACTTATGTCGATAGTAACTTTAATTGTTAGCAACTTTAATCGATAGTAACTTTAATCGATAGTAACTTTAATCGATAGTAACTTTAATTAATAGCAACTTTAATTAATGTTAACTTATATCGATAGTAACTTTAATTGTTAGCAACTTTAATTGGAAACAACATGAAGTAATAGTAACTTGAATTTTTTTTGAATAACTCTAATTATTTTTGTAATTGAAATCAATGATTATAATTTTGTTGATGTAACTATATTTATAATGATATGGTTTTTAAACATTATTGATTAATCATATTATGATGGAACATCATAAACTATACATATATAAACGATGCAATGACATTTATGTGTAAAACGTTCTCCATTAATTTCCATAACCAAATGCCGTTTAATCGTCCAATCACACACGTTTTGCAATATACCGTTAGTGAACCTTATTATCTTATATTATGCCATTAAAAACAATCTCTTATATTTTTATACGTATTGATTATAAAAATTCTGACAACAATTATTGAATAAATCTGATTAGATTTGTTATACTAATTTTATATAATAATTCTGATATTGTGTAAATGTGTTTTCATTAAGTGTGATCATTATATGATTATATTTTATCATCACAAAAAAGATAAAAGAGAAGAAACATCTCATTCCTAGATCTTATGCAATTTTCTATGGAAATCTCTTAATTTATAATAATAATCGACAAGATCGAGAACGTATTTTTTTTTAATTCTTCTTTGAGATGACGTAATTTTTTTCGCAAAGAAAATAATATGTTTTTGTATAATAAATAATTATAATTAATAATAATTTATTGGTTAACATTTATGATTAGTTGTGTGTATGATAATTTTTAATCTATAATTATTTCACAATTATATATATATTTATTTTTAGATAATTACTTGACAATTAGACACATTGTTTCTAAAGTAAAATAAAATATTTTAAAAATAAATAAATATATATATATATATATATATATATATATATATATATATATATATATATATATATATATATATATATATATATATATTTAAAAATATCTTACATACTTTGTATTTAAAAATAATTTTTTAATGAGATATTAGAAAATTTATAATGGGATACAATTATTGATATATAATTATAAACACTATTTCTACAGAAATGTTTTAATTGAACCAAATATAATATATTTGAGTTAAATAAACGTATATTTGTTTCACAGCCTAGTAGCCCATTTATTTAGTGTAAATAATTTTTTTTTATTCAAATAAAATAAAAATTTATTTAAATCAAATAAATATATATTTATTAGGTTGGGAGAAAAATATACGATTTTTTTTGGTTGTAATTGTATAGTCAAATATTGTAAGGGAAATAAATGATTTTGTATGTTGGAAAAAAAAGACGATATCGACCTCCAAATCTTTTTTTTCGGGTGTGACCTTCGTTTATTCAAACGGTCCTATGTCGTCGGAATAACGGCATTCTCTGTACCGGAAGATCATGATATTTTGGCATTTCAGAATCATGGCCCATGAATATACCCCAGCTATATGTATATGTTCATTCTACGGTCATTGGGTTAGGTAACCGTTTTAACGGATGGTCTTTAACATTACTCAGTCATTATCATTTTTTTTTTTCTTCTTCTTCTTTCATTCTTATACATTCAAATAAATCATAAAATTCAAGGATTAAATATTACATATCAAGATATAATAAACGCAAAACAAGTTCATTATTAAATCAGTAAAACCAGTGAAGCCGCATATATATAGTGTGTGTGAGTTATAATATATCTATTAGCATTCTCACTGTAATTATTATCGTCAATATCGATAATGATTTTATGCAATTTAAATATAGCAGAATATTAGATCAATTTTACAAGAAAACGTTATGTATATAAATAATAGAGGCGAGAGAAATAAAAATTGTTAATTTTTAATTAGCAGTAGAAAATCAATTAAAATTTTATTAGCTTTTGCAATATATTGCTTCCTTGGTTTTATTATATTCAAAACATATATAGTGATAATCAATTTCTTTGTTTCAGTTTTAAGGTCAAAAATAATTTTTAATTATTTATAAAAATTACTTAAAAATTTCACTACTAATTAAAAATTAAGAACAAAAATTTTTTTTTTATAAAGGACGTTTATTAATTTATATTTTTATAACTGTTAAAATTACTCTTTTTTTCACCTGGGTATAATGAAACAATATATATATATGTGTGTGGGTGATGGTTGAATATTAAAGTCATTTGTTTATTGTTATTATATATATATATATATATATATATATATATATATATATATGTGGCCCGGATACGCGATTTTGCAGCGTCCCACATTTTGCACCGACGAGCCATGCAATGTGGAGCAAAGGTGAGACCCCTTTCAAAGAGCATGGGCTCAACGATGGCAAAACCGGGCAATGGCAAACGCTATATAACACCGACACCAACATTGCGACGGATCTCATCGGAATTGTTTGCCGGCAGGTTACCGTTAAGCAACGCACTGATAGCTCCTCAAAGTTGCTTACTTAAGTGTTTTAATGGTCCGATACGACAAAAAACTAGATCGACCATTATTCAGTGCATTATGACCCAACGGTACACATACACACAAAAACGTGTACGCGCAAAATTGCATTATATTCGACCCTGCAATTTTTGTACTGTCAAATTTCATGCTAATTTACTTCAAATTAGCCCCGAAAAAAAAAGATATGCCTTTGAGAGAACTGTGTTATATTGAAATCAGATGCGGAGTTTCAAATTAATTGTGTGGAAACTAATTAAATTTAATTAGTAATATAGATAATAATTATTTTTTTTTTTAAAATTGCTAACGATTACTTTTAATGGAAGTAACCTCAGGTATTCCATTATTAGAAATTTTAATCTCTTAAGTTCAATTAATAGTAATTTTAATCCGTAGTTACTGTAATTAATTGTAGTTTTAGTAAGCAGTAACTTTAATTAATAGCAACTTTAATAGGTAGTAGCTTCAATTATTAGCAATTTTAATCGATAGTAATTTTAATTAATAGCAACTTTAATTGGTAATAGGTTTAATTATTACTTTAATTATTAGCAACGTTAATCCGAAGTAACTTTAAGTATTCAATTATTAGCAACTTTAATCTTTTATAACTTCAATTAATAGTAACTTTCTTTGATAGTAATTTTCAGTAATAGTAATTTACATCGATAGTAATTTCAATTAGTAGTAATTTTAATCCGTGGTATATATAAATAATAGTAGCTTCAGTAAATAGTAACTTTAATCTCTTATAACTTCAATTAAAAGTAACTTTAACTATTAGCAACTTTAATCAACAGTAACTTTATAAATGACAACTTTAATCCCTTATAACTTCAATTAATAGTAACTTAAGTTAATAGTAACTTCAATTATTAGTAAATTTAATCTCTTATAACTTTAATTATTAGCAACTCTAATCGATAGTAACTTTAATTAATAGAAACTATAATCTCTTATAACTTTAATTATTAGCAACTTTAATTAATAGTAACTTCAATTGATAGTAATTTCAATTATTAGTAAATTTAATCTCTTATAACTTTAATTATTAGCAACTTTAATTAATAGTAACTTCAATTAATAGTAACATCAAATATTCGCAATTTTAATAGATAGTAACTTAAATGAATAGCGACTTTAATTGGCAGTAACTTCAATTATTATTAACTTTAATCCGTAGTAACTTTACTTAATACTAGCTTCAGTTAATAGTAACTTTAACCCTTTATAACTTAAATTAATAGTAACTTCAACTGTTCGTAACTTTAATCCCTTATAACTTCAAGTAAGAGTAACTTTAACTATTATCAACTTTAATAAACAGTAACTTTAACTATTAGCAACTTTAATCAACAGTAACTTTATAAATGACAACTTTAATCCCTTATAACTTCAATTAATAATAACTTCAATTATTAGTAAATTTAATCTCTTATAACTTTAATTATTAGCAACTTTAATTAATAGCAACTTTAATTAATAGCATCTTTAATTAATAGTAACTTCAATTAATAGTAACATCAATTATTCGCAATTTTAATCGATAGTAACTTGAATGAATAGCAACTGTAATTGGCAGTAACTTTAATTATTTGCAGCTGTAATTGATAGCAACTTTAATTAATGGTAACTTATATCGATAGTAATTTTTATTGTTAGCAACTTTAATTGGAAGTTACTTCAATTATTAGCAACTTTCATTCTCTTATTTTCTCTTTATTTCTCTCTCTTTAATTAGTAATAACTTTAATCCGTAGTAACATCAATTAATAGTAACTTTCGTTGATAGTAATTTTCAGTAATAGTAATTTAAATTGATAATAACTTTAATTAGTAGTAACTTTAATTCTTAGTAACTGCAATTAATAGTAGCTTCAGTAAATAGTAACTTTAATCCTTTATAACTTAAATTAATAGTAACTTCAACTGTTAGTAACTTTAATCCCTTATAACTTCAAGTAAGAGTAAATTTAAGTAATAGTAACTTCAATCGATAGTAACTTTAATTAATAGCAACTTTAATCGATAGTAACTTAAATTAGTAGCAACTTGAATCTTTTATAAATGCAATTAATAGCAACTTTAATTCGTAGTAACTTCAATTAATTGTACCTTAAATAAGTGGTAAGTTTAATTAATAGTAACTTATATTAATAGTTATTTCAATTATTAGCAACTTATATTAGCAGTAACTTTAATTAATAGCAACTTTAGTTGGAAGTAACTTTAATTATTAGCGTCTGTAGGTTCTATCGAAATGTACGAATATTAATTTGTGTAGTAATTTTTTTTTTCGCTTCTAATGAAGTGATAATTGAAAAGAATTGAACCGGATAGAATATATAGTATGAATCGGAAATGAACGATTCCAACCGTGATCGGAATTAACGGTTAGTTACTATCCGTTACGTTTTTGTATTGTAATGTAATATCGATCATGAGATAAGTTGATGAAGGTGGAATCACCTGTTTCCTGTCCCTGTAAAGCTTGGACAAGTTTTTCATGATAATATATATTTATATATTTCTCTGCTTATATTATAATATAACATTCAAACGTTAATTGTATTATTTTTTTTGCATTTTTCTGTATTATATGGAAAGTCCAATTGACATTGACTTGAGGTTTACTTTTTAAGATTATTTGACGCTTGAAATTTTTAAATATGCGTTTTATTCTCCTCTATATATATATATATATATATATATATACTTTTTTTCATTATACTTTCCATATAGCTCTTATCATATTATCTATAGCTGGTAAAATGAGTTTATATATGTACGTATATGATATTAATTATATCTACTTTCAAGTTAAGATTCAATCTGCATTCCAAAAATATTTCGCTGATATTTTCGATTGTTGCTGGATAATGTATAATCATTATTTAAATTTAATATGATAAAATATGGTAATATGTCGAAATAACCTGATAATTTATATATTAAAAGAAGATAATTTATTTATTATTTGATAATATGATAATTTATTTTGTATTTTAATTTAACGGTTTAAATGATTAATATAATATAATTATTTCATAATGAATATAATAATATGCGGGTTTTAATTTTATATATATATATATGAGGAAGAGTTATTTTTGTTTCATCTCTCTTATAAAGTTCATTGTTCTTTAATGTTTTTTTATTCAAATATATTTGAAAACTAAAAATATTCAAAATTAAAATATATTTAAATTATCTTTATATAATTATATTGTACTATTTATAAAAAAGAAAATTTATAACAACCTTTTTTATCGAGTAAAAAGTATTTTTTTTTTTTTCATATTTTAATAATTGAAATAAAAAATTATCTTAATTTTTTTTTGTTCTATTCTGTCAGAAATGAGTTCCTATGACACTTTCTATACTTTCGTTTTAAATTTCATATAAAGAAATATAAATCAATCAACTCATAATTGTGTACGCGCGCAATCATATGAGAATCTTGCATCATCACGCGAGAAAAACTTAAGATTTGGATCAAGAACATCGGCGCTGATGGCTTTATTCTTTCATTTAGCTAATATCTAGCAACTGCATAAAACAGAAATATATATATACAGGGTCGTTGAAAACTCTATTATATGAGATAAACGGTGATCTAACATTTTACGCAATATTGCTATATTGCCAGTAGATCAATTAATTTTCAATTGCAAAATCTTTTTACGATTTGTATTGCGTGAGTGATGAACAAGGGGGTCTAGGTCAGTGGGCCTTGTAATATCCTCTTCATATATATATATATATTTTTAATCTTCTCTACTATTTAGTATATCTCACTTTTATCAGAAAATAATTTCTGCCAATATTTATATTACACAGTATTCATGGTTCATGAAGCCACACATTTATACAAAAGACAAAGTTCTAACGTTCATTTTTTTGAACCGTTATTTCACCTTCGACGTCCCAATACCCGTAATGTCAACGATGATTTCTACCGACTCAACATATATAGCTAATTTACAGTTTTTTTCTGTTTTTTTTTTTTTTTTTTTTTGCATACGTGTTTAGGCATTTGAATTATATTATATATAAAAAAAAGAGAGAGAAAAAAATTATACGAGTATTAAAATTATGTTGAAAGTTTCATCTTTCACATTCTTGGATAAATTTTTTTCATTAAATGTGAAAAATATTGTGTAAATAGTATATATATATATATATATATATATATATATATATATGACATATACTTAAAAAGTCAAAGGTTAGAAAATATTAATTAATATCAATAAAATTAGATTTCTGTCTACGTGCAACAGTTGAAGCTATTTACGAATAATTCGGAAAATATAATAACTAAGTTATTAATAATTGATTTTGTCAAATATTTAAATTACTTTTCATTGAAGCTGGTAATTAAGTTAAATTTACTATTAATTGAAGCTATTATCAGTAAATGTTACTAGCTAATTGAAACAAATTAATTTAATATCAGTTAAAATTATTAGTAATTGAAGCTACTATCAGTAAAATTCACTAGTCATTGAAGCTACTATCAGTAAATGTTGCAAATAATAATCAGTCAATGTTACTAATAATTGAAGCTATTATCAGTTAAAGTTACCAGTCACTAAAGCTACTATCAGGAAATGTTACTAGTACTTGAAGCTACAATTAGTTAAATTTACTAATATTTAAAACAAACTATCAGTTAAATTTTCTAATAATTGAAGTTACTATCGGTAAAAAGATTCTAATAATTGAAGTTACTAGTAATCAGAGCTACTATTAGTAAAATGTTTCTATTAATGGAAATGACTAGTATTTATAGCTTCTATCAGTAAAATTTACTTGTAATTAAAGCTACTATAAGTTGAAGTTACTAGTAATTGAAGCTACTATCAGTAAATGTTACTAATAATTGAAGCTACTATCAGTAAATGTTACTAATAATTAAAGCTATTATCAGTTAAATTTACCAGTCACTAAAGCTACTATCAGTAAATGTTACTAGTACTTGAAGCTACAATTAGTTAAATTTACTATAGTAATTAAAACAAACATTTTCTAATAATTAAAACTACCATTAGTAAAAAGGTGCTATTAATTGAAGTTACTAGTAATCGAAGCTACTATTAAAATGTTTCTATTAATAGAAGTTACTAGTATTTACAGCTACTATCAGTAAAATTTACATGTAATTGAAGTTACCATAAGTTAAATTTACTAGTACTGGAAGCATCCATCCGTTAAAGTTACTAGTTATTCAAGGTACTATCAGTAAATGTTGCTAGCAATAATTGATGTTAATATCAGTAAAAATTTGCTAAAAATAATTGAAGCTACCATTAGTAAAAGTTATTAAAAATAATTGAAGATACCATTAGTAAAAGTTACCAAAAATAATTGAAGTTGTCATCAGTCAATGGTACTAATAATTTAAGCTATTATCAGCCAATGTTACTAATAATTGAAGCTACTATCAGTTAATGTTACCAGTCACTAAAGCTACTATCAGTAAATTTTACTAGTACTTGAAGCTACAATTAGTTAAATTTACTAGTAATTAAAACAAACTATCAGTTAAATTTTCTAATAATTGAAGCTACCATTAGTAAAAAGGTGCTATTAATTGAAGTTACTAGTAATCGAAGCTACTATTAAAACGTTTCTATTAATAGAAGTTACTAGTATTTACAGCTACTATCAGTAAAATTTACATGTTAATAAAGTTACTATAAGTAAACGTTACTAATAATTAAAACTACAATTAGGTAAATTTACTGATAACTACAATTACCTTTTTTGTAATTGAAGCTACTGTCAGTAAAAAGCTACTAATAATTGAATCTACCAGTATTTGAAGTTACTATTAGTAAAAAGTTACTATTAGTAAAAAGTTACTAATAGTTAAAGTTACTAGTAATCGAAGTTGATATCAGTAAAAGTTACTAATAATTGAAGCAAACATAAGTTAAAATTACTACTACTTAAAGCTACGTTTTGTAAATGTTACAAATAATTGAAAGCACTAATAGTGCATTCTTATATTATTCCTACAACAAATAAAAAAAAATAAAAAAATTTTTTTAAATGAAGAATCGAGGTTGTCGGTTAAACAAAGAAATCGCGCGGGGTCATAAGAGTTTTTCGGACTGGCAATGAAAGATAGCAAGAGAAAAAGAGAGAGAGAGAGAAAAAGAGTCACTGTGGGCGTTCGCCATGGGCTTAATTTTTGTACGATTTTTGTCTGGGGCCACACGAGACTGATGTTACAGTAGAAGAAGCGACTTACAAGCTAACGGCGTGATTTATCCATCCGTCTGTCCTCTTGTCTTTTGCGGTCCATCCGTCGGTCTGTCTGTCGGTGCTTGCATTTCTTGCAACGCGCACGCGTCTTCCTCTTTTGTCGCCATCATTCTGCATCATAAGACCTCTCTCTCTCTCTCTCTCTCTCTCTCTCTCTCTCTCTCTCTCTCTCTCTATATATATATATATATATATATATATATATGGTCCCTTATTTTATTTTTCATCTTTTGCCCGTTAATGACATTCGCGAAATGAATTCGCCAAAAAATTATTTTTAACCTTTTTCTTGTACTCATATTTTCCTTTGTACATTTGTCACATATAAGCGGACACAAATTGAGAGAAAGAGAGCGTGGGGAGGGGGAGGACTGGATTATCCGGTTCCAGAAAAATCTTGGTGTAATTTATATATATATATATAAAAAGTATTCCCTATAATCCATATTTATGTCTGCCATTAACGTTGAAAAGTTTCATGGTGAGCTTAAAAAAAGAAAATAAATTCTTTGATAATTATTAATTGTATGAAGATTAAGAAGATTTTTATTTTTTGAACCATAAACATAGAGTTTGAAAAATTTTTTTTTCTCACGATTCTTGTGAAGTGTGATTTCAAAAAATGGTAATTTTGTAAAATTCGAATTTGTCACCTAGGGAAAAAGAAATTTTTTTTTACTAGATTCAATAAATTTATTATTTGAAACAGAAATTTTACATTCTTTAAGTGTTCTACACATATATAAAGCCCCGTTAGTTAACATCCCTTTTGAATTTTTTATTTTTGTTTCTTCTTTTATTATAACAGTGACAGTTATGAATACGGTTGTCGGCGTGAATCTTGTTTGCAAAATAAATTTAGATTATATTGTAATTAGTTGGTTTGTGAAATAAAAATTTGTCAAATGGTTAAAAATCTAATTTTATCAGAAAAAGAAATTAGGAAGAATAAAAAAGTGGCATTAAATGTGAAAAAATTCAAGTCAAGTAAAATTAATTTCAATCAAGTTAAATTATTTACTAAACTTTAGACACAGCATGTTACCATTCATCTTACTTTTCTTTCGTTAGATTATGAGTTAAAAATAGATTTAAAATTTTGGCAAAAAAGAGATTTTTTTTAAAAAATATTAGTATAAATTATGTCGAGATCAGATGCATGTTTCTGAATCCGGACACAGTTCTATATATATATATGTATATGTATGTATGAAAAGGTAAGGGGCAACGAGCTGTGGTGTAATGCAGTTGTATCTTGCCATTCCGCAGAGTGAAAGCCAACAACCTTGATTTAATAATAAAGGTTGCATTGCAGTCCCTAACAGAGTGGAATTGCAGCAGTAAAAATAGCTTCACATAATATGTGTATTTCCTTCTGCTTTTGTTCCTTCTTCATTTTAAGAGCATGATTCAATGCTTTTTATCATCAAATACCTTCAATAATAATTATTTTTAATTTTTGGAAAAAAATTAACAAAAAAATTTGTTTGACAATTTTTAAATAAATATTTAAAAAAATGGAATAAGAAAAATATGGAAAAAGACTAAAACTGATAAAAAAAAATGCTTTTATAAAATACTCATTGAAGATAAAAAGAATGCGAATGCTGGTATGACACTTATTAAGAATTGTAAATTTGATAGTCAGCAGAATTATATGAAAAAAAAAAAAAATGTACTTGAACTCCTCGAGGAGTTTCTTTTGTATAATCTTAATACAACTCCCAATGAAAACTAATTAGAGTCATCGTAAATAATATATACACAGTGGTGTATGTTATATACTATCTCAGTTGCCCTTCAATTGAATTATTTATAATTTTTGTTATTTTGGATGAATCTTGAGAAATGTATGTCAATGGTAATTTATAATCTTTTGATTCAATCTTACTGCATATATTATATAGAAGAAAATAATTTTAATTTTTACTGCATTATTAAAAATATTCAATTTTTTAATTTCAATATTAAATTCTAATGCAATAAAAAAAAAATTATTTTTCCTGAACAATTTATAGCTAAAAGACAAATTAATTGAAATTTCCTTCAATTTCACGCAGAAATGAATTTGAATAATCAAAAACGTGAATATTGTTTTTGAATGAAAGAGAAATTCTTTTGTTATAAATTTCCCTTAAATTATTATTTGTCTTGGGAATATTGATCTTTGCAAATATTGACATGTCTTCGAGGAATTAATTCAGTTTAAAAAAAAAAAATAAATAAATAAAAATACGAGAATTGAAATTAAAGACTGATTAAGAAGAATATTATTGTATAACGATCACGTTTTTTTTCGCATTCACGTGCGCCTCATAAGCGATTTAAAACATAAAATTTTTTTTGCTATTGCTTTTTTTTTTGTTTATAAATATACTTTCTAAATATGAATAAGTTCAAAAATTACTAATTGTTAGTAAAATCTTAGCTGAATTTTTATAAATTAGTAAAAAAATAACTAATTATTAGTAAAGTTTTGGCTGAATTTTTGCTTCAACAATTAGTACATACAAAAATAATTATTAGTTAAAAAAAACTAATTTTGCAGTCGAAAAAATAACTGAAAAAAATTTTGAAATTTAATTACAAAAGTAAAATTTATTTAACAGAAATTTTAGTTATTTTTTGACATAACTCAAAAAGTAAATTTAACTAATAATTAGTTATTTTTAACTAATTCAAATTTAAGTATAATTAAAAAAAATTTTTTTGAAATATTAGTGTTAAATCTGTAAAATAAGAATTGTTGATTTAAACGGTCACATTGTGTTTTTATTATTTATATGAATAGTTACGTAATATTTTGCAGACATAGCGCACGTGAGCAAGTAGGCGAACTATGCCTATATATTTTAGTGTCTGCTATAGGGCTAGGAATAAGTGCCGAGCCCAACATAGAGTCACTTGAGGGTGACGGCAAATGTCAAGACAGATCACTGATATATCTATATACATTGAGAACACAAAATAAGTAATTTAACATAAAAAATAATTTTTTTACCTTTTTTTTTTATAACAAAGTAAATTAATTATTAAATTAATTAAAAAATTTTAAATATGAATTTCTATTTGTTTTCGAATTAATTTAAATTACTAAATTAAATTAATTTCGTATTTATATTTATTTATATATTTATTTATTTATTATTTATTTATTATTTATTTATTATTTATTTATTATTTATTTATTATTTATTTATTATTTATTTTTTATTTATTTATTATTTATTTATATTTATTTAATTTAAAACTTAGAACGCATTTTCTTTCACCATCCACTTATTACCTAATTCTCGTTCACCTGGTAATACTCAGTATAAAACAATTTTTTTTTAAATCCTTTCTTGTTCTACTTATTCTAGTGAAGTATAAAATGAATTGCTAAAAGCGAAAACTAAAGTCTTAAATGAGTGTCGCAAATGCCCACTGACATTTTCTCATTGCGCTCTAAATACTCATGTATATATATACAAAATGAATTTGCATTTATGTATTCAAATTTGTTCATTATTTTTTTGTCTCTCTCTCTCTTTTTTTTATAAAAAAATAAAATGGAAATTCCTGAAATTTTCCTTTTACACTTTTAAATATTTCAAATTGACAACAAAACATTTTGTTGTGACACCGAAAATTTTTTGTTGCATCAACAAAATATTTTGTTGTGCTACCGAAAATTGTTTGTTGCATCAACAAAATAATTATCCCAATCGGACTTTGGTAAAACCAAAATTTTGTAATCTCAAATTTTTTTTCTCTCTGTGTACCTCAAAAAAAAGTAATTAAAATTTTATCAATATCCAACATATTTTACTTTAATTAAATAATAAAAAAAAAAAATGTACCTTCCAGGAAATTATTTTTACAAAAAAAAAATTACAACAAAAACTAGCAATTTTATTATATACGTACATTTTTTTTTTCTCTATATTATTCAGTTTTGTATACACGTGTTAAAAAGCACGTGTTCTCAGTTTGAGCAAAAGTTATAAAAAGTTATTTTATATATATATATATAAAAATATAAAATATACATACTATCATCCTAGGTTACATCAGGGGTCAACTAAAGTCACGTTAATAGTTAATGAGTCATTCACACGCTTTCAAGACACGTGAGGATCATTGATGCTTTAGTATGTAAAAACGTGCGCGTAAACGATTGTTCCGCGTTTTGTTATATAATAGTTATATATATATATATAATAATAATATCGATATTTTTTTTTGTAGTACTATTTTTTTTTCATTCCCTCATATAAATGTTTGAAAATAATCACGAGATTGTTTTACATATTCATTAAATTGAGGTAAAATATGACTTTATTGAACGCACACACTTTTAATTATTATTATTATTATTGTTTAATGAGAATGTAATATATACAAGGTAATTCTTCATGTTTATTTGTCACGAGACGGGTATTATGTAAAATGTATTATTACTAGCGAGACATTTACTGTTTTATTATTAATTGTCTCCAATTAACAAACATTTATTTTTCAGATTAATGCAATTTACATGATAAAAAACGAAAAAATTATTATAGAAATTGTTTCTTTGTGCAAATAAATGGAAAAATTATGTGAAATTTATTTTTAAGTTTATCTTGACTGCAAAATAAATAATAATTACTTTTTTTTTTTTTGTATAATTTCAAATTATTCTTGAATTATAATTAGATTTAGATAATGAATTTTTATTTAATTGTTTCAATTGCGAAAGTAATAATTTTTTTTAATAATCAGTATAATTTTTTAATTATTTTATAATTTATAGTTTGAATTTTTAAATTTATTTATTATGATATTGTCAAAAATTACATAATTATCGAAGCTAAAATTACAAAAATAATATAATTAATATTTGATAATTTTTCAATTTTTCAGAAATCAAAAAAAAAAAAAAAAAAAAAAAAATGCTAAAACATCAGAGTCGATAAAAAGAAAAATGGGCTGTTTTTCCTGCTCTGCAAAATAAATTGGGTAAGTACCCTCTTATCGTTCATTAAGTTGATTGCAACCCATTGTGTTTCTGCGCATCAAAGTAAATGACCTTTTGCAAATCCTCATATCATTTTGCAGGTCAGTAATCTTTTTTTTTTTTCTAAAGCAGAAAAAAAAATTATTATTATAATTATTTTAATCGTATTTTATTAAGAAAATTTTATTATATCTTTAAAAAAAAATCCTCACAATTATTATTAACTTTTGCGCAAGCAGTATTTCTTTTGTTTGCAAAAAAAAAAAAAAATTCTTTTTATTTTTATTCACTTTGATAGTCAGTTGTGTATTTTTACACACTCTAGATCGCAATTTATTTTAAAAGAATATTTCTTCGAATTTCTAAGCTAGTATTTTCAGCAATGTTTAAAAATATACTTTGAGCTGCTTGGATTTTTTTGAAGTTCAAGTTCAGGTACATATGTACCCTAGGTATAAAGGAAAAAAAAATGAAAAAATAATTTATAAATGAAAATTTCACTCTAAAAAATTAATTAATTAATAAATTAAGTAATTATTAATTAATAACTATAGTTAATTCTCCATAAAGGAATAATTTCCTTTTTTTTTAATTAATAATTTTTTTTAATTATTGCTTTCTGAAAATAAGTTGTTTTTTTAAATTTAGATTTTAAAAATTATGCATTTTTGTAAAAAAAAATACAATTGTTAACTATAAGACTTTTATAGTCGCGGTTAGGTAATAATAATATGACTTCAATGAGGCTGATGGTTCACTCTAATCATGTTCGTCCGGTTCTGTTAACATGATAGAAGTAATAAATCGCAAGATGAAGTCAATGAAATCATTGAGTTCATGTATTTTTAAACGAACAACAATAGTAAAGCTTCTTATTAAAAAAAAAAAAGAAAAAAAAAATTCCCTATTTTAGTTTTTTAAAAAAAAACATTTCTTTTTAAAATAAAAATTAATATAATAAGTTTTATCAATTTTTAAATAGATTTTATTTTAATATTAATTATTATTATTAAATTAATATTTTAATTATTATTAATTATTTAATAATAAGTATTGTTTAATAATATTAATTAACTATTAATAATTAATAATTTAATTATTTACTAATAAGTACTATTTAATAATATTAATTAACTATTAATAATTAATAATTAATAATTTAATTATTATTAATTATTTAATAATAAATATTATTTGTTAATTAATTACTAAAAAAATAATAAAAGGAAAAATGTCATATAAAGACGTAAGTGAATAAGAATTAGTGTACCAAGAATTCTGAATCATTATATACTTGTTTTAATTTAAATAAATTTTTTCTTTTTTTTTTTTCGCTATATTGGCCCACTGTTGCAATATATATGTTGTGTCGTAATGGTTCATAAATGGACGCACCCGGATGCACAGATACAGATGCAATTGAAATTGTATGTAGTTGGGTTGAGTATATAAAGAGAGTGAGGTGAAAAGGGGGAAGGGGGAGGGAGGGGGGTGGGGTTGAGCGAAGTAAAAATTGCGTGGGTATCAGTATCCATTTATATCAAGAATATTGTGTATGTGTTGGTATATATTTGTTGGACACACAATGAGTCTTATAATGCTAGTGAGGACCCAGGGTATGCTCTTGCATCATGTGCGACCTTGTCGGCTCTTGCGGCCGTCGAACCCCGTTCGAATTCAGGGTCAAAAAGTACGTGAGGCGACTTTAGCCGGTTTTTTTATAAGCTCCTATATATGTATATATATATATATATATATATATATATTTCACTAAAATCACACAAACAAAGAAATTATCTTCTTTTATCACACTTAATCAATCAGTTTACTTAATTTTTTTTTTTAATATTTATATTAACGTCACAAATTTTCCAATTTATATATTCAAATATTTCATTTTTATGTAAAAAATAAGTTAATTTAAAAAAAAAATTTTCTATTATCGATTGAAGTTACCGTTGAATAAATTTAATAATAATATAAATAATTAATATTAAATAAATAATTTAAGCAACCAAATTAAAATAGTTGCATTAGTCTTTTATATTAAGTTTCAAAGAAATAAATAAAAATACAATAAATAAATAAAATAAATAAATTATTTAAAAAAATGTAACATTTTTAATAAATAATAATTTTTGAAATATATAATTATTAAAATCAATAATTATTTTTCTTTATCATTTTCAATGACGTATTAAGTGAAAATTGAAAAAAAAATATATACATATATAAATAAAAAAAAAAAGTATAATAAATTTATGAAATATGTATATATATAGAGGAAATATAAAAGTGTGATGATGAAATATTTATCAATTGCTGCATAAACCCAATTTATTTTTCAATGTCATTTTTAACGAAAAACCTCTTATCATTTTATTAGTATTTTATCACGCAACTTTTAGCAAATATAAAGAGTTCATTGAACGTTTCTTTAAATAACTTTTTTTTTTTTTTCTTGTAAATTACATTCTGGCCTTTTAAATTAAAAGAAAAAAATGTGTCTTTTTTTATTATATGTAAAGTATTCTTTGAATTATTTTTTTTCTTTTTTTCTTTTTTATTAAATCATTATTAAATAATTTGAAACAAAAGAATATCTTATCGGAAAAATAATGTGTAATATTTATTATCAATCCTAAAAAGACAAGAATTACTTAATCCGAAAAAAGAATAATATTTAACAGTAAAAATTAAATATATATATATATTTAGAAGCTTTTTATCATAAAATAATAGAAATCAATTTTTATTTCCCTATTTAAATTTCGGTATATTAGTATTAATGTGACAAAAAAATTATTTCTTACAATTTTATTCAATATAGAAATATAAAAGGAATAATACTTTTTATATTCAGAAGCACATTAATTGTAATAATTATACGAGTAATTTAAATATTAAATAATAATGATGGTAATAAATATGACAAGATTTAGTGTGGAAATAAACTTTATCCAAATTACATTCAATATTTATCTATATATATATTTTGTAGTAATTTATATATTCTATGAAAAATAATTTTAATTTGCAATAAATTTGAATTAATATTGTATTTTAAATTAAAATTAAAGTTTGTGAAGTTCCAAAAAAAGTTTCTTTAAACATTTTACATTTTTAATTTTATGGTTTATTTTTGAATTTTTTGAAAACTATTTTTTTAAAAATATTTTCTAATAATTGAAATATATTTAATATATTTAGTTTTTCATTTTTGTTATATTTATTATATAATATGCCAATTATATTAATATTCAAGTTTATATTTAATATATATTTAAATTTATTAAAATGTATTAAAAATTATTGAAATTTTTTAAAAAATTTAAGTTTTGTAAATAATGAAAAATTACAAATTAAATATTTAAAATACAAATTACACGATACAAAAATTCATTGGCATCTTCTGTAAATTCATAGTTTAATGACCCGATTAAATTTATTATCAGTATAACCTTCTAAGTTTTATGTATACACAGCTTTTTTTTACAAAAAAAAAAAAAAAAAATTTATTTCCCTTCAAAAAATGTTTTTTTTTTTTTTTAAATATTTTTCAAATTAAAACTTGAAAAAAAAAATTTCTTGTGCTAAATAATAAATTTTAAATAAAATTAAAAATAATTAATTAATAAAATATTGATAAAATAAAAAAAAAAAGATATTACTTTGCTTCAAAGAAATATTTCTATATATTTTTCCTGAAAAATAAAATTTATCTTGAATCATTGTAGCTTAAGCCAAATTTAAAATTATTCTCAACATAATGTTATTCGTTTAATTTTTAAATTTTAATTAAAATTAATATCAAATTAATAATTATAATTTTGGAAAAAAAGTATTTTAATTCTATTTTTCTATATTGTAAACATAGTCTGATGTTTTAAATGTTACGATAAGTTTTTGTGATACTTAAAAAAAAAAAAAAAGTCGGAATAATCATATTTGTCCAGACTGTTGACACGTTACCAAAAAATCTGGCTTACGTCACACATGTTTACTAGATTGAAATTTTGCGAATTTTTACTGCTTTCGACCTATCGCAATTTTTTTTCCTTAGTGTCAAGATCAAGGACACAGGGATCAAAAGTGCGATTGTCAAAATATTTATACATACTCGCATATATATATTTATATATATATATATGAATCGGTATGACAAACAATTATCATTGTCATTATTTGAAATTGAAATATTTTTTTTTTTTAAAAGATGATTTAAATTGTCATTTTTTTCATTATCAAGTTTGTGCACAGTATATATATATAGTAAATGAATATATAAAATTGAAAAAGTATATAAATAGCCGGTTGTCTTTTATGAAACATCAACAACAACGATAAAAACGAACCGGTAAACAGGATAATGATACCTTCTCTATGGATACAGTGAACGGGTGCGAGAAGTGCAGTAAGCATATAAGTAATACAGTGCTAGTGCACTTACGTAATTTAGCGCTAACTAAGTGTCGTAATTTATTACCCCATAACTAATTGGATACTATATATATATATAATAATCACAAGATAAATAACTCTCACTGAAACAAACAAAAAATAATTTTTTTTTTAACTGAATAATGCATTCAACCACCTTTTCTTAAAAAAAAAATAAGAGGACTAAATTTATTTTTTAATGTAGTTGCAATAGATTACTGTTTCAATAGTAACTTAAATGGATTGTAGTTTCCATAGACAATAGCTTCAATTGACAGTAACTTGAATCAATAGTCAATTCAATGGACTCTATTATTAGTAGAATTAACGAAATAATGAATTTTTAATTTCAAAAATAATAATTTCACGTGATAACTTCAAGTGAGTCCAGTAGCTTCAATCAATAGTAAAATTATAGTAATTTCAATCAGAAGTAATCTCAAAATATAGTAATTTCAATAAATAGTCAACAGATTGTAGTTATTTATAATATAGTTTCAACCGATAGTAACTTCACTCAATAGTAACTTGAAAATATTGTAGTTTCAATCAATAGTACCTTCGAAGGATAATAGTTTCAGGAGATAACTTAAATCTAAAGTGGTAGCTTTAATCAATAGTAATTTAAAATGATTGTAGCTTCAATAACAATTAACAAAATAAATATTATAGCTTCATTCAATAGTAAATTGAGAATATTGTAGTTTCAATCAATAGTGACATCAATATATTGTAGTTTCAATCAATAGTAACATCAATATATTGTAGTTTCAATAAATAGTAACATCGATAGATTGTAGTTTTAATCAACAACAACTTAAATGTATTGTAATTTTGATCAATAGTATCTTTAAAAAGGTAGTTTCAATACATAGTAGCTTCAAAAAATTGTAGTTTTAATTAATAATAACTTCAATAGATGGTATTTTTAATTAATAGTAACTTCTATAGATTGTAGTTTTAATTAATAGTAACTTCAATAGATGGTACTTTTAATTAATAGTAACTTTAATAGATTGTAGTTTCAATTAATAGTAACTTCAATAGGTTGTAATTTCAATCAATAGTAACTTCAATAGATTGTGGTTTCAATGAATAGTAACTTCTATAGATTGTGGTTTCAATGCATAGTAACTTCTATAGATTGTAGTTTCAATTAATAATAACTTCAATAGATAGTACTTTTAATCAATAGTAACTTCAATAGATTGTAATTTCAATCAATAGTAACTTCAATACATTGTAGTTTCAATGAATAGTAACTTCAATAGATTGTAGTTTCAATGAATAGTAACTTCAATAGATTGTAGTTTCAATTAATAGTAACTTCAATAGATGGTACTTTTAATTAATAATAACTTCAATAGATGGTACTTTTAATTAATAGTAACTTCAATAGTTTGTAGTTTTAATTAATAATAACTTCAATAGATGGTACGTTTAATTAATAGTAACTTCAATAGATTGTAGTTATACTTAATAGTAACTTTAATAGATGGTAGTTTTAATTAATAGTAACTTCAATAGATTGTAGTTTTACTTAATAGTAACATCAATAGATGTTACTTTTAATTAATAGTAACTTCAATAGATAGTAGTTTTAATTAATAGTAACTTTAATAGGTTGTAATTTCAATCAAAAGTAACTTTAATAGATTGTAGTTTCAATTAATAGTAACTTCAATAGATAGTACTTTTAATTAATAGTAACTTCAATAGATTGTAATTTCAATCAATAGTAACTTCAATACATTGTAGTTTCAATGAATAGTAACTTCAATAGATTGTAGTTTCAATTAATAGTAACTTCAATAGATGGTACTTTTAATTAATAATAACTTCAATAGATGGTACTTTTAATTAATAGTAACTTCAATAGTTTGTAGTTTTAATTAATAATAACTTCAATAGATGGTACGTTTAATTAATAGTAACTTCAATAGATTGTAGTTATACTTAATAGTAACTTTAATAGATGGTAGTTTTAATTAATAGTAACTTTAATAGATGGTAGTTTTAATTAATAGTAACTTCAATAGATTGTAGTTTCAATGAATAGTAACTTCAATAGATCGTAGTTTCAATTAATAATAACTTCAATAGACTGTAGTTTCAATCAATAGTAACTTCAATAGATTGTAGTTTCAATTAATTGTATCTTCAATAGATTGTAGTTTCATACAATAACCTGATACTATTGTAATTTCAATCAATAGTGACTTAGATAAATGTAGTTTAAATAAATAGAAACATAAAAACATTGTAGTTTAAGTCAATAGTAACTTCAATAAACGTTGTTGAAAATGATAATAGTTTGAATTGATAGTAGCCAATAAAAATTGAAACTATTTTTAATAGAGCTTCAATTAATTGTGAATAAGGATTTTTGTTCTTCAATTAATTGTGAATTAATTTCTTTAATATTATTTTCAAGAATATTTGAAATAAATTTAGTTTCTTGTACTATAAAATTAAAAAAAAAAAGTTTGAAGCAACTTAAAAAAAATAGTTCGTCTCTATTTATACACGCACTTACTTTGTGTTTTCGTCTACATTACTGAGTTGGTGCGCAATACTGATGATGTAAGTATCTAAATTCGCAGACCTGACCTAACATAATGAAACGACATTTTTACAATTTTTTTTTTCTTATTTCTGTTTTTTTTATTCTTTTTCCCCTTCATTTTTTATACCAAATATTTAGTACAATAAAAGTAATTGTTTAAGTTACTACTACAATTTTCAGTCAGTACTATATTTATAGATTTTGTTTATATAGTATTGAATTTTTTTTTTGAATTTCAAAAAATTTTAATTCAATTATTATTTTATTATTATTATTGTTATTTTATTGAATCGTATCATACAGTAAAAGTTTGACATTTATAAATATATAGAAAAATTAATTTCAAATAAATTAAGACAATTACAACGACCTTTGATAAGATATCAAGTTTTGTTCTGCGGTTGTCGGACAGTGTTGATAAATTAAATTCTGAAAAATATGCAACATTGCACACGCTATTTAAGAAATTATTTTTTCCTCATAAAACGTTATATATTTTAAAAATAATATTACACTTTCCTTTTTTTTTCATTGAAATTATTAAAAAATATTCATTAGATTATTATCAGTATAGTTCAATAAAAAAAAATGTATTTTTTTATTTAAAAAAAAAATTGAAATTTCAAATGAATATATATATAATTAAAGGAAAAATATTCTAAAAATAAGACTATAAGTAAAGTAAAGTGTTTGGCAAATCTTGAATCTTTTTTTAAGCTCCTGGAATCCTGAAAAACATTCTTCTTCAAATTTAATTTTTTTTTCTTTTGCTCTTTTCCTAAAAATATTGCGTCGTTTTCGGCAATGTTTATTGAATTTTTGCACTTGCTATATAGATATATATATATTTTGCGCTTTCGTAAGTACTTTTTTGATATATTTATGTCGTCCTCGCAATCACCTCCAACAGTGTTGATTATCTTTGAAATTTTCTCTCTATCTCTCTTTCTCTATCTTAGTTACGTTCTAATTTTGTAGAACTGACCTAACCCAACGACATGGCAAATAATTTGTTATTTTTCATTTTTTCCTCAATACGTCGTTGCATTACTCATATATTTTTGCGCGCACGTTATCATACACACAAAAATCATCATTACTCTACTGCTAAATAAATATTCATCACGTCAATTTTGCAGCCAAGTATATATGAAGGTCATCAATAACGATTTATTTCATTCCCTGACCTTCTGCAACATCACACACTATTCCCCAATTTAAATTCACTTTACGTTTTAAATTGCATCTATTTCCTGTTAAGAAATAAATTATCATAATATAATTGCACTTATTAGAATTTCTTAAATCTTTCGATTGAAAATAGATTTTAAAAATTTTTTTATAGTAGTTTCAATTAAAGTATAAATTTCATTAAATAATAATAAATATAAAAAAAAGTTTTATTTTAAATAAATAAACTTTGTCGACAAAAATATTCATTAACCCATGAGAATAAGATTTCTTTTTTTTTGCGGATTTTTATATAAATAATAGCCATCTGAAAAAATAAATTTAAAAAGCATAAATGTTGATTGATTTTAACTAAAATTATATTTCGTCCTTCCACATTAAGAAATACGACTCGCGGCGAAAAATCTGAATAACCTCGGCTCGACCTGATAAACATTATATATAGTCAAATGATGTGCCTTGTATGTGATTACAGGTGGCGATGCTTATATTTACATAAAAAAGCAGAAAAAAATGAAGCCGAGAGTACAGTCGAACTTTTCATCATATACTTTGTTTACACAATTTCTTAACTCACGATTCTCGCGCGCAAAGTCTGTGTTTTCCACTTTGAAAATTTTTCTCTGAATTGCAATATGCAAAAAAATATTTCTCTTATATGCATGATTTCAATCCAGTCACTTGATAAACATAAACTTTGAACATATATTGAAAAACACGCTAGTGTCAATGACAAAAGTATGATACAAAAAATGTAAAAGATATATTTTGAATACATTTTTTTTACTAAATCTTCCAAGAAAAAAATCCTTTATTTCAAATTTGAACAAAATGCAATTTTTTTAATTTATCATAAAAAAGTTCCCAAAAAAATTCAATTTTTCTTAGGCAGACTATTTTATTGCATTTTCATGCACAACTTACACCGAAAAGTGTAGAACAAAATTGACACCCAGATCCGAGTAGAGGAAGACCGTTTTTATGAACAAAAACTGATGAAAAACCAAAAAAAATTACCAAAAAAATTCAATTTTTCTTAGGCAGAAGATTTTATTGCATATTCTTGCACAAAATACACCGAAAAGTGTAATAAAAAATTGACACCTAGATCCGAGTAGAGGAAGACCATTTTTATGACCAAAAACGCATGAAAAACCAAAAAAAATTACCAAAAAAATTGAATTTTTCTTAGGCAGAAGATTTTATTGCATATTCTTGCACAAAATACACCGAAAAGTGTAGAAAAAAATTGACACCCAGATCCGAGTAGAGGAAGACCTTTTTTATGACCAAAAACGCATCCAAAAGCATAAAAAACTTCCCAAAAAAATTCAATTTTTCTTAGGCAGAAGATTTTATTGCATATTCTTGCACAAAATACACCGAAAAGTGTAGAAAAAAATTGACACCCAGATCCGAGTAGAGGAAGACCTTTTTTATGACCAAAAACGCATCCAAAAGCATAAAAAACTTCCCAAAAAAATTCAATTTTTCTTAGGCAGAAGATTTTATTGCATATTCTTGCACAAAATACACCGAAAAGTGTAGAAAAAAATTGACTCCCAGATCCGAGTAGAGGAAGACCTTTTTTATGACCAAAAACGGATGTAAAACCAAAAAAACTTACCAAAAAAATTGAATTTTTCTTAGGCAGAAGATTTTATTGCATATTCTTACACAAAATACACCGAAAAGTGTAGAAAAAAATTGACACCCAGATCCGAGTAGAGGAAGACCTTTTTTATGACCAAAAACGTATGAAAAACCAAAAAAACTTACCAAAAAAATTGAATGTTTCTTAGGCAGAAGATTTTATTGCATATTCTTGCACAAAATACACCGAAAAGTGTAGAAAAAAATTGACACCCAGATCCGAGTAGAGGAAGACCTTTTTTATGACCAAAAACGCATCCAAAAGCATAAAAAACTTCCCAAAAAAATTCAATTTTTCTTAGGCAGAAGATTTTATTGCATATTCTTGCACAAAATACACCGAAAAGTGTAGAAAAAAATTGACTCCCAGATCCGAGTAGAGGAAGACCTTTTTTATGACCAAAAACGGATGTAAAACCAAAAAAACTTACCAAAAAAATTGAATTTTTCTTAGGCAGAAGATTTTATTGCATATTCTTACACAAAATACACCGAAAAGTGTAGAAAAAAATTGACACCCAGATCCGAGTAGAGGAAGACCTTTTTTATGACCAAAAACGTATGAAAAACCAAAAAAACTTACCAAAAAAATTGAATGTTTCTTAGGCAGAAGATTTTATTGCATATTCTTGCACAAAATACACCGAAAAGTGTAGAAAAAAATTGACACCCAGATCCGAGTAGAGGAAGACCTTTTTTATGACCAAAAACGTATGAAAAACCAAAAAAACTTACCAAAAAAATTGAATGTTTCGTAGG
Source organism: Leptopilina boulardi (assembly GCF_019393585.1). NCBI lineage: Eukaryota > Metazoa > Arthropoda > Insecta > Hymenoptera > Figitidae > Leptopilina > Leptopilina boulardi. Next base: position 471,777 of record NW_026138017.1, read on the forward strand.
CAGAAGATTTTATTGCATATTCTTGCACAAAATACACCGAAAAGTGTAATAAAAAATTGACACCCAGATCCGAGTAGAGGAAGACCATTTTTATGACCAAAAACGCATGAAAAACCAAAAAAAATTACCAAAAAAATTGAATTTTTCTTAGGCAGAAGATTTTATTGCATATTCTTGCACAAAATACACCGAAAAGTGTAGAAAAAAATTGACACCCAGATCCGAGTAGAGGAAGACCTTTTTTATGACCAAAAACGGATGTAAAACCAAAAAAACTTACCAAAAAAATTGAATTTTTCTTAGGCAGAAGATTTTATTGCATATTCTTACACAAAATACACCGAAAAGTGTAGAAAAAAATTGACACCCAGATCCGAGTAGAGGAAGACCTTTTTTATGACCAAAAACGTATGAAAAACCAAAAAAACTTACCAAAAAAATTGAATGTTTCTTAGGCAGAAGATTTTATTGCATATTCTTGCACAAAATACACCGAAAAGTGTAGAAAAAAATTGACACCCAGATCCGAGTAGAGGAAGACCTTTTTTATGACCAAAAACGGATGTAAAACCAAAAAAACTTACCAAAAAAATTGAATTTTTCTTAGGCAGAAGATTTTATTGCATATTCTTACACAAAATACACCGAAAAGTGTAGAAAAAAATTGACACCCAGATCCGAGTAGAGGAAGACCTTTTTTATGACCAAAAACGTATGAAAAACCAAAAAAACTTACCAAAAAAATTGAATGTTTCTTAGGCAGAAGATTTTATTGCATATTCTTACACAAAATACACCGAAAAGTGTAGAAAAAAATTGACACCCAGATCCGAGTAGAGGAAGACCTTTTTTATGACCAAAAACGTATGAAAAACCAAAAAAACTTACCAAAAAAATTGAATGTTTCTTAGGCAGAAGATTTTATTGCATATTCTTGCACAAAATACACCGAAAAGTGTAATAAAAAATTGACACCCAGATCCGAGTAGAGGAAGACCATTTTTATGACCAAAAACGCATGAAAAACCAAAAAAAATTACCAAAAAAATTGAATTTTTCTTAGGCAGAAGATTTTATTGCATATTCTTGCACAAAATACACCGAAAAGTGTAGAAAAAAATTGACACCCAGATCCGAGTAGAGGAAGACCTTTTTTATGACCAAAAACGCATCCAAAAGCATAAAAAACTTCCCAAAAAAATTCAATTTTTCTTAGGCAGAAGATTTTATTGCATATTCTTGCACAAAATACACCGAAAAGTGTAGAAAAAAATTGACTCCCAGATCCGAGTAGAGGAAGACCTTTTTTATGACCAAAAACGGATGTAAAACCAAAAAAACTTACCAAAAAAATTGAATTTTTCTTAGGCAGAAGATTTTATTGCATATTCTTACACAAAATACACCGAAAAGTGTAGAAAAAAATTGACACCCAGATCCGAGTAGAGGAAGACCTTTTTTATGACCAAAAACGTATGAAAAACCAAAAAAACTTACCAAAAAAATTGAATGTTTCTTAGGCAGAAGATTTTATTGCATATTCTTGCACAAAATACACCGAAAAGTGTAATAAAAAATTGACACCCAGATCCGAGTAGAGGAAGACCATTTTTATGACCAAAAACGCATGAAAAACCAAAAAAAATTACCAAAAAAATTGAATTTTTCTTAGGCAGAAGATTTTATTGCATATTCTTGCACAAAATACACCGAAAAGTGTAGAAAAAAATTGACACCCAGATCCGAGTAGAGGAAGACCTTTTTTATGACCAAAAACGCATCCAAAAGCATAAAAAACTTCCCAAAAAAATTCAATTTTTCTTAGGCAGAAGATTTTATTGCATATTCTTGCACAAAATACACCGAAAAGTGTAGAAAAAAATTGACTCCCAGATCCGAGTAGAGGAAGACCTTTTTTATGACCAAAAACGGATGTAAAACCAAAAAAACTTACCAAAAAAATTGAATTTTTCTTAGGCAGAAGATTTTATTGCATATTCTTACACAAAATACACCGAAAAGTGTAGAAAAAAATTGACACCCAGATCCGAGTAGAGGAAGACCTTTTTTATGACCAAAAACGCATCCAAAAGCATAAAAAACTTCCCAAAAAAATTCAATTTTTCTTAGGCAGAAGATTTTATTGCATATTCTTGCACAAAATACACCGAAAAGTGTAGAAAAAAATTGACACCCAGATCCGAGTAGAGGAAGACCTTTTTTATGACCAAAAACGGATGTAAAAGCATAAAAAACTTCCCAAAAAAATTCAATTTTTCTTAGGCAGAAGATTTTATTGCATATTCTTACACAAAATACACCGAAAAGTGTAGAAAAAAATTGACACCCAGATCCGAGTAGAGGAAGACCGTTTTTATGAACAAAAACTGATGAAAAACCAAAAAAAATTACCAAAAAAATTGAATTTTTCTTAGGCAGAAGATTTTATTGCATATTCTTGCACAAAATACACCGAAAAGTGTAATAAAAAATTGACACCCAGATCCGAGTAGAGGAAGACCATTTTTATGACCAAAAACGCATCCAAAAGCATAAAAAAGTTCCCAAAAAAATTCAATTTTTCTTAGGCAGACTATTTTTTAGCAAAGCAAAACTATAAGGCATTCGGCCGTGGGTCACGAAACCTTAAAAATGATCATTTTTACCTTTTTTTGCTATTTTGACAGCTTTAAACTGCCAATTTGTCAATTTTGACCCAAATCTTTTATTAGCTTCCGAAAATAGATCTAGAATGACTGTGGAGAAAATATTAAGTCACTTAATATTTGCACAGGATCTTGAACGGCCAAAAAAATGCCGTGTTCTTTATTATTATTAATTGTATTTTTCAACAAAATACAATTGTGTTATTGTTATTTTTTGTTATAATATACATTTTGACAAGTCAATTGTGCGACAAAAGAGTCGATGATTTGTTTTGCATCCAAGATGATTGCAAACTTATGACTTGATAGTTAAGATTTTTTCTTGAGGTATCGAGGCCATACAAGAGAGAGAGAGAGAGAAAAGAAGATACCTAGCCAAGGAATAAGAGTCATTACATTGATTATCTAATGTTTATTCTTCTTGATTCCAAAGCTGAAAATTATATTAATTTGTCCTTGGTTGTATAAGTGTTTTATTGGAAGAAGTGATAAAGATTCTAATATAAAATATTTTTACTTTATTCTTCATGAAAAATTAAAATTAAATATTACAATAAAAAAATAATTTTTATTTATTAAAAGTTAAATTTTTTTTTGAAATAAAAAAAATAATTCCAAATTAAAGTTAAAAGTGTCAATTTTCACGTAAACAAACACGAAAAAAAAAAATTTTTTTTTGTCTTCCGCGAAAGATATATAAAATATCATTAAATGATTATATGATATCTGAATAATCAATTAACAATAATTATTATGAATTTCTGTTGACATGTTTAATCACGTTAATGATAATGAATAAATTTTTATTTAGAGTACAAGCATATTCTCATATATATGTAATAAATATTATATATATATATATTATATTATTATTATTATTATTATCATCATCATTATTATATTGTCATGGTCGATTATAAATGCGATTAAAAATTTTATTAACATTTACAAGGCAATTTTATTTCAAGAATAACCAGAAACAAATAACGAAAATGCGATAAAATAGCAAATGTACGTGACGCGTTGGTTGATTTTCTCTTGGCCCAGTTTACTTACACGTTACAATCGCAATTTCGCCCTTGCTAAGTTATCTCGCGCAAATATACAAATGTACCATTATCGTTGATACTCGCTCCTTCTATTCCGGATTGCATTTTGAAGTCGAAGGTCTCTTCGACAGACCGGAGATTCTCACTGAGCGTTAACATATATATATATATATATTTGCGGTTGCTCCAGAAACCTACTTAACTCACAGAAGCTTGTCCCGCTATTACGTTAGGCAAAATAAAGAAAAAAAAACAAGCCAATAGTCAAAATTGACAGCATTCAATGTCAAAGTTTAATAATCCAAGCTTAGAGAACTAGAAAACTTGGGAATTTATTTTTAATACAAAGAAAAAGAAAGGATAGTTTCATAAGAAAAAAAAATGCCAATCAAATGCTGTTAAAATTACGAATAATAACAATCATAAGTAGAAATTACTAAACTGAGAATTTACATTAAGTAAAAATTACAAAACGAAGGAATTTAGTAGAAATTACCATACCAAGGAATTGCATTAAGTAGAATTTACCAAACCAAGGAATTGCATTTAGTAGAAATTATTATACGAAGGAATTACCAAAAGTAGAAATTACCATACCACGGAATTGCTTTAAGTAGAATTTACCAAACCAAGGAATTGCATTTAGTAGAAATTACCATACGAAGGAATTACCAAAAGTAGAAATTGCCATCCTAAAGAATTACCAATTGTAGAATTTACCAAACTAAGGGTTTCCGTTAAGTAGAAATTGCCAAATTAAAGAATTGTATTTAGTAGAAGTTACCTTACAAAGGAATTAACCAAAAGTAGAAATTACCAAACTAAGGGATTGTATTAAGTAGAAATTACTAAACCAAAATTTTAGTTTGTTCAATAACTACTTCAATAATCAATAGTTTTCAATTTGTTAGCTTCAATTAATAGTCATTTCAATCTATATTAATCTTAATAATTAATAGTTTACAATTTGGTAGCTCCAATTAATAGTTGTTTGAATCTACATTAATTTTAGTAATTAATAGTTTACAATTTGTTAGCTTCAATTAATTATACTTTCAATTACTGGTAATTTGAAAAAAATTGTACGAAAACAGTTTTTCTCAATCGCAGAAATTAAAAATATTCTTTAAATAGAATAAAAAGAACATCATATTTCTGAATATTTGGCATATGTTTTTGCGTTCTTTTAGGTTTAAAATGCCAAATAATTATTTACTCTTCTTGGAAGAACACAAGTTTTTCATTAAAAAAAAAAAAAAAATCTTCAAGTTTCTAACAATTTTGCATTCTGTTTAAATTTTTTTTTGATTAAAATTCTCAATAAAAATTTTTGTTGATTCTAATTAGCGTATATTTGCTGATGATACAAAGTGAAATTCAACGGAAAAATATCAATGAAATTTTAAACTTGATTCATCAGTTATTTTTTGCACTCGTCTTTATGGAATCAAATAATTTTTGAAATAAATTATATAAAAAAAAAATGTTTCTTTTCAAATATTTTTGAATTTGAAAAATTATTCTATAAACAAAGAATATTAAAATTTTTTTACACAAATAAAAATAAATTTTTGTACATTTATTTCTATTTAAAAAAAAAAACAGCATATTTCTATTTTAAAATAAAGGACATAATTTTATGGTTTAAAATAAAACGACAGAAATGTAATCTACTATCATATAATTAAATTAATTTTGAATAATAAAGACCCTATTCTGTCTTACGCATAAAGTCTATGCTTATTTATACACATTGGATGTGCACGTGGTAACAAAAACACGTGTACTTTCAACGCGAGCCCTTACATAAATAACATGTCCAAATGATTATCCAAGGAGTTTCTCTTATTAATTACTAAAAATAGTTTTGTTAAAAAAAAAAAAAAGAAAAAATTTAATTTTTTTAAAAATTAGAATTTTTATTATTTTAACATAAATTATTATTATTGATATATCTTTTTTTAATTTATCATAATTTCCATTTAAATAATAGTTTAATTTGCTTTTTTTATAGAAAGTAGATTTTTGTTATTAATTACGATTATTAGAAAATAATTACTTATTATTATTTATTTATTATTGATGAATTATTTATTAATTGATTTTATTAAGATGAAAGTTGTCACATTCACAAAATTTTAAATGTAACTGTGTAGTTGAAATGAAAAATTTTGGTTGTAACACATTATGAAAATAAATTGCATAACTTAAAAAGCATAGATGCAAAATGGGCGCAATGTAAGTACCATTGACCGCTCATTCAAGCGGGACTTGTGTATGTATATATCTATATATATATATATGAATATATATATATGTAGAGAGGCGTATATAGGCGTTATGTGGGAAATAATTTACCGTTAGGTTTACGCATCGCTAGACAGACGAGAATTATTTTTGTGGAGCTATCGTGTGTACCGTATTAGACCTTAACCGCTTGACCCGCATTAACAAATTTTCAAGTATGAAAGCATGACAATTATCTTCAATCACACATGCATACACCACTACTACAATATCTTCCGTTTTTTTTAATTCTTTACTTCAATGTATATGACAAATGGTTTCATATCCCTCATATAGTACCGTTTCTCATTTAAAACAAAATTTCAAATTCTGCAATATTTGCAAATAAATTAAAATTGTACACTGAAAAGAATTTTCAAACAGAAAATAAGTTTCACTGGAATATCGATATATTTCACTAAAACAGGTAAAGTTTTCCCTATTCTAGAAAAACATATCGCTGTTCTAGATAAAGATTTTTGTACCTTTAATTAATTGTTTGTTTAATTTTGACCAAATTAAAGTTACTATGGTCCCAGTTACTTTGGTACCAGTTACTTTAGTACCATTTAGTTACTATGGTACTAGTATCTTTGGTACTAGTTACCATGGTACTAGTTACTATGGTACTAGTTACTATGGTACTAGTTACTATGGTCCCAGTTACTATGGTCCCAGTTACTTTGGTACCAGTTACTTCGGTACCAGTTACTTTAGTACCATTTAGTTACTATGGTACTAGTATCTTTGGTACTAGTTACTATGGTACCAGTTACTTTAGTACCATTTAGTTACTATGGTACTAGTATCTTTGGTACTAGTTACTATGGTACTAGTTACTATGGTACTAGTTACTATGGTCCCAGTTACTTTGGTACCAGTTACTTCGGTACCAGTTACTTTGGTACCAGTTACTTTAGTACCATTTAGTTACTATGGTACTAGTATCTTTGGTACTAGTTACTATGGTACCAGTTACTTTAGTACCATTTAGTTACTATGGTACTAGTATCTTTGGTACTAGTTACTATGGTCCCAGTTACTTTGGTACCAGTTACTTCGGCACCAGTTACTTTGGTACCAGTTACTTTAGTACCATTTAGTTACTATGGTACTAGTATCTTTGGTACTAGTTACTATGGTACCAGTTACTTTAGTACCATTTAGTTACTATGGTACTAGTATCTTTGGTACTAGTTACTATGGTACTAGTTACTATGGTACTAGTTACTATGGTACCAGTTACTATGGTACCAGTTACTTTAGTACCATTTAGTTACTATAGTACCAGTAACTTTGGTACCGGTTACTATGGTACAAGTAATTTTGGTACCAGTTACTTTAGAACCATTTAGTTACTGTGGTACCAGTTAGTTACTATGGCAGCAGTTACTATGGCAACCGTATCCATAGCAACAAAAATAAATTTCACTGGAATATCGATATATTTCACTAAAACAGGTAAAGTTTTCCCTATTCTAGAGAAACATATCGCTGTTCTAGATAAAGATTTTTATACCTTTAATTAATTATTTGTTTAATTTTGCCCAAATGGAAAAAAATGAAAATGATTTTTTTTTAAATTAGTTATTAAAAAAAATCAATATTCATGCAATTTAATTGTATACATATATATATATATATATATTATTTTACACATGTACAGTAAATCTTGAAAAGAAAAGAAATCTCATATCCTTAACAGCTCCATAAATCAAAGGAAGCATGTAATTTCACTTCACCTGCTGTATTATTTTCCTGCTATAAAGTACAAGAATTAGTACATTAAACAATAATTAGAATAAATAATTAACGATGGTGAAGAGGTCTTTGAAGAAAAAAAAAAAAAGAATGAGATACTTTATAAAGTCAATAGACTGTTGGCACTTTTTTTTGTAATGGCTTCATTCAATTTTTATGATGATATATGGTAATTTGTTTTATTATTACGAAACATATATTACAATATATATATATTGTTGGATAAGGAGGAACAATAACATTTTCTATTTGTCTTCCTTCTCACAATACTATTTCTCGGTCATTTTTAATTTTATATATATATATATATATATATGATATTGTATTATTGTTTCTGTTATCATTATATTGTTTCTACTTATTATAATTTTCAAAAAATTTTGTCATTTGAAGCTACAATTTATTGAAATTAAAAAAGTTTATTATTTTTATTGAAGTTAATGTGGATTGAAACTACTATTTATTGAAGCTAACAAATTGTAAACTACTAATTATTGAAGCTACCAAATTTCAAACTACTAATAATTATTAAAGCTAATGTAGATTGAAATTATTATTAATTGAAGCTAACAATGATAAAATATCAATTTTTTTGCAACCACAATTTTTTTTTTGATTATATATAGTATATAATTAAATACTTTATCAAAAGTTCTTGGAAAGTATTTTTTCTCTCTCTTTTTTTTTCTCCGTATGAGAATGTATTAAATACATTTTTGCTGGAATAAGATTTCATCCCCTTGATGAAACCTGGCAAAGATGCTTTTGCAAACGAGTTAAAAATAACTCACCCCATGGAGGAAGTGCCATTCCGTCTTGTTGACGGTACAGATGGAGTCATGTTGCTATGAAAAGTGACGTGGGTGATATGTAAGAGCTACAAATTTTTTAAAGAGGGGGGCAAAGAGTCTGATATGCGGAAAATGTACAATCTTCTTTTTTTTATGCTTGAGAGCATATTTTCCACATATAGATATTTATAAATATTATATATTTATATATTAAAGAAATTGATAAATTACACGCACACTTGAATGATCAAAGCAAAAAAGGAATTTTTAAAATAATCATTTTTTTTTTCACCAATTTATTGTTTCGTTTTACTTTTTTTAATATTTATTTATTTTTCTCTCTAGTAATTAATAATTTATTTATTGAAAATAAAATAAATTATACATTATTTAAATAATAGTTTTTTTTCTCGATAATTTTCTAAAAAATTATAATTTTATTGAAAATTAAAATTATAACGTGTTAAATAGTCAATTATATATACATTGTACGATTTTGTACATTGAACTTTGTAATATTTAGATAAAGTAAAATAGAGAAACATTATTTATTACTCCTACACTAAATTTATAGGGTGATCGTGCTCCGAATTCATTTTCATAACTTTGATTCTTAAAAGAAAACAATTTTATATATAGAGTACCAAGGAATTACTGATTTTAAACACATTATTTAATATATTATAAAAAAAAAAAAATTTTTTTTAGATATACGTGTGAGTCGTATTTTCTCAGGATTGGTACGTGTTTAAGATTGAATCTGAATTACGTCAATGTGCACATTGCATAATGATTTGCAATGTAGCACAACTTGGAATATCATGCACTTTGCACACCCTTCTATATGTACACTTTATTGCAGATTCTTTTTAAAACGGGGCCATCGACTCTTGTACGCGTGATTATATATGTTTACTAGTCTTATACTTTGCAATTCACTATATAGTTTATATATATATATATATATATATATATATATATATATATATTTATACAAACATTTCCCTCCATCTTTTGAAAAAATTAGGAGTGTCAAATTTGGAAAAAATTCACTCTACATTAAATTATAAAATTGATCGAATTTCATAGGTCCGAGATGAAAATTAATTTTTAGGGTTTCGTGGCACAGGCAACTGATACCATAGCAACCGTTTCCGTAGCAACAGTTTCCATGACAACCGTTTCCATAGCAACTGTTTCCATAGCAACCGTTTCTATGGCAACAGTTACTATGGCAACAGTTACTATGGTACCAGTTACTTTGGTACCAGTTACTTTAGTGCCATTTAGTTACTATGGTACCACTTACTTTAGAACCATTTAATTACTGTGGTACCAGTTACTTTGGTACAAGTTACATTGGTACCAGTTACTTTAGTACCATTTAGTTACTATGGTACTAGTAACTGTGGTACCAGTTACTATGGTACTAGTTACTATGGTACCAGTTACTTTGGTACCAGTTACTTTGGCAACAGTTACTATGGCAACAGTTACTATGGTACTAGTAACTTTGGTACCAGTTACTATGGTACTAGTTACTACGGTACTTTGGTACCTTTTAGTTACTTTGGTACCAGTTACTATGGCACCAGTTACTATGGCACCAGTTACTATGGTACCAGTTACTTTGGTACCAGTTACTTTAGTACCATTTAGTTACTATGGTACTAGTAACTTTGGTACCAGTTACTATGGTACTAGTTACTACGGTACCAGTTAATTTGGTACCTTTTAGTTACTTTGGTACCAGTTACTATGGCACCAGTTACTATGATACCAGTTACTTTGGTACCAGTTAATTTAGTGCCATTTAGTTACTATGGTACCACTTAATTTAGTACCATTTAATTACTATGGTACCAGTTACTATGGTACCAGTTACTTTGGTACAAGTTACATTGGTACCAGTTACTTTAGTACCATTTAGTTACTATGGCACTAGTAACTGTGGTACCAGTTACTATGGTACTAGTTACTATGGTACCAGTTACTTTGGTAATTTTTAGTTACTATGGTACCAGTAACTGTGTTACCAGTTTCTATGGTAACAGTTACTATGGTACCAGTTACTTTGGTACCAGTTACTTTGGTAATTTTTAGTTACTATGGTACCAGTAACTTTGTTACCAGTTTCTATGGTAACAGTTACTATGGTACCAGTTACTTTGGTACCAGTTACTTTGGTAATTTTTAGTTACTATGGTACCAGTAACTTTGTTACCAGTTACTTTGGTACCAGTTACTTTGGTACCAGTTACTTTGGTAATTTTTAGTTACTATGGTACCAGTAACTTTGTTACCAGTTACTTTGGTACCAGTTACTTTGGTACCAGTTACTTTGGTACCAGTTACTTTGGTACCAGTTACTTTGGTAATTTTTAGTTACTATGGTACCAGTAACTGTGTTACCAGTTTCTATGGTAACAGTTACTATGGTACCAGTTACTTTGGTACCAGTTACTTTGGTAATTTTTAGTTACTATGGTACCAGTAACTTTGTTACCAGTTTCTATGGTAACAGTTACTATGGTACCAGTTACTTTGGTACCAGTTACTTTGGTAATTTTTAGTTACTATGGTACCAGTAACTTTGTTACCAGTTACTTTGGTACCAGTTACTTTGGTACCAGTTACTTTGGTAATTTTTAGTTACTATGGTACCAGTAACTTTGTTACCAGTTACTTTGGTACCAGTTACTTTGGTACCAGTTACTTTGGTACCAGTTACTTTGGTACCATTTAGTTACTATGGTACAAGTAATTTTGGTACCAGTTACTTCAGAACCATTTAGTTACTATGGTACCAGTTAGTTACTATGGCAGCAGTTACTATGGCAACCATATCCATAGCAACCGTTACCATGGTAGTAAACGTTACCTTAGCAGGCCACGAAACCCTGCATATAATGGAGTTACAAAAATATTTTAATTCGCAATGAAAAATTATATAAACGAAGTATAATAAAACGTAGTATTAATAGCTTTTGAAATGTTGTTAATATTTTTTAGCTTAGAATTTGTTGCAAAACATGAGGTGGAAAAAGAAATGTTGAAAACGAGACTCATTAATATGAGAATTAGAATTAGGTTTACGAGTCTATACTAATAAACTGGGTATAATTTAAAATTCATTTGTTCGAAATTAATAGAGAGATTGTCAATATATATATATATAAAGAAAAAAAATGACTCGAGCGCAATTTAAGTAGGCTGAGAATTAAAATGTTAAATATCAGAGAGAACCGGTCACGTGCACGCGTACAACGTGCCGAGTGCTCTCTTGGGTTCATGGCCTACCTCTATACCTTGCCACTTCAACTAGAAGTTGTGACATAATAGACCATTTACGAATGCCAGTTTGCACTAATAGATCGCGCGCGCACATAATATATATATATATATATATAGGTATATTGATTATAAATTGAAAACTATTGGGTGGAGATTGCAATTTATAGTTTTATCAATTTTTTTTCGAATTGAAGCTACAATAAATAAATTAAAAAAAGAAATAAAAAAAATAAATTTTGAAGGCAATTTTTGGTAATATATCGTATACCATTTATATTAATCTCTGGACCAATTATTGAAAAGGGGTTCTTTCAACTGATGCTTGTTGGTGACGCAAGATCCTTTATATGAAAGGGAGTAAAAAAAAAAAGGAGGAGAACCCTAGTCACATGTTTTTGAAGACTACTGATTAATTCGATATTCACGTGCATGAACATACATTCGTTAAGTTAGTCTATAGTTTATATAGTCTGAAAAAAACATTCTTTTTTTTTGAATAATATAAAATTTTAATTTTGTTTAATTATTTTATTTAATAAAAATTTTCTTTTTCTCTCAAAAAAAATTTACTACAGACACAGTACTGGGACCAGCAATGCGCCAGTAATGGTACTATACTGGTACTAGTAGTCAATTTTTGATAGGGAATATATAAAATCTGTAATTAATTTTTTTTTTATCTATTTATTAACAAAAATACTATAAAATAATTTTATGATTTGCATCCAATAGATATATATAATAGTCACTTTTGTTACAATATATAAATTGTTGCATCATATAAAACCTATTGTGTGAAACACTCGTTGAAATTATGCAATTTAACTCCGTACCCTTTAACGAGAGTTCAATAATATTGTTGCACTCAAATGGCAGTATTTCCTTTACATCATTGGCGTATAAAGTAAAATTTATAATATTTTATATATATATATATATAGACGCAAAAATGATAAAGTCATTATTGCACTGATTAATTACCTTGAGGAATCACATTATATTTTAATTTTGTAATTTAAAACGCAAGCACGTCACTATATATTCTTTATCAAATACCTTGTAACAAGTGATGTCGACGTCAAAACATATAAATGAGATAATTAAATAGAAGAATTAATGCCAATTTTTCTAAATTTATTTCAATTATTCAGTTTTCAAATATTTTCATTTTTTTACCATATATATATAATATTTAAATATAAACTTTAGATAAAAAGAAAATTAAATTAAATATTAACTATAAAACAATTGAAATTTAATTGAAAAAAAATCCTTAGCAACCATTGCCTAAGGAAAAAAAAGTTATAAAAATACAATAAATAATATTAAATAACGATTAAATATTTTTTTTTTCGAAGCTATAAAAATACAATAAATAATATATAGATATATATATATATATATGGAATGATGAAAGAGTGAGTGCAAGTCTTGAAAATGAAAAACGAGTTTAGAAACTGTAAAGTCCCTTCATACCAATCTCTTGGGTAACCAATTCTGGGTTATTATATTCTGCATGCCTGCACAGTGGTCACATTGTTAGGTGATGCCAATGTTATTGTTGTTAAATGTTGCTCACACGTGTGTCGCTGATCGAAAGGTCCAACAATATATGATGCAATATATGACTGCACCTAAACCTTCATTCACTTTGTATTACACAAACTCTATAGCTCTTTTATATATATATATATATCTCTGGTGTATATACACTATATTATGCACAATTACATGACATAACTCGAAACATTGCACTCACGTGCAAATAAGAAACGTGCGATCTTGTAAAACTATTTTAAATTATTATATATTATAATGAAAAAAAATTTATTTGATTTGGATAATTGACTGTTATCAAATAAATATTTATATCAAATAATTACTATTTAGAATGATATTTGTTTTAAATATAAAAATTATTGTTTTAAACACAATTTATTTAATTCAATTATTTGATTTCGAAAATTATTTGTATTTATTAATTCAAAAATTAATTTTTATTTCAATAATTCGTTCTTATTTTAAGAGTAAATATTTTATTCTAACTTTATGAATAAAATACATGGAAAATATTTTTAAATAGTTGCTAAGAAGATATTTTTATATATTAATTTTTTTTTTTTTTTAAATTTAGAATTACGTTTTTTTGAAAAAAAATTATCTATATTGAAGCTACATATGTACTACATTAAATAGGTCAAATAAATTATGGACTGGCAATTAAAAAAAAAATAAACTTAATCACCTCATATATAAATAAAAAAAAAAAATTAAGCTATTTTAAAATGATCTAAATTGTCGAAAATATATAAATTTCTTTTTTTAATGTAAGATATCGCGAAATTGGTACTCTTTCTTTTTAAATTGTATCAAAAATTATTATACGTGAAACTAGGCCAATCTTCTAAAATACAGATAAGATTTATTACATGTTATTTAAAAAAAATATTGGTCTTTTGTAATTCGAACATAAATGTTTTACGGTTTTTAATAAAGATTATATAATTATCTTTATATACACAAATTTTGCGAAATTCTCTAATTCCCTCGTAAATTGTTGATAAATTTTTTTTTTTTTTTTAATCATTATATTGAAATATTGTTTTACGCAAACACAATTGCAATATATATATATTTTTTTTAATTTATACGTATAAAAATATTTTCTACATAAATTTTTTATTACAATAATTTAGTCTTCATTAGTAATTCAATTAACATTATTATTAAAATTTAATTAAAATATCTTATTTTATTATTTTATAATAATAAAATAATTATTGTTTTTATAAAAATACGCTTTTTGTATATTATTTAATTAGAAATAGGAAATTACTTTAAAATTAATTAAGCTACTAATTAAAAATTTCGAATTTAACTTCACAATAAAGATTTTGTATTTATTGAAAATTATGTTAATGAAGCATTTGTAAAACAATGCTTACTGTAAAGTATTCTCTTTTATTTTTAAAGTGAATACCGTCTCCATCTAACGAGAATTTTTGGAACACGAGCAAGTCATTTTTTGATCAACAGGTACAACAACTTTTTTTTTTATCAAATATATTCAGACTCGATATTTAAATAATTAATTAAATTATTAATCAGTTATAATTGTTTAATAATTAATTGTAAATTATAATTACAATTTTAATTCGATTTAGAAAAATTAAGTTAAATGTCGTATTAATTAATTAATTAAAAGAATTCTAATTTTTCTAAACATAATTAAAAATTATAAATGAAAAAAGTTGTAAAAATTAGATAAAAATTAATTTAAATATTTTAAGGAAGAATAAATTAATAATTAAATATTTATAAAGCTGTATATAAAAAATTGTGGAAAAAAAATTTATATGAACATTGATAAAAAATCTAAGATTTCAAAAATGAGGTTGCTCTTAATCTATAATTAATGTTAAAACTTGGTTATATTACGAAATAATGAAGGGGGAAACGAGTAACACATAATTTTAATTTATTCCAGGAACATAAAATCTTTAAAATGAGTGTTTAGCAAAATTTATTCTGGGTCACCATATAACTGAATTAATATACTCGAAAAAAAAAATTTTATTGACTAATTCTTTAACAAGAATTCTTTTATTGAAAAAAAAATTATTTTTATTATTGAAATTCTCTTCCATTTTTAATTATTTCATTGACAATATCATTTTTATTAAAATTTATTTGAAAATAAATAATTTAAATCAACTATATAAATTTATTACCATACAGTTTATTTATTTATTTATTTAAGTACACGGGTTTTAAAAGAACCCTTGAAATATAAAAATATAAAAGATATAATGAAAAAATTAACGCACCAAAGCACTCTCTTACAACAAATTGTCATTCTTTTGTGCGGTGAATAGGAAAAATTTTAAATTTGTTTTGAAAGAAATCAAAGAGATACAGTTAATCAAACTTTTGGTTGAATCAATAAAAATTTTATATAGTTCAATTAAATTCTTATTCTTTGTTCGAAAAATTTATTAAAATAAAGCCGATCGTTTATTTCGAAAAAATATTTGTTTGAAGATATTTACTTGATTCAAACAAATTATTTTATTAAAATAAATTTTTATTTGAACCTAATAAATATATATATATATATTTGAATCAAACAAATTTTGTTTGAAATAAAAAAAAATTTAATACAAAAAACATAAATTTGGCTCAAAAAAAACGTTTGTCTAAATTAAATGAATAAAAAATATTATAAGTAAATAAAATTATAAAATTTTCTTGAAATTAGTAATTATTGGTTGAAAAAACAAATAATATTGATCGCATATTCTGTGGATTTTAATTATCATTAAGAAATGCATATTTCAAAAGCTTGAACAAATGACCAATCAATTTTTATTTACTAAGTACTCAAAATATATAGGTGTAGATATATTAGAAGGGTTGTATTATAAGATTGACCACAAAGGCGCAGACGCCATGACCGATGACCACATTGTGTAGTCCTTTCCCTATAGAACTAACTTACAACCCCCCAACTTCACATAGAACTCGAAAATTTAACATCCCCATATTTTCCTTCTAGTGACCGGCAAAGCCGTCGTATTATATCCAGGTGTATATTTGTAAAAAAAAAAATAATAATTTTTAACATTTGCAAAAATTCTTTTTTGTAATCTATCATAAAAAAATTAAATTTTTAAAATTCAACCGTTTTTTTTTTTAAATAAAAGTAAATTTGATAAGTAAATAAAAATTAAGTCACGAAACTCTGTTCATGCTCAGTTGGGTGAGTAAACTTTAAAAAAATATATTTTACAATTTTTGTATTTATTTTATTATTTATATATTTTATTTTTTTATATGTATTAATAAAAAAAATTTTATTTATTATATTTATTTATTACATATGTATTTATTTTTTGTTTTCTTATTAAATAACTTTATAATTTAATTATAAAAATTAATTAATAATTAAATATTATTATTAATTTTCAATAATTGTATTATTTATTAACGTAAAATAAGAACAAATTATTTTTTTTTTTTTAATAAGAAAAAAAAATATAAATAATTTTTTAAATTATTAAAAATTTTATTTAACGAAGAAATTTAAGCTTAAAATAATAATCAAAAGAAAAGAATTTTAAAACAAATTTTTTGTTTGGAAAAGTATTTTTACAATCTCTTAATTTTAGTCACGAGAAGAAATTGATTAAATTTTCACTAGTATAAAAAGCAACAGGAGTCATGTAATAGAAAGAATGTTTGATCACATCAACTTGTACTAGCATGAGTGCTAAAGTCAATGTTATATTTTACTAAAGTACAAATAAATTAAACAATTATTATTTCAATTATTAAAACGAATTTAAAAATTTTAATCAATTCAATATATTGATTAAATTTTTGATTAGTGGCTGACTTATTTAATGTACTGGAGTTTACTAATTATTAAAATTTAATTAATCCACTAATTAGATGGATTAAATAACTTATTATTAATTATAATTAGTTAGTTAATTAGTTATAATTACTTAATTAATTAATTACTCAATTAATTACTTGTTTAATTAAGACATTAATACAGAAAATTAATTAAAATTGAAATAAAAAATATTAATCAATAATTACTAATTGAAAATAATGAAAATAATAACATAATTTTAATTTCTTCGTAAATTTCTTTTGGAAATATTTAACCATGTAACAGTATAGTTGACTTTGAGCTAAATTTATCAGCTATTAAAATATTAATGAAAAAAAAAAGAAATCAATAAGTTAACTATATAAAATCTAAAGTTTCCATTTAATCGTTAGTAAACTATTAAAGTCTTCGGTACACGAATCTTTTTTTTTCTCTCTAAAAAGTACAATAATGTGCTTAAAAAAAAGAAATTTAAAAAAATTTTCAAAACAAAAATTATTAAATTAATAACAAATATTATTATATGAGTAAATAATTAATTTTTTTCGACAATTCTGAATTTTTCCTTTTAATTTTTCATGAATATAAGAAAGAAAGAAAAATAAAATTTAAATGTTAAGAAAATTACAAAGCCTTTTTCGATGTGATACAATATGTGTGAATTTTCAAAATGTAGCCATGGAGAAGGCAGAATCATCGATAGATGGAAGTGTTGCCGATCTTGAGGATCGAGATCCAAATAATTTAAATCAACATATTCAGGTATATTTGAAATATGCATAGTTGATTTGAGGAAATTATTTATTTATTGTAATTATCATAATAATTCTAATATTACTATAATAATTATAATAATAATTAAAACGATTTAAATAATTATAATAAATTTTCCGTTATCTTTATTAAAATCCAACTTGAAATTCTAAAAAAAAAAATAACTCTTTCCTTCGAATTTATTTTAAAAATCAATTCTAGCAATTTTTGTTTGTTTGAAAAAAAAAAATCTTACTCAAAGTACCTGTTTGTTTGTTTGAAAAAAAAGAGACAATATGTGAATAGTTCTCTTAAATTATTTTACCAGGAAGCAATCATATTTTGTACTTTTTATTTTTTTCTTCATGGCAATTTTTTTTTCTCATTGAAAATAATTGTTATTGATTTCACTTTACTTTTATTTTCTGAAAATGTCACAGAACATAGATTACAAATAGATATTATAATCCCTTATGAAAATTCCTTATAAGAAAATAATGTTAAAGCTTAAATGTTTTCAGTATAATGTTTTTTCTATAATATTTTCGCAATTATATAGGTAATTTTTTTATAAGAAATTCATTATAAAATTTTTTTTCTCAAATAATTATAAAAATATAATTATTAGAGACTCTGTAATGAAATCATTACAATTTTATAATTATGAAAATGTAATTATAGAAAATAAAATTTTTTACATGCAAAAATTAAAATATTATAAAATTAAAATTATAATAATTTAATTTAATTTTTTTTAATTTTTTATAATTTTATAATGAATTTCTTATAAAAAATTACCTATAATCGCGAAAATATTATAGAAAAAACATTATACTGAAAACATTTCGGCTTTAACATTATTTTCTTATAAGGAATTTTCATAAGGGATTGACCACTGTATACAGAAGGGATGATGATTTATTATTATCAATTAGAAAAATTTACTTTAAGGTAACGTGGGACGATATAATCGGAGAGCCTGAAGGAATTCGAAGTCCAGAATGTGCTTGGAGATTAAGTGGTCATTGTTTTCGATTATCACGAGGCTTTTGGTATATTCTTTTGTCTGTACTAATTGCTCCTTTGGTTGCCCTTTGCCTTGGTATCACCTTTGCGTGTCTAACATTCACGGTAAGACACACATTGTTCATATATATATATATATATAAATTAAACAATTTTCTCTCAAAATCAATATAATATTATATGTTAGACCTTCAATTTTTCTTTTATTGATACATTTTCAATTCAATAAAAATTCTGATGATGGAAAATTACTGTTCATAAAAAAAAATAGGTCAAAATAACTAATAATTAAATTAAATTTTTTATTTATAATAATTAATTAATTTTGAATTAATAATTAATTAGTAACTAATTAATTATTAGTAATTTATTTATTTTTTATTTATTAATTAATTAGTAACTAATTAATTATTAGTAATTTATTTATTTTTTATTTATTAATTAATTAGTAACTAATTAATTATTAGGAAAATAAATAATTTGTCATTAAAGGTATTAAAGAAAAAAATTTTTTAAATTTAAATAATTTTTACATTTTACAGCAAGTTTGGTGCTGCGTTCCTTGTGTTAGAATTTTTCGAATAATCTTTACACCGATAAGAGTCTTCATTACAATAATAATTCAAGCAATATTGCGTCCAATTTTTGAGGCGATTGGATATTTATTTTCTAATATAAGAATATTCAATCAAAAACTTCCTGATGGACCTGATCGCAAAGATGATATGCTTTTAATTTGAAATTATTTATTTATTTATTTATTTCATGTGCCTTTTCTCTCTGAAATCGAATTAGTTTGAATTTCGAATTTTCTATTATTATTATTTTTGTTATTATAATAATTTCCAAAAAAAAAAATTATCTTTTATAAAAACAAAAATTGTCAATAAAAACTAATTCGAATTTTAGAGGATCTATTATAAAAACACCAAAATAACTTCCATAGATTTTTTTTTTTTATATAAATTAAGAATAAAATTCGAATTGTATATATTATCATTATTATTGTGAATTATTATTATTTTTTTCGATAATATATGATTCATTATATAAGTATTATAATGACAATTGAAATATAAAGTTATTATAAATTATCGCATTGAAAACGTATTAAAGAAGAAACGATTAAGAAATTTGCATATTTTATACAAAATTGCAATGCATTGCAAATTCTTTTTTATTCTTTGAATTCTTATATAGAGAGCATTGAAATTTTTTATTACAGTTTACGAAAAAAAAATTGATTGGAAAAAAATGAAATACATAATTAATTATTATAAATAATTATAAAAATAAATAATTATTATTAATCGTTTTATTATTATTTTTTTATTAAATAAATTTTTTTTTTAATTCACTAATTTAACTATTTTTAATCGAATTTTTATTTTCTTATTCGCAATAAAAAGAAAATTAAATTATATAAAAATTAATTGTACAATATTCCTTTAATTCTGATATTGTCCTGTGAAATATTATTTACAAAATATTTTTATTTATAAAATATAATAATACTCATTCTGAGATTCCTTCTGATTTATAGTATTCATGGAAAACATTTTATAACATATATACCTATATAATAATTATTGAATAAAATTGAAAAGAAATGAATTTCACCTGAAATTCAAGAGTGCAATTTTATATTTAAATTCTTATAATTAATTTTTTTTTTAAATACAATCAGCAATTGTTGTACACATTGATTGCGAAAGAAGAAGAAAAAAAAAGAAATTCTCCCCCTCAATAATAAACACCAGGTTCTTTTTAAATACAATTTTATTGCACGTCAAGACATCAGTTAACTTTGTGATCTCGTGAACGATTTTTAATTAAGTTTTTTTTTTTTTTTTTAAAGAAAAAGGAATTTAATTTTTAAGAAAACATGAAGATTTTAATTTTGACTCTTTTGGGACTTGCTCTCACGGAATCAGCTGCAGTGCCAAAAAATGTAATTGAAAAAAATGATAAATTTGAAAATAAAATTAATAATGGTGAAATAATTGACAAGACAAAACGAGAAATTAAAAAACAAGAATTATTAACAAAAATTGATAGTGATAATTTAAAATTTGATGGAAATAATTTGGAATCAGTTGAACGTGAGAAGAAAGAATGTCAATTTATAAAAGGAGCAACAACACCACCAACGAGAATTTGTGTTCAATTTAATGGACCAGCAGCGACAATGTATATTTGTGATGGCAATGACAATTCTCCTAATTCTTTAAATTCTCCATCATCATATTATATTGATCCTTCATCATCTTCTTCTTCTCCTTCATATTCATATAATCCATTATCTCTTTACGGTACATTACCACAATCTCCAAATCCTATACAATATCTTACATCTCCTTATTCTAATCTCTATTCTCAAAAACAACAAATATCTTACTATCCATCGATTCAGGAAACACCAGGAAATTATATTATTCGTCCTTCATATCGTTTCCCTGGAAATTATTTACCTGTAGATGAAACCTCTAAAAATGGATGGTGTCCATGTCCAGATAATTCAATTTCCAATCTTATTGGTTCATATTATAGAACAGGCAATTCAGAAACGGTGAGTGATACTTAGAATTTAAAAATTTTATTTTTCCCAATAAACAAAAATTTATCGTTAGCTATATTGTGAACTAAATTTTTAATCTTGAATTTTGTTTAATCAGAATAAAATTTTGGGATTTTTTTTTTTTTTTAAAGAAAAAGGAAATTTTGCTTACAGGAACCATTAGCGACACGAACAGAATCATTAAACATTGAAACATCATCGCCTGTAGAAACAGAAAATACAGCATTATCCGGTATATCATCATCTGCAAGAACAGTTGTTTTGCCTTCACAAAATTACAGATTATTGTCAACAAAACCAACTATTATTGGTCTTTCACCATCGAATATTGGCACAACAACGGATTTTTCAAGAAATTCACCAACAATTACAATTAAACCAATTGAAATTGCAACGGGAACACCGCAAATTACTAGTAGACAATACATTCAACCACAACAACAACAACAACAACAACAACAGCAGCAAAATCAATATCGTCTTTTAAATAATTTTCGTACGGCAACAATTCAAGCTCCAGCAACACGAGTTTACAGAGAACTCGATGAAATAAACAATGACAATGAATCATTAATACAAAATTCATCACAATTATTGACGATCAAAAATCAACAAAAAAGATCATCATCGAATCAACAAAAAACTATGGAAAATAAAAAAAAATAATTCTGATGCAATGATGGAAAAATTATCTCACAAAAACAATGTAATTATTTCTTAAACATATAATTTTTAATTGCAAAAAAAAAAATATTCTTTATTCAATAATTATTTAGGTATATATTTATTTTTGTGCTCATTTGTTTCAATGTGTATAATTAAAAAAAATATTTTGATAATGAAATTTGTATAAAAAATGTCAATATTATGAAACAAGTATACAAAGTCTTTAATTTGTATAAAGAAAATACATGTTTTCAATTATTTTAATAACTTGATTTTTAATTGAAATTATAAATTACATTATTTTTTGTTAATGCAAATGAAAAATTTTAATATTTTTAAATTTTAGTTGAGGTATAAAAAAAATTTTTGCTAAACAAAACTAAAATTTTGAATGTTTCTAATTATTTTATATTTAAAAAATAAATAATTTTTTGAAAAAAAAAAAGAAAAATTCAATTTTTCAATCAATTTTTAAAAAATCATCATTTTTCTTTTTGAATCGTCAATTGAATTCAAAATTCATTGCAAATTCGTCATTCTCGCGCCATCTATAAAGTTTATTTCCAAACCGCTTTGCTCAATTTGTCCGCAAATGATAATTTATCGACTTTAGTCATGGTTCCTAAATAAATATTTTAATGAATAATATTTATTATTATAAAATAATATATTATTAAATAATATTTTAATAAATAATATTTATCATTATAAAATAATATGTTATTAAATAATATTTTAATAAATAATATTTATCATTATAAAATAATATATTATTAAATAATAATTGTTTTTATTTATGTTAATTAATTAATTAATTTTTAAAAATATTTAACAAAATTTTTCATTTTACTTTTAAAAAATGATTTATTTATTCAATATACGAAAGTAAAAATATCCCACTTGTACATATCGTACAAATAAAATAAATATTGAAAAATTTTTTGTGACGTAATTTGATTAAATTCAAATTTTCCGCCAATTTTCTAATCACGTGGTCGCACAAAAACAGACGCGCACGCATATCATTTTATCACCCAGAATAATTTTAGCGGTAAAAAAATTTATTATATTTTCCATCATTATATTATTATATTATTAAATTTAAAAATAGGAGAATTTTTTTTTTTTGCGAAATTCTTATATTTTTTTTTTATATCTTTAAAATAAATATTTCAATATTTAAATATAAAAATAAAAGAGTGAGAGAAAAAAATGTCGAGAATATTTTCTCGTCACGTGATTGGTGGAAAATTCAAAATTAACCTTGCGTGCGTCTAAATTTCGTAGGATCACGTGATTACAAATTCATTAATTGGGAGTTCATTTCGTTTGGTCGGCCATATTTGTAAATTTTCAAAGACCACGTTTTTGTGAATTCATTTAATTTCTAAATTTTTCAATTTGAATTTCTAAATTTTTAATTTTACTTTTTAAATATAAGTGAATTTTTATCTTTCGGGAGTGCTCGTATTTCTTAAACCCGCGTTCGAGTGATATATTAATTGTTTAAATTTACTTTTTTTTGTGAATTTTTATAAAGTTATAATTTTAATTCAAATAATTTTTTTTTCAGTATCGGGAGTGTTCGTAATATTTAAAACCGCAATCGCATAAGTAAAAATTAAAAAAAAATTCCATTATTACATTATAAACACGTGGTACGGAAAAATTTAAAAATATTTTTTTGTGCCAATTTTTGATGACACCGTTCGAGAGCCACTTCGTATTGAAAAATCAAAAGGTAGGATTTTGTTTATTATAATATTACTTTATATATTATATTATATTATTATAATTTGTTATTTAATTTTAATTTTATAAATTAATCTCAATAAATACAAAATAATGATTAAAAAAAAAAAGAAAAGAAAACAGGAATATTGATAAACAACAATAAATATGTATTAAGAATTTTAATAATCAATATTGTCAGATATATAATACATAATAATAATTGAGACATTATGGACATAACGTATAATTGGCGCGGTAAGGTGACAAATAATAATCCTCCGTCTCCTATAATAACACTTGTAAGGGTAAATTTTTGTTTTTGCAAAAAATTCCACATTTTCAAGGTTGTTTCTTGTTTTTTTTTTTTTTTAATAAAGGAGGGTTATCTTACTTATTTTTTTTTTTTATAAATATTATTGCTTTCAAATAATTGTTTCCACCACAATCACCACCTTGACCTTTTCCATTTTTTTTTTTTTATTTTTTTCAATTTTTTTTTTTTTTTTTTTTTTTGCCACCTCTCTCGCGGCGTATTATACTATTTAGTCTAATCCCTGATATATAACATGAACTTCGTTCACAATCGTAAAAAAAGAAGAAAAAAAAGATCGTGAGACGAAAATACACAAGTCAAACTCTCCCCTTTTTTTCTGAAAAATTCTATTTTGAAAATTGCACCAATTTTATTTATTTTTTTTTTTTTAATCTCGCTCTCATCTACTTTGTACAACCGTACTAATCAGTATATGCTATTTTGCTTAATAAATATTCGATAAATATATCATTGCATTTTAGTATATATATATATTTTTTTTTATTTATATATTTATATATATATATATATATATCATCCTAATCGTCGTATATATTAGGGTAGTAATAAATCGCACTATATCGTCACCTTTATTGTTACTACAGTCGTTGCTCATTTTTTTAAATAATAATAAACTTGCTATATTTTCGTCCCTTTTCTCGTTCATTTCAAAAATCATTTTAATACGGTTTTTTTTTCTCGCGTGTATATATATATAGGCCTATTTTTGCTTATAAGTATTATGCTATTTTCCTAATTTTTTTTCCGATTACTTTTTTATTATATTTTTCAACTATATATATATATATATTTTTTTTTTTCGCTTCTTTTATCGACCCCAGAGCGATGACTGAAAATTAATTACTATT
Source organism: Leptopilina boulardi (assembly GCF_019393585.1). Lineage (NCBI taxonomy): Eukaryota > Metazoa > Arthropoda > Insecta > Hymenoptera > Figitidae > Leptopilina > Leptopilina boulardi. Next base: position 496,961 of record NW_026138017.1, read on the forward strand.
TTGCAATTTTTATTGCTAATATTTTGAAAATTAAGGTGGTCCGAGACTAACAATATTTATTCATTTACACCACGTTTCAAAATAAAATATTTTATTTTTATTTCAAAAATATTTATTAGAAAAAATTTTTATTGCAAAAAAAAAATTTGTTTTGTAAACAATATTTAATATTTTTTTAATATTAATATTTTTTTTTTTTAGTAATTTTCCAATATTTTTAAAATATTCGGCAGTAATAATTAAATGTTAGAAATATTTTTATGTCTAAATTAAAAAAAAAAGTGTTTTATAACATGGTGTTCGTGAAGAAGAGTTGGACATTATATAAATGTCACTATAGAAAAATGCCTTTTTTTTTTTTTTTTTTACTACCTTACGTAGAAAACCCATCAATTGTATCTCAAGATCAAGAAATTTTTGTTCTTGATCAATTGTCGGGACGAATTTTAATGCACTTTCGGTTCAAGGCAGCTCGAGATGCTATACAAAAATTTTTTTTTTCAGATATCGAATACAATGCAATCAGGATATATTTTTTTTATATAATATAAATATATACCTGATATAACAAAAAATTGAGCGAATTTTTTTTTTCAAAAAAAAAACCTATTATTATAAACTAACTTTGATGACATTGCAAATTATAGCAAAATATTGTGTTTTTTTTTTGCATTCACTTATTCTACATACTCGGTCATCCTTTAGCCTCACAAAAATTAAATTGTCATTGTTTTTTCCTAAAAAAAATATTTTTTTTTTTTAATTTTAATGTAAAAGAGAATAAATTTTTTTTTTTCTAAAAATGAGGTCAAATTTCGCGTGTAATCTACAATTGCTATCCTTAAGTCTATTGACTAATAAATCTACATCCCGTGCGCTTCAAAAATTTCAACGTTATTTTATATCTACAGTTTTTTTTTTTTTTTTTTTGTTCTCTTAAATCTTTAACAATTACGCAAGAAATAATTATTATTATATTTATGCATATCGAACGACACAGTCACAACTTTTTTTTTTCTATTAAGCAAAATAAATCTCGGTGTTGTTATTCTTTTTTCTACTCGCACCCGGACCACCTTTCTTTTTTATCTCCCCCACTTTTTCCATTTCGACAAATACAATATATAAGCGTCGAAATTTTTTTTTTTTTTTTTTTATAGAAAATCAATATAAGCTTTCTTAAAAGCTATTTGTATATTCATCTCTTACCTCAATTTGCTTGGCATCCCTTATTTCCTGCATGGAAATATAGGTCCATATTATCTTACATATAAATGTTTTTTTTTTTTTTTATTGAGTTTTTATGTTTTTAAAATTCTGTCAAAAAAAAAATTTATTTTTTTGCAGTGATTCTATTTATAAGAAATTAATTTTCTTTTTTTAATTTAATAAAAAAAAAGTAAAAACTCGAGTGGTTAAAAAATTTCAACTCTGCAAATGTTTATATATAAAAAAAAAATTTCGGAAATTAAAAAAATTATTTGGAAATTGAAATAAAAAAATTACAATTGTAATTAAAACTTTCCAAAATAGTATAATTTAGTTTTGTGAGCAATTTACAAAAATGGACTTTATTTAATAATTTGTATACTTTTGTGTGTGAATTCGAAATATGTATCTTTGGCACTTTTAAAAGATTTTTCTGTTTTTTTTTTTGTCAATTTTTCAAAATAATATTTTTTAAATGAATACGTCTTTGGCTTCTATTTAATAATAAAATTGAATACTTTCCATAATTGTAATAACTAAATAATATTTTTAAACTAATCAGCATTCTTTAAATAAAAAAAAAAAAACATTTGGATTTTTTTACAATGAATTTTTAAATATTTTTATTTTTAAAAATAAATAATTAAATTTATAACTTTATAGTCATACAAATATATATATAATTATATAATTATTTATATATTATTTATTTATATTTATATATAATATTGCATAACATATTGTGTAATAATATAAATAAATAAATAAATTAATATAGTAAAAAAAGTAGACAATTTTTTATTTATAGAAGTCAAAATATATTCTCAAAATAAGAATATGTAATTTTTTTTTATGCAAAAGTCGATATTTTTTTGAACCACTGAAATCTAAATACGTGCATAATTGCACCGGCACGTATTAATAAAATTTATTTGAAATAATATAATTTATTTACATTCTGCTTCTTTTTTTATCACTATAAGTTTATAATTAGCAGAAATATAGTCATTCTAGCAGAATTAGTTTCGACGTAATGATAATGTTAGCAGTTGTAATAGAGTTAGTAATAGAATAGTACTATACCCATTTTTAATGGTTTTAGTCATAGTATTAGCATTAGTAGTAGCATTTATAGTATAGTAATAGTAGTAGTAGTAGTAGTAGTAGTAGTATTAGTAATTAGTATTAATTAATAGTAATAAGTACTATTTATTTAGTACTAATTAGTTGGTACTATTTATTTAGTACTACTTATTAAGTACTAATTAGTTAGTACTATTTATTTAGTACTTCTCAGTAAGTGCTAATTATTTAGTACTTTGTAGTTAGTACTAACTGTTTAGTACTTTTTAGTTAGTACTAACTGTTTAGTACTTTTTAGTTAGTACTAATTTAGTTAGTACTAATTTAGTTAGTACTAATTTAGTTAGTACTAATTTAGTTAGTACTATTTATTTAGTACTTCTCAGTAAGTGCTAATTATTTAGTACTTTGTAGTTAGTACTAACTGTTTAGTACTTTTTAGTTAGTACTAATTTAGTTAATACTATTTATTTAGTACTTCTTAGTAAGTACTAATTATTTAGTACTTTGTAGTTAGTACTAACTGTTTAGTACTTTTTAGTTAGTACTAATTTAGTTAGTAATTTTTAGTTAGTAATTTTTAGTTAGTACTAATTTATGTAGTACCTTTTTAGTTAGTATTAGTTGTAGTAATTAGCAGTTAGAAATTTACCATTTTTTTTCGCAGTATTATTTGTTTAGTATAGCAGTATTAGTAATAGTACTGGTATTAAGTAAGAATAGTAACAATAGTAGTGGTGGTGGTGACGGTGGTTTACTCAAAATTTTAGTGGTAAACAGTATACATAGTAATAGTAATACCACAGCAGAAGCCAGCAGGAATATTTTCAATAGCATCATATAATTAAAGTCATTAACCTTCTATTATATCGTTACTGTTGTCTAATAGTTTTTTTTTCTTCATCGACTGACAGAATGCCATATTTAATTTTAGTCAACAAAAATTTATTTTTTAATCATTTTTTTCTAATTTGCTTTTGTTGCTAAAAAGTCTAGAAAAAAATTTTTTTCCGAACAAAAAAAATATTTTTTGAACAAAAACAGTGGTTTAAAAAAATATATATATTTTTAAAAGAAATAATTTTTTTTTCGACACAAAAATGAAATACTATTATGAATTATTGTATAGAATAATGGCATATGTGTCATAATCGAGTGCATAATAACAAAGTGCGTCCTTAGATGCATAATCACACGCTTCGTCAATAAAATAAAAATAAAATTCGTTTGCAAATATTTCAGTATCAACAATGAATGCTCTAGTTTTATGTACAACTGTTTCTATATAAAAATGCGCTCAGCTCAGTTTTTTTTTTTTTTATTTTTCTAAACCCTACACTTACAAAACATACCCTTCCCTTATTAAATATATATATATATATATATATTTATGTATACGTATATCGTTTTTCAGTTATAATTTTCCGGTATCAGAACGAGAATTAAAAAATAAATTTTCAATTAAAAAAAAACAAAAATTGAGTGTGAAGAAAACATAAGGAGAAAATTAATAAAAAATCAGTAAATCATTGAACGATCATTATCTTATTTTTTTTTCATTTTTTTTTTTTTTTTTTTTTTTTTTTTTTGATCAACAGCTTGTAAATTGTCTTCGTTAATTGAACAAACCAAGCTAACGAAGTTCAAGTTAAATCATATACAGAACATAATAGTATAATAACTACATGATTACAAAGATCGTTTTTCTATTGAATAAAAATAATAATATTTATACTACTTACAAAACTCACTGTTCTAAAAAATAAATTAATCATACAACATAATAATCGAACCGCGAGAACTTTGCCTTTTTTTTGGGGGGGGGATTTTTATCGACAAAAAAATCAGGTGCACCTCATTCCAAAAAGAAAAAAAAAAATACAGAACTGGAGAAAAACAATTTTCAACAAATATTTATAAAAAAAAAAATAATTTTTCCAAGAATTAAAAATTGGAAAAAAGAGTTTTTTTTCTTTAAATAAGGGAATAATTTTGTGAAAATAGTAAAAAAAAAAAAAAAGAAAAGTAAAATTCTGTCGATGACCGGGATAAATTGAGTATTAAATACTATAAATGTTTCTAACTAGCAGCCTCTGGTGACTAGTCCGCACTAGTCTTTTACTAGTGTTAGCACTAGCCTGAGCATTAGGCATATAATAAACGATATATAGTATACCTTGTTAATTAATATATAGCGGGTCGAAAAAATTTTATCAACCGGGATATATAACATTGTATAATTCGTTCGATAATTGACCCCTCCCTTTTTTTACCCCTTAACCATATTTTTCTGTTTTTTTTTCCTTTTTTTTTCTTTTAAATTGCGTTTTCAGCGTAACAATTGTGTTTTCATCAGTTATTGTATGTAGGTATTATTAATAATGGTCACGGTATCACAAATTATAGTCGCGCATTATCGGCAAAGTTTAATTGAAGAATACTCGCCAAATATTCATAGTCAAGAAAACTTTGTCGCTTTTCTATTTACAATGTAATTATAATCACGTGGAACGAACCAGAATTTTCATATTTTACCTATAGCCTTTTATAATAATTATTTAACGAATTTATTCAGTTTCTAATGTCATATTTTACTGGCATAATTTTTTTTTCTATTTTTACCAAAAACAATTTTCTATGAAAAGAATATTTTTCTAAATAATTACAAAAATTTTTTTTCGAAACAAATATATTATTTTTTTGGTTCACAATTTTTTGTGAAAAAAATTTTTTTGATTAATTTATTTTATCTAAATAAACGTTTAGTTTACTTTTATTAAATTTTTTGAAGGAAAAAATAATTTTTTTTGAACCAAATAAAATTTTGATTAATTTAATCAAAAAAATTTGGTTAACTAATTTGACTATTTTAATTTGGTTGATTCAATTAAAATTATTGTGATTTCAAAGAAATTTATTTTCTTAGCACAAAAAAATATTTTTTTTTTTTTTTTTTAAATTACTGAACTTTTAGTATACAATAAAAATAGAGGGGAAAAAAATTGGTTATTTTTTGAATTTATTCTTTACAGAAAAAAATTTAACGGTTCATTTAAATTTTATTTAAATAGAAATCGGCTATTATAATTGATTTTCATTCTAAAATTTTGGTTTTTTTTTCTTATACACTATAAAATAGTATTTTTCGCCATTTACATGTTCGTATTTGATTCAATATATTTTTTTTTTTTGATCCAAAATTTTTTTTACTAGTTTGAAGTAAATTTTCTTGACCCACTTGAAAAGATTCCCCGGAAAGTGCACCCTGGAGGTTCTATCAGAATTCCGCCGGAACTTCCAACGTAATTCCATCGGAGTTCCAAAGAATTTCCGACGGAATTCCGACGGAATTCCGATTAATTTTTTCAAAAATTTTAGAGTCCTAATTCCGTCGGAATCCCATCGGAAATTCTTTGGAACTCCGATGGAATTCCGACGGAATTACGTTGGAAGTTCCGGCGGAATTCTGATAGAACCTCCAGGGGGCACTTTCCGGGGAAATTTTTCCAAGTGGAGAATAAAATTAGTTGATCAAATACAGACAAGAAAATAATTTTTTTTTGAATCAATGATACTTTTTTTCAGTGTACAAGTTTTGATAATAATTGATTGAATCAAAAATGCCAGCACTCGCTATTATACTAGAGAAAAAATTTGCTAATGAGAAATGGCAAGTATCATATGCGACGGGAGTTTTTTTTTATTATTATTATTCTTATTATTATTATATTATTATTATTATCATATAGTGTAAAAAGGGTCAAGGAAAAATTTTATACTCTTATTTCACTTTGAATCTCATTTTTCTTTTTCTACTTTTTTTTTGTTGAGTGAATAAATAAAAGTGAAATGTCGAGTTTGAAAATATAACCGATTCGTTTCCAACGTGTTTATTTATTTTTAAATTCTGCCAACTCGTGGCGAAACCGAGTGTCAACATTATTGAGCATGTTGTGAATGAACCGAACCATAAGATAATGGAGAGTCGAAAAAAACTCGAGCTCCAGTGTCACGGAGGAGATTTAGGTCTTCCGGATTTATCCTGCATCACTTGTTGTTGTTGTTGTTGTTGCTGTTGTTGTTGTTGATGATGATGCGAATTTGGATCGGTACCAACTAATTCAGTTCCCATCATTCCGCCATTGACATTTTTGTCAACGACATTACTCGCATGGACAGAATGAAAATAACGATCTGTAATTATGAAAATTTTTTTTTTTTTTTTTGTAAAATCATTGAAAAAGTACTGAAATTTATAAAACTTTTTTTTTCAAAAATTTTTCCACACACTTTGCCTCACTTCCCTTTTTTTCCAATTGAGAGGAAATTAAAAATTGGGTAGAAGAAAAAAAAAGGAATAAAATATCACTAAGAAAAATGTTTAGTCAGAGCAACCAAAATTTGGTTGGGCCAACAAAAAAATTTTGTTGGTATTTAAGCAATCAAACTATTCACAGTTTTTCTGAGGATATCAAATTGAGACCATAAAGTGTATCAAATTGTTGATAATGCAACGTTTTGATGCTGTTTATGGTCTCAATTTGAGAGCCTCAGAAAACTGTGATTTGTTTGAGTCAACCAAAAAATTTGGTTGAGTGTTTTTTGTTGGCATAACAAAATGTTTGGTTAGCTCAACCAAATTTTTTTTGTTAGGTCAACAAAAATGTTTAGTTGGTCAAACAGTTTTTTTTTTTGTAAAATTAAAAATTTTATTCTACCTTATTTCTTTTCTTTTTATCTTTTACATTCTCATCACATGAGAAGGTATTATTTTTTATTTATTTCATTCTCTTAAGCTATGAGCTGAGAGCGATTCAAATTATTTAGTTGTCGCAACCAAATTTTGGTTCGGACAACAAACGATCATTTGGTTTTTTTTTGGACCAAACTATTTTGTTGTGTTAACCAAAGTATTTTGTTGTCGTAACCGAATTTTGGTTGGAATTTAAAAATGTTCAACCAAATAATTTTGTTGGCCTAACCAAATATTTGGTTAAGATAACTCTACGACTTTGTTTCAGCCAACCAAAATTTAGTTACAAGAACTAAAATTGCCTAACCAAATAATTTTGTTTGCAAAGACTAAATATTTTTTCTCAGTGTAGATGTTTTTTTTTTTGAGTAAAAAAAATTTTATTTTTAAAAATGAAAATTTTTTTGTCCATTACCATCGTCCATGGCAGTGGGTGGTTCACTGGCAGTACCCGCAATAATTGGAGCTATCATGTTGTAATCGTCCTCCAGATTTATGAAGGGTGCTGTATTCCAACGTGGGGGAACGTTGGAAACTGACCTCTGCGTTGCCACTGGTCTCGTTACAGAAACGGGGGATGAGAAGAGGGAAAGATTCGTCGGGGAAATCACTCCTGACATCGAGCTGATGGTAGGGTAGGTGAAGATTTGCTGCGTCAAACATTAAATTTTTTTGCAATCGTTTACAAAAGTCAGCACAGCGAAATATATTTCAAAAAAAAAAAAAAAATAAAAATAACTCAATACAACAAATTTTTAAAGTCAATATAAAAAATTTATTTGTCATATTTAACGATTCAGCAAATATTCATTTTTATTTAGGAAAAATACATACTTATTGTAAAGTCAAAAAAATTTACTTTTCCTTTGAAAGAAATGTGTTTTTTAATGCAATGATAGGGAATTTTTTCATCTTAATTTGAGAGAAATTTATTATTTATTGTATAAGAAAATTATTTTGAAAAAAAAAATTTATTTGTTTCAAATAATCGGGTTACTTTATTATTAAATAAATATTTATTTGACGTAAATAATTTTTATTTGCGTCAATTAAATGGTATTTGTTTCAATTAGAGAAATTATTGTTCCGAATATTTTATTTAAATGAAAATTATTTGGTTCGTGTAAATATTTATTTGGTTCATGTAAATATTTATTTGGTTCATGTAAATATTTATTTGGTTCGTGTAAATATTTATTTGCTTCATGTAAATATTTATTTAATAATAGTCAAGTAACTGATTATTTAAATCAAATAAATTTTATTTTTTAACAGTGTAGGAATTGACTCCATTCTCATGCTACATGCTCGTTTAAATAGTAGTAAAAGCCAGTTTTAGCCAGACAGAACGGTCGAAAATTGGGTTCAACTTGTAAAATCAGTGGTAAAAGTCAGTTAATGTCAGACAAAGTGGTTAAAAACTCTACTAGTCAGTAGTAAGGGTCAGTTTCAGTCAGACTGATAGAGTAGAATTTTTTTTCAGTAATTAAAAAATTTACTGTAAAAAAATGATTAATATTTTTGTTCAAATAAAAAAATCAGTAGTAAAAAATAGTTCCAGTCAGACAAAAATGGTTAAATACCCAGTAGTACTAGACAGTTTCAGTCCGACGAACAAAATATTTTTTTTTAAACTGTAAAATCAGTAGTAAAGGAGTGTTCCGCTCAGTCAAAAGTGGTATAAATTTTCTGATTCAGAAATCAGTAGTAAATGACAATTTTAGTCAGCCCTAGTGGTTCAAAATTGCAAGAAATTAGTAGTAAATGACAGTTTTAATTGGACAAAAGGGTTACAAAAATTCTTATCCACGAATCAAATAGTAAATGAATTTTTTTCTTGAGACAAATATAATTTTTCAGTAGTAAAAGGCAATTTTAGTCAGACATGGTAAAATTTAAGAAATTTACAAATCAATACTAAAATAAAACTTTTCTCTTAAAAATTCTTGTAATTTTATATTCAGTGGTAAAATTAAGTTTCAGTCAGACGGACTAGTTTTGTTTTAAATAGTGTAATCAGTAGTGAAAAACAGTTATGGTCAGCCAAAAGGGATTAAGAAAATTGTGATTAAAAAAAAAATTAGTAGTAAAGGTCAGTTTTAGACAGACAAAATAACCATTTTTTGTGAGCAACTCATATTAGTAGTAATTGGTCATTTTTAATCAGACTTTCTACATTTTCGTTTCTTAAATATAAGTAGTAAAAGTCAATTTCAGTCAGACATGACACACAAAAAAAATTCTAATCAGCAAATTAACTAATTATTACTTACAAATAGTATTACTATAATTATTACCATAATTAGTACAATAATTAGTATAATAATCAGTACAATAATTGGAACAATAATAAGTAAAAAAATAAGCACCATGATTAGTACTATAATTATTACTGTAATTATTACTATAATTAGTACAATAAAAAGTACTATAATTAGTCGAATAATAAGTACAATAATTAGTAATACAATTATTACTGTAATTAGTACTAATTATAGTACTATATGTAGTACCCTAATTAGTATCATAATTAGTACTATAATTAGTACAATAATTAGTACAATAGTTAGTACAGTAATTAGTACAATAAATAGTACAATAAATAGTACAATAAATAGTACAATAAATAGTACAATAAATAGTACAATAAATAGTACAATAAATAGTACAATAAATAGTACATTAAATAGTACATTAAATAGTACATTAAATAGTACATTAAATAGTACAATAAATAGTACTACAATTAGTAAAATAATAAGTACCATTATTAGTACTATAATTATTACTGTAATTAGTTCTATAATTCGTACCATAATTCGTACAATAATTAGTATAATAAATCGTACTATAATTAGTAAAATAATAAGTACCATTTGTATTATTACTATAATTATACCATAATTTGTAGTATATACAGTACACTAATTAGTACCTTAAATAGTACTATAATTAATACTATATTTAGTACTAATTATAGTATTATATGTAGTACCATAATTAGTAGTATATATAGTACAATAATTAGTACAGTAAATAGTACTATAATTACTCTAATTAGTACTATAATTAGTACTAATTATAGTACTATATGTAGTCCCATAATTAGTAGTATATATAGTACAATAATTAGTTCAATAAATAGTTCTATAATTATTACTGTAATTAGTACTATAATTAGTACTAATTATAGTACTATATGTAGTACCATAATTAGAAGTACTATATGTAGTACAATAATTAATACAATAAATAGTACTATAATTAGTCAAATTAGTACCATTATTAGTACTATAATTAGTACAATAAATAGTACTATAATTAGTCAAATTAGTACCATTAGTAGTACTATAATTAGTACCATAATTTGTACGATACTTATTGCTAATTTCATAATTACCACTATACTAATCGCTAATTAAAATTACGACTACAAAGAATTAAATAAATTAATGAAAAAAATAACTTACTCACCTGTCCTGGTTGCGAGTGAAAATGAGCGAATGTATATTCTCTACTGGTGTGAGGTGCAGTGACGAGTATTCGCGCGGGACTTTTTCTACCGCCAGGATCTGAACTTTGACATGAACTGACAAGACCAACTGCCGCCGCCGCTGCCATTTGTTCTTGATTCGGTCCCATGTCAGACGAATCGGCTGGCGATGTCGATGATGTTGGCGGTGAATTTGCATTATTTGTTGTTAGCTCGCCTGTAGATCGTATTATTGCCACAGGTCGCGCCATTGGTGCTGGTGGTGGTGGAGGTAACATCGAACTCGGGTAATACTGTGAGAACTTTTGTATTCCAGATCGCGGACCCGCGAGTTGTGCCTGAAAATCGTACACCACCGATCATCGATCCACTCAATGCAGGGTCGTCTTAAGACCACAAAAAAAAAGAAAAAAAAAATGAGCATGGGGCACCAATACCGAGACCCCGAAATTTTTTTTTTTCTAACTAAATACCGTAAGAATATTTATTTTTGAAAATAAAGATTTTTGTTTCCCTTTTTTTTATAACGAATTAATTATAATTTTATTTAAATTAATTTGCCAAGATAAAAATCATTTTATAAATTTTTATCTTGACTTGTGCCCCAAGCATTAAATTTGCTTAAGACGGCCCTGCACTTTTTATGTGCCCCACTCGACCGAATCTTTTCTACTTATATAATTACGAAAAAAAAAAAAATTACAAAATCAATCAATGATTCCAGAAGAGGGGAGCACAATTTTGAGTGCAAATAATACCGCAAAAATATTTTGTTTTTTTTTTATTTTGAAATTAATTTTACGTTTTGTTTGGTTTTAACAATTTTTAAAAAAAAATTTTTTTTTAAATAAAATAAAAAGAAAATATTTTTTGCGGTACGTATTTTTGGATCCGAGAGCTACCTGGGGTAGCTGCTGAGTGTTCTCGGCTTCCTGGCATACAAATGTCACGAAATCCGAGAGAGTGTCGTGACCATTTTCCGGGTATTTAACGACCCCAGCGGAACCAGGATGCTCGGGTTGATAGTAAGCAAGGCCGGACATACTTTGACCGGAACCACCGGCCAAACCTTCGTGCGGTGAATGCAATCCTGTAACATAATTGGAGAATTTTAAAATTTTTCAAAATTATACAAAAAAAAAACCAAATTTAATTGGAAAAAAAAATCGAAATAACCAACCACCTCCTTAACAATATTTGAAAATTCATTATTCCATAGAAAAAATTATTTAACATTAAAAATGTTTTCCGCACTTTGTCTATGCTGAAAAAATTACGAATTAATTGATGTTAATAATTATTATTTATTTCATTAATTTATTTAGTTAATAAATAATTATAATAATAAATTAGTCACAAAAAAATTCTTCCTACTATGGTTTTACCTTCTTTTTAAATTTAAATAAATCTGTTTTACCGATTAATGATAAAACTGAATTGTAGTGAAAATAAATCTGTTTTACCGATTAATGATAATTCAGATTTTAGCTATTCAATTATAATAATAAATTAGTTACAACAAAATTCTTCCTACTATGGTTAGTCTTCTTTTTAAATTTAAAGAAATCTGTTTTACCGATTAATGATAAAACTGAATTGTAGTGGAAATAAATTTGTTTTACCGATTAATGATAATTCACATTTTAGCTATTCAATTATAATAATAAATTAGTTACAAAAAAATTCTTCCTACTATGGTTTTACCTTCTTTTTAAATTTAAATAAATCTGTTTTACCGATTAATGATAAAACTGAATTGTAGTAAAAATAAATCTGTTTTACCGATTAATGATAAAACTGAATTGTAGTGAAAATAAATCTGTTTTACCGATTAATGATAACTACAGTAAAAATAAATCTGTTTTACCGATTAATGATAATTCAGATTTTAGCTACTCAAATCAGTAATAATTCGACTGATTTTCAGCGGGGAATGTTACAGAATTTTTTTTTCTTGCGATTAAATATTAATAGAATTTTATTTTGCACTTGTGGAAATTTGCGTTAGAAGGATGAGCATTTTTTTTTTTTTTTTGTTAAGAAGGTGGTTTTAGTGGCAGGGCAACAACATTACGGCATAAGTAGATATCAAGTATATATAAAAATAAGGCACTCCAAGCGTGAGCTGACTGGCTGAAATGTATACATGTATGCTTCGCACAAAAAATGATCGCGCATTTCGCGTTCCCATTCGCCGCTAATTTTGAAAAATCATTATTTATTATTGTTTATTATAATTATTTATTATTTACATCTATTTAATATTATTTCTCTTCTTTAAATAATAAATAATAAAAAAATAATAAAATATAATATATAATAACAATAACATTTAAATTTAAATTTTCGAAAGAAAATTTTTTTTAATCTAAAAAATACAAAAACAAGTGGAGATATTTGTTTTTTTTTTTGAGAATAATATATAAAATCTCCTGCATAAGGGGCGATGCAGGTGAGCGAAAGGCGCGAACAACAGTACGATTAAAAAGGTTTTTTTTCTTTTCTTTTTTTTTTTGTTGGATTATTATATACATATGTAATGTTTGTATATTTATATAATTATATATTAGTGCAACAACAAAACACCAAACAGCAAGGTATAACAACGAGTAAACAACACATCAAGAAACATCAAGATAACAACATCAACATCAACAATGAGTATTATTAAACAACAACACCAACATCGCAACAACAATATAGAATATTAATATATATATTTTTTTTAAAGGTATATAGTATCGTACGGAGAAGAAACAAATAATTTATATTATTATTTATAATGTCGGAAAAATTAATCAATTAGGTCAATATTAAATCCATCCAGCATACGACATACCCAGAGCATTGACCGTGTACAAAGTGAGAGTGAGATAGATATAATAATAATAAAAATAATAATAATAATAATAATGGTGTGCACGGATTTTTTTTCAGCTTACATTCAAATTATTTCTTTCTCGATATAAAAAAAAAATTATTTTGTGTGATTTTTAAATTTTTTTCCAAAATTATTAAATTAAAAAAAAAAAAAATAGAAATTTAAAAAAAATTTAATACAGATTACATTTTTTTTTTTTTAATTTCTTTATTATTATTTTTTACTTTTTGGTTATTTTATTTGTTAATTTGAGAAAAAAATTTCTGAAAATTATTTCTATTTTTTTGATGAAAAATAAAAGTATCGAGAGAGCAAAATTTGAAATAAGCTTATTGTTTTTATAAATTTATAAAAATGAGAGCAATTTGGATATATTTATAATAATATATATATATATCTATAAGAAGAGGTGGGCAAACAGATATAATAGACAAACAGACAGACAGATGTAGATGAACAGAGAGAGAGAGAGAGACGAACGGACAGACAGATAAGACAGATAGTGACAGCAATATAGCTTACCCAATTATGTGAGAGTTTCGTAATTTAACGAAAATCGTTGTCCGTCTGTCTGTCCGTTTCCAACCCCCTTTTAAACGCATATTTTTTTTTTTTAGGACAGAATTTTTTGAATTCTATTTTCTTTTTTCAGAATTTTTTTTTCTCTTATATTTTTTTGGGTACAATTTATTTTTCGATTTTTCCACGTACGTTTCTCGAGTCAATTGGCAACAGACAGACCAGCAAGACGGACGGGCAGGCAAATCGACATTTTATTTCTTGGAGATTAATTACTTAATTTTTTAATTTAATTTTTAAAAAATTAATTAGGCTAATAATAGTTTAAATAAAAATTATATTTTTAAAATTATTAGATTAATATTAATAAAATATTAAAATTTATTTTTAGATTTTTCTAATTTTTTTTTTTTAATTTATAATTTGCTTGATTGACAAGAGCACGGAGAAAAAGAAAAAGTAATTTTTACTACTTTCAGAGTAAAACTGGACCAACTCGAAGTTTCTGCGCATCTCTGGCAATTTTTACTCCAAAAATAGTAAAATTTATTATTTCTGTAGTAAATTTTACTGTTTCCGTAGTAAGTTTTACTATTTCTAGAGTAAATTTTACTATTTTTGGAGTAAAAATTGCCAGAGATGCGCAGAAACTTCGAGTTGGTCCAGTTTTACTCTGAAAGTAGTAAAAGTTACTTTATAAAAGAAATCTTTTTTCTCCGTGAGCTTATAAGAGGCAGCTAAGGAACACATAAATGCAACATTGACGCACATTAATATATATATAAATATTTCGTTAATGATGATAAATTTTTAAAGTAGGTAGTTTTTTTTTGAATTCCCCCTATATTTCACGAGCTAAAAAAAAATTTCTCTTTCGAAGTCATGTATATGCAAATTTCTACAACATATTATTTTGAAAAAAAATATTGTTTACCTGTTTTTTTGTTTTTTTTTTTTTTTGTTTTTGCATTCACGGAGCTATAGGCATCATAAAAATGAATTTGTAAATTAAATATACTTATCAAAAATGTATTAAAGTATAATTATTAATAATTAATAATAATGATAAACAGAATTTTAAAGAAATTCATTTTTCCTTTTTTTGAATTTGTAATATAAAAATACCCAACAAAAAAAAAAATATTCAGTTTTTTTTAAAATAATTTTGTCAAAAATTTTATAATTTGTTACATCGATTAAAATCTTTTCTTAATAAAATACATGAATATTTCAATTTTTATATTTATCAAAATAGAAAAGAAATTTGAAAAAGAGTGAAATAAAGAAATGAGTGACTATGCAGAAAGTGAGAATACTTTTTAAAAATTGTGACGTGGCAAGCATTCTCTAAAAATTTCAGAGCAAAAAGAAAGTGTAGACCAATAGAGTGCAAACTACTCATATCATATAATAAAACTAAAACGGAGACCGAGTGCCGCTTGATTATTTTTTTTTTCACTTTAAAAAATTGTAAATTTTTCTAATTTTAATTATTTAATTTACAACTTTTAAATAATAAATTTATAAACAACACTCTCATTGGTCAAAATAATTAAATTGTCATTTTTTTTTTTTAAACGACACCTCAGCTCCGTGGATAGAATTTTTATAGTACATATATTATGCATATAAAATGATCAAGTGCGAAATAACAAATTTATTTTTTCAAGATGCTGCGGCACACTTATACATCGATACATACATGGGTGTAACGGACAATAATAATATATAGTGCTGCTATGGGAAATTATTTTTTTTTTTTTAATGGTGGTTAAAAATCGTGAAATTGTGAATTAAATTCACGTTCTTTTTGAAAATTATATTTTTCAAATAAACAGATGACTCGATACACGCATTTTTTTTTTTTTTTTTGCTCGACTTTATTGGTACTTTTATACGTTTCTTAAAATACTTTCACGAAATCATAAAAAAAAAAAAACACGAATCTCGCAAAAACTCACCAAGATGATGCTTATTTAAAAAATAAAAATTGAATCAATTTCAAAAACTAGGAAATTTTTTATTTTTGAAAAAAAAATGAGTTTTCAATACGAAAATTAAATTGTAATATTTTATTTATTATTTTATGAATTTAAAAAAAAAATATGCATAAATAATTTTTTTTTATTTCATAATAAAATAAAAAAAATTATTTAATAAATAAAATAAAATTTTAATTGATAAGCATTTTTTTAAAAATTAATTTCATTATATAAAGAGGAAAAAAAAGAGAGAATAAAATAAAATAATTTTTATATAGGTGACATTGACAAAATGTGAGAAAATATCTAATACACATATAACACAAATAATTTCGAACTTGTTGAGGATGATTGCGAGAATACTATTTGTTTCACAATAAAAAGTTTTTTTAAAAAAAAAACATGTGTCTAAAAAAAATTTCTCAAATAAATTAAATAACTTTCTTTTTTTTTTGTTTACATAAACAAATATTAAAAATCACTCAACACTTTCAGAAAAAAAGTTTTCTTGAATAAACAAACGTATTTTTTCTAAAATCGAAAATTATAATTATTATTATATGTAAATTATTTTAATAATAATAAATAATAATGGTAATAAGAAAAAATTGTCTAGAAAAAAATAATTAAAAATTAAAACGAAAATTTAAAGAAAGTGAAAAGTGATTTTTTGTGATTTTAAAAAAATGAAGTCAAATGGAAATTGAAGTCTCGGTCTCATCCTTTGATAAAGTGTATATAAAATACACTTAAAACAAATATGCAAATATTGATATATATATATATAGAAAGAATATATAACATCATAACCAATCACAAAGTACCTTTTGGTCGAGATAGCGAGCTTCTCTCTATACGCTCGGGCTCAGACTGAAACAGAGATTACGCGTAATTCGCGATTAGTCATTTTTTTTCTACCCATCGAAATTTTATCTGTTTCTTATTTTGAGGGGTAATTTTTTTTTTCTTTAATTGACCCTATACGACCTTTTTTCCATTCTTCGATGAGATCTCAAAATTTTTCAAACATTCAACTTTTTTTTCACATAAAAAATAAAAATTGCAAAAAAAATAATTTATACAAATAAAAAATTAAATTATTTATAAAAAGATGTTTTTTTTCGATTATCGCACACCCATGGAAATTAAAATAATTCTTTTATAAATGACAAAAAAAAAAGCGTGGGAAAAAGCGAATTCATTGCATATATAATTGACTCTATAAAATTTGGGCAAAAAAAAAACAGTCGCACTTTCATTTGACAATTAAGGATCGTGGGGGGGGGGGTTAAAAAAATTGTGATTTTTCACATCGATTCCTTAATGCAAATTTTTTTACTTACATATATATGATGAGCTCAGAATGGGTCTATCGCACACTGGACATTAAACAATGGTCGACGGACTTATAGTGATGACAGAGGTTAGTTAGTTAGTCGATCATTCAATCAATCAACGAAACGTGAATATTTTGCTAATTATAAGAAAGAGAGAAAAAAATTTAAGCTAAAGCGGCTTCTTTTTTTTTCACAGATAAATTTTTTTTTTTTTTTTTAAATCCGATTTCGATGTTAGATGTGTTTGTTAGTTAACTCACTTAATTATATAATTAAAACAAGAGGAAAAAAAAAATATATGCCAGGATTGGTTATAAGGTAAAGTTAAATAGTGACAAAGTTTCGTTACAACGTATATATTTATATATATACGTTTCGTAGCTAAGTATAAGTTGACCTGGTTGATCTGCGGTTAGAACTATGTTCCGTACTTAAGATTAGTGCAAGGCGAAGTACAGAATGATTTGTATGCAACGGATCTTTGCACCATGACGCATGGAATCTTAAAATCTCGAAAGGCACTTCTCTTCAATGTACATATATACATATAAAAAAAAACTAGCATTTCTGATTGAACGTGATATCAATGATTTTTTCAAAATACTTTTTTTCGAGTTTCTTTATTCAACAAAAAAATATCGCTAGAAACATAAAAAAAATTGTTTTTTTAAATATCTGTTTTTAAATAAAATTTATTTGCAGTAAATAAAATTTATCTAAACCAAATGAAATTTATTTGAATCAAATAAAAATTTATTTGGTTCAAATAAAACATTTCTGAATCAAATTTATTTGCACTAATTACACCAAGAGAAATGTTTTATTTGAACTGAATATAATATATTTGAATTTAATAAACGTACATTTTTCTCATACCATTTATTTGGCGTAAATAAAATTTGTTTATTTAAATTAAATAAATATTTATTAGGCTGTGAGACAAATATACCATTTTTCTGGATGTAAAATTTATTTGAACCAAATACAATATATCTGAATCAAATAAAATTTATTTGGTTAAAAAAAAAAAATCTCTGAATCAAATAAAATTTATTTGCACTAAATAAAAAACTTATTTGAAACAAATAAAACTTATCTGAATTAAATAAAAATTTATTTGAACCTATTTATTAAAAAAAAATAATTGAATTTTTCCCCTTGGTGCAGAAAAAAATTTAGTATTGACAATTTTTTATGATAAGAAATATTTTGTAATTATAAATTTTTAAGTTTAAAATTATAATCATTGTTTTCTTTTTCAGATATCCATGGTTGGGTTTCATCAAAAATATATTGGTGAGTAAATTTTGTGTAATTAAATAAAAAAATTTCATGGAAACACTTTTTTTCTATACTAAAATTAAAATTTTTGTTTACTAATTTTTTTTTTAAACAAAAGTTTTAATTTTTTAAATAAAAAAAAAACCTAGTAATGAGTAGAAAATAGTACAATAAATAAATAATGAAATAGTGAAAAAAATAGTAATATAGTAAAAAAATAGTAAAATAGTATAATTTCCATTACCACCGAAATGTTTATTAATTTGCCTAAATTATTAATATTTTTAAAAGTGTTATTTTATTAACACACAAAATATTTATAAAATTGAATACAGTTTTGTGGTTTATAATATAATATCCACAATAGCTGTTGCACCAGTAAATTTTTTTTTTTTTTTAAACGATTCGTAATTTAAAAATTTTTGTTATATATTCGAGTGTTTATAATAAATTATAATTATTATTACGTTGTTCTTAAATTAATTGTAATGTATTCACAATGTCGTTGTAATAACATACCCGTTTGCGAATGAGGAGAATCCATTCCACGATGGCCTTCCTCGGGCCTCAGAACTGGAGAGAAGGTTGTAGCACTTGAAACCGATACCGTCGGAGGCTTTTCAGTCTTATCATTTCGTATGAGCTGGTGCACCGGCGGTGGACCTAATTACAAAAAAAAATCAATTTTTAAAAATCGATTCTATTCTTCTGAGAAAAATTAATTTTTCTATTTTTATTTACTATTTACTATTCGGTTTACTAATTTTACAGCTAGATTCGTAGAATTGTAAATCTGGATTATAATATTTACAAAATTGAATTTTAAAATTTACAACTAGAATCGTTTTTTCTTTTTCTTTTTTCTAAGAAATATTTTTCTTTACTGAAAAATAACAGTATATTTTCTTTTGTAAGATACCACGTGACCTTAACAGTGGATTGTCTTGCCAAAAAAAAAGCTGACATTTATCACGAACAAGGTCGATGACCATTAGCATATATTTTCCCTCTTTTTATTTTATATAACACCAAAAATTCCAATAGATTTTGTATTTAATTTTTTTTTTTTTTTTCAATAAAAATCGGAGGAAAAAACAATTTTTTACATTTTTGTTAATCACATAGAAAATTTTTTTTAGTTTCTCACAACCATTTTAGAATTGTAATACCCGGTATAGAAACTGTGCTATTCTATTTCAGGTTCGACCTATATATATATATATCAATGCTATATCTTGCCTTAGTCATTCATTTGGAGAATTTCTCCGGATGATCCAAAGATATATAGAATATGCATTCTCTTTAATAATATAAATTTCTGTACCAAGAAAATTAAAAAAAAAAGAAAGAAATTATTTCTCTAAACAGAATTTCGTTTAGTTTCTCTTTATATAGCTTAAAACTTCAGTTTCTGCTGAAAGGTTATCGTTTGATCGATGAAAGAAGAAAGGGATGGGAAGTGAGAATGGCGAAAGTTGAAATGAGTGAAAGAAAGTCGGTGATATTAAACCACAGTTCAGATATATATAAAAAGAGAGGGGAAAAGAGAGAGAGAGAGAGAGAGAGAGAGAGAGAGAGAGAGAGAGAGAAAAGAGACCTCAAAAAATTCGGGGGAAAATGAGAAAAAACTGCTTCCAATCCCAGAAAAACATTTCCTTTTTTACAACCACGAAAAATTGAGACGTCAGTAAAGTTTTTTTTTCATCTCTAATGTGTGTTTTTTCAATTTTCATTTTTATTCCACATTTTTTCCAGCCTTGAGTGAATTCTCTAACCAAAAAAAAAAGTGGAGGGGGAAAATCTTATTTTTAGACAAGTTTTGAAATTAAAATAGTTTTGAAAGTATATAAGGTGTTTCTTAATTTAAAATGAAACTTTGGTAAAAATAAGATTCTTGTTAAAATGTGAATTAAATATTTATTTTAGATAATTATTATCCTAATTGTTATTGTAATTACTATCGTACTAATTATTAATTATTGTAATTGTTATCATACTGATTATTGCAATTATTATCATACTAATTATTGTAATTTTTATTATACTAATTATTGTAATTATTGTTATACTATTTTTTGTAATTATTATCATACTAATTGTTGCAATTATTATCATACTAATTGTTGTAATTATTATCATACTAAATATTGTAATGATAATTATACTAATTATTATAGTGTTAATTGTTATAATTTTTTTTAAATATTAGTGTGTTAACTATTATAATTATAATTATATATTATTATATAGTATTATATATATATATATTATTATATATAATTATAATTATTGTGTTAATTATTGTAATTATTATGATATTAATTATTCTAATAATAATCATAGTAATTTCTATTATACTAATTTTTTGTTATACTAATGATTGTAATTATTATTATACTACTTATTGTAATTTTTGTTATACTAATTATTGTAATTATTATCATACTAATTATTATTATAATTAATAATTATTGTTATTATTATTATTATTATACTAATTATTACACTGATATTCCGAAAAATTTTTAAAAAAATTTTGAATAAATTTTCAATTTAAAGAGTATGGCGAAAAAAAAAATTCGAATAAACGGGAAATGAAATTATTAAAAATGCAGTTGAATATATATTGAAGATGAAGAAAAAAATAAAGTCAAATAGGGATGTAAATTTTTGAAACTTACTGAAGCTAGCCGCGGGCTGAGTATGATCCGCGGCAGTAGCTGCGGATGGAGGGGTGTAGCTGCTGCAGTAGTACGGCGGGTGCTCTATTTTGATCGCGTTTATTTGAGGCTGCATGTCGCTGAGGTCATGCAGTATGGACGCTGAAACCAGACACATACAGTCTACTTCAATATAGATATATACATATATAACTATATATATATATGTATATTTGTATACGTGTATCGTTGTATATCGTTACGATTAAACGTTTTATTTTTGAAATTATATATATACATTAAAATATGCCCTCGTATTATTTTTTTCTATATTAATTTTGCATTAAATTTTATAATATATTGAGACAAGCGGCATCTGATATCGTTTAATTTCTCCTATGTATCGTATATATATATACATATGTGTGTATGTATCTGTGTGTCGAAGAGTCGCAGGAAGCGTCACAGTGAAGCGTGTTAAGCTTCCGCTATTCCACGTCACTCAGCGATGGAAGCTCGTACTTTATTTTTGAATTTTCTTATTTCTGTCGCGCCAAACTGTATACACACACACATATATATATATATACAAGGCTGTGCGCATAAGATAGCAAAATTCGACTTTGACGTTCTCAAACATTTACCCTTCGCTTTGAGTTTATTTGCTTTCGAGATTAACTTGCAAAATTCATATATACATATTTTGTAAATTCTCTATGTTCGAAATAGCGGAGAATTTTACAATTTTTTTTTTCCTCAATATTTTCACTATATATATATATAGATATATGTGTAAAATGAAGTAAAGAACATAATAAATTCGTTCAACATTTTCTCTTTTGATTGAAAGAAAATTTTTTTTTTATACTTCTTCAAAAAAAAGGGGAATATTTTTTTTTTATTTATAAAAGCTGAATAATAAATTAATAATAATATAAAAAATAAAATTAGCTGAATTTCAGTAAATGTGGTTTTTAATTAATGTTTAGCATTATTTTAAAATCAGAAAGCGATTCTTAATTTAGAAAATTTTTAAGTTGAGTAATTATTAAATAATGTTTTATATAGTTCAAGCTGTATAAGAAAAATTTGAAGAAATTGTTGAAATTGAAGAATTTGTTTTGAAGAAAAATTTAAAAACGTTGCAGCAAAACTTTTCTTTATTTAAGTAACAACGTAACGAGTTGGTCTTAATTTAAGACAATTTTCAAGCACAGTGTATTACTGTTACATATAGTTAAAATTTTAATTAACAGAAGAAATTTACAAGAAAGATATTTAAAAATGGAAAATTTTTTCTTAATTTAAGTACCAGGGTCTTAAAGACAGTCTTAATAATATTAATACCCATTTTAAATGCAATAATTGGATATTTAGTGAATTTAATTTAACAGTCAGTTAACATGAAAAAATTATGAAATATTTTTTTTAATACTTTTTTTTCTACTCTAGCGTCACTTCCGCTATTTCCAAACTGCTTCTCTATTTTCCTCTATCTCTCTCTCCCTCTCTCACTGCCCACTTCGCGACTGAACGAAAATTGCTTTTTCATCCACATGAGCGCGCGGGTCTTCTAGACTCGCGGAGAGGTTCAACATTAAAAAATGGGAAAAATTCTACTCTCGCGGCTTTTTGAATTGAAACACGGAGTTTGAGAATGTGTTGGAGCATTGTTAACAAAAAAGCAAGTGTGCATAGCTCGATTCTTTATACACGCTCGCTATAGGAAGAGAGCGCGAATCTCAATTTTCACACGTTCTTCGTTTCTTTCTTTTTTTTTTTTTTTCTATACATGAAAAATCAGCTTTCTCACTTTCCAACATTGGTTTCTAAAATAAGAGCGAGAGAGAGAGGAAAAAAATGGCCTAGAGTCACGCACGATTTTCGTGATTTGAAAAGAAAAATTACATATGTGAAAGTTTAATTAGAAAACTATTTTTCTATTTTCTTTAGTTAAAAAAAAAATTCCCTCACGTATTTTCATAAATAGAAAAAAGTTATTTTTTTCTCTGCGGGAAAATTGAATGAAAAAGTTAATAATTGCGCTAAATAAAAAGTTTAAAAAAAAAAATTTTTTATGGAACGAAGAAGGAGACTTGGTGCGAGGAGGCTCTAAAGCTCTGAGGCCGTGAGCATTGTTCGCTTCTATTAATACGCGGGGTTGCATACTAATCTACTGCACAGAGAGCGGATCACACTTGCATTTGTCGAGGCATTTCGAGACACGATTCTCAATACTCGTTCCCATGCCCTATTATTCCATTTACCACTTTAATAATTAAAAAATTTAATATTCACTAAAAAAAAAAAAACTCAAATTTTTCTAATATTCTCAATTTCAAAAAAAAAAAATATTTTTATCAATTTGAATACAAAAAATAATGAATGATGACATTTCAAATAACATTAGTTTTTAAAGAATGAAAAATCTGTGCCAAAAAAAGGGTTTGTTGCAACGACTACAGAGGATGCTTTCAAAAGGCAGAGTTCGGCGTTTACCTTTCGAAAGCATCCACATTGGAATTTTTTCACAAATAATCCTGTTAATGTATTATTATATATATACTATATATTATAAATTTTTTTTATAGACAAGAAAGGAGAATTTTTTTTTTGATTTTTTAAAAAATATATTATCCTAAATAAATTTTTTTTTTTTTTGGGAACTTTAATAAAAACACATTGAATTCGATTTGAAAAGAATCGTCGTACCTTTTGAAAGCATCCAGAGCTCCTTGGAGCTGAAAACACCTGTCGCGAGGATTGTATCGTTGCATACGACACCATTATACAGTTCGTGGTAACCTGCACCTGGGAACAAACCCAATCGATAATTTTTTCTTATCGATAAACGATCGTTCCTTGGAAAATTATTTTTTTTGTAAATTTGATTTTAGATTTGTTTTTGAAATTTTATATGAAAATATCCTTTTGAAAATGATGCGAGAATTAATTGATTAAAAAAAAAGAAAAAATTAAGGGTCTGTGACACTTGATTGTATTTTAATTTTTTATTAAATGAAGTTTTTGAGAATTTTCAAAAAAAAAAATTCAAATTTGTCGCATACCCCTAATAGTGTCAAAAGTAATGAAAAACAAAAACAATTTTAAGAAAACAAGACCTTTTATAAGTTTATAGACTAATTTCTTCTTTTTAAGCTCATGCATACCTTTACGTCGCCTTTCTTCTTCTTTATTAGCATTACAGATACCATTCAGCACCTCTGGAAGCATAAAAAAAACTAATTTAATACAAAAATTATATTTATGAAAATTACATTTATCGTTTAATCGTATAGGAAAAATTTTTTTAAAAAGGAACGAAAAATAATAAGTAATAACAATTTATTTTATTACATTTATTATTTATTTACATGTTTACAGGCTTACAAAAAGAAAACAAAATAATATTATAAAACTAGTAGTTCAAGACGTTATTTTTTTTTTGGAATTAATTTTCCTTTTTAAAAATGAAATTGCGATGAAAACATAGTGTTGAGCGGAAAATGTGACAAAATTCATAAATAGGTATAGTAAAAAATTCAAAACTGCAAGATTTTCGGTCAATTAAAACTACATAGCTAATCTTCATCAGTCATCAAGCACCTAAAGTCACTTCACGTCGTTAGCTTCCCTGTCACACGGTGTTTTATATCGTGTGATCTTACGCAAATCTCATTACGCAACATATCACTAAAATACACGAGAGCCCAGAACGTTCGACTTCTTCAGGGTGAAGAATTTTTTTTTTTTATTTTATTTTATTTTCCTGGTGATTTACAATCTCTGAGTGTAAAAATAAAAATTCCATATAACAATTTTGACTTTTCGAAATTTAAAGAAACAAAAAAAAATTCTATGGATTGTATTCGAATCTGATGCTTTTATTGTAATCGCGCAATGATGAAATGTTTTTCTTTTAGAAATCTTTTTTCTTCTTCTTTTGACAAATCTATTTCTGATATTATATCTTCTTTTACTATAATTATTTTTTGTAAGTCAAATATATTGAAATGTTAAAATATTAAAGTATGATTTCAAAACAGGAATAATTTATTCAAATATAGGAACAAAAAATATTTGTGCATTTAAATTAAATACCGTTTATTTGAGTCAATAATTGTTTGTGTTTTCAACTAAACATTCGTTTAATAATTTCTCTATTATTACAGTGAATAAAAATAAGAAAATTATACTATAAAAATATATGAAAGATATATTTGTGATAGTAAAAAAGGTTTGTACATGCATTATAATTATGTGAATGATATTTTATTAATAAAAAATTATATTAAAAATCAAAATTATATCATGTGAATAATAATATTGTTTCAGAATGATGGCAAGAGACAAATACGACTGAATGTTAATGAGAAGCAGACACATGTGAACGAAATAAACTAATAAATGAGTGAGAAATTTCACGTAGCCGATCTCGCTGTGGAACTGAAAAAATCACGAACAGAGGACCCGTCATTAAAAGTCAAGAATCGTAGTAATGTGAGTCAAAAGGTGTACATAAAACAACATAAAACAAGAAAACCTAAAAACATGAAACACCGCAACTTGAAAATACAAATCATAAAACATAGACCCAGGAAACGTGAAAACAAACACATAGTACACATACATGACTCAATCCTGAGTTAATTATGACCAAATCGTAAGTCACGTGCGTCATTCATGACCAAATCGTTAGTCATTAGTGACTCATTCGTGAGTTCTTCGTCACCAAATACTAAAACACGAATTACAAACGTGTCTAAGAAAAAGTCACGAATTCTTAGGCGCGTTTCAAATTCGTGACTTTTTTCTTAGGCGCATTTCTAATTCGTGACATTTTTCTTAGGAGCATTTCTAATTCGTGACTGTTTCGTGACTTTTTTCTTAGGCGCATTTCTAATTCGTCACTTTTTCCTTAGGCGCATTCTAATTCGTGACTTTTTTCTTAGGCGCGTTTCTAATTCGTGACTTTTTCGTGACTTTTTTCTTAGGCGCATCCTAATTCGTGACTTTTTTTCTTAGGAGCATTTCTAATTCGTGACTTTTTCGTGACTTTTTTAGGCGCATTCTAATTCGTGACTTTTTTCTTAGGAGCATTTCTAATTCGTGACTTTTTCTTAGGCGCATTCTAATTCGTGACTTTTTCGTGACTTTTTTCTTAGGAACATTTCTAATTCGTGACTTTTTTCTTAGGAACATTTCTAATTCGTGACTTTTTTCTTAGGAACATTTCTAATTCGTGACTTTTTCGTGACTTTTTTCTTAGGCGCATTCTAATTCGTGACTTTTTTTCTTAGGAACATTTCTAATTCGTGACTTTTTCGTGACTTTTTTCTTAGGCGCATTCTAATTCGTGACTTTTTCGTGACTTTTTTTCTTAGGAGCATTTCTAATTCGTGACTTGTTTTGAGAGAATTCCTAATTCTTGACACTACACTCCACGACACAAATAATGCGTGACCGTCCTTGCATTAAATAATAATTTTGCGATTTTTTAAAATAACTCTTTTTATGTGACAATAAATTTCCGATTCATTAAATCGAAACTAATTTTACAGTTAATTAATTTTGAAATAACCCTACATTTTCTTTATAAGTCAACCATTTGATAAATTTTTTTGTTTTTTATGTTATTATTTATTTATATATACTTTTTTCGCACAAAATCTAAGAGAAACTAGTTATAATTTTTCAAACAATGATTTTATTGGAATATTGCCATTAAAAATTACATTATATGACAGGAGACTAAATTACTTTCAATATACATTTATATATTAAAGATATATATACAAGACCGACAAGCGAGTATTTAAATCATAAAACTTACACGTTTTGCGTAATAAATAAACCGGAAATGAATTTTCAAGTTTCAATTTCTAGTCCCTGCTTATATATTAGCACAATAAATATACATGTATATATGAAATTTCATGCTTATTCAATTTTCACGATTTTAAGTGTTTAAAACTGTGAAAATATCACGACAGCTGCAAAATAATAATTCCTTTTAGCTTCAAATTCAATCTTCATTATACTATATACATATATATATATACCTATATGTATATGCATTTGTGGATATGTAGATGATTAATTTATTTACATTGGAGAGTAATAATAGCCCAGCGTTGACGCTCTTTCTATATATACATAAACACAAATTGCAAATAATGGCATGGAAAAATTTTTCAAGGTCACTCTTGAGGAAATACGAAAATGCTTTTTGTTATAAATTATTTAAAAGAAAAATAATAATTAAGATATGCGAACTATTTTGTTTTATACTCGGAAGCAATTTAAAAAAGCTTTGTCTTAAATTTAGTATAGAGCTTTTGATTTTTCTTTCAGTCTTCTAAGACCAATTGCTTCAAGTAAATATTTATTTATCAGTCAAATATCATTGTTTGAATGAAATAATTTTTTTTGAGTATATGTATAGAGGGATAAAATTAATTCGAGATTAAAACGAGGAAATTTAGGTTGATTTTTATCATAGTGAATATTCGCGAGAAGCATATTTTAAATGATGATGAAAGATAAATTAAGAATGATATTCGTTCCATGTAATTAAAGGCTGTGCGGTAGTAAATTTAAAATGAATAGCGACACAAGAAGAGCGGTCGTAGAATTCACAAAACCCTTATAGGCGAGCTAAATATCGCACAGGCCGTGCGCGATTGCGTAAGTAACATCTAGTCTTATGCACAAGTGTTGAAGTAGAAGACAGGTGCCTCTCTCAGAATTCTCGGTGTAAATGCATTTTCGTATGCACTGTTTTAGAAGCACTTGCGCCTATTCAAAATAGTTCCTCTTTCTCACTCTCTATTTTTCACCGCAGAGACCGCACAAAATTTTCCCCAAATTAAAATCTCCCAATAATACTGTTAACATTTTCTTTAATTTACAATATATTTAAATTAGAAAAAAATTCAATATTTTTGAATTTAAATAAAAATAGTCAAGAAAAAGAAAATATTTGAGAAATGATACAATTTTTTAATAAAACGGGAATAAAAAGATTTTTTTTTTTTACCAAAGATTTTGAATTTTAAAGATGAAAAATTGTGTGTCTTTCTTCATTTGAAAATTACATATTCAAAGGAGTTGAAGCATATAAACGTGTCTAGTCTTATGCGACACGATCAACATCATGAAAATTCCAGAGGTTCCTAAAATATACAACATGCCACAATACTATAAACCTAGAGGCTGCCAAGACCAATTTCATAGAGAAGTAAAGCTTTTACGTTTACATACACATAAAATATGTTAGTCACTTTACTTAATGAGATAAACATCAAGAAAATGCTATTAACAATTACCTTTCTACTAAATGGCCAACATCCTCCCGCATATAATATTTCCAAATTGCAAATATATGTTATGTACAGTTTGCGTAAAATATTATTTTCCTCTTATTTTTCATTTAAATTATTTTTTATTAAAATTTTGGCAAAAAAAAAATATTACTAAATCAAAAAGTAATACTACTAAAAATTAGTGAAAATTTCTACTAATTCAAATTTAGAAATTTTCTGAAAAAATAAATTTGTCTCCAAATAAATTTATTTGTCTAAATAAACGTATTTAAATCAAAAAATAATATTTATCTCAGAGACAAATTTAAATATATTTTTATCTAATTCAAAAACAAGTTTGAAATAAATAATTTCTGGATATAAAAATGTCAAAATGAAGATTAGTGTTAATGATAATAAATAACACACATATATATTTTGAGGGAGGTAGCCATATGGGAGAAGAGTTTGGGAAATCGAGAGGAAGAAAATCTGGAACGGTTAACACGCGCCTAACCTACCCCATTACATGTCTTGGCAGCTTCTTCTTCTTCTTCTTCTTCTTCTTTTTCTTCTTGTTCTTCATTTTTTTTTCTCATGAATGTAGTGCGGTAGGCCTGGCCAATTTTTACGTCAACCGGCTGTAAACATTAGAAACGTGGCTGCCAAAGCCGTGTATGTATAACCGTGTAACTCACATAGTGTTTCTTGAGCCAGCAGCCAAAAACTATGCTTTCGATTCATGAGTCAATTCAAGCCAGGTATCGTGTGCGTGATATAAACTTCCAGAGAGACCACGTGGAGAGAGAACACGTGCGTTTTTACTCCAAGAATGAGAATGGATTTCAAAACTCTTTTTTTTTTGTCAAAAACCAGTTGATTTTGTTGCAGGAATAATTGTGGAGTTTTTATTCGATTGAAATTATCATCGATTGGAGTTATTTTAAATTGGAATTATTATCCATTAGAAAAACTTTTGATTAGAGTTTGGAGTTTTCCTCTGTATTAGATCCTTACTTGTTTGGAATTAGCCGAACTATTGTGGATTCAAATAATTTTGTATTGGAGTTTTCTTCGATTGGAAAAGAATAATTTCGAATTTGAACATTTCTTCGATTGGAATTATCCTCGACTGGAGTCAATCTAAATTGGAATTATGATTCATTAGGATTACATTCGATTAGAGTTATTATCGATTGAAGTTTTCCTCAAGTAGATCATTTTTCCTTGATTGTAATTATTCTGAATTGAAAACTATTATCGTTCAGAATAATTTTGTATTGAAATTTTCCTCGATTGGAGTTTCCTTTGATTGGATTTAATTTCGATTACAATAATTTCCAATTGAATTTTTCCTCGATTGGAGTCATTCTCAATTTGAATGATCATCTAGTAGACTGTTTTTCGATCGAAGTTATCATCGATTGGAATTATCATCGATTGGAGTCGTTCTCAATTTGAATTATCATCTATTCGATTAATTTTCTATAGGAATCTTCCTCGATTGAAGTTTCCTTCGACTGGAATTATCCTCAATTACAATAATTTTCAATTTAATTCTTCCTCGATTGGAGCCATTCTGAATTTGAATTATCATCTATTATATTAATTTTCTATTTAAATTTTCCTCGATTGGAGTTTCCTTCGATTAGAATAATTCTCGATTGGAGTCAATTTTCAATTAAATTTATCGTCAATAAGAAAAATATTTTTCTAGATTAAAATTATCATCAATAAGAAGAATTTTTTTTCATAGATTGAAGTTATCATCGATTGGATGATTAAAAATTGCATTATTTGTATCATATGTGTTGACGTGTTCGAAGTGAGTGGTTAAGGATCGTTTGATGATGAGAGACAGCACATATATATATATATATATATATAAAGAAGGAGAATGGGTGTAAATACACGAGGATGAGATCGGTGTGTCGAGCATGTCATGGGGACCCAGTGAAATTGGCAAGACGTTCCAAGAAACTTTGAATCGAAGCCGAGTGGAGTATAGCGGTTGTTAGTTTGAATGAATGGTTGTACGAGAATGAATGAACGAATAAGCGGGGCCGTTGGCTCGAGACGAGAAAATGAATACTCGATTCCAAATCTGCTATATACGCGCATTTCATATATGATAGTAAAAGAGTAAAAAAAAAAGGGGGGAGGGGTGGAGAATTGGCGATTAAAAATGTATCGGACTTTCAGGGACAAACAAATTTTATCAGAACACATCGTTCTTTCTGTTTAGAAAAAAAGATTTAAAAAATTGTAAAGGTACAATTTTCTATTCTAGGATTTTTTTTTCCAATTGCTTCCTTTTCCTATGCTGTAATTTTGCGTTCGAATTTTTTCAGTTCCACGACACGCGAGTACTATTTTTTTTTTTTTAACGAAAAAATAGATGGGGAAAAAAAAATTAATAAGAATAATTAATTATTTACCGTGACTGGTAATGAAGTTGGCGAGATAGAGGTCGAGTTCCCGGACGGAGACATTGATGTGGTAAGGATTAACACAGAGACCCGGTTGAGCACATTCTGCAGTCTTTTCCAATCTTTCGCCGTCTGTCGATTCCAATGGAATCGCTTTAAATAGAATTACCATCACTAGGTCCAATCTCCATACCTGAGAAATAGAATGCCAAAAAAATTAAATTCCCACTACGGAAAAATAAATTATTATTAATAAATAAATTAGTATTAATAATTTTATCAATTATTATGAATTATTGATATTTACCTTGTCCGCTTGTCGCAGACAATCGATTCGACGCATTTTTCCCTTTTGATCAGGATTACTTAGAACACACATGGCCGGCCTTTTTCCCGTGATACTGAGGACAAAGTCCTCTCGATATTCTTGCGTTATATCTTTTCTTAACTTTCCTAGAAGCCGCGAAGCCCATTTTTGTTTTACCTCCAGTTTTTCGTTCTGAAACACAAAATAGAAGCAAAAAAAAAAAATTATTCTTAATTCCATAAATTCTTTGAGAGAAATTAGAAAAGAGAGATTTTTTTTTTTTGAAAAATTGAAGGCAAACGAACTCATCCTGACGTGGACAAGCGCGAGGAGAGTAGCGACGACCTCAAGAGTGTTATATGGTTTGAAACATATGCAGCGCACGCGATCGGACCTCTTGCACATGTGGAATAGTAAATACAGTGCACACACAAAGTCCCTGAGAAATGCATTGAAAGTGCATGGAATGCATCGATGCAGCACCAGTCACGGAGCGCTATCTATCCTGCCTAGCCCATGTGCACCTTGGAGCATTACAACATGTGAAATCTTCACTATATATATACATTGTATTTCCATAAAAAGAAAAAAATAGTAAAAAAAAAAAAAAAATTTATCCTGACGGAAATATAAATAAGATTTATATTTACTTCTCTTTTTTTGGGGATTAAATATTTATTTGTTTCAAATACAGAAATTATTTAAATATATTTTAATTGGTTCAAATAAAAATTAATAGCAAATAAATATTTGCTACTATTATTTTTTAGTCAAGTATACGATTATTTGAATTAAATAAATTTTTTTTTCACTGCAAATAAAAATTATTTTAAAACAAATAAATATTGTCTCTGGAGATAAATATAATTTTTTCCCTTTGGTGTTGGAATTTTTTTTCTAATTCAATTTTCATTGAATAAAAGTAGAAATTGGTGTTTAAAAAAAAAAAATAGATACACAGATTGTATCAATTAAAAATCAATAGGTATTCATGTGTGTTTGCACAGGGAGAGTGTTAGACTGTGAAAACTAACTCGTTATAAATGGCAAAGAAGGGGATATAATACTTACGGTGCATCGTGTGCATTAATCCTATCAAGTATGCCAAGTGTGAAAGAGTTTACGAATGTACAAGTATTCCGACAGGCGCATTACATATATAGGTGCGGTAGTTGACACTAGCGCACGAATAATAAATTTTTCTTTTTTTTTCTCTCTCTCTCCTTTCTTTTCATGGAAGGAAAAACTTTTAAATTTTCAAAAATTTTTATTTTATACTATGGAAAAAAATGAATTTCATTCAAATAATTCATTCAAGAAATATTTATTTGTATCAAAAAAAAAAATATATATTTTTTTAACCAAATAAACTGTATTTAAATCAATAA
Organism: Leptopilina boulardi; assembly: GCF_019393585.1. Classification (NCBI taxonomy): domain Eukaryota; kingdom Metazoa; phylum Arthropoda; class Insecta; order Hymenoptera; family Figitidae; genus Leptopilina; species Leptopilina boulardi. Next base: position 529,587 of record NW_026138017.1, read on the forward strand.
TTTCTTTATTTGAAACAAATACCAATTATTCTCAAATAATAATAATTTGCATTTGAAATAATAATTATTTAATACAAAAAAAATAATTATTTAATACAAAAAAAATAATTATTTAATACAGAGAAAAAAATATTTACCAGATAGGTTTCACTAGAATAGCAAAAGATTTAACTGAAACAAGTAAAATTTTTGCTACTACAGTGAAACATTTCGCTGTTCCAGGTAAATATTATTTTTCCGTAAAGAATAATAATATTTAATACAAAAAATAATTAAATACAGAGAATAATTATTTAATCAAAATGTTTATTAGAGAAAAACCGATTATTTAAATCAAATAAATTTGTTTTTTCAATGTAAATAAAAAAACGTAATTTACATTAAAATTGTAAATTGTAATAGGGGGAAAAAAAACCAAATTTTTCACTCAATTTAAAATTTTAATTAGTTCGATAAATGAGATTTTGACTTTCTCTGATTTTCCGAGTGGAAATGATCATTGGCTATTGTCATATGACAAGCTATATAGTGAATTTTGAATAGTGGAAATCCAAATGAAACAGAAAATCCCCGACAGAATTTCGTTGCACCGGGATGTAAACAAGGGACGCATCAATTTATAAAGCGTTTAGAGAGAGAGAGAGGACATCGAAAGTGATCGATCAACGGACAGGATTGCGGTGAAATCGAACCTGGAAACTCGTTCCCAAAATTCTGAATGCAACGTTGAGTCCCCGTTTGATCGTACGATGAACATATATATACATGAAAATCCTGAACAATTTTCCGCAATGCGAACGAATAGTGGACAGGGCAAAAAAAAAAAAAAAATTTTACAAAAAAAGACAAAGAGAGAAAAAAAAATTAACCAGAAGTCGTAATTTTAAACTAGGAGGCCGGTTTTGGAGACAAAGCGAGATACGAAAGAAGGAGATTCTCAGCGATTATTGGAACGCGGAAGAGCAGACTGCACGTCTATTTCCGTTATACTTCTTTTCCTCCCTTCATCTCACGTTCACCAAATTCTATTTTTCAAGGGTTGAGAAAATTGAGAATTTTTTTTTTATTTCTAAAAAAAAGAATAATTCAAGAGAATATGATAAAAACTCCAATATGTTGAATTTAAAAAAAGGAACAATTTTCAAGAAAAAAAAAAAGAATTATATGAATTAACCCCATCTGAAGAATAAAATTTGTTTTCCTGACCTCTTGAATATATTTCTAAAATGTTCATTTTTATAGGTAAAGCCTATAAGTGTATAATGAATCCCTCCCCCTCTTTCTTCCACTAAAGATCAGTGTTAAGTACTTGGCTCTTGGCCAGGTCCTTAATTTCGGTCGCTATTAAAGAAAGAAAAGTTTGTTACGTGTAATATCTTAATTACATAACGAGAAATAGGAGACTTGTTTATTTAGATGAATTATTTATATACAAATAGTAATAATAAATAATTGTGCTTAAATATACAAAAAATTAATATAAATATATTCCTATAAAAAAAAATATATAAAATACGTAAATTTTAAGGAAATGAAATGATTAAACTTTTTGTTATAACTTTAGCAATCCAAATGTAAGTTTTATCCAAGTGTCATTTAATTCATTTTTATCTTAGTTTTATTCTTTCTCTCTTTATTTAATTGTAAATTTTCGTGAACTAGTTTAATGAAATTTGTTTTAAATTTTATCCGCTATGACAATATTTCTTTTTACAAGAATAATTGACATTCTTATATAATATTAATATATCGTTCGAAAATAATGTGAAAATTTCAAAACTTTGCCAAATTTATATTATAAAAGTCATAGCAATTTTTCTCAATTGCGCAGAGAATTTTAAATAATGATTCGAAAATTTAAAAGAAAAGTTTTTTTTTTTTGAATGAAATATATTATATTATTTATATTAACACAATTTTTTTTTTGGTTATTTTAAACAAAATTTGTTTGGATTCAAATAAAAAAATTATTGATTCAATTAAAGTTTATTTAATTCAAATAAAAATTATTTACTCCAATGAAATATTTATTTGACAATAAATTAACAACGATCATTTGTATCAAATAAATTTTTATCATTGTAGTATGTATAAATTTCAATAGTTATTATCATTTGTAAATTTTCAGAATGACAAGAAATTGTTCGTAATTTACATATATTATAAGAGGGACCGCGAGAGAGAGAGAGAGAGAAGATTTTGAAAATTTCTCTCAACCAGTGTGTGAATCCGAAATATCGTCAAAGACGACAAGGTACACACAGCACATTGCAAGGCACGTCTTGCAAAAGTGATAAAAAGCAATGGCGTTGCTCCGTTCCGTGGACACTGATTCTGACACTAACGCAAACGCAAAACGCGAACGCAACAGCTGCCACCGATTTATTTTGGATTTCGTTTCGTTCGTGCGGGACCATCGCAAATGTGTGGCGCTTTTTTGTATTAGAATAAGTGTTTGTAAATGTGCTTTTTGTCTGTGTGTCTATATATATGTTTGTACCAATTTATGCTCTTGTGTTTGACATACATACATATACAGAAACATACATGTATATCTACCTAAACATATATACAGTAAGTACATATACATATTTATACAAATGCAGTATGTACATATACATACTTATACAAATACAGTATGTACATACAGATACCTATACAAGTACAGTAATATATACTTATACAAATACAGTAAGTACATACAGATACCTATACAAATACAGTAAATACGTATACGTGTGTATATATATATAGGTTAACACACATGACGGTTAGATTCGCTGGTGTCCCTCTTTACAATGTCTTTCCTCATCCCTCGCAGCATCCCACAGAGTCTGACATAGTATTCACGCCCCGCAAACTCTCCCGACCGTACGACGTCATTACCCGACTTGCCCCGCTAACTCCTCAGCCTCATGGGCTATTTTCAAGCGCGGGAAATAAAGCGCAGACTGCATTTTTAGCCTAAGAGCGACGGTCAGCTCATTTTCGTCCTCTTCAACTCCTCTACACACCAAAAGAGTTATATATATATATTCCGGGAACAGTCTTTTTGATACTTCTTTTCCTACTTTTCTTTGCGCGGACATCCTTTTTTTTATAATCTTTTTCTCCACCCCAAACTATAGATAAACGCTTCCTTTCATAATGAGCTTCGAAAAGAAAAAAAAAATTGCATACTTGAGATTTTTACGTTAATTGATATTTTTCTTTAGAAAAGTAGGTGTAAAAATTTTAATTTTACCCTTTTTCGAGAACAGGAAATTCGAAATAAATTTTTCAATATTTTTTTCTGTATTTTATAGGCGAAATTATAAGTGTGTACCAAATTTTAGTTCTCTAGGTAAAAAATGTAAAATTATTAGACTGTTTTTTTCGTCTGCTATACACAAAACGCATGCGCAGATTTCCGCCATTTTTAATAATTCATCTCTCACCTGAGTTGCAACAGTTTGCCCGCAAGAGCGCTAGTATCGCTAACTAAAAATGACTCGAAAATAAAAAATTGTCGTCAAATTTTTCTGAATTATAATAATTTTCAGCACTAACTTTCAGTAAAAATAAATAATTATAATTATATAATGCGATAATTGCGCTAAAAAAAAATTTCGAATATTTTGTATAAATTCCATATGTCTAAAAGGAGAACAAAGAAATATTGTTTGATAAATTTGTCACATTCTAGGATTTTGTTTTGTTTTTTTATTTTTATTTTATTTTATCTTTTATCGCAGCATCATGAGAACTAATATGTGAGCCAAACAAGCGCACGAGGCTCTTTGGCTTCTTGTCAATGCATTTAGATCAGAAGAATGTATGTCGTTAGACAAACATTATCGTGACCAGTGTCCTATGAAGGAACCTACTTTCTGCAGTTGAATCAATAATAAAAAAAAAATTTATTTTTAACTTTAATCACATTCTTCGTCTTCTGGTATTGTGAATACAAAAAAAAAAATTATAATTTTGCAAATTAACTTCATTGATTAGTATTTTTGATTTGTGCTTCGAATGAAGTTAATTTACTGTTTACAGGTTTTCCCTAAAAAACTTGATTTTTATTTTTCGTTTAAAAAAATGAAATTAAAAATTTTGAAATAAAAAAGAATATTTAATGGAAAAAAGAAAATTACAAAAGTGTAAGCATAAATTTAACATTGTTCTTTATAAAATTTACATCTCTCTTTTTTTTTCTTCACCCGGAAAGAATTTCAGAACATATTGCTTCGATGAGGCTCTAATTACAGTCTACATTGCTCTCTCTCTCTCTCCTCTCTCTCTCTCTCTCAAGTTTCTTCCCATTTCGTTGCAGTTTAGCGCTTGCATGAAGCTTTTTTATTGCCTCATTTGCCTTTTTCCAGGCCGCAAAATGAGTACAGTCGAAAAATAACAACCCCCCCCCCCCAAAAAAAAAAAAAACGACCGGGGCAAAAAAAAGGAGAAAAAAAAACCCCGACAGACAACCCTTTAACGCGCGCTCGAGAGACGGCGCGTAATTTTAACGGTGTAGCTTTAAACGATATTCGACTCTGAGAGAGGCGTCGCAAAAGTTTTTCGTTTTCGCCGAGGGGAAAAGGGGTTTTGGCTGATAGAGTGAGAGAGAGAGAGAGAGAAAAGCCTCGCGAAATAAGGGTGGGAACACAAAAGTATATAGCGAGAGGAAAATCAAGAAAGTCGGCGCCAAAGCCAGCGGGAGTTTTAATATTTAGATTCAATTACGAAAAGAAAGGAGAAGACATCGTTATGCGGCAAATTGTCGCAGTGAAGAAAAGTACAAAAAAAAAAAATTTCCCCTTTCCGTCGATTATCTCATTCAACTGTCATTTTTCATTATTATGAAATTTAATTTCCGATTTAATTATCCCTTTTCTATAGTGGAAAAATAGTTACGTGTTTTTACAATGTTTTTTTCATTGAGGAAAGACGGAAAAAACATACGTATGTACTTACGTGTTTTTACAATGTTTTTTTTCATTGAGGAAAGACGGAAAAAAACATACGTATGTACTTACGTGTTTTTACAATGTTTTTCCATTGAGGTAAAACGGAAAAAAACATACGTATGTACTTACGTGTTTTTACAATGTTTTTCCATTGAGGAAAAACGGAAAAAAAACATACGTATGTACTTACGTGTATGTATGTTTTTTTTCATTTTAGGGCAGTATTAGATAAAATAAACCATAAATTCTGTCAAAAATAGAACTTTCTATGGAAAGAAAAAATATAAAAAGATGTTTGAATGTAGAAAATTACAAAACATACAAACGCTCAAAAAAAAAAATATATATATATATATATAAATGGCGTAAAGTGCATTGATCGTATAGAGTAGTCGCTTAAATCTACGTTGAATGTGTACACCGACGCTTTTAGAGCCATTCAAGATCTCAAAAGGAACATAAGCAAGAGCACTTGGCTCTATACCATAAAAAGAAAATGCCATAAGGAACTCTTGGCATCATATCATAAATACGCGAATACCGACATGATTCAAGACAATGTTATAATTTACAAGAGAAAAAAAAAATTACATCATTCCTTCTCGAATACAATATTCGAAAGAGGGAAAACAAAATTTTACCAATGCTTGCAAAATCTGATTGTATTTCCAGGAAAAAAAAAATGATTCATTCTTTCCTATGCAAGAATGTAATCGAAAATCAATGAATGTAAAATTCTATTTTTAAAACTGATTTGTTTTAGCCATAAAAAAAGTGTCGAACTATTTTTTTAAAATTGTTTTTTCAATTTTCTTAAATTGAACGATATTATAAATCCTAAGAACAAAACATTAATTTTCTTTTCCAATAAATATTTACTGAACAAAATTTGTAGATATCAAATTTTAAACCGAATTTTTAAGCAAATCAAAATTCATTTAGAAAATTAAATAAAATTATTAAAAAATAAAAATTCTTTGATTTTTATGAGGAAATTCATTGAAAAATTTTTTTTTGTTTTTTGCCCGAAAATATAATTGAGCTTTCTTATAAGAGAATTTTCTTTCATTTGGCCAAAAGAGCACGTGGCTGATTCTTGGCGTTCGCCAAATCAACAAGACGACTATCCTGCGTACGAATTACGGGTTTACGAATCTTTGGCAGCAAGCAAAACCAAGGTTGTAATAGCCACGTGCACGCGAGATTCATTTTAAGCCACGTGTTTTGTTTCTCACATCATATACATAAATGCGCGAAATTTGTCATATCTCTTCTCGTTTCAATTATTCATATGATAATCTAAATACAAACATCTTTCAAAACATATTTTATTAATCGCATATAATCATCATTTGTTTTCCTTTTTACCGCGCATAGAATTTATGGAACTTTATAGGTTATATTTTTCATTCATACAAGCAGTTAATTTAAAAGTATCAAATTGATAATAAAAAAAAAAAAAAAAATATCAAAATGGTATGTAAAAAAATTTTGATCAATTTGGTAGGGGAGAGTTTAAGTATTTTAAGTAGTATTTTAATTATATAACCACTATATAAAAATTTATTTATTCTATTTTATGTGACTTTTAAATTTTAGATTAAAAGAAAATTCATTTTTTATCGAAAGTAAATCACTTATAAAACTTTTTGTGTCGATATATTCGTTTTGGCAAGTATAATATCTTTTTCAGCATTTATTTATGAATAATTTTCATTAAAAATAATTGTTAAATTATTAACAATAAGCTGAAAATTTTACATTTTGTTAAAAAATGCAGTGCGGGGCAAAATCGGGTACCAAACTGTGGGTCAAAACCGGATATATATATATATATATATATATATGCATTACACTATGCATATTTAAATTTTTTCTCCAAAGAATCGACGTGTTTGTTCCGAGATCGATGTTTAACTTTCGATATATCAGTTATTTACCATATCGATAGATAAATAAATAAATAAATGATTCTTTGTAAACCGAGAATTCCAAAAAGGTACCCGGTTTTGCCCCACTCTCCCCTACTAATATTATCATTTTGATAGTTTTGATAAACCAATTTGATACTTTTAGTGTCGATTTGATAGTTTAAGTACCGATTTGTTACATTTAGTACCATTTCGATACTTTTAGTACCAATTCGATACTTTTAGTACTAATTTGATACTTTTAGTACCGATTCGATACTTTTGGTACCAATTTGATTTTTTTTATTACCAATTTGATACTTTTAATACCAATTTTATACTTTCAAATTAACTGTGTATTGAGAACAATATTTATCTGCATTAAAATTGTTTAATTTATTTGTACATTAAAGAGAAATTTATTTGATTCAAATAATCGGCATACCTGACTACACAAAAAAAATCTAGTCTCATTTTTGTTGCAAATAAAAATAAGCCAATGTTAAACCACATAGACAGTGTATTATTAAATAAATATTTACTTGAACCAAATAATTTCTATTTAAATTAAATAAACTGTAGAATTTTGAATCAATAATTTCTATATTTAAAACAAGTAACATTTAATTGACTCAAAAATTATTTGGTTCAAGTAAATATTTATTTTATAATAATTAAGTAACTGATTATTTGAATCAAATAAATATTATTATATCAAATAAATAAATATTTTTTTTAGTGTAGGTAATAAAAAATTATTACCGTAAAGAATAATTTATGTTTACTCCAAAAAAAAAAAAAAAAAATTAATTAATTTCTCCAACAGTAAATAAAATAAAATAATTAATAATAAGAATTATTATTATTAATTATTTTATTTAACTTTTTTTTTTTTACTTATTTAAGAGAGTAATTTACTTTTTACTGATAAAAAGAGATAAAACCTGGAAAAAAATTGTCGAGGAAAAAATAGTTTGAATTGAATTATTAAACAAAGAGAATTCGTATATTAGTGATAAAGAAGATACGTTCTTTCAGTCATAAAATCTGTTATGTGTTTTGCGAGCATGTTACCGTTAAAAGAAGAAATAATTCAACTTAAGGGCTAATAAAAAAAAAAAAAAAAAGAAAAAGAAAGTTGTTTCTATGGAATTGAAGGTAATCCTTTAAGGCAAGAGGAAGTGGCCGTCGTTTGACTTCTATGCAATTTTTTCGTAAGTCTGAAGGCGGATTGCGAACGGGGAAAAATGTCTTTAACGGCGGGAGTTTGCCTCCCTCCATCGTTCAAAGGAGTTGAGGATGAGGTTAAATTCAGGCCACCCCCGTAAGTATACAGTGTGTAATCTATAGCCACGCGGTTCCTTGATATATATATATATATATATATATATATATAAATGTGTGTATATATATATATAGTCTAGATCGTCGGGGTACATGCATGCCACACATGCCTACAGTAACATGTATATATATATAGATATATCTCGCGCTATGCGCCTATCGATTCGGGTTTTTCGGGTGCAGGCCTCGTTTCGGCACTCGCGATGTACGTGACTCTCTCTCTCTCTCCCTTTCAATCGTATATGTGTTTGTATATATATATATATATGTATGTGTGGGTCTATATCCTATCAAAATTATATACCTTGCCTCTTTGACTTTACGAGATAGCCGCTTATGCTAATTGGCGAAACATCCCTCCCACACTTTCTCCCTCAAAACGATCCCATTTCCGTAATGAGACGCTAATCCTCTCTTTCTCTCTCTCTCTCTGATAATAATGGAAATTTCAAGACACTTTATTACTGTCAGACACTAAAAATTAGAAATTACACTCGGAATATTCTCTAGATTTTGTTCTCAAAATTATTGCTGTGAAAAGGATTTTCTAACAAAAAGAAACTGCAATAAAAAAATAGGTTGTTTTAAAAATTTTTTTTTGTTTTTTTTCATTTTTCAGTAAAATCACACAGAGAAAAGATATGTACTTGTTTCAGAGGTAAATAACTATTTTATGTGTGCTAAATAAAATTTTATTTTTGCTAAATATTTTATTTGTGCTAAATAATATTTTTTTTATTTAAACCAAATAAAATATTATTAGGCACTGGAGGCAAATTTTTATTTGCATCAAATAAATTTTCTATCTCTTTTGAATTGATTAAAATTTTAACTAATTTTAAATTAGTAACTTCATAGAAAATTAAAAGGCATTAAAATAAGCTACTCTCTAAATCTGAATCAGTAGAAATTTTACTAATTCAATCAGTACTTTTCATTTTAACTAAAGTTTCAGTTATTTTTTGAAATTTACTAATATAATTAATGAATATATAAGCAATAGAAACACAGAAAATTAAAAGGCATTAAAATAAGCTGCAACGCTTCTTATTTTAATCCAATTTTGCTTATTTTAATACCAAAATGAATTAAAATAAGCAAAATTGTATTAAAATAAGAAGCGTTGCAGCTTATTTTAATACCTTATAATTTTCTGTGTTAGTTTTTGCTTTTCAATTAGTTAAACTCTCTAAATCTGAATTAGTCATATTTCACTGATTAGCAGTAGAAATCTACTAATTGCCATAGCGAGAATTGAGCAACTGATAATTAGTAGAAATTTACTGATTCAATTAGTAAAATATCAATTACTGATTGAATCAGTAATATAAATATATGGCGGCGGCCACAAAATCTACTGATTTAATAGTTAATTTTAAAGTTTATGTTATGTAATGTCACTAATTTAAATTAGTTAAACTTTTTACTAATTCCGATTTAAAGAGGAAATATAAACGCGACAGTAAAATATTTCTCTCAAGTGTAAGATAAATTTTTTTAAAAGAGAAAAGGAGTCTTTTTTTAAAATGCAATATATTTTTAAGAAAGTAAATATTAAATTTTTAAATGTAAACAATTTAAAGAATCAAGAAAGTCTTAATAAAACTGAAAATAAAAACCTACTCCTTTTTTTTAAAAAATAAGATTTCCTTTATATTTAAAATGAAATCTTATATTCAATGGTAGAAAAAAAAATCTTTATTTTAAATTGTATTTTATAAAAACGTTTGTTGAATTTCTAAGTGGATTTTATAAACTAATTTAGTTGATAATATATATATATATATATATATATCAAAGAGGGGTAGTAACGTGCTAAACGATTGTCGCAATGGCGAAAGTCTCTTGTGACTAACCCTCCAAGTTGATCGACCTCCTAGACGGAAACCCAAGAGAGTTACTTATCGAAAATTTCACACACGTAGAAACCACTTGGATAAAGAGACAAAAATAAAATCGTTCCTTTTTTTATGTAAAAAAAAAACCTTTTCACAGCCTTTTATTGTATTTTCCCCACCCCTATCGAAAACATGAACAGTTTTTTTTCGAAAAAAAGAAATAAATCAACGAATTAGATAAAAACAATAAAGGATTTTTTTTTTTATTTTATTCGATTACGCTCTGTGTCTATTTAACGAAGGGAATTTTATTTCCCATTATATTTAATCGACGAAGCTAATAAACTAATATTGTAAATTAGTGAGAATTTACTATTTCAAATTGGTAGAAATTTTCACTAATTTTTAGTAAAACTTTACTTTTCGATTTAGTAATAATTTTTACTACTAAGTTTTTAGTAAAATATTACTGATTTAGTTTTTTTTTTTATCCAAGTTTTAGTGAAAAATAATTAAAAATATCAGTTTTTTTAGTACTATTACTATTTAATTTAGTAATATTTTTTTTACCAAAGTTTTAGTGAAAAATGACTAAAAATTAGTTGCAATTTTTTACTAATTAAAATTAATGAAAGAATTTTAACTCATTGAAATTTTAAAGAGTAGATTAAGTGTAAAAAGTTGTTATACAATCTTTAGGGGGGAAAAAAAGTCCTTGTTTTTATATAATAAAAAAAAGAAAGAAAGTTTTCTCAATTGACTTCAACTTTAAAGTGAAAAAAGACATTAAAGTAAGGCAAACTGTATTTTTGGATTAAAAAATTTCGGGAAAATAAAAATTTTACGTTAAGTGGAAAAAAAAACCGCAACAGGCAAAAGTTTTTCCAAAGTAGTAAAGTAGTATCCAGACTAACTTTTAGAGAAAAAAAAAAGTAGTGCAACTGACTTATTTCTTTATATTTAAAAAATTGTTTACTTAAAATTTTCCCCGAAAAAAAATTGTATTTTATTTATTTTAATTATTTTTTCATCTAATTAATTTTTTTCATTCTAATTAATATAAATTATATTTAAAGTATGAAAAAATTTATTTCATTCAAATAATCGACTGTTATATCGAATATTTTTTTATTATTTGAGTCAATTAAATGATATTTACTTCGAATACATAAATTATTGATAAACAAAATTTTATTTAGTTCAAATAAAAATTATTTGGTTGTAAATATTTATTAGATACACTGAAAAAAAGTGTTTGGTATAGACAATCAAACGTTTGGTTGGTATTTAAGCAACCAAAATTTTTTTTATTGAATCAACAAAATTTTGTTTGTCCCAATTAAACTTTAATTAGGACAACAAAAATCGTTTTTTTTCTAATTTTGGTTGTGTCAAACAAATTTTGGTTGAGACAATTAAAATTTTGTTGATTCAACAAAAAAAATTTTGGTTGCTGAAATACCGCAACCAAACGTTTGGTTGTCAATATCAAACCCTTTTTTTCAGTGTAATAATTAAGATTATTTGAAATAATTTTTTTTTCATTGTAATTTTCAGTACGCGAATTTCAAATAAAATTTTCAATTCAAATGAACATATAAAAAACATGTTAATACACAGTATAAATAAATGCATTAAAAATGATTTATAAAACAAACCAAGTACGTATATATATATTTATATATATATATATATATATATATATATAATGTATGAGAAAATTGGAAATATAGAAAATTTTTGTTGAAGAGAGGAAGGAAAGATTATTATAGCGTGTGTAAAACGTCAATTTAAAATTTATAGCTTATAGAGAGAGAGAGAGAGAGAGAAGGAGAGAAAAAGAGAGGGTGGTTTTTGGAAAGAGTTAAGCATATATAGGGGTTGAGGGCACGAGGGGAGGGGGATGAGGCCGGATAGACTCTGGAAATATATTTATTAATTTGGCAACGATCCCGAGTGTATAGCTGGTGGCCCCTTACGTTACAACGTTATGACGCGAACAAAGCGACTCCACGATTTCTTTATAGGCAATTCCGGGGTCTGCATAGAGTGTTGTAAATATTGCAACCTCCTCACTTCTATAGACACCCTTCCCCCTATTTTTTTTTTTTTTTTTTTTTTTTTTTGCTAGAAAATCTTCTCTGACTTTATATATGTACATATATATGCCTCGCCGACCGCCGAATTCAAGACTTCACCTCAGTTCATTCCGCCTCTTTGACTCTCTTCACTCTCTTACGGATTTCCTTACTTTTTTCCACTTTATGGCCCCGCGCGCACATATCGTTACTTCCGGTTTTCTCACAGGTTCGGGGCGTCCCGGAGTGAAAAGCCGTTCCACTAGAATTATTATTTTTTTTCTGCATCTCCTTTTTATTGTAATATTATAATTATTTTTTTTTTTAAATAATAATTTCTATTATTATTATTATTATTATTATTATTATTATTATTATTATTATTATTATTAATATTATTATTATTGTTATTATTACACTGAAAAAACAAATTAATTTGATTCAAAATAATTGGTAACTTGATTATTCTCTCTAAATCTGAATTAGTGAAAAGTGAGCTACTAATTTAAATTAGTAAGAATTTTCACTAATTTTTAGTCACTTGTTACTAAAAATTTAGTAAAAAAAATTAAAATAAATTGAATAGTAATATTTTACTAAAAATTAATAAAAATTCTTATTAATGTGAATTAGTAGCTCATTTTTCACTAATTCAAATTTAGAGAGACAAAATAAATATTTTCTTAAACCAAATAATTTTTATTTGAATCAATTAAATGTTATTTTATTTTAAATACGGAAATTATTGGTTCAAATAAAAATTATTTGGCTTAAAATAATATTTATCTGATTAATAGTCAAGTAAATCTCTAAATTTGAATTATAGTGAAATGTAAGCTACTAATTCACATTAGTAAGAATTTTTACTAATTTTTGGTAAAAAATTACTATTTGATTTAGTAGTTTCTAAATTTTTGACTAAAATTTTAGTAAAAAACTTACTAAAAATTATTGAGAGTTCGTTTACAAATTAAAATTAGTGAAAATTTCCACTTATTTTTAGTCATTTTCCACTAAAATTTTAGTGAAAACAATCTTTTAGTGAAAAAAAATGTTACTATAAATCAAATAGTAATTACTAAAAAGAAAAATTGATTTGACTTTGACGTCTTTTTCACTTATATAGAGTAGAACATTCGTCTGGAAAAGTTTTTTTTTTTTTTTTTGTTTTTACTTGAATAATGGAACTTTTGTCTGACTTCGACATCTTTTTTCCACTTAAAACTAAAATTGATTTTGCGGAACTGCTTTTAGTTAAAATGAGATTTTTCTATAACTTTTTATTAACTTTTTTCCTGAAAAACAAAGAAACTATATTTCTACTATTTCATTGCATTTTTTTTTTGCTTCCAATTTGTACTAAAATTTGTAAACAGTTTCTTTCAATACAATTTTTTTTTTTTGTGAATTTTCCGAACGAATTTTTTTTTTCATAGTAAAGTTAGAGAAGATATAAATATTTCAAACGATATCTTTGTCTGACTTTTGAATTCTTGTTCTACTTTAGTTTCAAAGTATTGTAATTTTTTTTTTTTTTTGCCTCAGACAGAAAACTATTTCTCTACAATTTGCATTCTTTCAAGGACTATATACAATAATTTGCAAAGTAGTAAAAATTGTGTAAATCAAATTTTTAGCGCAGAACGGATAGAATAAATCACAAACACATATACAGTTGATTTTTGAGGGAGTTCCAATATTTTCAAGCAATTGTGCGCGCGAGATGTCGTGTCATGCGATTGACCTCTTTAATGTTGTATATTTGGCAAGTTTTACGGCGGAAGAAATCGCTGCTTAGTTTCTGGCACTTGTCTCTTTTTCATTCAGCTATCTCACATTGATATATGATTCAAGATAGATGTGTGTATACAATTTGTTTCTCTTTTCTTTTTGAAAATTATTAAAGAAAAAAAAAACAGATTGCAACTATACGAAAATGATTCTGTTTTATCGATCTCTATTTCTAGATATTCCTGGGGGGGAAACTCTATAACGATTTTACATAATACACAGATTGAACCCGCCTTTCGCGACTCGATGTTGGTGCTTCAGACAGACGGGATGAATTATATCTTCGAAGGAAAACCCCATCTCATTGGAAAGAATCTGCAGATTAGAAAACTCGGCAACGCACACGACTCAAGGCACTGGAAGAATTGTTTTTTTCCGGGTACATCCTTTGCCCGTAATTCTTTATCGGAGACAAGGAGATTTTTCTTCTTCTACTTTTTTTTTAGTTTTTTTTTCCTTCTCTTTTTTTACCTTCCACGAGTTTCTGCACAATCGTCTGGCTGTAAGTCCTAATTGCGTTCAAGTACTCGAGCTAGTCTCGCTATTGTAGTGTGGGATAACATTGCTGAGTTTCTTCATTTGATGCTGTCTTTGTTGCAAGACAAGTCTAATTGGAAAGAAAAGCTATAGAAAATTTCGACAAGATTGATCAGTTCAACTTTTTTGTATATAGATACTTTTTTTCTCGATATAATAAGAAATTTTACAAAAGAAAAATTTTTCAACAAATATTTGTTAATAATTTATATTAAATTTTTAAAATTAATATTGAAAAAAATATTTTTTTTCTTCTTTGGTCCATTGTACCTCGGATGCTGTTGGATTTTTTAAAAAATGCCAGTTGTATTTTTTGTAAAGAAATTTAAATTTTCCAAATTTTTGTCCACTTTGGTCCATCGGATGCTGTTGGTCCTATCAAAAACTGGTTCATTCATTTTTTGTATATCACTATCTTGAGATAACTCTCCTGTTAGGCTCCAAAAAATTTGTCTCGCAAATTAAAATTTTTAAAATATTTTTTTCTCCTTCGGTCCATTGTACCCCGGATGCTGTTGGTTTTTTCAAAAAATGCTCGGTGCATTTTTTGTAAGGAACTCTCTTGAGATAACTTCTGTGATGTTTCTGAGGGTTTTTCTTAAAAATTTAAATTTTCCAAATTTTTGTCCACTTTGGTCCATCGGATGCTGTTGGTCTTATCAAAAAGTGATCCATTCATTTTTTGTAGATCACTATCTTGGGATAATTCTCCTCTTAGTTCCGAAATTTTATATCGAAAATTAAAATTTTTTAAATTCTTTTTTCCTTTTCGGTTCATTGTAGTTCGGATGCTGAACTGCGTACGCAGCTCGGATGCTGTGGGTCCTTTCAAAAAAAGCTTAATACTTTTTTTGTAAGCAACTCTCTGGAGATAACTTCTGTGGAATTCCAAAAAGTTTTTTTTCTTAAAAAATTAAAAACAAATGTTTCCACTTTGGTCCATCGGATGCTGTTGGTTCTATCAAAAAGTGGTTCATACATTTTTTTTGTACTCTTCTCTGTTACTCGTGATAACTCTTTCTACTATTCCCGTGATTTTATCTCGAAAATTTTTAATTTCGAAAATTTTCTCCACTTTGGTCCATTGTAGATCAGTGAATAATAATCCTATCAAAAATTGCCCCATACTTTTCCCCAATATTATTTTATCAATTTTTCTAATATTTATTGTTGAAAAATATTTTTACCATTTTTCAAACACTAATCTCATTATTAAAAAATATATCTACTGTTTTTTTATCTATTTGAAAGAATCGTATATTTTTTTTTACTATCAGACAGTAAAAAAAAGGGACAAAAATATAAAGAAAAAATATATTCTACCTTATTCGGCATTATTTTATTTCCTATCTTTTTTTGAATGTCAAAAAATATTTAATATTTCACGAAAAAACAAGAAGTAAAATTTTTTTCTTATCATCACACCCCAAATTCATAAATTCCGCTTATCCTCTCTCTTATATATATATATATAGCAATTACATCGTTCCCTATTAAATTTCTCTTAATTAGAAATCGGGATTCGTTTAAATGGACTTTATCGTTTGTTATTCTTTCTGACTTTTCTCGTTCCACTTTTTTTTTCTCTCACGCCCTCACCCTTCGGGGCGCAGTTAAGAGTTATGAAAAGATAGGTGAGACAACGATAGTGATGGTGGGAGGGGAGGGGGGGGGGTGAGCTCGTTAGATGAATGGGGCCGACATACGTAGTAAGGGGGTGCTAGTTTGCATAAATTTAGGAAATACAGGGTGGAAAATCGATATCCGCATAGAGATTATAGATGGTGGTTGGTAGGCGCCGCGTAGCCGCAGCCTCCGTCGCGACGGCGTATGCGCTACATGTCTACACACTCTCTCTCTCTCTCTCTCTCTCTCTCTCTCTCTCTCTCTCTCTCCTCACTATCTTTATACGTGTATATATGTATATATATTCTCTCTCGACTCGTTGTACTTGTCTGCTCAAATATTTCACTAGGTGTTGGTAAAACTACTACACTCGTTTCGCTCTCAGCCGTGTAAATATATATATATACGTTTCCGCATCCTCTCGTCGTGCGCCGGAATTAAAGTAGTCGATATCATCCTATGTGGCCTGTGTGTCTTGAAATTAAGGAAAACGAATCTAAAGGGCCTTTGCCACTTTACACAAAACTGCGTGGGTCAGTATTATTTTAATAAAAAAAATTTTTTGTAACAATTGTTACGTTCTACAACAGGTAATAATATTTTTTTTTGTTCAAAGATTAAAATTTAAAATGTTATTTTTTTCACCTGAAAATTATAAAAGTTATTAAATATAATTATAAAAGTTAATTTATTGATAAAAATAAAAATATAACAGTAAAAAATAACATTTTAGATTTTAATAGTTGCGTACACTGAAAAAAAAATTTATTTGATTCAATTTATCTGTTACTTAATTATTATCAAATAAATATTTAGCTGAACCAAGTAATTTTTATTTTGGGAAATTAAATTTTGTTTTAAATACAGAAATTATTGGTTCAAAGGTTATTTAATTACACAAAAAAATTATTTGGTTCAAGTACATATTTGATAATAGTCAAGTAACCAATTATTTGAGTCAAATGATTTTTTTTCAGTTTACAAACTAACATTATTATCATTGGTTGTTCAATATAAAAATTTTTACGAAAAATTTTATCTATAAATAATACCAACCCGTCGCTTAAATTTTATTGTACGACTGAATCAAAGTTGAACCATTTTTTCTTCTCTTTCAGTAATTTTATTATTTATTAAAAATTTGTTTTTAAAATATTTATTTAAACTTTAAAAATTATTTATGTGATAATAGTCAAGTAACCATTTATTTGAATCAAATAAAGTTTTCTCTACTTCGAACAATGCTATTTGTCCCTGCATTTTATCCCACTTTTAAACCAAGAAAAATGTTTGTTTTAATCAAAAAAGTATTTCTTTGATAAAGGGTTAAAGAAAAGTTTTCTTTAATTTAAAAAAAAAAATTATTTGATATAAAGAAAATTTTTTGATTTCAAGAAATACTTTTTCAATTTCAAAAAAAGTTTTATTTAGAATAAAAAAAATTTTTTTAAATAAAAAAAAAACATTTCTTTGACCCTATATCAAAGGAATACTTTTTTGATGCAAAGAAACA
Organism: Leptopilina boulardi; assembly: GCF_019393585.1. Taxonomy (NCBI): domain Eukaryota; kingdom Metazoa; phylum Arthropoda; class Insecta; order Hymenoptera; family Figitidae; genus Leptopilina; species Leptopilina boulardi. The sequence goes on from NW_026138017.1 coordinate 547,167, forward strand.
TTTTTGTGGGTGTAAATATTTACTTGAACAAAATAATTTTTATTTGAATTAAATAAACTGTATTTAAAAAAAAAAAAAAAAATTTTCATGAAATTAAATTATTCCGTAAACTTTATCCTCCTCTTGGCTTTTCAAGTTCTAAAACTACTTTCTCCCATATATATAAAGAAACAGAAAGTGATTTGAAGGTTTATAGTTCATAAACACAATGATATCCTTTGCCAACTATGATGCTATTTCAGTATATAAAGCAGTCAATATATCGCCTAATTTTAAATCACTGACACAGATATTAACACAAAACGATTTATTTCATAAGCGCATGGAATTTGCAATTGTATAACTCCAATTCTCAATTCGCATTTCATTTGAAATTTAACTACAAAAAAAAAAAAAAAAATTAACAATTTTCCCATCACAGTTTTCTGAGAATCTCAAATTCGAGACCATAAAGTGTATCAAATTGTTGATAATGCAACGTTTTAATGCTGTTTATGGTCTCAATTTGAGAGCCTCAGAAAACTGTGTATATACAATATAAAAATTTGTAGAAAAATTAATGAAATTTCTTAAATTAATTTACTTAAAAAGTATAAATTCGCAGAAATTTTTCTATATTTCTCTTGGCCAGTAATTTGCAAATATCAAAATCTCCTCAAATATATATATATATATATATATATATATATATATATATATATATATATATATATATATATATATATATATATATAGTAACAAAAACCACACAGGGCTTAGAGATTAAAATCTAACGATCTAGAAAACTCCAATCGATTTGAAAAGAAAATCCTTGTTCAAAGTATAAATCCGTCCGTCTACTCGCTAAATACCGCAGCATCGCGGGATTAAAATATTGATCGACCGGCGTAGAACGAGGGAGAATGCGAATTGCGGTAGAGAGAAGAACTAGTGGCAGGGGGGTAGATAAATAAAATGAAAAAAGAAAATAATTCCCCACCCCCCTCTCAAAAATCCGCAAAGTCAATAAAAATTTCATCTGTATAAAAATTCAAAGAAATTTCAATTAGAAAATAAAAGTTGTGAAAAGTTTTAAAAATTAGATTTTTGATTTTAATCGAATATTTTGGGTTAATCTTCTTATTTTAATGGGAGAGGGAATGATTTGAAGACAAAAAAAAAAAAAAAATGTCATTAAATGGAGCAGATTATTTACGCTTTTTTACTTTTTAATTACACAGAAAATTAAAAGGCATTAAAATAAGCTGCAACGCTTATTATTTTAATCCAATTTTGCTTATTTTAATACCAAAATGAATTAAAATCATAAGCGTTGCAGCTTATTTTAATGCCTTTTAATTTTCTGTGTAGCAAAAGTAAATTATATATATATTTAATATCGCAGAATTAAAATAAAAAAAAAAAAAATTGTACTCACCTGGAGTTCTTCTTTACACTGTCGTTCCTCTTCGAGACTCATCCGTTTCTCGTGCTTCTTATAGTAACGCCTTTTTGCAGCTTGTAGGTTAAACCACGTGTAGGAGAAAGACTTCACGAATGGTAGAAGGGCCTCAATGAATGGATGGAACTCATCCTGAAATCAAAGACGTCCATTTCACGTTCCACTTCATTGTCCACTTCATTTAACAGATCGCTCTTAATGTCTCTCCACCTACATTTAAAAACCATCAGACAATAGCTACTTTCGATGTTACAGGCACAACAGTCACCGCATGCATCTTTTTATTTTTCTCTCTCATTTTCTAAGTAAAAAAACAAAAAAAAAAAAAAAAAAACACAGAGGCTGGAGACATAGTTCTCTCATAAGATCGAGAAGAAAAGACTTCAAGAAAGTGATTTTAGATTTTTCATTTGAAAGAAGCAATTTTAAAAAATTGCCAAAAACAATTTATAAATGAAGAACCTAACGAAAATCGTAAAAATAATTATGGTAAAATTTACACAATTGTTGGATAAAGTTTATGAAACAGAATAGTCAAATTTACTCTCTTAATTTATGCTATACTGTTTTGTGAAATTTACCATGTTGTCTAAATTTTACACAACAGATAATAAAATTTATACAACAGTATGGTAAATTTTATACAATAGTATTGTTTACACAATAGATAGTGAAATTTATACAACAGTATGGTAAATTTTACACAACAGATAGTGGAATTTATACAACAGTATGGTAAATTTTACACAACAGATAGTGGAATTTATACAACAGTATGCTAAATTTTATACAACAGTATGGTAAATTTTACACAACAAATAGTGGAATTTATACAACAGTATGCTAAATTTTACACAACAGTATGATAAATTTTACACAACAGTATGATAAATTTTACACAAGAGTAAGAAGAATTTTACACAAATGGTACAAATTTCTTACTAACATTTCTACTCTTTGGAGGCAATTAGTATTAAAAAAAAAAAAAAAAAAATGAAAGTAAAACAATGAGAACGGCTCATAGTGTCATACGTCATGGATGAGACGAGTACTTATATACATAAGTAATGTTTGCAAATTCAAGGTCCCTTACTACTTGACCTTGCACGTGTGATACAGGCATTTCTCCTTTTTTTTTACCCCCTTCGCGTATATGCATGACACAAACTCTTCCCGTGAGTTTTATCGTGGAATCTCGGCCATTCAACTGCACTTGACAGAGTGCCGGAACCAGGAACGAATACTAGACGCGCTTGGGGCGATGCCACATGCTACGCAGGGGGGGGGAGAGGGAAAGGATAACATTCAAATGTTTAATACATGCTAGCCATCTAATTTCCATCCCTTATTTATATAAATTTATATTCATTCTTAATTATTTTCACTTTTGTTCAATTGAAGAATTAAAAATTTTTGACAAAAATCACATTTATTTATTCTTCTTTCAAGTAAATTGAAATAAATTTGTGTTTTATCTTGATTTTAAGAGTTACAATTGTGCCTATGTAACACGCGATATTTTCATTCACATTTGTGAAATATATTTTAATACTGACATAATGGAGGGGGATTTTTTTTTTCTTATAACAAACGATTGCCTCTCACTTTTTTCCCTATTGTATAAATAAGTAGAAAAATTTTAATTGAAGAGGCAATTCTATTTCTGCAAATGTTTCGTAAAAAAAAGAAAAAAACCAAGATTTCGAGAAAAAAAGAAAGGAAAATTTGTAATTTAAAATTTATTTTTCAAAAATATTTTCGAAATTCAACTAAGAAAATATTTCGCAAAAATGTAAATGTTGATTTCATTTAATTATTTCATCTCTAAATTTATTGTAGTTACGCTAAATTAATAAAACGCTGCATTAAAAGGAATAAAAATGGGAAGCAAAAAAAAAAAAAAAAAAAAATTATCTAAATTTGCCCCGAGAGCTACATACAGATGCATTCAAATAAAATGCGACTATAAAATACATTCACGTATAATAAATTTCATTATTTCAAAAATCTTCATATTTATGAAACAAAATTGTTCTTCCCGGGGATATTTTTTTATCTCTTTTTTTTAAATTTCTTCTAATAATCTGCATCAAAAAAAAAAATAAATAAAAATAAATATAAAATACATGTTGATGTAATCTTAGATTTTGATCTAATAAATATTTTCAGCTGAATTGACGATAGTTTAAACTAAACGACTTTCTTGACTCAGCAATACATTTTCACAAAAAGCTTCGTAGGCAAATTTTCCCCCCAAAAAGATAGAAACAACTGAAATAGTATATTTCTGATTTATCTCTAGCTTGCATCTTTGAATTTCAGTAACAGATGTATATATGGAGAGAGAGAGAGGAAACTGAGCCTTAAAATCTCTCAAGCAACACACAAGTTTTATAAAATGCGTAAAAAAAAAATGGTAAATTTTTTTTTCTCCTAATTTTTGATGAAATACTGTAAAATTATTTATTACATTATGGTAAATTTAAACAACAAATAAAGATATTTTTTTCTCACATTGTTACATGAAATATTTCCTAAAATACTGACCCGAAAAATCATGTGGAGGAGACAAAACTATCATTTACAATTTTACAGAAAGTTATAAAGAAAAAAAAAAAAAATTTTTTTTTTTTTGTCCAAATCTAACGCGTAAAAAAAAATGCTAATTATAACAACACCAACCATCGAGTATTCGCAAGCACTGTGGCCGCTGTTGTACACTACCGTCTGTCTATTCCACTGTCGGTCCAGCTGTCAGAAGCACTGATTCTTACAATATCCGTAATATTCACAACACTCCTCCGCCTCTTTAATGCAAGATGATCGAGGCCTCATTTGTTTTTGTCGTGCGCGAAATTAAGCGCACAATTTTTCACCTATTCGTCTTATTCAAATAATATTTTTCCCAAATTTTTATCACTAAAACACCTTTAGATCAATTTTTGTTTTTAATTTCAATTTTTAATTGCATTTTCTTGCAAAAAGAAAAGAACCAAAAAAAAATTTATCATCACTGTGTTATAGATTATAAACTATATGGTCCGTCACCTATTTATTATCGAGCAAGGTCAAAAAATTTGTATTTGTTAAGAGAAAATTTTTAATTATCTACAACTATATTTATATCAAACTATAGGATAATTTCAATTTGGAGAAAGTTTCAAGGAAATTTCAAATCTTTACAGATACACACGTTTCAAAAGAGAGATGGTTTAGAAAGCAACCATTTTGCTTTGTACCGAAATAAATTGTACTATTTTCGTCAGGCCTCAATGACGTGGAGAGAGAGAAGCTATTTTTTAATGACACTCCGTGTGGAGACAGTGGCAGGTTGTTGTCGAGTATTTTGTACTCTTATATTCATTCCTCTATAAAAGACGATATCATTTTGGATTTCTACATCTGTAACTGCGCAAAAATTTGCCCTTGAGATTTCAAGATATTAATTTTTAACTAATAGAATACTTTTAATACAAAATATTCCATTAAAAATATTAATCCGAAGATAATTTACAAAAAAAAAAGGGTTTAGAATTCTGAATCCGTAAGATAATTACGAGGAAGCAAGTAGAATTAAAATGAAATTTGTTCAATATGGTGATGAAAAAAAGCAGCTTTTAACAAAGCTGCTAAATGTGCACCATGTGAATGTTGAACAAGTCATTCTAAACTTTGAGAACTATATGAAGTTTGAGGATCCACAATTGTGGTTGTAACAGCTCTTGTAACTTCTCTGTTTTCAGGTATGTAAACTTATATCAAGTTCAACATTATATTTTCATATAATGAAAAGGGGATAACCAACCATGGATTTATTAACAAGTTTTATGCATCTAAAGATAATTAACCTATCGTCAACAAAAAGATAAAAATTTTATAATCGAATTTTTCTGAATTTTTCAACATCAAATAAATATAGAATTATCTCTAAATTAATCCATATATACAATTCGGCTTCAGAAAAATATGGCATATCTGCTGAAGTAATAGCAAAATTTTCTGCCTTAGAACAATTTTTGAAAAAAAAAGATATTGTAGAAAAGAATTCTATAAATATTTCGGCTATATTTAGCCTTTCTCATATATTTCAAAAGCAAACAGACAACAAGGACAAATAAATTGATGATTCATAAATTAGACAAAATGCAACGTATTATAAGAATTTTTTTCGGAATAAAAATCATGACAAAATGAAGAAATTAAAAAAATATCACAGTTTGAAATTCGAATATGAAAAACCATAAAAATGTTTCAATTTTTGTACAAAAATCCAGATATCCACACCTAACATCTCGGATAATACCAATTTTCACACAATAATAGAAAATAATTTCTAAATTTAAAAAAATGATCCAAAATAGAAGAAAATTTTACTATATATAATTTGCTCCCATAAAAAATTTCGCATATCTTGAGGCATAGTGAAATTTTGAATCAGATATCAAATAAAGAGAACAAGATTACATTTATTAATTCTTATTTATAATTACAAAAAAATTATTTAATTTATTATAATGCTATTGAATTACATCACAAAAAATAATTCCCCCCTACAATGAGGAAGCAATTGCAAATTGATTACGTGATCATTCTCAACGAGATGATAAATGTGGATAAAAAAAAAAAATCAATAAAAAAAAGATCCAATTTTCAGAAACAAATTATTATCGAAAAAAAAATCTTAATCATATAGAAATATTTCCGCACAAAATATAATTTTTAATTTCGAAAAAAAATGGTTCTTTTCTTTTCTTAAATTGATTCACTTCCGGTTAATATATAGAAAGAGGGTTTATCAACCTTTCTAATTTACGAATTTGACTTTGAATTTTCGAATTTTGTAAAACAATATAACCGAGTGCGTGTGTGTAATAGAAACGTTGGCACAAAACGGAGACGACGTTTAGGTCGTCGCGACGACACTGAGACGCCGGTGGATGAAACGCGCGTATCGAGACGCAAGTCTCGCGCCGAAGGCACCGCGCGGCGGCCAGGTACGGCACCCCAAACAGTTATTAATAGCACTTGTCCTAGCTTACTAGATTTGCCCTCGAACCGACGCAACCTCTCCCCTCCCGCCCCCCTTTGCTTCTTTTCGTATCTTCCCCCCCCCCCCTCGCCCACCCCCGAATCTTCTCAAACGCACCAAACTTCCCCCCTTTATTTTTTTTTTTCTTTAAAACCGCATTTCCTCTCTTCATCTCAATTTTGGACTTATTAATTCGAAAAAAATTAATTAATACATTTCATACTAATTATCTAATTCATTTAATGAAAAATAAATTTACTTGAACTAAATAATTTTTATTTGAATTTAATAAACTGTATTTTTGAAATAATTAATTTCTGTATTTAAAACAAATAGAATTTAATTGAGTAAAATAATAATTATTTTGTTCCAGTAAATATTTATTTGATAATCAAGTAACCGATTATTTGAATTAAATAAATTTATTTTTAGTTGTCTCATAACACGTAATTATTATTTATAATAATTAATATTATTATTTAAATAAATAATAATTATAGTTATTATTTAAATGAATAATTATTATTTAAAAATATTTTTGATCTTGACACACATTTTAAAAACTATTTAAAATTTTTCAAAATCTATAACACTTTTGCCTACAAGAATGATGTGTTTCAAAATTAATATGTGTGAAAAATATTTTAACGCAACTAATCGGTTACTTGATATTATCAAATAAATATTTACTTCAAGTAAATAATTTTTGAGTCAACTAAAGTTTATTTGTTTCAAACAATTTACATTCGAGCTTTTATTTGTTTCAAATACAAAAATTTATTGGTTCAAATATAATTTAATCCGAATAAAAATTATTTGGTCCAAGTATAAATATTTATTTGACAATAGTAAACGAATATTTGAATTAAATAAATTTTTTTCTCAGTTTATATACTCTAAAATGGTTCAAAATATTAAGATTTTCTTTTTTGAACCATCTTTTTAGGACCTAAATAATGCAATATAAAAAAAATACTATTAAAATATTAAGAGGTCAAAATAAAGGCAAAAATATTACATTTTGACAATAATATAATTTAAAATTTATTAAAAAATAACCACACCCAGAGAAATGATTTATTTGAATCAAATAAAATATATTTGAGTTAAATAAACGTATATTTGTCTCAGAGCCATACTAACTTATTTATTTGGCGTAAATAAAAAAAATTTTTTTTGTCAGAAATAAATTTTTCTTTGCCTCAAATAAATTTTTTATTTCAATGAAATAAAATATATTTGCAACAAATAAATGAGTTAGTAGGCTCGGAGAAAAATATACCATTTCTCTGAGTGCATATTGCGAAAATTTCAAAATCGAATTTTAATTAATTTTTATAGAAATAATGACAAAAATAAATTTCATTTAATGAAATATTAGTTTCACTATCTTTTACTCCAAGAATAAAAGACATTTTTCTTTAATTAAAAATAAAGAAAACAAAGAAAAAAAAATCGCAGTAATTCAAAAATAAATGTTTCCTTATATATCATATCTGGAGACCTTGTTATCTTAATTGTGTCATAATATCGTGTAAAGGATCACAAAAGTACAATATTGAAGAATTGAAAAATAAAAAGAGATGGAATCATTTCTATAAAAAAAGTGACCCTTAACATTTTCCAGAAAAATGTTGGAAAATTTTTATATGTCTCTCAAACTGTCCATATATACCTTGGGACCATGTTACCCAAAAAAAAGCAATGGAGTACGAATTCAGAAAAGAGAGTAAGAAAAAGGAACAAGAGAGTATAGGAAACCACGCGGCTGCTTCTGGCTATGCTGTAGCTAAAGTCGATCGATAGCCAAACTCCTCTCTGTCTGGCGGGACATAACATAGACACACAAGCTAGAGGAGAGACGAGAAAAGCACAGTACCCGATAGGAGAAAAGCACAACGTGAATTGGCCAAAAACAAGAATTCGTTTCTTCCAACAATTTCACTGAGAGAAAAGAAAGAAAAAGAGAGAGAGAGAGAGAGAGAGAGATGATTATGGCATATACACAGTGTATATATTTACTTCCACATGAATGAATGTCATTTTCTATCTCGAAACAAGTTCAAAGGAGAAACATTCCATCTATATAAAAACAAAATAGAGATTTTCGTTTTTCAAGACCATTATAAAGCTGATCAAATTTTCGTTTTATTTTCAATTACTATATAGAAACATTTTTCTGTCCGATGAATCATTTACTTATACTACTCAAAAAAAAATGCAATTCGGAAAAATCCTGTTTGAAGGATTACGCAAATTTTTAACAATATTAACGTAATTAAAAAAAATTAATTACGCCAATATATATATATATATATATATATATATATATATATATGGTATTCCCGAACAATTATCTCAAAAATCGAAAATTATTCAAAAAAATCCAAAATTTATTTGGAACTAGCTCATAGCATCCGTTGTACTACTGTCTACGAAATTACGAAAAAAAAACAAGTCTCTCTAAGAAGGAATTTTTCTACTATTAAAAATACATTAAACTGTACTGTCTGACTAAAATAAACTCTTACTACTGATAACGGCAAAATTACATACCATAAATCAAAACTATGTCTGACTAATAGTTTTATCATCTGTAGGAAATTTAGAAAAATTGAACCGTGTCGTCTGACTGGAAATTACTTTTACTACTCATATTACTTTTGCAAGAGTAAAAATTTCTCTAATTGTCCCTTCTTAAGGGGAGTCACAAACTTTATTTTGACCCCCACTTAAATTTAAATTATTAAACGAGGTTATATTTTTTTTTCTTGCATCATTTGGGTCCTAAAAACATATAAGGTAGTCAAAAAAAAGGAAAATTTTATTTTTTGACCATTTTAGAATTTTTATTTTTTAAAAAAATTAATATTTTTGAAAATCCATGCGAGAGATTTTAAAGAATTATTAAAAAAGTGTGAAAAAAATTTGACAATAAAAAATACTTAAAATTGTAATAGAAAAAACAGTTTAATAAAAGAGTTCAATGATGTTTTAACTTATATTTTTCTTTCTTTTTTTAAAAAAATTTAAATTTTTGAAAATCCATGCGAGAGATTCTTAAGAATCATTAAAAAAAAAGCGTGGAAAAAAATTGGCGATGAAAAATAGTCAAAATTGAGAAAGAAGATAGATATATTTAAAATCTTAATTTTTTAAAGAAATTAATTTCTAAAATGGTCAAAAATAAAAATTTAATTTTTTTTGACTTAGTTATTAATTTAAAATTTTTAAAAGAATTTTTTTAAATATTAAATTTAATAAATAATAATTAATGTTAAAAATAATGAAAATGTTATTAAAATATTTTAAAATGTATGTTTTTAGGACCCAAATGATGCGCAAGAAAAAAAGACATATCTTTCTACGATCATGAAAATGTAAAGGATTCAAAATGAAGATTGTCACTCCCCTTAAGGCAAAGTAACATTAATTCTGAATGACTGCGATTTTTCTACATATTCGATTATTTTTTTTTTTTTTAATTTAAAAATCAAAATTCTGCCTAATTATAAAAATAAAATAATAAATTCCGCTAAGTAGAAAATTCACTGCATTAAAAAAAAATGAATTTTATGAAAATTCGTTTAATGTATTTTGTTACTTTCAAAAAATATTTACGGACCTAAGGCCATAAATTTAAAAATATTTATTTCAAATTAAGATCCGAAAAAGAATAAAATAAAATATTTTCTAAAATAATTGATTAGTTTATTGATTTTTATCCCGTGGAAGATAAAATCTATTCATACGGGAAGTGCTAAAATACATATAATATATATATATATAGAGAAAAGCTTTTAAATTGTTTTGGTAATAACTATGCGATTATTAGTTGTTAGATGTTGTTTTATGCAAAGCTGAAATGTTTGGATTCAAATCTAATTTTGAGGAAAGCTGTATAATATTATGCAAACGTTGTATAGTCAAAGGCAGAGGAAAATAACGTTTGAAGCTTATATGCTTAAGGTATATCAAGGAGAAAGAAAAGAGGATATGCACCACCCCAAATAAATGTCGTGTACGACGCGCTAATGACTGTTCTATGTTTGCTGATGACGCGCGCGGGGTTACAGAGAGAGAGAGAGAGAGAGAGGACAATGAACTTTCATTTGTATATCTACTTCGTGTATGGTACACTAGAAAAAAAAATTTATCGTTTACTTGACTCAAATAAATATTTATACTTCAATCAACTAATTTTTGAAATAATTGAATTATCAAAAATGTATTTCAACCAATGATTTCTCTATTTGTTTCAAATATCAATTAACTCAAATATAATTATTTGAAACAAGTAAATATTTATTTACAATCCATTAATTATAATAAATTGTTCTTTATTAACCATAAATTTATCAGATTTTTTAAATCCCGTTTTTTAATTCTAAATTCGCGAAATTTTACGAAGCAACGTTTATATGAACGATTTTTAAAGAAATAATTTTTTAAAATGAAAATTTTTATAATTTTTTGCCTAAACAATATTTTTTGTAGTTTTAATTAATCAACAAATTATAAAAAAAATATTTTTTAGGCAAAAAATTATAGAATTTTTCATTTTAAAAAATTATTTCTATAAAAATCGTTTATATAAACGTTGCGTACTTCAGCTTCGTGAAATTTTTGCACATAAAAGTTTTGTAAAATAACAAATTCGACAAAAAAATTCCAATTTATTTTTATATTTCAAATTGAAATCAAATTCAAATCGATAGGCGTGAGAAAAGCAATCTTTTTTTTGCAACAAGAAATTTTATACAAAATGTGAAAAGGAATATATTTTCTATCAAAACAAAACAATTTTTTTCAAATATATATATATATATCGATGCAACTTTTCCGTCAATCGAAATAAAATAGAATATTCATTGGACACTGTTTATCAAAAGCCGTATCACTATATTCATTCGAATAAAATATAAAAAAAAAAATAAATATTTTTTTCAAACCAAATTGAATTTGCAATCAAATGAAAAATTTTTGATTTTCCCACTTTTTTCTGTGCGTCACTAACTTATTTTACTAATTTTTTTTTATTTAAATATATTTTTTTATTTCAATAAAAAAATACTCATCGCATTTCCTTCTTTTTAATCTTTTTTTACCCCTCATTCCAGATTTCTCTACATTTATGTATTTATATATCATTCCTGAAAATATTAAAAAATATTTTTCTACTTTTCTCTCATTTTTTTTTTTTTACTGTAATACTGCTACTTTTTTTTATTCGTATCATTTTTTTTTTGCGACGAGTGAAAAATTAAAACCCAAACTTAATTTGCAGATTAGACTCTCCACGCCATGTACATACTGCTGATGCGCTATATATATATATATATATATATTAAAAAAGAAAGTTTCTCGCTTTCGTGATTGCAAAACATTTGAGGGAATTAAAAACCCTTTCTTTTAATTGCAATTGCCGTCGGATTGGATTTGGGACAAGTTGTTAAAGTTTTTTTTTTTTCTTTTCTCTTTCATAATAAAGTGATCTTCTTTTATCACAATAATTTATACAGTAACAGTATATACTGTATAGTGTGATTGCTACACTATGCAAAAAAAAAAAAAAAAAAAAAAAAAAAATCAAATGAAACTTCCAAGTAGGGGAGCGGGGGTTTAAAGAAAAATAAAATAAACGTGCGATCGGGATGACAAGCACGCGGAACAATTGGACAGGTTTGCGTGCATTCATGATATTGTATAAGTGTCCTTCGTACGTGTTCAGCTGTCTGTATACCTTAATAATCTTCCGATTTTTTAAAAAACCGTCAAGCAATTTGAAAAAAAAAAAATTCTTTCCCTAAATTCATCTTACTTTCTTCTTTTTGCAGAAAGAAATTTTTCAATTTATGTTTATATATTTGGTACACATTTTATATATATAATATAATAATAATAATAATAATAATAATAGTACAATAAAAAAAATTTTATTTGATACAAATAATTTTTTTCAGTGTAACATTATAGTATCATTCATTCTATTATTTTTATTATTATTATATAATATATTTGGAATTATATTATATAATTATATTATATAATATACACTATATTTGGTTCAAATATACACTGAAAAAAAAATTTATTTGACTCAAATACTCAATTACTTGACTATTATCAAATAAATTGTATTTGAACCAATAATTTCTGTATTTGTAACAAATACCATTTAATTGATTCAAATAATAATTATTTGATACAAATACATATTTATTTGATAATAGTCAAGTAATCGAGTATTTGAATCAAATAAATTTTTTTTTTTTTAGTGTAACAAAAATTATTTTAATTATTTATCTAATTTTATATTTAAAGAAGAAATTAGAATTTAGAAATAAAAATTTTTACTCTCGATCTATTGATGAAATAATTCGGAACTTGCGAAAGAATAAATTTTCGAATTTAATATTTTCTAACATGATAAATCAAGTGGGGGGGGGGGAAAAGAGAAGAACTTCGATATTGATAAACTTGGAAATTACAAAAAAAAAAGAAATTGACAAAATTTTTATGCATCAAACAAATGATTATCAACATGAAAATCAAAAGAAGAAATTTTCTAAATTTTTCCAAAAAAGATCGAAATTTGGGATTTTTTTTCAAAAAATTCATAACTAAAAGAAGCTATCAAAATTCTCTATAGCACCAATATAAAGAAAAAATTTCGCCATAAGCCATTCAGCAATAAAGAAACGATATGTTAATCAAAATGATTCAGTTTTAATAAAAAAAAAAATATTTTTCCTCCTAAAAAGTAAAAAATCAACTTAAAATTTTATTGTCAACATTGACAATAATTGTCACTAAAAATTGTAATTACGGAAACAAAATCATTTGAAACAAGGTTTTAGAAAAAATAGAAGATTTTTAACTGAAACAAATATTGCTATTCGAGTGAAATTTTTATTGCAGTTCCAGGCAAATTTATTTTTTTCCGTAGAAAAAAAAATGAAAATAAAACAAAACGAAACAAAGAGAACAGAATTTTCCTTTTTGATGAAGTAATATTAATCTCAAATCATTTTTTTTGTTTCAATAAAAGCAAAATCAGGGGAAAGCAAAAATTAATATAAAATCAAAGCACCTGTCCTACGGAAGGGGCCTGCAGGTAAGTCGAGACATCCGGTTCCACCATGCAGCTCCTCAGAGTATCCGGGATGAACATGAGTAGCTGGGACGGTGGTGGTCCAGGCTGATGCCGGTTGACACCTGGATGACACTCCTGAGCCTGGAGCTTCAGCGTTCTAAACGTCGTGGATGCCAAATTGAAATAATTGACTCAAATTGGCCCCGCGAATTTTTTTTTTTTTTGGTCCCGATAAAGAAGGGACCAAAAAAATTCTCCCTCCAATTAGTATTTCTTTTTTTTTTTTTTAATGATGATTAACTCAATTCACAATATTTAATAATGGACGTAGTGATGCAATTTTCACGAATCCCGAGGATTTTTCTCGCGGAAGGATCAAAATGTCCTTCCTTTCTCGAAATTCGAAAAATTTGAAAATCGAGACGTTCTCCAAAATTTTTATATTGAATCTGATGATAATGATGATTATTTTCCCGCCTTAAATGGTGATCACTGATCACTTGATGTAGCCTAAAAATTTTTTGACTCTTTCTAATGATATTTTGACTTTTATTATTTTTTTGATGATTTTTATTATTATTTTTATTTATTGTGAATTGATTGTTGTTATTGTTGTTGGGTGGTGGCACACCGCACCCAGGCACACGCATCCTATCTAACGCGAGCCACACTCCTCACTCGACTAGCGTTTTCTTGGTCGTCGTTGTCTCGTTCCCGTTTTTCGAATAAATTTCTTCTTTCTCTCTCTCTTTTGTCTCCGTTTCCCTATTTCCCGAACGGGGAGACGCCAGGTCCCAGACTACGCCGACTCGAAGCTTTTGATGATGCGTCGGCGTCGGCGTAAAAGCTCTCTAATCTCGCGCAAACTCGTGGCCCACACACTCGCACTTTCTGATGGAAAAAAAAAAAAAAAAAAAATTTCCGCGACTTTACTGTGTTGAAAACGAGAAAATAAAATCACGCACTGCTAAAGAAAATAACACCCTTCTTTTTTCGAGAATTTTCTTTTTTTTTCTTTTTCCTACACTGCAAAAAAAAAAAAAAAAAAAAAACTTTATTTGATTCAAATAATCTTGATTATTATCAATTAAATATTTACTTGAACCAAATAATTTTCATTGGAACCCAGGGGAAATATTTAAATTCTTACTAAAAACAAAATTTTTTGGCAATTCTGAATTTATTTGATTCAAATAAAAATTATTCTATACAATGAAAAGAAAATTATTTGATTCAAATACTCGATTACTTGTTATCAAATAAATATTTACTTGAACTAAATAATTTTTATTTGAATTAAATAAACTGTATTTGAGCCAATAATTTCTGTATTTTAAACAAATATCTTAAATAATAATAATAATAATGTGATAAGAATTAAATATTTATTTGTATCTTATAATTTTATTTGTACAGTGAAAAAAAAATTATTTGATTTAAATAATCTTGATTATTATCAATTAAATATTTACTTGAACCAAATAATTTTCATTGGAACCCAGGGGAAATATTTAAATTCTTACTAAAAATAAAATTTTTTGGCAATTCTGAATTTATTTGATTCAAATAAAAATTATTCGATACACTGAAAAAAAAATTATTTGATTCAAATACTCGATTACTTGACTGTTATCAAATAAATATTTCAAATAATTTTTATTTGAATTAAATAAATTGTATTTGAGCCAATAATTTCTGTATTTTGGACAAATATCATCTCAAATAATAATAATAATAATAATAATAATAATAATAATAATAATAATAATAATAATATTGTGATAAAAATAAATATTTATTTGTATCGTATAATTTTATTTGTACAGTGAAAAAAAAATTATTTGATTCAAATAATCTTGATTATTATCAAATAAATATTTACTTGAACCTAATAATTTTCATTGGAGCCCAGGGGAAATATTTAAATTCTTACTAAAAACAAAATTTTTTGGCAATTCTGAATTTATTTGATTCAAATAAATATTATTCGATACACTGAAAAAAAAATTATTTGATTCAAATACTTGATTACTGGACTGTTATCAAAGAAATATTTACTTGAACCAAATAATTTTTATTTGAATTAAATAAACTGTATTTGAGCCAATAATTTCTGTATTTTAAACAAATATCATCTCAAATAATAATAATAATAATAATAATAATAATTATTATTATTATTATTTATTTGTATCGAATAATTTTATTTGTACAGTGAAAAAAAATTATTTGATTCAAATACTCGATTACTTGAATAAATATTTATTTGTATCAAATAATTATTATTCGAGCCAATTGTATTTATTTCAAATACATAAATTATTGGTTCAAATACAATTTATTTAATTCAAATAAAAATTATTTTAAATATTTATTTGATAACAGTTAAGTAATCGAGTATTTAAATCAAATATTTTTTTTTCTTTCAGTGTATCGAATAATTTTTATTTGAATCAAATAAATTCAGAATTGCCAACAAATTTTGATTTTAGTAAGAATTTAAATATTTCCCCTGAGCTCAAAATAAACATATTTTCAATAATAAAAAAAATTAGCAAAAAGAAGCAAAAAGTATGAATTGAAGATTTTCAGAAATTATAATTTGCACAAAATTCAAAAAGATTATCTTCTTCAAAAAAATTAATAACAAAATTTAGAAATTATTATTTTATCATTCACAATAAATTAAATTAACTAATTTCTAAATTTAATTTAAATTTAGCAAAAAAAAATATTATATTTGTCTCAAGAGTCAAATTAATATTTATTTCAAATAAAATTCGATTTAAATAAAAAAAAACAATTTTATTTGCGCTAAATAAACTTTTACTTGCACCAAAGAAAATATTTTATTTAAAAACAATTAAAATATATATTAGATTCTGAGACAAATAAATTTTATTGTCAAATAATATTTAATTTTTAATAAACATAAATTAATAAAAATATTTATTTGTTAATAGTCAAGTAATCTATTAGTAGAAACAAATAAATTTTTTCATTTTTTTCAAATTTTTGTCAATTCAATTATCAAAATCTAATTATTTAAATGCAATTAAATTGTAACGCGTGGAAAGTGTAATTAGAAAAAATGCAACGCGACTGGAATTATTTTGAGATACTTGCGGGAAAATTCGCGATTGACACTGACAAGAGACATTGAACACTGACTGACCATTTGATAGACCCTACCCACAGAGGAGAAATAGTATGAGAGTAATTGTAAAACGTTTGTTTGATTCTTTCCTTTTCGAAGAAGGCACTCGGCCAGGAAATTCGAGCCATGATATTTTCATGTAAACAACGTTCGTCTTAGGTGACTTTTCATATGCACACAGTCTTGTATATATACACACAAATAAATATATATACATATACATTATCGGTCGCATCGTGAGGCGGAGTTCGTTCGCAAAGACCTGTTGTGCATAACGATTAAAAGATTGTTGTACCAAACGAATCCTCCTGCTGCTACTCGATTTTACATTTATTTTAAATATAAAATAATTATTACATTGAACTCCTATATATTTCCTACATTTCTAAATTGAGCGATCACAATTTTATATTTTCTTTCAATAATTATCCTCAGAATCGATTACCAAAATTCCCTTCGTAAAATATTTCGAAAAAAAAAATTTCCTAACTTTGTCAATTGATTATTATTCACTTTTTCTGTGGGGGGGGGGGGAATTTTTTGTGATTCCCATTTTTTTAATTTGAATTAAAAATATTTAAATAAAACAAATATTTTATAAAATATATAGTTTCAAAAGAAAATTAATATTTAAATAATAAAAATCTCTAACCTTTGTCTGGAAGCGATGTATCAGATATTTCAGGACAATGAGAAGAAATGTACCTCAAACACACGCGATTTAAAAAAATTTCGAACACTCCCTAAAGCGCACGTTAATAATTAAAATACTTTTTTTAAATAAATATTTAAACGGTCGCGATTTTAAGAATTTCGAGCACTCCCGGAATTGAAAAAAAAAAAATAAAAATTACGAAGACACAAAAATTTTTTCGTTCGCGAACTAAATAATTCAACCATTCCCGAAGATATTCTCACTGTAAATGTAAAAAAAAAATTAAAAATTAGAAAAATTCACACTTTTATTAAACACATCTTAATAAGTCAATACACAAATTGCAACTAATTAAATAACCTTTAGGATTTTTAATTGCTATGACCTTTGGCTAACAGCACACTTCAATGTAAACATACAGATTGGGATGCAGGTGTAAAGGTAATAAAATCCCAACGCATCGCTTCGATAAATTTTAAATAGAAATTATAATTTTTAAATATTATTATATATATATATAAATATAAATAAGAGAAATAATATTTAAAAATTATAATTTCTATTTAAAATTGATTGAAGCGATGTTGGGATTTTATTACCTTTATACCTGCATCTCAATCTGTGTTTACATTGAAGTATACAAAGATACATTTAAAGTCGAAAGACAACTAAATCTATCCCTTTATTTAAAAAATATAAATATCTATAAAAAAAAAACTAATTAAAAAAAAATCCCCACTTTCAAAAAAATTATCTCATCGGATCTAGGCAATGGAAAATGAATTAAATCATTGCTAATTCGAAATTTATTATAAATATAAGACGTTGATATAGATGTAGAGATTTAAAATTTAGCAGTAACAATTTTAAAACTGTGACTGCGAACCTTAACCAATATCTTAGTTTCAGTATAATTAATTAACTATATTTAATTAATTTACTAATTCTAAATTTTATAATATAAATGATTTTTTTTTTTTTCATTAGTTTTGGCAGTTAATATGATGACATCTATCTTGAATTTGAATTTCAACGATGTTTTGTGACCTCTTTGACATTAAAATCAAAAAAAAAAAAAAAATTTTTATACAAATCGGCATATTGAGTAAGCTAAATTTATCAGCAATTGCAAATATAATTGAGCAATTGTATTAATGAAAACTACATTTTTCATTTATCCCCATTCACAATTCGCTCACATCAACTTTCATTTATCTTTCATAATTACAATTATTTTTTTTTCAATTACTCCTTTATAGCATTCAACAGGCGAAATTCAATACTTTATTTTCTACCGCTTTTTTTTATAACTCTTTTTTCTGCAAGAAAATTTTTTTCGACATTTTTTTTTGTTTTTGTTTTTATACAAAAATTCGAAACTCTCAATTCGTTGGGAAAAAAAGTAATGTTTGAAAGAAGTAACGTGCAGGCATTATAATCCTTAGTCGAAATATTTTTTGTATTCATTAATACTGTGTTAAAATCGCTAAATCCCTGTTTTATCCATGTAAATTTGAATAGAAATGATCTTATTTATAAAAAGAAAAAAAAATCAGTAACAGAAATTCTACATTTCTGTAAAATCAAAGAAAAATATTGTTCTCTGTGCAAAATTTCAAAAGGTGAATATTAATTTTAAAATAGTAAAATTAGCTACACTTTCTGTAAATATAGTAGTACTTTTTTTTCTCTCACTCTTCAAAAAAAGTGTTTGTTTTTTTTTCGTCATATAGAAAAACGGACATTAAAACTAGTATTTATAATTAATTTTTATAATTGCACCAACGTAAAAAAAAAACTTACTTATAAATAGCCTTTGTGCTTAGAGCATATTTGTTATCAATAATACGTAGCAAAAAAAATGAGATGAGAACAAAATATTCGACGGGATATTCGTTTTCCTTGATTGATTAATGACTCATATTACATTTTCGTTACTCCTCCTTCGACTAGAACTGAAAATTATAAATTTTGACATTAAAATTATAATAAAATAGAAAACTGACAAATAAATTATAATTTACCTTCTTTAAAAATTCTTCTGCACACGTACGAGCTCTTGCGTTCATGGAAAGTTTCATTTCACTAATTTCTCGATCAATTTCCTCCATAAAGTGAATTACAAAATCGACAATTTTATGTTTATACATTTGTTCAGTGTGAATATTCGTAATCAAGAAACTAATATCATAACCCTGTGAAAAAAAAGAATAAATAAAACAACGAAACAATTTATTTTAATGAAGAATTTTAGAAAAATTACCAACCTCTACGGGTTTTCTACGTAGAATCATAAAATTTTCAGCTCTCATCATCATAAATCTAGTGAATTTGTGACAGAGAATTTTTTCCAAATCATCAGCTTGTTTAACAGCAATGCTAATTCTCATGCTATTTATACTTGATTCGATTAAAATCTTTTCCTTGTTATTTCTGCTGATGAGAATTGGAGTTAAGAGAAGTTCCTTGCTTGCTCTTACTTCCACTTCTGGTTTATTGTGCTTTTCGACAATTTGAGATGAAAAATTTTCCACGCACATTGCTGCTGTCAATGTTCTCCTTACGGCTGTTAAATATGGTTTCAATGATCCAGACTGTAAAAAAAGTATTTTAATTAAATAAAAATAAAATATTATTTAATGAAAAAATATATTTTCATTTCAAAAATTGAATTAAAAAAGAAAATTTAAGAAATAATTTTTTTTGGAGTAAGTCAATGTAATAAAAAGAGTAACGAATTATATAAATATTAATATATTATTACTTATTTATCATTATTAATAATTACTATTATAAATTATATAAAAAAACAGATTATTTCTTTATTGAAAAAACAATTGTGACACATTCTACTGCACTAGCATAAAAAAAAGACGACTCATGCACAGAAATGTCAAAATAATAAAATATTTCATTGGAAAATAAAAATAAATTATTAACAATGAAAGGAATTTAAATTTTCTTTCATTGTTTTTCACATGCAATAAGTAAATAATGATTAATTATATGCAAAAAAGACAAGTTATGTTTGTGAAAGGCGTTCCTAACCTCAAATGCCGATAACTTACCATCTTAATTAAATTGTAAATATAATTGTTTCTTTAGAATTTTTTACAATTTTCTTGATAAATTCCAAACACGTTGATTATATTGTACGTTAATTTGTGTAAAATGTAAAAAATGACATTACAAAACGAATATTTATCACTAAACGGGATTAATTTTTGACAGGAGTTTCCCCGACTTTCCGCTCTTTAGCGGAATTTCTGATGTTTCCAATTCGCTTAGCCAATCACAGTTCAAAACTTTAAGTCATTTGATTGGATAACAAAACGCCAAGCGCTAAATTCAAATTTGGTGTGCACTGAAATGTTTAAAATATAATTTATTGTTAATTATTAATTCATACAAATAATATTTAAATAATACATATTCATTTCATATAATATGATTATATTAAAAATATAATAATACAAATATATTACACAATATTAATTATTAGATTAGAAAAAATTATTATTGTACCAAATTTTAATCAATATTATTTGTTTGCAGGATCAAAATTTTAAAAAGGGAATCTGATATGGCTTCAAAATATCGTTTAATTTTAAACAAAAATTGGGTAAGTTGAATTTTCTTTCAAATTTAAAATAAATGAGTGACGTAAAAAATATTTTTTTTTTTAAATACTCTAAAATAAAATTTGAAATCTAATATTAATTAGACAAGAATATATTTCCATAGAAAATAGTACACAGATAATAGAAAATACATATTGTCAGTGTTTAAAACAAGATATTGATTATTTATATTCGTTGTCATGTGATAAAAATAGTGTATAATTATTTTAAGAATCACAAGGCACTAGAAAGGCACAGAGTATATTTCGTTGCAGATTATTGACATTAACGCTGCCATAATTCTATAATTTTAAAATATAATTACTATATTATAATTATTAAATTATAATAATTATAATTGTACAATAAAATAATTTTTATAATAAAAAAAAAAAAATTATAAAATTTATTTTACTTAACAATAAGAGCAAATAAAAAATAGTCCCAAAGAATTTGATCATTAAAATTGTGGCACTAATGTGAAAATTACAAACTACTTATCATTTAATTAAAGCAATTAGAAATTATTTTAATTGGCTAGTTTGATCACATTAAATAAATAGAAACAGTAAACTACAAGAATTTGTAGAGCGGATAAAAATCGAAATAAATATTTATAAATCTACTTCGTCACGGTAAAAAAAAAAAAAACATAGACTAATCACTGGTATATTTAATATTATACCTAAAAGTAAAAAATCAGTAAAAAGAGTTTCATTATAAAAAAAGAATGGCAGTTATTAAATTTAAATTCTTTTCACACACATCTTTTCCTTAGTTTATCGAACCTTAAAATACTGAGAATTTTTATTTTATCATAATCTCATTTAAAAGAAAGCGTCAATAGGCAAAATCAAAAATCAGTCATTAAAAATGATTTAAAACTCAAACATTTTTGATCAATCTCTTTTTTTAGTTCCTGAATCATTTTTTTTTTTAAAAACCGATTTTTTGCGCGGAAGACTATATTTGGCATTGTCGTTTCAACTGTCAATTTATTATGAACGACTCGGTTCCTGACAATAATCATAAATTGGAATTTCCGGTGGAATTTCACGCGATAAACGAGGAGTTGAACATCGAGTAATACCAACAATACAAAGTGTAACAGTTGAAGCAACAGCAATATGCCACGAGAAATTAACAGCAATTTCTTCAGATGTCAAAAAATTTGTACCATGACCACGTACCATATGAGCAATCCATGCTCCATGCAATAATGTTGTTACACCGGTTAATAATTTGATTTCCGGCCAAATTATTTCCAATGTCACTGACAATGCAGACATCCATACAATTCCAGCGAGAATTGCATCGACCATTGAATTATCACCAATATTTGCCCACAAAAATAAAAAGCCTTCGACAAAAAAACTTTGTGCAAGACCCATTTTAACGAGGCCATTACTAAAATTGTGTGGAAAATAAAAATTAAATACATCGACTAGACCGGAGAATGCAAAAAAAAGATATATCGTTGCATATCTAACTTTGGCTGAAATAATTCCATTATTTGGTGAATATGTCAATGTTCCAGTGAGACCAATAACAGTGGCAATTAATTTTAAAACACCCTCCAATGGATAACGTGAGAATATTTTTCTAAATCGTCCATTTTTTCGCGATGAACCACGTCCATCGAGTGTAGTTTGTCTGCCAGGTGAACAGAAGATTGCATATTCAAAACACCAAATTAAACCAAAAATATAGAAAATTGCTCCTGTCAGGAGATAAGAAATGTCACTTCCTTGCATAATTGAAAATACCTGTTGATAATAAAATTCTTATTAATTATAATTCCACATTGGTTATTAATTTTAACATTGATCTTTTAATTTGTTTGTTGAATACAAATTCTAATAAATATTTAATTCGTAAATAATCAGCCAACAATTTAATGATCAAATCTTATAAACAATTTCTTAAGCATTAAGAAAATTTACATTCTAAACGTAATTATTTCAATCAAAATAAGGAAAAAATTGAGTATAAATAAAAGCATAATTAATATTACCTTTTTTTTTAATGACAAATGGAAATATATTCACAGGGGGTAGGGTTATGAACAGCAATTATTTAATTTATCACATTCATCACGTTATGTGTTTTAAAGAATTAGACAAATGTACAGCTTCAATAACACAATGTACATTTATTAAAATTAATTGGCACAATATCACATTACATTATTAAAATATAAGAACAGAGAAAAAACATGTTCTCCGTCTATTAATTATAAATTTTTGAGGTTAGATTAAAGTTCAAGTTTCCAATTTCAGACGGTTGGTAACTAAGGTCAAATCAACGGCCGATAAAGTAGAATGTGGCGCGTTTTTTTTTTTTTTGAATTTTTGAAAATGAATATCATTCATTAATAAAGAAGATTATTGATTAATTCAATAATTTACTAAATTATTTTATATTAATTATTTCTTTCTCATAGAGAGTGTATTTAAATTATCATTTATTAAGAGAAAATTTCTTTTTTAAACCTAATTAATTTAGAATTTATCAATTTTGTTTGGACTTATTAAATAATTTAATTGTTATGAAAATTATTAATTCAAAAAACATTTTTTACATTGCCAAATATAATTTAATTAATAATTAAATATATTAAAATTAATTAATAATTTAAAAGATTGAAATTTTTCGACGCAGTTCAAAATAATGATTAATTTAATTAATAAAAATTATTAAATTATTATTAATTAGTAAATTTAATATATTGTTAAATTATTCTTTTTATACTGTATTATTAAATTATTAAATTATTAAATTATTAAATATAATAATATAATAATTGAAATAATTTGAATTTTATTGAAAATAAATATTTAATTTTTGCAAATAAAAAGAGGTAAGCGGATATTTCATATTGGTATATGTTACACATCAAAGTGTATATATAAAAGTTGAATTGATTTTCATGATCTACAGCTCACTTTGCAAATATGGTATATAGATAGTGATGGGAATCCCTTTCATGTATATACATCTCAATTATCGTTCTGCAAACTAAGCTTTATGGAGTGAGAATCCACTGATAGACACATACATTATATATATACATTTAATGATACAACACCAATACATTTTTAATTATTTACAAAATAATATTTAAATTTCCGTAATTTTTCACTAAAAAAAAAAAAAAATTTATAACAATTTTTTAATTTATTAATTTTTTAAATTAAACTGTTTTTAAATTTATATTTTTTAATTTTTGAAATAATTATATATATAGTAATTTTAAAAATTGTAATTATGTTAATAATTATAATAACAATAATTCTGGTATGTGTATACACTGAAAAAAAAATGTATTTGATTCAAATACTCGATTACTTATTATCAAATAAATATTTACTTAATCCAAATAATTTTTATTTGCATTAAATAAACTGTATTTGAATCAATAATTTCTGTATTTAAAACAAATACCACTTAATTAAATCAAATAAAAATTATTTCGTTCAAGTAAATATTTATTTTATAATAATCAAGTAACCGCGTTTATTTGAATCAAATAAAATTTTTTTTTATGGGATTTTTGCGACTGTATTGGTAATTTTTATACATATAAAAATTTTCCGTATAGTGGTATAAATTCGTTATGAAAATATATATAGGTTGGAAATTGTAGGATTAATACAAAATAACCAACCCATCTGTCAGGGACAAAACTTTATTTCATATCAATGTTACCTTCACTGCTAATCCATCATTCATAATTCCATGCGTATTTGTCTGTAATCCTTCAATATATATATATATATATATATACCGGAGGGTCATTTCAAATAATAGAATTATTGTATTTGACATTGCATTTAATTTTCATATATATACGAATTCACTCGAAAACTCATCTATATAATTTCGTTGGCATTTTACATATATATATTCGTTTTTTTTTTTGTTAAAAGAATGGATTGCAATTTTTGCATTTGATTTACAATAATTTTCATTAGAAATAAAATGTTAATTTAAAGTATTTAAAGTATTTGTAATAAATACCATTTAATTGACTCCAATAATAATTTATTTAATACGAATAAACATTTATTTGATAATAAACGGAAAAAATTTTATTGTGGCAACCACAACAAATTTTTGCGGGTGCCAAAATTTTTTGTAGTGTTTACAAGTCCAATTTGTGTATTTCCTAAAATCAGTTTTATAGAGACTAACTTTTCCGTGTATTAGTCAAATATATAACTGATTATTTGAATCAAATAAATGTTTTCAATTAATTTACAAAAAATTAATTAATAATTAATTTTTTTTTAATATTATTAGCATAGGAAAATTCAGAATTGTAACCACACTCAGTATAAACGCAAAGATTGCAAATGAAGTGCCAAACGGGATAATAAAGTGGTAAACATTTCGGGCACCATTTCAAGAGAGAGAGATATATATATGTGTGAGATAGAAAGAGCGATTAGAGAAGCAAGTATATATATATGGTCTTTGAAATGGTTTTTTAGAAATATAAGGAGAAATGGTTTTTATGGTTTCTGCATGCTTTGCGAAAAAGCAGCGCACTTTTTCCATTTTCATTTGTACACGAAGAAATGGGGGGGGGGGTGTGGATGGAAGTATCAGGGGGGTGCAATTCATATTTGTCCTCAAGGCAGGAGCGGAATTGCACCTTTAATCAAGATTTCTACCAATTTGCGAGAGCCGACGGCGCGAAGACAAAGCCTATTGTTGCCGTAACTGGTTGGGGCTTCAAGTGTTCCAACGCAACAGCGAAAGCATGATGCGCCCGCGTGTATATATATATGTATTATAACGGGTATGAACAAAATACCCAACTTAATGGAATTAGTTTCCTTTATTTTCTTTTTTTCGATTTTTTAATTTTTATTTTAGAATATTTTATTGTGTCAATAGAAATCATATTGCGTTTTATCCCTCTTCTTGAAAAAGAAATCTTCTTGATCTTCTACACACTAAAAAAGAAATCTTGATTTCAGCCTATTTTTGAGGCTGAATTTAAGGTGTAAACGGAGTCAGACCAATTAAAAAAGGACAGACTTATGCAAAATATATGGGCTTAATTTAAGGTGTAAACGGTTTAAGACTTTGTTTTTACTGTGTATAATCTCTTCTTGATTGTGTGTGCGTCTTTATAGATTACACTTTGCGGTTCTTTCGAAAAATATCTTCTTTGGATCTATAATCAGAATTATTTCCTTATTTTTCATGAAGAAATTATCTTCTTTAATCAGTACAGATTCAGATATTTTTACAGAAGAAATCTTAGATCTATACAGATTCGGAATTATTTTTGTTTTTCTAATAGAAAAACCTTTCTAAGATTATATATATATATATTATATGGTTCTTCCAAAATATCTCCTTGGGATCTTCAGAATCAGAATTATTTTTTCTTTTTTCCATCAGAAGAAAATATCTTCTTGGTTCTAAAGAGAATTATTTTTGTTTTTACCAGAAAAAAATATCTTCCTGATATACCAGATTCAGATAATTATATTTTTCTTCTCCCAAAAGATAACAGAAAACCTTATATATATAGATTATTTTGCGTTTTTGTATTATAGAAGATATCTGTATACATAATCTTTAGATTTTTATTTTTTGAAAAACAACATCAATAAATTATCCTCCATATACCGTATAATAATTTTACCAAAATTATATATAAAAACTAGTCGCAATTTTGGAACAATTATTGTGCTTGGTATTATATTGAAGATTACCCCGCATCGTTTGCTTACGACATATATATATATATATATATATATAGAGAGCAAAGCCAGGCTTCTATACATCACGTTCCAGCAACTTGAAACCACTCGTGGTTCTGTTTGTGTTTGCTAATTGTGAATTGTCTACTTCTTGCGCTTGGGCCGTTGCCACCGCGTATACCGCATATGTGAGCTGTCATGAGCGCCTAGCCAAGTTGATAGTTGAGCGTCGCCCACTGAAGGAATGCTCAGACTGAGGAAAAAGCATCCCCTAAGGGTCTCTCTCTCTCTCTCTCTTTTTCTTTCTCATTCTCTCTTTTCTGTATATATATGCTATATAATCCTCTCTATCCTTTCTTATTTCGCTAACATACAACTCTTTCTATACCCATATTCCCCCTGGCCCCTTCGGGCATCCTAGACACTTGAGTTTACCTCACTAGTCACTGGCATACAAGAGTGCACTACCCGCTAAGAGACACCCGCAAGCAAAAGGGTACCGATTTTTCAGACCCCTTCATTTTATTTCTGTTTCACAAATCTTCATCATCATCATCAAAAAAAAAAAAAAAGTCGCTGATTTTGAATTACTCACTGATGTCAAATCAATTGCTAAATTCTATAGTTATCTCTAATTTTACTGAAAATCAGTGTGAGAATTAGTGCGATTTTAACTATGAGGACACAGGAAATTAAAAGGCATTAAAATAAGCTGCGCAACGCTTATTATTTTAATCCAATTTTGCTTATTTTATTACCAAAATGGATTAAAATAAGCAAAATTGGATTAAAATAATAAGCGTTGCAGCTATTATTTTAATGCCTTTTCATTTTCTGTGGATCAGTAAAATTTTCGCTATTTCCAACAAAAGTATAAAAAAAGTACTGTTTTAAAAGCATATATGCTTTAAAATTTTTTGCAAATTCTATAGCAAATGATTTTGAATCAATATAACTTTTGGCGAAAATGCTGATAGCAAATTTTTCTCAAATATTGGAATTTAGCGATTGATTTTGACTTTTCCACTGAATTCAGATTTAGAAAGATTTCATAAATCATTTATTTTCATGATGCACGGAGAAAAATAAACTGTTGATACTTACTAAACCTAACAAATTTTGTTTTGCTACAACTATGTATTGTTGTAGTAATTTCTTAATTCCTAACAAATTCGTTATTGCATAACAATACAAATTTGTTGTAAGAAACAATAAAATTTTGTTGCACCAACTAAAAATGCGTTGTAGTAACAATATAGTGCAACAATACAGATTTGTATCCAAACAAAATTTTAGTTCCATATGTTTAGTATAAGTATCATTTTTCTCCATGTTTTTATTATTTATTAATAAATTTAATTCTATTTTATTAAATTAAGGTAAATACCGATATAAATGAATGCATGAGTGAATTCTTCAACATTTATGCATTTTTATAACAAACATAAATTTTTTATATTAACTCAATTTTTAAAAAGTATATATATAGCTTCAATTGTTGAAAGATTTCAAATTAGTATAGCTCTAATTGTTTTCCTCTTTTTTTTTTTTTTTTTTTTTTTTTTGTAAACACAATTTGAAGTTAATATAAAAGTCAAACGTTTATGGTGACAACAATGAAACATGACCAATAACATGATATTGTATCTCTCGGGCAATGAGACACATATTCTATATATATATACTCCTATTATCTATTTTCTCCCGCGCAACCGAGCTCGAAATAAAACGAAGGTTTTTGTTATATAGTATATATCTATTGTTTCGTTGTAAAATTATTGTCCATAAAGGAATCGTATTTAAGCATGGGGGATTGGTCGAAAACTCTTCAGCATCCCCATGAGACGCGCGAGAGAGGGACATATTGTTTGGTTCAGTAATTCCTAGCGTTATTTCCCATGTTTGCTTTTTATCACTGTAAACTGATATATATTGTCCGTGGCTATTCGCTCCCTTTATATATATATGTATGTGTGTAATCTGTACATATACACTATTCTGTGACGGGACATATTGGGCTGAGGGATGGATATATATATATATATATACACACACATATAAGATTACAAGAAACATATACACATATATATGTGTATTTTAGCGGATAATGATCCTTTCAATAAAATAAAGAACAGATTTTACAGATTGTTTTATTAGATCTATTATCAGAATTTGCGGTAATAGATTCTTATTGTTTTCCTAAATTTCAGATTTCTGATACTTTTTCATTTAAAAAGGGGTTACTTTTATGGACTGAAAGTTTCTATTGGATTAACGCAGTGGTTTTTACTGTACTGATGGTATAATGTTTCCTATTGGATTGATATCATACCTAATGGATTTAAATTGTTTTGGAAACCTCTAAAGAATTGGGTTTATTTTTATAATGGGTTAATAATAATTTTTATTATTGGATTGATATTTCCTAACAGATTTTAATGATTCCTAAACAGTTGATAATGTTTTCATACTGGATGTTACACATAAAATTAAAAGGCATTAAAATAAGCTGCAACGCTTATTTTAATGCCTTTTAATTTTATGTGTACCCAATGGTTTGATAATGTTTCCTATTGGATTGATGTTATACGCTAATGGATTGATGTTTGCTATAAATAATCCTAAAGGATTGATTTTCATAATAGTTTTGTATATTGATAATATTTCCTAACAGATTTTGATGATTTCTAAAAGAATAATTATATGTTTCCTATATTGAACTGATGTATTGATAACGTTTTGTAAACATTAATTCAATATATTAAAATGATGTTACCTAATAGTTTGATGTTTTCTAAAAGATTAGGTTTTCTTTAATGTTTCCTAAATGATTAATTTTTTCTATTCGATTACATTGTTTCCTAATGTTAATATTTCCTAATGGATTAATGTTTAACGCCCAGAGTCATTGCAAATTCAACATTAGAGAATTGAAGCGAAAATTTTAAAAATAAAATTCGAGTCGAATTTATTGAGCGAAGCTTTATAATCCTAAATTTAAAACCACTTTATAAGTCTACAACAAAATTGTATAAGGGAATATTTACATTCATCCTCTCTCTGCCCTACTGGCACGCTTGTCACATGGCAGAACACGTGCTGCAACACCTAATCTGTCGTGAGCAAACAAATTATATTATCAACACTACACGGTTCGAAAAATATAATTCACCATATTTAAATCTTCTCACCGGGCATATAAATATTGATTTCTTTAAATTATTATTCCTCCAGTACTCAATGATTTTAAAAAAGATAACGACGGAATTGATTACTGTTCGAAATTGTGTATATATATATAACATCATCTGAGATGGATCTTCGAAATGAGTTTAGTTGACATTAGTAGGTCGATGTCAGGGGGTCGGAAATGGAGGGTAGATAGAAGGTGTCAAGGAATGCCTGCGCGATGGCAGGGTCGACCGCTATCGGTCGTTAATGCTGATCCAAAACTCGAATGTCTGTCTTTATCAGCCCAACAGGCAGGGGGCAGCTGCATCATACATATATATAGCAGTGAAAGTCACCCCTGCGCACTTTTCCACCTCCGAAGAGATTTCACGAGGGTGGAAAATGCTCTCCGATTGGTGTAGCGAACATAAACGAGGGAGGCTATCTCGCTTTCCTATTGGCTTCTCACAAATCCATACTCGGTATTCATTCGCTATATCCCATTCGTCGACCTTCCGCCGCCACAAATTCGAAACCCTTTTCCCTCCTCTTCATCCCTTATAACTTTCTCATCAGGTTCAATGCATTTCGCCGCCACTGACGTGTCGTCTTGTTTTATTCCTTTTCTCACACAGTATATCTGCGAGGATCATATATCTTTTATTTCCACCTGCAGACGGATCATTTTTTTTTAAAAAGATCTTAAAGCTCATATGTAATGAAGGATTTAATTATCTGCTAAAAAAAATTTGATGACGCTATTGGAAATGTTCTTAGAAAGTCAAAAATCTTTAAGCAAGCCAAATCTGCTAATTATATATTAGCAGATTTGGCCTAAAGATTTGAATTTTTATTTCGATTTTGAAATAGCCTGTTGAAATTTTTTTTGGGTTTGATAAAATTAGCTTTTTCTATTTTTGCTATCAAGATGAGCTTTTGATGGTTTTATAAAACGAAAGCCATAAACAATGTCGGTCTGAATGATCTAATGATGCTGTACTTTTTTTTATGAGAGCAGATATACAGCTTCTACAATGGTTATATGCTTCCAATTAATTGAAGCATTGCTATCAAAGAAAATTAAAATGGCATTAAAATAAGCGTTGCAGCTGTGTAATCTATATGGTTTTTGAACAAAAAACCAAACAAATACAGTTGGAATACAATATTATTTGCATCTTTAAAAATTGGATATAAAGAATTGTTTAATTTATAATTTCCGCAAATTTCAGAAAAGAAGAAAACCATATACAATTCAAAATGATCAAGCATAATCCTAAACAAACATCAAGAAACAAAATTCATGAACAAATTGAAAGGCACTTGGCAACTGAACTCATAAAGTGGACACACCAAAGGCATGAAAAGCTGCAATTAAGACCCACATGAATGACGACTGGAAGGGAACCTAAAGGTAAGTGCTTATACTCCAGTTATAAAAAGAGGGTGTTAATCTCGAAGGATGAAACACCCTCCTCTTTGGTCGATACCAAGTTGTTACCAGCCGGATGTAGGTTTAAAAAAAGAAAAAAACTGGTTCCAAGAGAAATTAACGGAATTTGACCGGAAGTGGGAGAGGAAAGAAGAGAAAAAAAAAAGATTCTCGCACCAAGACGTATATATATATATATTGCAATTTCGTACATACATAGAGAGAGAGAGAAAGAGAGGGAATCGATGAAGAGTGTCAGAGTTTAAGGAGCTAGACTGCTCCGCCACTTTTGATGTTGGCGAGAGAGGACGCCCTTCACAGGCGACGGGGATGAACTCGTGTCAGGGTGTTGCTGAGCTTTGGATGGGCATATATAAGCGGGTTTTGAAATGGAGGAGGGCATAAGTTGCTGGGTTGCTGAATAAACTCCGCCTTTCACCACGCCTCCCAAAACGTTGCTATCTTTGTACTGATGTTCTCTCTCTCTCTCTCTCTCTCTCTCTCTCTTCTCTCCTCTCTTGCATCGTCCTTTCAGCACGCTCGACCTTCCACCACCTATTTGCAACCGTTCATCCAACATACTCTCTTGCTTCACATCCAACCAGCTACAAACTATTCGCGTTGGTCTTTGACCACGAATCACAAATCTCCGGGGGATTAAAAAACCGGCTCTCATCTCGTCGTCGTCGGGCTCCTCTCATATATATATATACATATATATATATACCCAAAGATTATATAATAATCTCATCGCCATCGCGCGGACTTTTGACGAATCGACTGGAAAAGATTTATATCCCCTATTATATATTTATTTTGGAATCCACGATTCAAAGATGTTCATCATCTTGTACGGATGCGGACGGTAAAACCGTCCATTGACCGAGTTTCGTTTTTAAAAAAAATTATGTGTCGGAAATAATAATATGAAAATGATAAAAATTATTTTGCCAAAATTTCTCATATGATGTGTGTGTATATGATTCACAAATGAAATTTTGTTTTTCTACATATAGAGATGATGAGACAAAGGAAGACAATGATTTTAAAAGTGTTTTTGTTTTCTTCGTATAGAATGTATTGCATTCTGATAAATCGAGTGTCAAGAATGGAACATTACAAGTCTTGTATATCTTGAGTGAAAGTTTATTAAAATAGTATTTCTATAAAGATTATATATAATTTAAAAAAAGACAAGAGAGACGTTAAATTTTCAGTGTTGTGCTGGAGAACTTTTTGATAATTGCAAAATTGGAGAAGTTTTAACACAATTCGTTGATAGTAAGTATAGATATATTTGTTTATATTATTTTCGAATACGATTTCGCATTATTTTTGCTACAGTAGAATATTTAAATAATCTGCTAAATCTGCTATCTAATGAAATTGATTAATAATTCTTCAATAATTATATTTAAAGATTATATGTAATATTTTCAATAATTTTGTAAAGATTATATAATAATTATATTAATTAATTGTATACTTAATTAATAATTGCAACTATATATGATTATAATTTCATATAAATTCATTATATCATTGATCAAAAATTAAGTTAATAAAATTATCGCAATGTAATTAATATATGCGTTTTATGTCATTCGAATTCGTTTTACAATTGAAGTGACAAATTGAAAGAGTAAAATCAAATGATATTTATGTTAGACAGAGCGATAAATTGAAAGACATTGGTTTAGCACAATTAGCCAGATTTTTATAAATGGATTTGTCAACTGATCTAACGCACCCCACATCATAAAGATTAAAGAGCAACTTCCGTCGCCTATACTCAAATTTCTTTTGCGGGGTTGACTTTCGCTATACTGAAATCAGAAGGGAGAATTTATAATCATTTTAAAAATATTACTATATATATTTGGTGTATATATATACATTTGAATATATAAAATCTTAAAAAAGTCTTTTAATTTTTTTTCTATTAACACATAATTTAAGGTGTTTTTTTACTTGTTAATTTAGTTTTCCATTGAAAACAAATTAAAATTATTGATACTTCTTATAGGTAAAATTTTTATTTGTATATATAATTATAATGGAGTTGCAATTGAGATATTTATAGTTCGATCAAAAATGGCGACCCGACGGCCGACGGAAGCTATGGACGCCATGTTATTTAGTCACGATAGAAATATATATATATATACTACACTGAAAAAAAATTTATTTTCTTTAAATACTCGGTTACTTGACTATTATTAAATAAATATTTCCTTGTACCAAATAATTTTTTTAGTTTAAACTGTATTTGAACACAGAAAATTAAAAGGCATTAAAATAAGCTGCAACACTTATTATATTAATCCAATTTTGCTTATTTTAATCCATTTTGGTAATAAAATAAGCAAAATTGGATTAAAATAATAAGCGTTGCAGCTTATTTTAATGCCTTTTCATTTTCTGTGAACCAATAAATTTTGTATTTGGAACAATAATTTATGTACTTGAAACAAATAAAATTTTGTTGACTCAGATAATAATTATTTGGAATATTTATTTAATAATAGTCAAGTAATTGGGATTATTTGAATCAAATACACTTTTTTCAGTGTACTATTATAACAATGATTATGAATCTGCAGTTGATTTTTGAACATCCGAAATGGTGAACTTAAGGACATGTCAAAGTCGATGCGATTTTCCCATTGAAGCTCTATATGTAAAAATTACATCGACTTTGACCTACCCTTAAGAAAAATTGTTAGATTTGGTTATATGAAATTTGTAACTAGGTGGTTTTCGGGGTTGCTGCTAAAAGAATCTAATTGGATTTTAAAAATCCAAAATAGCGGATCCAATACATATTGAAAATTATCAGATTTTGATGAAATTTGTCACTGCAGAGGATTTTTGGGATATAATTATAAATCTAAAGTTGGGTTTTCAAAATCCAAAAGAGCAGTACAATTTTTGAACAAAATTATCAGATTCGGTTGAGAATTGTATACACAGAAATTAAAAGGTATTAAAATAATAAGCGTTGCAGCTTATTTTAATGCCTTTTAATTTTCTGTATAACTTTCCAAACTACACTGGGGCAATTAAAAAAGGAAAATAAAAATTCATCACTTGTCGAGAAAAGTATATAAATATATCTATATACATCAGCGCAAGAATCGAATATTAAAGCTTTATGTATAGGACCTTCTAATCGGCCATTTATCCAGAACACGATACAATGAATAAAGAATGAAGTAGCAGTGTCGAGCAGCCTCCGGGATAACAGGAGATGTTGAGTTGCATTGGGATATTAATCGGTGTACTAGGCAAACGCCCTGTACCATCAGGAGTGTTTGCTCGAGGTTTCAAGAGGTTCGCAACACCGAAGCCTTGCCAAAGTCTCTCTCTCCCCCCCCCTCCTCTTTCCTTCATCCACTTTAAGCTACTGCAACGAAACACGTACTATATATGCCGCCCGAGACCCTTTTCGTTCTCTCATCGTTACCCCTGGGTCTCGGGGTCTAAGGTACTCGAAAATCTACAACCTTGGATATATACACACCAACTAAGGTTTGATTGTAGAGATTCGAGTGATCAGGGTACTCGAAACCTTTAAAATAATGGACTTGGCATCGTCGATAAGCTCACTGTTTATAAAACAGTGAACAATTCAATGGCAAAGCAATATAATTGTTCGCTAATTTCCGTTGGCACTACACTATACTAAATTGTGCTTGGGGGCACATATGGCTTTCGCCTTCATTTATAAAAAGCTGAGTTATATATATATATATATTCTATACTCTCACGTAAAATGTTGTTATTATATTTTACGCGATACAATCTCGATACTGATTGTGAATATATGAGAATAAGTTCAAGAGCATTTCGAGAAAAAGGGGCCCAAGGAAAATATATTCAGAATTCAATTTTTTTTTTCTCTATCCATTGGTTTTTATATTATATAGAAAAAAGTTTCTTTTAATTAACGAAAATATTTCTTTCAAGTGCGCAGAAATAATTATAATTTTCTGCAGAATTTTGGTTTTTTTTGGGGGTGAAAATCAATCCAAATTTCTTTGGTATAATATTACAGATTTTAAATTATTCTTCTGCTTCAAAAAAAGAAAACAGCGGCAGGAGCACTCAGAAAAAAATTCGTTTGAAGCAACAAAAATTTTGGTTAAATCAACAAAATAAATGCATTGATATACAGTTAACCAAACATTTGGTTGCATAAACCAAACGTTTATTTAGCTCAATCAAATTTTTTCTTTATTCAAAAAATTTATTAAAATAAACCAAACAGTTATTTAGATCAAATAAATATTTATTTGAATTAAACAAATTTTGTTTCAACTAACCAAAAAATTGGGTAAATATAAAAAAATGGTACATTTGGTTCAAACATATATATCTTTTTTCTGAGTGAGTATTCGATTTTGAAAATCTCGACCCTACACGGAAAAAAAGAAAAAGTAATTTTTACTACTTTCATAGTAAAATTGGACCTGTCCGAAGTTTCTGCGCATCTCTGGCAACTTTTACTCAAAAAATAGTAAAATTTACTATTTTTGTAATAATTTTTACTATTTCTGGAGTAAATTTTACTATTTCTCGAGCAAATTTTACTATTTTTGAAGTAAAAGTTGCCATAGATATGCGCAGAAACTTCGGACAGATCCCATTTTACTATGAAAGTAGTAAAAATTATTTTTTCTTTTTTTCCGTGTAAAATAAAAATGCATTCAAGGAAACATTTATTTGCTAATTAAACAGCCGATTATATTTGAATCGCAATAAATTTTTGTCACATATATATACTAATAGCGATAAATTTTGTCAGACACGCACTTATTTAACATTTCCGTTTTAGTCCGCCGAAAAATATTGTCGAATCGATAATACTGAGTGTCATAATTGTTGTAAATTTATAACAAAAATCACTATTTACGAATTTTATTGAAATTTTAAATGTAAAAGTGATTATTTTCAGAAAAAATTATTTCTCAATCATAAATTTAATTTCTTTTTTTAATATTTCTTTTTATTAATTGCCTTTTATATACAATTATCATAAGAATGCAATTAATATTTAATAAAAGGGTCAAAAAATGATGACGCTCTTGAAAAATATTCCATGAATAAATTTGAATTATATAGATATATCAATTAAAAAAAAAAATAGGTATATATATATATGATATTTAAAAGGTTGTTTTTGAAAGAGCAAACCTGAAATTTTAAGAGACAATCTGAATTTTTCATTTTACTCGTTTTTCTTTGGATGCTACAGACCCTAAAAAATTATTACGCTACTTGATTTTGCATCGAGCCAGCTGTCTACGATTATTCGCCATAGAATTTTCAGGGATTCCTGAAAGGGGGTCCCCTATCATCCTCAACTAATATTTGAGGAGGCCTTATATAGCTTCGGGGCCTATATCGGACATTGCCTAGGTTTCTATCTATCTCTATTCGTCTTTGATCTTTTTCCCAAATCAAGAGGATATATGCTGGACCAGAAAAATTGATTTTTCCTTTAAATTCACCTCGCAGTCATTAAATTATATAATTGAAAATTAAATGACCAATTATTTTCTATTATTTATTGGAATATAATTTTTTATCATATTGTTTTGTGAAAAAAAACAATTGGTTTTCATTTGAAATATATATATATATATATATATATGTTTAAAAAAAGGGTTTAAAAATAGCGATAATGAAATTCGAAGAGGGTTGTAATAATAAATTAGAATAAACTTATATGACAAAGAAATTAGTATACTTCCACTGCAATGTTAGTGTCTATCGTGTATATCTGACTAACAAATTATCGCAGCCGTCTTGAAACACCTCGTATAACTGCTACTTTGCTAACCTGCGCGATGCGTATTTGCGTATTATGTATACTTGCGGACTCTCTCTTTCTCTCGCACAACCAAAGAAGTGCGGCTATAGGTGCGAGGGTAAGCCTGAAATTAATGCGCTACTTCCTCTTGACATAACTTACAATCGCACTGAAAACACCGCAACTAGTTATCACCAATGTCCACATTTTTTTCTTTTCATTATTATTGTATCTCATTTAATTTTCGATATTTTTTTATAAAAATTTAAAATATTCGAATTTAAAAATAAGTGAGATTTTACTGATAAAATAACTATAATTTAGCAACTGAATCACTTTAATAAAATTTGCCACTGAAATTCAGATTTATTGAAAATTAGTAGAAATTTTTACTGATTGAAACAGTCGAATCTGTTTTACCGATTAATGATAATGCAGATTTCAGCTAATAAATAAGTAGCAATTCGATTAATTTTTCAGTGAAATGTGACTGAATTCTTCAGTGGAAAATTTTACTGTATTTTTTTGGTTGATAAATTTCAGTTGAATCAGTGAAATTTCACAATTTAGAAAGTCTAAAGAACATTTTAAAATACTAAAAGAGCAAAATCTGTTTCAAATTCTGTTTTACCGATTACTCTCTAAATCAGAATTAGTAAAAATGTTTACTAATTTGAATTAGTGACTCACTTTTTGCTTCTGAATTAGTTAAATTTTACTAATTGTTAGTAAAAGTTACTAATAATTAGTAAAATTTTACAAATTCAGAAGCAAAAAGTGAGTCACTATTTCAAATTAGTAAACATTTTTACTAATACAGATTTAGAGAGTAGTGATACTGCAGATTTGACTTAAATAAGTATTTGACTAAATTTCAGTGAAATGTGTCTGAATTTCAGTGGAAAATTTTACTGTATTTTTTGAGTTGCTAAGTTTCAGTTGTATCAGTGAAATTTCACAATTTAGAAAGTCTAAAGAACATTTTAAAATACTAAAAGAGCGAAATCTGTTTCAAATTCTGTTTTACCGATTAATGATACTGCAGATTTAACTTAAATAAGTATATTTGACTAAACAGTGAAATGTGACTGAATTTCAGTGATAAATTCTACTAAATTCCAGTTATCGGTGAAATCTTACTGATTTAAATTTAAAAAATAAAATTTTTCAAATAATTTAAGAGCTATATTCCTCTTAAATTGAGATTTTTTTTTATAAATATAATTATTAAATGTTCCATGAAATTTTTTTGTTAGATTTTTTGGATACTTTAAACTCAATCAACTGGATACTTGTATATATATCTATAATATCGGTTCTCAAGGTATCAAATTTTATGGGGATGTGGTGTGACGTACATTATTGTAGGGTGACCCAGGTCGTTAGAGGGAAAAATGAGTTCTAGGGTCACGGTGGGTGTCCAAGCAATATATATATATATACATATATATTGCCTGAGCACGCAAGTAATTAATGTCTCTATATATATACATATACATGTATATAAATTGAGGCGAAAAAGCAACTTTACTAATAAACATTGTGTATACACACGTGACCGGATAAACGATTTTCTGTATCATCTTCAATATTCGAGTGTATATACTTAAATGCATCCGATATATCTGTTAAAGACCCTTCACATTCTTTATATATATATATATATCTATATAACAAAATTCATCCCCTTCAAACCAGTTATTATACCTTTTTAATTATCAACAACGGAAATAAGGTGAATTTTATTTTTAATTTCAAAATTTTTATATTATTTATATCGTCTCACACGTTTCTTTCAATTTTTTTTTAATTCTACTTTTCAATTATTATTATTTCATTTTTTAGTAAGGAAAGAAAATTTATTTATTTTTATAGAAAACTTTTATTTATTTCAATTATTCTAGATTTATTCAAGAGCCCGACTAGCGCCTAGTGTGGCCCCTGTATCAGCCAGATCAGGGTCAAATGTAGAAATTTTGCCAGGGCCCAGATCGGGGCTGGATCAGGCTGCCCTATTAGAGAATGAAACGCCGCGCCTAGTGTGGCCCTGATTAGGAAGTCCACATTTTCTAGTCGCCCTGATTTGGCCCTGATCAGGTGTGGCGTTTCATACCCCTACTAGGGCCCTGGTAGGACAATTTCTACACGAGAAATTTAAATTAATAGAGAATAAAGACAAAGTCTTAAAAAAGTAAATCCTTTAAAAATTAAATTTTAATTAATTAATTATTATAGCAAAAAAAAAATTGTTATTTTTTTAAATTTGAAATATTTTTGTATACGGGTTTTTGTGTGATTTAAAATACGCGATGATTCTGAGAGAGCGCAGGCGAACATTGAGAATAAATGAGCGGACAGGGGCCGGAAGTTCATGCTTATTCACTGAGCACCGAAAGGGCGGCTGGGTATAATTTACGTATAAATTAAGCGGAATGAATCAACGGCAGACGATTAATCGGAATGGTTGGTACACGATAATAACAATACCATTGCTTGTTTATATATGCGCGCGCTAAACGAATATATTATCTTTTTCATTACTTTGCCACGTGGATCTTCGTATATATTTATTTTTTTTTTTATTTCTTTCCTAATACTATATATATTGTACTTTGTTTTTCCCTGGTACCTTGTATCACCAGTCAAAAATTAATTTTTTCCCAAGCACTTGATAAATTAAAATTTTTGTTATTCTAGTGAAACTTTTCGCTGTTCCGCAGGTAAATATTTTTTTCCATACAAAAAAAAATCCTATTTCAGCCCGATTGAAATCTAACCAGGCCCTAGTAGGTTTTTGATCGGGTTCCATTTCATTCGCAGATCAATTTTTTTTTTTACAAAAGTCATTTTAGCCTTTAAAAAATCGAAACCGGAAACCGGAGTAGTATTTCGGATTTCCGGAAGTGTCGTTTATAGGGGAAAATTTATATATTCCCATGGTGAGTGGAAATTGAAGCAAAACATAAAGGGGGAAGGTGTATTACATAAATTTATATATATATATAGATCGCGGAGGTAAACAGGCCGTGAAATTACCTTTTAAATATTAGATTATGATTAAATGTCTACCTACCTCGAAGGCATTAAATGTTCGTTCGCCACTCAGTCTGCCAATTCATAAAACTATGGGGGTCGTTGAGAGAGTTGCGCTTAACCCCAGCTCGTATCACAGTATATCAATCAGCTCTCGCCATCAGATAAGATTGGCTGCTCACAATCTTTTTCAAAAAATTCAAATGAGGTTCCGTTATATCAAATGGACCACCAAACAAGAGGAAATCTTACTCTATATTTCCTTGTTGTAGGAAATACTATCGCTCAACATCAGGAAACCTGCAAAACATTCTGAAACAATGAAAAAAAAAATGATATTCAAAAATTGAGAATTATAATCAAAGAAATATATATAGTACATGTAAATTTTTTTAACCTGGCTCTAACCTGGTTGAAACCGGGGCTACACTAGGCTCTGGTCAGTCCCCAGCCGGGTTCCCTGTTTCAACCAGCTCAGGGCCAGGTTAGCGAATTTTCGCAAATAGATTATAATTCCTCTATAGAATGTTATTGCATTAAAAAAATAGTGTATTTAAATAAATATTCTACTTTACAAAAGATACAACTTTCTAATTCAGTATCGATTAACATAAATAACAATAGGAAAAATAGAACTACATATAAATAACAATTTGAAATGTAAAAAAGTATTTTATACATAAATTCTCAATATAAGTGGAGCAAATTGGAGTTAAGCTTCCGTTTCATTGGTTCATTTATTTATTTTTTTTTTTTATTTCTTTTAAGTTCCATTGGACGTGAATTTCCCCTTGAGGTAATAAATTTTTCTCGGACTTCTGACAGAAATTTAGAGGGTGTTTCACACGCGTGAATATAGAAACGGTTGTAAAAGTATAGAAGTGATAGGCAGGTGTTTATATCCGGCCAAAATGTGGTAAATGCGTTTGCATATATGTATATATATAAGAAACGATGCCCACTGGCCATTGTCCACCCGCGCTTACTGAAACTTAAGCATATGCATTGCTCACTTGGTCAAGATTGATATATGTACAGCGATAAGAATATATATATATATATATATATATATATATATATATATATATATACATATATATATGAACAGCACATTTAGATTGCGCGCGACATGTGCAAAAAAATAAGGTGCTATATGTATCCCATAATTAATGCAAATAAGCGGATGAACAAGAAACCTGTTTTCAAATGTGCGCGCTAAAAATTCGCGAAATTTTATTTTCCTTTGTCTAAGGGATCATTCCCACAAGATTATATTTTATAGACTATATGTACCTATGTACTTGCAAAATAATTGCTCTACCGTATACATTAATTCAAAAAATTTATTTTGATTTTAACTTTTTCTTAGCAAAAAAAAAAAATTTATTTGATTTAAATTAACTTTATTATTAAATAAATGTTTCCTTAAACCAAATAAATATTCGAATTAAAATTGTCGCATGGTGCCTCCATTGCAGGGTTTCGTGGCCTTTTAAGGGTAACGTTTACTACCATGCTCGTGTAGAAATTTTGAAAGGGCCCTGGCAGGGCCCACGTCGGGAAGCTTCAAATACGCATGAAACAGGAAACTCGATTAGAGCCACAGAAGAGCGCCCTACTTCAACCCGATTAAAACCGCGGTTCGTCCAAGGCCTGGTTTGGCCCCGGTCGGATTCCCTGTTTCAACCAG
This sequence comes from Leptopilina boulardi, assembly GCF_019393585.1. Classification (NCBI taxonomy): domain Eukaryota; kingdom Metazoa; phylum Arthropoda; class Insecta; order Hymenoptera; family Figitidae; genus Leptopilina; species Leptopilina boulardi. The sequence goes on from NW_026138017.1 coordinate 589,026, forward strand.
GTCTGGGCCAGGTTGGCGAATTTCTGCACGGGTTGCTAAGGTATAAGGCTTTCGGGCCTAACAGAATATTGACCCTTGCAGAAATTCGCCAACCTGGCCCTGACCTGGTTGAAACAAGGAACCCGACAGGGGCCAAACCAGGCCCAAGTCGGGAAGCTTCAAATAGGCAGTAAACAGGGAACCCGATTGGGACCTCAGAAGAGCGACCTGCTTCAACACGATTAAAACCGGGATCCGACCAGGATCTAGTTTGGCCCGGGTCGGATTCCCTGTTTCGACCAGGTCAGGACCAGGTTGGCAAATTTCTGCACGGGTATGGAAACGGTTGCTAAGGTAAGGCTGTCGGGCCTAACAGTATATTGACCCGTGCAGAAATTCGCCAACCTGGCCCTGACCTGGTTGAAACAAGGAACCCGACCGGGGCCAAACCAGGCCTAGGTCGGGCCCCGATTTAAATCGATTTTAATGGGTCTGAAATATGTCTTTTTCTGTGGCCCTGATCGGATTCCCTGTTTCATAAGAATTTTGAGCTTCCCGACGTGGTCCCTGCCAGGGCCCTTTCAAAATTTCTACACGGGCATATATTTTTACCAAGGAAAAAAATCTTTACCTGGAACAGAGACATAAATTTCACTATTACAGCGATATGTTTCACTAAAACAACAAAAATTTATGTTTCTATTATATTTTTAATATTTTACAATTACCCGTGTAGAAATTGCCATATTTGGCCCAAAAATGGCTTGAAACGCCTTACCCAATATGGGCCAGATTTAGGAAGCGTCAAAATGTGGCTTCATCTTGTGGCCCATATCGGGTATGGCGTTTCATGACAATTTTATAGACGCCAGGTTTGGGCCATGACATAATTTCTACCCGGGTATATTTTATATAATACAAATCTCATTTTAAAGTATAAAATTTAGCACAAAAGGAAACGGAAAGGTGGGAATTGATCGCAATTTCCTAAAATCGCAGTATTTAAATAAAAATACACATTTTGATGAATAATAAAAAGTATATATACGGATTTTAAAGAGTTTCATCGAAAGTGAGGCGCGCGCGATTGTAAAGTAGAGAAGTGGAAAGAGAGTCGAATCGAAAATGCAAACAAAGAATTGAAAACGATTTCTGCGAGGAATAAGCGAAGTTGAAACGTGTGCGGGTGTGCGAGAATCGCAATGAAACTCTCAGGATCTTACAATGTTTCGGCGGGAATTGCGAGAGAGAGAGAGAGAGAGAGAGAGAGAGGGAGGCATCAACGTCAAACCTTGGATACGACTAAAGTACCACAAAGTTCAGAATCTCGGGGGACTAACCCCCCTCCGATTAACTGTCGGTCTTGTAGGGTGGTCTACAATACAAGCAATAACACGAGCAACCCCCAATCGCACAGTTCCCTCTCTATATACGACTACTATATGTATATATACTTCCTCTCGCTCTTACCTTAATCGACAACGGATGATTTCGCCTTAAATAAACTTCTCACCTATATATATATATATATATATATATATAGAAAATACTCCCGCAATTTGACAAACAATTTTCCTCCCTCTAATTCGAGTTTTTTTTTTTGTCAAGGAGCTTTTTTCATTGACCTCAACAGTTAAATAATGTTATAGTGAAAATGGCCTGTAAAGTGGTCCTCTTTTCATAGGAATTATTTCAATGTAACTTGTCTCTCTCAATTTTAGAACTTTAAAAGCACATGTTTTTTTTGTCATACGTTACAATGATGATAACGTATACTAGATATAGTGACTAAATTTGTGACATAATAACAAGCAATTCAGTATTGAATTTTCGGTTTTTAGCAAACAATATTGACTCTGTAATGGCTTAGAATAGTCAAACAATATTGGTTCCATATTGGCTCAGTATTGGCAAGCAATGTTGGTTCTGAATTGATTCCAAACAATATTGGCGCAGTATTGGCAACAATATTTTTTAATTTTAGATCAGTATTTTCAATTAATTTTGGTTCAATATTGTCTCAGAATCGATAACCAATATTGGTTCCGTAATGGCTCAGTATTGGCAAACAATATTGGTTTTGTATTAGCTCAGTATTGTCAACCAAAATTGGTTCTGAATTGGTAGAGTATTGGCAACCAATATTGGTTCTATATTTTCAGTATTTTTAATCAATATTGGTTCTATATTAACAGTATTTTTAACCAATAATGATTCTGTATTTGCTGAGAATCAGCCACGAATATTGGTTCAGTATGGGCTCAATACAGACGAACAGTATTTTTCACTTTTGAATCAGTATTTTCAATTAATTTTGGTTCAATATTGGCTCAGAATCGATAACCAATATTGGTTCCGTAATGGCTCAGTATTGACAAACAATATTGGTTCTGTATTAGATCAGTATTGTCAACCAAAATTGGTTCTGAATTGGTACAGTATTGGCAACGAATATTGGTTCAACATTTTCAGTATTTTTAACCAATAATGATTCTGTATTGGCTGAGAATCGGCCACGAATATTGATTCAGTATGGGCTCAATACAGACGAACAGTATTTTTCGCTTTTGAATCAGTATTTTCAATTACTTTTGGTTCAATATGGGTTCAATATGGGTTTAATATGAGTTCAATATTGGCTCAATGTGGGTTCAATATTGGCTCAGTATGTGCAACAAATATTGGTACAGTATATCGACTCAGTGCGGACAATCAATATTTTTCAGTACTGGGGGGGGGTCATTACTGACTATAGTATTAGCTCAATATTGGGTCACTACTAGTATTATCAGGTAGTATTGGCTCAACATTGGCTCAGTACGGGAAAAAATTATTCGTTCAGTAATAGTTTTGAGAGTTAAATACTAGCCTAATGCGAATTTGCAAATACAGGTTCTGTACCGGTTAGACACTGGCTATATCGTTTGAATGCAAAACTGGCTCAATACTGGCTCAATATCGATTTTCCATTATTCGATTCAGAATACGATAAAAGTATACATAAAATGTATATAAAGTAAAAATTAAGATCCCGCGTTTGAGAAAATACAAGCTCACATAACAAGAAGGTGAATTAATAGGAAATAGAATGTTTTTTTTTCTCTCTCTCAAATGGTCAAACATTGTGAGAGGTTTGATGAAGCGTAGTGACGTAAAAAGGCAGTATATGCCACGCATGGCGGAATACATAACACAGCCACTCCCTCGGAATCGAGTTTGGCTTGGAGCACTGGCAGCTGGCCCATTCGTGAATTTTATTTGAATAATTCGCTGTTCCTGTGGCGCGTGCCATGTAGATTTGGATATCTCGCTCTCTTTTTTTCCAGATCCAAACTCCTCCGTTTAGGACATTTCTTCTATATATATATATATATATATATATATATATACTCTGTCTTAAAAACCTATACACATATATATAAAGCGTTGTAATGCTACGTCTTAGAAGTAGCCACGTGGCCGGAAGTTGCCCTTCCAGGCATTTCCGTTATGCAATGAATACCGTCTCGGGTTCTATCGTGTCGCATAGAATACTATACGTATATATATATCTCACCTCGTCGAATGCACACGAGTTGGATCGCGTTGTTTAATCGAATATGATATTCATCTTGAACAGAGGTGTGGGCACTTTTATTCATTATCCACCATCGTCTTATCAATTTAATCCAGTGATTATTAATTCCCTAGGAGAAAATACAGTATTGTTGCAAAGTTGTCAACTGGCGCAGTACTGGCAGCCAGTACTGAACCATCAGTGCTGGGATTTATCAATACTGGCTTTAGTATTCATTTGCCAGTATTAGAGGATCAATTACCGTTTCAATACTGGAATTAGTACTAATTTTCGAGTACTGGCAGATAAATACTGGTTTAATATTGGCTTAGTACTGATTTTATAGTACTAGAAGATCAAAACTGGTTCAATACTGGCTTAATACTGATTTGTCATTACTGGAGGATCAATACTAGTTCAATACTGGCTTGAGTACTAATTTATCAGTACTGAAGGATTGATATTAGTTAAATATTAGTTTAGTACTGATTTTCCAGTACTAGAGGATCAAAACTGGTTCAATACTGGCTTTGGGACTAATTATTCGAGTACTGGAAAATTAAAACTGGTTCAATACTGGCTTAATACTGATTTATCAGTACTGGAGGATCAAAACTGGTTCAATACTGGCTTGAGTACTAATTTGTCAGTACTGGAGGATCGATATTTGTTAAATATTAGCTTAGTACTGATTTTCCAGTACTAGAGGATCAAATCTTGTTCAATACTGGCTTAATACTGATTTGTCAGTACTAGAGAATCAAAACTGGTTCAATACTGGCTTTGGTACTAATTATTCGAGTACTGGAAAATTAAAAGTGGTTCAATACTGGCTTAATACTGATTTGTCATTACTGGAGGATCAATACTGGTTCAATACTGGCTTGAGTACTAATTTATCAGTACTGGAGGATTGATATTAGTTAAATATTAGTTTAGTACTGATTTTCCAGTACTAGAGGATCAAAACTGGCTTTGGGACTAATTATTCGAGTACTGGAAAATTAAAACTGGTTCAATACTGACTTTGGTACTAATTTTTGAATACTAAAAATTAAAATTGGTTCAATCCTGGCTTTATACTGATTTGTCAGTACTAAATGATCAAAACTGGTTCAATACTGGCTTGAGTACTGATTTTCCAGTACTAGAGGATCAAAACTGGTTCAATACTGGCTTAATATTGATTTGTCAGTAGTAGACGAACAAAACTGTTTCAATACTGGTTTTAGTACTAACAAACAAATATTTTTAGAATAAATTTAATTTGAAAATAACGAATCAGAGTAGAATGAAAATTCATTTTGTTGAAAATTCACATTTGAGAATATATAAGAAAATTTGAAAAGATATGGCAAAAAAAGGAGAAAAAAAAAGTGGGAAGAAAAGGTCATGTTGTTTTGTCGCCTCAGTTGGGGTGAAAAAAAGCGGAGAGAGCAAAGAACGAAGAGGAATCGCGACATTTAATGCGTAATATCCTATTTAATCTTGTATGAAAAGCACGGAGTGATGGTTCACGGTAGAATAAAGACGTTGAGGGTTTCTCAGGGGGTGGTTAGGAGATGACGGTTAGGGCATTGAGCCGTCCAAGCCACTCGCTCTTTCTCTCTCTCTCTCTCTTCCCTCGAGCTTCCATAAAGTTGCCTCTGAGACTAGAGAAAAGCCCTTAGGGGGTTGGGGGCGGCAGATGGCAGTCGTCGACGGACCAGTTTTATCCAACACTTTAACCCTTAGCTTCAAAAGAGGAAAGGATATACTTATTTTTTGCAAGATAAAGTGAGACAAAAATATGTCGAGGCTGTAAAAAAAATGACGCGAGAACGTATGCGATGCTTTTTCCTTCGAGTTCATATCACCAACACCCGCACACATGATAGTGTCACATTTTTTTCGTTTAATTTTATTGTTCCTTTTTTCTCCTATACTTTAAATCTGATTAATTTTTTTTTTCTATATTATTATAGTTATTGGCGCAAAAATTGTTATATTTGTTTTTAATTAATTAATTATATTATATTTTTTCTCCAAGGTGAAGGAGTTTAGTAAACAATCAATAAAAAAAGCCGCATATAATGATCATAAAAAAGCAAAAATGAAATGCATTTCTTGAAACTATACTCTACAGATAAAAATCAGTACAAGTTATTTTCCAAAGTTTATTCTTTAAATCGATTTTATTTATTAATAAAAAGTATAGAAAAGAAGTCAGTTTGACTTTAGATTTAGACAATGTCAGTACAAAGTTCTTTAAATTGAAAATATTGTTAAACAAAATTGAAAAAAATATTACCCAATTAAATAATTTACCACTAAAGTTGAAAGAAAAAAATGAGTATAGCTTGGATTTTATGTCTTTGCATATATAATTTTTTCTTCTTTTTATATTGTTATTTTTATTTGACAATTTTTAATGGAATTTCTACAATCAGCAAAATTTTAAATACATTCCTATGGAAATAAATCAAGATTTTATCCTTTGCATAAAAAAAACAGAAGGTAACGGAAATTGAGTATAAGTAGTTTGATTTTACTAAAAAAAAATAATATTAAACTTTGTTTCTTTTACGTTATTTTGTTTCAGATATTTGTCTTAATTATCAAAAATTTATACGAAGAAAAACAAAATACATGAGTTTTTTTTTTTAATTCTATTATTATTTACATCAAATAAATATATTTATCTGTATCAAATAAAAAATTTTTCAATGTAACGTATTATTAATAAATTAAATTAATTTTTACCAGCGGTAAATAATAATATAATAAAAAAAAATATGTTTCAAAAAAATAGTGTTTAAAAATAAATTTTGGAAAATTTGGTTTGCCATACTGATTTATAATGAAGGCTTTTTAATCACGCGATTAAATTCTTTTACATTCAATCACAGTAGAGAGAGTATAAGGTGAATTCGTGTGATCGATCTGAAGTTATTAAGGGGTTCAAATCGTTCTGCTTGGTAACCACGAAGTGTGTTGTTGGCGGATTTGACGCGCTTATCAATAGATCGTGAAGGTAATAGACTGCTCGCACCCTGAATCGAGTACATATAACTGATATTAGATAAGAAAACCAATAGGCCGAAGTGATTTCCAAGAAACACTAAACACTTTTTGCAATAAAATATAAAATCAATACACACTTTTATATTTTATATATATATATATATGTACTTCAAGTTCTCAATTTCATTTCAAATATACATATTTCATGATAAAAAAAAATCTATTCTACTGTTTCTGTATTTCTATAAAAAAAAACTCATTTCGTTATCAACAAATTTCAATATCGAAATAAATTCTACCAAATGGAAATTCTGCTAAAAAATTTCACTAAATAAAAATTCTACTGATAATTCAGCTAAATGAAAATTTATTATCTCAATAAAAATTCCATTAGATAAAAAATTACAAATGTTGAGAAAAAAAAAACTTTCGAAGAATGTAAAATAACCCTTTATGGGTATATAATAAATGAGCATACGCATATACAGTATTTACCAGGTGCAAAAAGGTGAAAATTGATAGATCGTTAAGAGAGCAGCATGCGCGTCTCAAGTGTTGTATTCCTTCAATTCAAGAATATATAAGAACCTCTACAAGGTAGATTCCGTAGAGACACTGGACACGCGCCACTCAAGAAACGCCCTCGTTTTTCTTATATATATATATATATGACAGTGATTCTCTTAAGGGGGGGATATAAGTATATCACAGGGTTCTCTGAGGCAAATGGCACACGCGAGACTTCCGGGCCCCGGTATCAAATTTGTCCCATTCTCCTTTTCAAGAATCTCAGGATCGCGACCCCGCGATCTTTATAGGGAATGAATGAAAGCGGAAGCTGGGGTCCTCTGGACCCCTTTTTATAACTCAACACATTGTCTATTGGAGTAGGTGTAGGGGGGTACACACACTATATTGAATGCCCCTTTAAAAGCACCTAAAACGTCTGGTCTTGTATACAAGGTCACCCCCCTATTTCTTTCCACCTCCCCCTACCGCCCTATCAAACCCTATAAAAAAGATCAGTCGGCTAAATGGCGAGAGCAATGCATATAAGAGCAGTTGGACTGGTTTCCTATCAGCTGCTTTAGCCTTGCATTGCTTCTCATTGGAGATATAGTTTATTTGGTATTTTTTTAATAACACTTTTCTAATCTACATTTCAAGTTAACTCTAAAATTGTATAAAAATCGTTGAAAGTTTTGAATAAAAAAAGAAATAAATAATAACACTTACCATGATGGCTCAGTTGATTAGAGTACCCCGGACCACTTGTAATGCAAAAAATTTGCGGTTCGATCCCAGACAGATGGAATATTTTTCAGAACTGTTTAAAATTAAATTTTATTAAAAATTTATATCTATATATATAAAATTTAATTCTTCTTTAATTTCCTTATATTTTAATTAATTTAATTTTAAATTTCGTCGAAAATTGTCGAATAAATAAAAAATAATCATACACACCGCGACGGCTCAATTGGTTAAAGTAGCCGGACCATTTGTCGTGCGAAAACTTTTGGTTCGATCCCAGCCAGATGATGAATATTTTTCAAAACTGTTTAAAATTCATTTTATTAAAAATTTATGTCTGTATATATATAAAATTTAATTCTTCTTCAATTTCCTTATATTTTAATTAATTTAATTTTAAATTTCGTCGAAAATTGTCGAATAAATAAAAAATAATCGTACATACCACGATGGCTCAGTTGGATTAGAGTACCCCGGACCACTTGTAATGCAAAAAACCTTCGGTTCGATCCCAGCCAGATGAAATATTTTTCAGAACTATTTAAAATTCAATTTTATTAAAAATTTATTTCTTTATATATAAAATTTAATTCTTTTCCAATTTCCTTATATTTTAATTAATTTAATTTTAAATTTCGTCGAAAATTGTAGAATAAATAAAAAATAATCGTATACATACCGCGATGGCTCAATTGGTTAGAGTAGCCGGACCATTTGTCGTGCGAAAACTTTCGGTTCGATCCCAGCCAGATGATGAATATTTTTCAGAACTATTTATAAAATTCAATTTTATTAAAAATTTATTTATGTATGTATAAAATTTAATTCTTTTTCAATTTTAAAAGAAAATTGTTTAATTTATATTTGAAAATAAAAAAAAAAAAAAGTTGGATGAAATTTAAAAAATTCTTTTTCCCCCCCTCTTATTTTTTTCGGCTCCCGCTGCTCAACAATAGAACAATTTATTGTTTTCCTGACTTTTATCCAGATCTTATTTTCCTGAATCTATTATCTTGTTATTACGACTATTTGACGGAACCTGAAGGTTTTAGGTTACAGCCTATTGTTGAATGCGAATGTCGGAATCAAAATGAGCGCACAGACGGCAGACGGCGGGTGAAAATATAACTATATATATGTGTGTAAGTTTACACACACAAATGACGGACCACATATACAACATCTCATTTATATTTGTGTACATACGGCCTTAATATATGTCTACATATATACATATATAGTTTCGTCACTATTTGACGAAACTCTAATCATTTAGAGATTCAATTGAATTCAAACCCCCTAGAAGACTGATAGGACACCTTTTTATCGCCCAGCATATACAATACCGAGTGTTGAATAAAAGAAATTTTTTGCCAATACACTTAAAATTATTTTTTTTTCTCACCAAATTCAAAAAATAAACATTACCTAAATTATTTTATATATAAGTTAAAAAAAAATTAATTCATTTCCCGTGCAGAAATTTTGCCAGGGCTCAAATCGGGACCGGATTAGACTGCCCTATTAGGGAATGAAACGCCTTGCCTGATGTGGCTATGATTAGGAAATCCACATTTTCTGGTCGCCCTGATTTGGCCCTGATCAGCGTTTCATTCTGTGTACTAGGGCCCTGATAGGGAAATTTATACACTGGATTTATTAGTCTGTAAATAACTTTAACCCGTGTAGAAATTGCTCTACCAGGGCCCTAGTAGGGTATGAAAAGCCACACCTGATCAGGGCCAAATCAGGCCGACTAGAAAATGTGAACTTCCTAATCAGGGCCATACTAGGCGCGGCGTTTCATTCCCTAATAGGGCAGCCTGATCCGGCCCCGATCAGGGCCCTGGCAAAATTTCTACATGAGAATATTTACTATATTTATTTATTACTTTTTTTTAATTATTAAAAAATTTTGGTTTATTTCTTAAATTAGGAGAAAAAAAAATTCTAAACCCATGCAGAAATTAGCCAACCTGGCCCTGACCTGGTTGAAACAGGGAACACAACCAGGTCTAAAGCAGGCCCTAGTCGGGCTGAAATAGGGCTTCTTCTGTGGCGCCGATCGGGTTTCCTATGTTTTATGCGAATTTGGAGCTTCCCGATCTTGGCCCTGCCAGGGCCCTTTTAAAATTTCTACATGGGAAAAGAAGACGCATAAAAATCATATAATAAAAACCAATTTTTTTTTTCCGTTTAATTAGAAGGACGGGTGTATTATAATAAATATGGATATGGAGCAATTAAGGACGAGGCAAACAGAGAAAAGGCGAAATTTGACATGTACGTGCGCTTTTTAAATGACGACGTTTCCCATGCAGTGTGTGTGTGTGCGCGCTTGTTGTATTTATATATGTGAAAGCAGGCACACACAGCGTGGGGCGTTTTTTTTCGAAGTTAAAAGAAGGAGTGAAAAAAAAATCAGTGATAACGAGGCACCTCCCCGGAACTCGACGTGGGGTACCTACATATATATATATATATATACATGGAATGGAACCCCTGTTGACTGCGCAGCTGTGAACCCCCCCGGGAGTCTCATGAACTCGAGATATCGAGCGAAGCGGTTTCCAGATATCGAACACGGTGCCCGTGCCATTTTGTCAAATTCGCTATTCAATTTGAGTTGCACACACACGTGTGTGTATAATGATTCTTTGAACCCATGACCGTTTTGCTCATATGTGCGGTTTTTAGATCTGGATCACTGCACCTCAATTAAATCCATTTGTCATCTTGTTTATATCAGTTGCAATGAGAAAAATCAATATTTAATTGAAAATTATCATTTTGAAATTATTTAAGAAAGAAGAAAAAAATTCAAAGTTGGGACGAAGAATCGAACCCGAGTCGTCTGATTGCGCAAATTCAAGCACTTAACCGCTCGGCTATTTCGAAATATGAATTTTTTTTCTCCTATTATCTCTTATTTTTTCCTCAGTACAATATTTGGATTGTTTATTTAATTAGAAAATTAAAGTACTTTTATATTTTTCACAAATTTTCTTGCATGTATCATAGGAAGATAGGAATCTTGGTGAATGAGATCTGAATGAAAATTTACCGCATCGAAGGTAAATAAACTTTCGGGAGAAGTAGAGGAGTTAACGAGATATCCCTGTATAAAACGAGACGTATACGTCTGATGGCAATTTATTCCTCCACTTCCCTCGGCAAATCTGCAGTTCTCCAATTAACTTTAAATCGACCATCCGCCTAAAACCTTCTAACCTCGAACAATCAAATTCAATTCTTGGTCAACCCGCATGGAATCAAAAAAAAAAAGAAAGTAGCGCACAAGAGAAAAGATTTAGTGCAAAATTGTAGAATTTTATAGACAATTCAAAACTTGTTATTTAATTACTTTTTGTATTTATCTGCGTGATTGAATTTTGAAAAATTTAACAATATTTTACGAGACGTTGGTCCCCCTCTTTAAGACCCTGATAAACTTTTGAATCGGCTTATATATGCGGTGACGTTCAACGAGGGGGAGTTTGTGGCCGAATTATGTGACAGGGGTTTTAGTTTATATTGTACCTCCTGTCATCCTCAGTAGAACCTTTCTTACCCCAAATGCTAATTATATGTCACCCGTTCACGCGCCAAATCGTCAAAACGCCCAAATCTCCGCACTCCTCTGGAACAATAAAGGGTTGTTCTAATAGGCCCGATAGGGGATGAAAAATGTGAGAAATTATTTTTGTTTTCCAAACCGACTTTTTTGATTTTTTACACCTTCTTTATCTTGTATTTTTTACCCTATACCAAAAATTCGCAGATTTAGTTTGGTGCCGTACTGTCTTTTTTCTAATTTTTATACCCTTCTATTCACAGAAAATTAAAAGGTATTAAAATAAGCTGCAACGCTTATTATTTTAATACAATTTTGCTTATTTTAATACCAAAATGGATTAAAATAAGCAAAATTGGATTAAAATAATAAGCGTTGCAGCTTATTTTAATGCCTTTTAATATTCTGTGTTCACACATTGAAAAAACTGTGAATAAATAAAATTAACGCCTGAGGGGGGGATCGAACCCACGACCTACGGATTTGAAACCCAACGCACTAACCACTATGCTATACACGCAAACTACAAGTATATAAACTAATTTTTTCTCGTCACCTGTATGACAATTCCTGAATCAAAAAACTTCCCATTGAACATAAAGATTTTGAATAATTTTAATTTAATTATATACATAACACCGATGAATATTTAATTTACAAGATATTTATTGATTAAACTTCGTTAATTGTAAATATGTAATTTGCAAATTCTCTCCAAGAAAAAAAAGATATATATAAAGTTGTATAGAAAAGAAAATGAAAATTTATCAGATTTTGTTAAAAAGTTTTTTTGGGGAAAAAAATATTTACAAATAACAAATTTCCGCGTATTTTCTTATCGCCACTTAAGGGCGAAGAGTGATGGGCGAAAGGGCTTCATGAGCATAAGTATATATATATATATATATCTATTCTGAGAAGGGGATATATATAGTGATTGATGTAACAACAACACGCAAAACTACCCTGTACCTTTGACTTTCTCTCTCTTTCTCTCTTACTCATTTTTTTTCTCCCTTTCACCCACTTACTTTGGAATGCTCATGCATGACATGCAACAATTAACCTTTACCCATACTATATATATTTTCAAGGCACCATTTTCACAAAACGTGCAAAGAAAATTCTAATAGGTCAAAAATATAATCTGTCAACATATTTTTAACTGTCGAATAAACTTCGAGTAAAAATAAATGTATATTAGAAATTCAGGTTAGTCAAGTGGTTTCGTGCATGGATTTACCAACAAATGAGAATCGGGTTCGATTCTTCCCAAAAAAAATTTTTTTTTCAGAATTAAATTTAAATTATTATTAATAAACATTCCGATCATTAAAAATTGATTTTGTAATAAGTATTGTAAAAAAATAGTTGAATATAAAAAATGTATTGTTTGTTTTCTGAATAGGGGCAGGAATAATAGGATAGATATATATATATATATATAGAGAGAGAGAGGGAAGGGAATAATAGAAAAAAAATGTGACGATTGGCTGCGGTGGATAGTCGTTGTGTGAAATTGTAACAAAAGTGGGGATGACACATTGTTACAGTGCTTAACGAGCAGCCAGGGCAATCAGTATTGCTCCCCACAGCCCACATGGCAATTCTACCAATTTATTTCAATCCAAACGAGACATGGCCGATGCGAGGGGCCATTTTGCGATTGCCAACTCGCACAATTCGCCAACCCAGACATATCAGAAAAAATTTAACAAAAAATTATTAGAAAAATTATCCAAAAAATACTTAAAGTATAATTTAATTAAAAATTAGAAATTTTTTTGTGAGATTTTCGTAAAGTCTTAATCACATTCTCTCTTGGGGGGGGGGATAATCGATGCTTAATAAAGAGAATTTGAAGAGAGTTGAGTGCCGATGATAAGACGATGAGGAGGCAAAAAGGGGGGAGGGAACGACAGAGTAAGGAAAGACAAGGACTTGGAGGTAATTAACGATTTCTCACAACGCGATGGGTAAATTTACAAAACCATTTCAAGTTCCTTGAAAACTCCTTCAACTTTCTTTACAAATCTTTTGGAAGATATCCGTTTTGCCGCCGTCACTAATAGTTTACTACTGGCTTTGATTGAAATCGACGGGCCATTCGTAACAACGTTAGTAAACTTTGCACATTAAACCCAACTGTGTGACTTTCTCTTCCAAAAAAAATCTATTTTTCACCTGGTAGAAATTCTCAATTTTTGTATTCTTAAAAAAATTAATTCAAATTCTCCAAATTAAAAATGGGAATTAATTTTCTAATTAGAAATATTTCGTGAAATTCCAGGTATGATTTTTTTTTTTCAAAAAATATTTAAAAATTTAGTATATTCTCTATGAAGATTATACATAAATCTGAAGTTGACAATTTACTATAGAGGATTGTAAGATTTTGGAGTTTGAATGCAACATAATCATATGCTTTGTTGTCAGTATTTAGTCGACAGTTGCGCTGTTGTATGGCGTTCAAGCCACATTTTATGGCCGTTGGGGCGTCACGAGAGGGGGATAAAAAGAGAAGAAGAGAGATATTCACTTTCTCTCTTTGACTCTCTATTTCTCACCAGGGGGAATGCTTCACCCTCTTTAACCATCCCCCTGATTATTAGGGCTGGCTTCGGTGCAGGACAATTGAAAGTTACAAAAGAGGCGGAGCTCCCAAGAGCCTTCTTGCTCTCCAGATTGTCGGTCTCTAGGTTGTTTAAGATTTTTAAAATTATTCTTTACCCAAACAAAAGCCATTCAAGATTTAACAGTCTATTTTTCTCTTCAAGAAAATTAATTTCTTTAACCTAATCAAGAACCTTTTCAATTTTGGAATATCGTCAATTATCAATCAAAAAAAAAAAATTAATTCTATCAGAAACTATTATTGGAAAGAGAAGAAAATTTAAATCTTCAGAGGTTTTTTTTTTCAAGAGAATATTTTACAGTCAATGTATAAACCATTGGGGTACCAACCAATTTCAACCGTCATTCCAAGTTCAAATATAACGCCATTCCTCGGAGCAAACATTTCTACTTTCGTCGTGCAAACCTTGAGATATATATATATATATGTATATACTATATCACTACCTCAGGGAAGCTTTGCTCTTCAACCGTGCTGACCATTTTGCATCTCATTCACTTCCATTCATGCCCTTTTCGCTGAATATATAGTTCATCATATATATATAGGTCCATCATATATATGTGTGTAATGATTACAAGACACAATATATCTCTATACTGAGATCTCAGTGCAAATTGCATACCCTCAGGGATAATGCTTCATTCGTCAAGGTCCAGGAGGAAAGAGAAAAAGAGAGATGAAAAAAAATAATAAAAACTTTATATACCTCTCCAAAGTATACGCAAATATGAATGCTCAGACATTCGGAGTTCTTACCACTTTTCCAGATTCTTTTATACTATTCACAAATGTGGACACAGACATTCTTTTTTTTCTAATTCATGACTGGAAAACTAAATAATGCTCAAGATGTTTGTCTCTTCTTTAAAGAATATATATATATATGTATACCTTTCTTCAAAAATAGTCTTCAATTTCATATTTAGTAGACTTTTGACTCGAAATTATATATACAATTTTCATCTCTTGCTTTTTATTCCCTTTTTGTTGCTTTATTTATGTTTTTATTTATTTAAGTTGCTTTATGTATCCTAATTATCTATTATATATTCCTAATTTAAAATCAATTCTATTAACAAAGATAACAAAAAAAAAAATAACAAGAATTTAACAAAGAACAAGTGACATTTTTAAGGAGGAAGGTGAATTTTTTTTTCCAAATGCTGGTCTTTTAGAATAAAAAAAAAAAAATCTGAAAAGTAGGAGGGCAGTGGGAAGGAAGATCCTTGCCCCACTCTTTGTCAGGTGACCGCCCTCTCATGGCCCCTCGCAGTCTGTTAGTTTCACGAGCTTCTATATCGTCAATCTCCAACGGAACATTCACATGCACACACGGAAGTTGTTCCACTCACGTGAATCGGGAATTTAAATATATACGTAAAAATGTTACGACCTTAAAAGCAATTTCTTCTTTTTTTTTTTGGAGTGCACTTTAAATTTTATCATCATGGTTGTGTTGTTGTAAGTGGAAAAGTGAAAGTGAATTACTTATTTTTCTATACCAATATTCTTTATGGAATATCCCAAATACCTTTGGTTTATTTTTCTTCTAAACAATTGAAGGAATATTTATGTGAAATTGTTTGCAATTCCCTTTCTGTATTCTGTAGTAGCATTTCTACAGAAATTCATGTCAACTAGACTCGATACTAAAATATTTTTACAACTCCGGAAACGTGCAACTAAAACCAATCCGAAAAATGAACAAAACAAAAATTTACCAAAATTTATATGTAGACGCGATGTAAAGCAAAAAAAATTTTTCAAACAACTTAGCAAACTATAACTAATCTGTAAACAAAATGAACAGTTGTAAATTCACTGAGACTCGATGTAAAGCAAAAAAAATTTTCTTTAAACATTTTAATTCAGAAAACTAATATAAAAATCAGAAAACCAAATTATCTGCAAATTAGTCAAATTCACAGAAAATTAAAAGGCATTAAAATAAGCTGCAACGCTTATTATTTTAATCCAATTTTGCTTATTTTAATCCATTTTGGTATTAAAATAAGCAAAATTTAATTAAAATAATAAGCGTTGCAGCTTATTTTAATACCTTATAATTTTCTGTGTTCTTAGTATACAAAAACAATTTTGTTTCAACATTCGAAAAATTCTCATGAGAATTCTTTTTTCATTACAGATCAACAATGCAACCATTTTCAACGAGCAGCACAATGTCAACAGATCCACCAACAAGTTTACCACCAGAACGTGGACCATCGCCAACGCCATGTCGAAATTTAACATTCTCCATTGCCAAAATTATGGAACCCGACAAGCGTCTAATCGAGTGCAATAATCAATCTCAACAAAATACAACCGCAGTAACGATACTTCAACAATCGCAAAATATTTCCCCTCTCACCTATTCAGCGCATTTGGAATCAGCATTTAAAAAATATGTTCCCACATTAAGACATCAAAGTCTACTTCAACACTATCCATTACTTTACTATCATCCAAGTCCCCTGTTACGTGCATTTCCAAGTCCTGGACCAACAACACCAACAACATCATCAACAACAACACAAAATTCACCACCACCATCTTCATTTCAAGAATCCTCACGATTAAATCACGATGTTCAACGTGTCAAAAAAAGACCCCATTCACCATCGTCACCTACATTTCAAGAATCATCACGTCTTTTAGTGACTGTAAATCATGATGGTCAACGTGGGAAAAAACGATCTCATTCACCGCCAACGTCACGCGAAACATTATCAAAACAAAAAACCTTCACTTGTCACGAATGCGGTAAAGTATTCAATGCTCACTACAATCTTACACGACACATGCCAGTTCACACAGGTGCAAGGCCATTCGTTTGCAAGATTTGTGGCAAGGGTTTTCGTCAGGCCAGCACTCTATGTCGTCACAAGATCATTCACACCGCTGAGAAACCTCATAAATGTCAAACATGTGGAAAAGCCTTTAATCGTAGTTCAACACTCAATACACATACGCGAATTCACGCCAATTATAAACCATTTGTTTGTGAATTTTGTGGTAAGGGTTTTCATCAAAAAGGCAATTATAAAAATCACAAATTAACTCATAGCGGTGAAAAAGCCTATAAATGTAGTATTTGCAATAAGGCATTTCATCAGGTTTACAATTTAACATTTCACATGCATACACACAATGATAAAAAGCCATTTTCATGTAAAATTTGTGGCAAGGGTTTCTGTCGTAATTTTGATCTCAAAAAACATATGAGAAAATTACATGACGCTGGTTCACCAGTTATGAGTGGTTTAGGTACATCATCGTCACAAAATCATCATCATCATCATCATGGACAACAGGCGAGTTATTCGTCATCTGTTCATCATCATAATACAAGTCATCATCCATTTGTTGGTCCATTTCTACTGCCGCCGCCAGGTTCAACGAATTATTTAAGTAAAATGTTGTGACAAGAGAATGTGCACTATGTGAGAAATAATAAAAATCAATATCCATTAATGATAGGATCATCGTCTTGTTATCCTTCGGATATTAGTGCACTTGTTCAATCTTCCAAGTGAAGATTTAATCTTCATTTGCGCAGTGATAAATATATATATATAAAAAAATATACGATAAAAAAATATAAATACCGCAAGGGAAGAAATTAAGGGAAATATTAAAAAAAAAAAAAAAAAAAATTGAGTGACGAACATGTTGACTTTAATTGTCAATCCAAAAAAGATTCTTAGTGGGACAACACTTTAAAATTTTTTTTTACTGGATTGACAATTACGGAGTAATTACATAAAAGTAAGGGCTTTTATGAAGTCAGTGACAAAGCGAATATTTCAATTTGGATTTCAGAAATCCACAAAAAAATATTTTCCTACAATATTCCACAATACTATTCCTATAAATATTCCATGAGAATATTCTTCTGATAATTTAAATCCTTTTCAAAAAAAAATATTGCTACACTTCTGAAAAATATTTCTAAAATATTCCACAATTCCTATATAAATATTCCACGAGAATATTCCTATAAAAAATCCAAAAAACATATATTCCTACATTTTCAACAAAAAAAATTCTATTATATTCCACAATAGTATTTCAAAAATATTTCACAATATTCAAAAAAAAAAACATTTCCACTAAAATATTCTTTCAATATTCCTTTAAAATATTTCTACAACATTCCACAAGTAAATTCCTGCAATATTCCTACAACATTCCACATGTAAATTCCTGAAATATTCCTACAACATTCCACAAGTAAATTCCGGAAATATTCCTACAACATTCCAAAGTAAATTCCTGCAATATTCCTACAGCATTCCACAAGTAAATTCCTGCAATATTCCTACAACATTCCAAAGTAAATTCCTGCAATATTCCTATAACATTCCACAAGTAAATTCCGGAAATATTCCTACAACATTCCACAAGTAAATTCCAGAAATATTCATACAATATTCCACAAGTAAATTCCTGCAATATTTCTACAGCATTCCACATGAAAATTCCTGCATTATTCCTACAACCTTCCACAAGTAAATTCCTGCAATATTCCAAAGTAAATTCCGGAAACATTCCTACAATATTCCACATGTAAATTCCTGCATTATTCCTACAACCTTCCACAAGTAAATTCCTGCAATATTCCTACAATATTCCAAAGTAAATTCCGGAAACATTCCTACAATATTCCACAAGTAAATTCCTACAATATTCCTACAACATTCCACATGTAAATTTCTGCAATATTCCTACAGCATTCCACAAGTGAATTCCGGAAATATTCCTACAACATTCCACAAGTAAATTCCTGAAATATTCCACAATAACTATAAAACTTTTGAGAAATAAAATATGGAAATATTTCTAAAATGTTTCTCGTAAATATTTCCATTATTTCACAATTGAATATTCCAAAAATAAACGCGAATATTGTAATAAAAAAAATTCTCTTAAATGTTTAAGATAAAAAAATTTTCTAAATAAAAAAAAATGTATTCATTAAAATTATGTAAATGTTTAAAAATGAAATTTTCGCATAAATATTTTATCGATTAATTTTCAAATTGAATTTGATATTAACTATCAAAATATGCGTACATATGTTTCAAGATGAATCAACAAAATGAATATAATTTACTCACCGAACGGCGTTTTGTCACTGACACGTCACTAATGAGATTGCTGATTTGCTTTAATAACCAGGGGAGGAGATGCAATTGACTTCCGCGTTATATAATTGTCTGTAAATAATTGTAAATAATCGTCATATAAAAATCAAATAATTTTATGCGGAGAATTATATATATAAAAAAAAGTGTAATTATTTTTCATTAAATCGCTCAAAAATACTCAATTCAATAACTCATTTGGCTTTGTTTAAAAAATATATTGTTATAAATTAACTAAAAAAAAAAGTAGATATTCAATAAAATTGTTGAGAAAAAAAATATTTTTTTTCAGTGTATGAATTTTTTGATAAAATAATTACACGAATTAAAAAAAGGACGTATGTACATCATTATTTAGATAAGTGTATAAATTGGTGTGATAGTAGAATTAAGAATTAGATAGAAAATAAAATGTTGGTCATTATTATCGTTACCATTAAAAAAAAAAAAAAAAAAATTACTTACAAAATATCATCGATAATAACCAATATTTGTATTAAATGTAAGCACGATCGTGCTTGTGAAACAAAGTATTACCTTGAAATTATTTTTTTTTTTTTTAAACTATTATACACTTTTGACTAAAATGAAATACTCCCTGAAAATTACTAAAAAATTATATAAAATCAAGAAAAAACATATTAATGGAATTTTTGTTTCTTTTTTTCTCAAATAACATTTTTCTCAATGAAAAAATAGAATATAGAAAATTTTTTACTCCCACTTTATAAATAAATGAATATGCCAAAAAAAATAATTAAGAGCTAAATATTTTTAAATTTGTTAATTTTTGTTTTGGACTTTGAAAAATAAATCAGGGATCATTGACTTTGGGAGAAAAGCTCTTATCAGGATCCATCATAAAATGATACAATTATTAAAATTTAGTCAAATTGCAATAATGATGAATTTCAAAAATCATTAAAGCAAAAAGCTACATATGAAAAAATAAATTATATGTAGATATTATACATGATTAAAAGTAGAAAATTATATATATGTATGTATGTGTCCCCCCCCCCCTCTTTGTAAATATATAAGTCACTACAATGCAATAAATTTATCGATATATGAACAAAAGAAAAAATGAGTAAATTTTTTTTATTTCATACCACCATGAATTTAAAAAAAAAATGTTTAAACAATTTTTTTCTACTACGTATTTTTCTTTTTTTTGATACAAATATAAATTCTTCTTTTAATTAAATTAAATTAAAACAATATTGAAACTAATTAATTATACACTGAAATTATTTGAATCAATTAATTGGTTACTTGACTAATAAATATTTCCTTGAACGAAATAATTTTTGAGTCAAATTTCAATTACAAAAATTATTTGTTTTTTTATTTATTATTTCGTTATTTCGTTTAAGAAATTTAAATTAAAACAATGAATTTATAATCTCTGATGTTTCAAACAAAAAATGTTTAAAAAAAAAAAAATGATGATAAATTTTATAAAATGTCAGCTAATTTCTCAAACACGTCATCAAGTTCAATCTCTTACAATGTGGATGAATGTATATAGGAAATTCTATCTTGAGCACATCATCCCCCTTGAGAGTGATAAAAATCTGAGACACAAAAAATAAAAGAGAAAAGTAAAAAATTATTTTATTTATTATTAATCGGGCATTATTTATTATTGATTAAAAAAATTTATTATTAAATTATTTATTTATTATTATTTAATTATTTATTTCATTAAAATTTATTATTATTCAAACAATCAATTACTTCACTATTAACAAAATAAATAATTTTTTTACATCAAATAATTATTGTATTTGAGTCTATTAAAATTTGTTTAAAATAATTAATTCTTTTACTGTATATAAAATATATGAATAAATAAAAATAAAATTCGAATACGATTTTTTTTTTGATGAAAATAAAAATTCTTTGATATTAAATATTTATAAATTAAATATTTATTTGCAGATATAACAAAATGTTATGAATCGCAATTATTTGAATTAAGAAATTATTTTTTAAAAAAAAATTATTTTTATTTAAAATTAATATCAAGCGTGAATAAATACATTTGGTTTTCTTCAAGAAAAAAGCCTTTCGTCATTACTTTTTTTTTTTTTTTTAATACTATGTAGAGGTGTTAAAAATGTTCTCTCTCTATATATCGAGCGGCAGGGGTTGTATACAAACAAGGATTTAGAGACGTTTAATGGGAATTATTCAAGAGTCGGGACAATTAGGGTAGGATTATTAACACCTGGGGCTGATGTCATGCTGTTTCTCAAGTCGTTGCCTCTCTCCTTATGCTTTTTTAATACGAAATTCTAAAAGTTACCCCCGTAAAAAAAGCTTCTTCTCCAACATCCCCTCCTCAGAAAAAAAAAAAATAAAATAAAATAACGAATGAAAATCATGTTTTTTCCTACATCGCGTGTTTCTTTATGGCATAAATCATTCTACCGCGATTCCGGTTTTTGAATTTTGTCTTCAACGTGAGAGAGAGAGAGAGAAACGCGGGTGCGGAATTCAGGAAAGCGTGAAATCGTTTGAGGATATATACCACATATTGCATATACATATAGGTTCGCACGCTTGACCGCAGAATTCAGATTATTTTTCCCTTCATGATTCTTTTGGTAATCCCAATCTCAAGGAAGTGAAAACTTTTATTTGCGGTTTCATTCATAATATATATATAATAATTATAACGATTCGTTTCCTTTATAATAATATTTCTTTTTGTTCCCATTTTTCGTTCCTATTTTTTTTTTCAAAAGAAAAATTCGAATCAATTACTAAAAAAAATTCAAATTTTGAATTTTTAATTAAAAAAAGTTGTGTTTAATTAGAGTTGATATAAATAATATATTAAATATATTTGCTAAAAAAAATAATTGATTCGATTTAGATAATTGGTTACTTGATTATTATAAAATAAATATTGAACCAAATAATTTTTATTTGAATTAAAGAAACTGTATTTGAAACAAATATTATTTACTTGATTCAAATAATAATTATTTAATACAAATACTTTTTAAAAAAAATTCTGTGGAAAAATAATATTCATTTCAGAAAAATAAATTGAGATAGCATATTTTTAATATTGGAAATATTTTTTTTTCTATCCATCATTTTGATGGATTTTGAACATATATATATATATATATATATATATATATATTGCGGTTGTTGTTTTGTTCTACAAAAAAAAATCTTTAAAATTTGATTGTGAATAGGAAATGAAAGTCTGCTTTTCAAAACATGAAGCGTATCACTCTCTCACTCTTTCTTTCAACAAGAGAGAGAGAGAGAGAGAGAGAGAGAGAGAAAGAGGTATCGGATCAATGTCAATCTCTTTGTCACCAATCTTCTCCGCTTTTATAACACGTCAGCTCAACTAATTTTCCAATGCAAAAATATCTCGTCGACACTACTCTATATAGGGTCCATCCATGTAACGGCTATGGCACATCGCGTTTGATATATCGAGAGTTGAGTGGGATGAAATAGGGTTCTCGGATGATATAGAACTTAATGGATATAGAAGAGGATACAGATTCAGTAGATACATCAGAAGGCTCGTCAGGTATCGCGAGAAAAGATCAGAATAGAAGCACGTCGCTTTTTTTCGTCTTTTTCTTTTCTTTCAAAATATATATTTATTAAAAAAAAAAAAAGAAAAAAAAGTTGATAAAAAAAATAAATAAAACGGAATATTTAATTAAAAAATTGTAAAAAAATTCCTAAATTTCAAAAACGAATTCCAAATATTTAAAATTTAGTAAATTGACACTGAAAAAAATATTATTTACTTCAAATAATCGATTACTTTATCAAATAAATATTTATTTATACTAAATAATAATTATTATAGAGTCAATTAAATGGTATATTTGTTTCAAAAAATTATTGCTTCAAATACAGAAAACATTAGTGCAAATACTAATAAAAATACAAAAAATACTTCGCAATTGCGCTATATAGGTGGCAGCGGTGGGATTTTTTATTTGTATTTAAATAATTATTATATTCGAGTCAAATAAATGGTATGTGTTTCAAAAAATTATTGCTTCAAATACAGAAAACATTGGTACAAATACTAATAGAAATACAAAAAATACTTTACAATTGCGCAATAGGTGGCAGCGGTGGGATTTTTTTATTTATTGCCCAAATGGGGTCAAAATTTGTTATTGAATTGGCTTATTGAAAACTACTACTTTTTATTAGTGGTAAAAAAGCTCTAAATTATTATCTCGATTATAAAAAAAAAATTATTATTACAATTTATTATTATTTTAATTATAAAATTATTTGAATCAAATAATTTTTTTTTATTATAGAACCTAAACAATGAAAATTCGAAATAAATAAAAAGAATAAAAATTTCAAAAACAAATTTAAAATATAGAAATTTTATAAAAATTTAGTAAAATACTACTCAAAGTAAAAATCTCAAAAATGTCCCTTACTGGTAAAAAAAGGAATTTATGTAAATCTATATAGACAATAAAATGCGAGAGATGATATGAAGTATATATATATATATATATGTATACAAAAACCACCCCCGTTTTTGATCCCTTCGTTCGAGTTAATATCCTGTAATTGGTTAAAACCCGTAACTGATGAGTGAACTGTAAATTATTATATAGGAGAGACCCTTGGTTCTCGTTGGCAATGGGGGTTTATAGGGTACGGTTCAACACCTCTTCATTAGGCTCTTCATCTCTACATTATATAGTATATCGACACCCATGCTTTATGGTCGCTGAACTATCATTGTGTGATTATCCACATATATATATATATATACATCTTTGCCTGGGAAATAGAATTTTCGATGCGTGTAAGATTTCAGTTCACTGAATTTATTGGTGACTGAAAATTCATCTCCCTGTATATCCCCCCTCCCCTCATCTCACAAAACGCTCCAATTATTGAAAAAAATTATTATTGGAAAAAATCGTAAATTTCATCATTAATATATAAAAGAAAATATTTTTTTTCAAAAAGAAGCCAAAAAAATTGAATCTGAGGAAAGGAAATAAAACAAAAAAATTAGTCTCATCAAATTAATTATTGAAATAAAGTTGTATATGAAATAAAAGCGGGAAATATGTCATTAAATGAAATTAAAAACATAAATGGAATTCTGAATGACTTGGAAGATATGAACAGAGAGATGAGAGTTTCTATCCCTTCGAAATTCCGAAAACCTTGCAGGCGTCGAAGCGTTGATAATGGTTTGGCGAAAATACAATGGAAGCAAGGCAACAATAAGAGAGAAGGTTTTGTGTATCGATGGCACCTGATATATCTCAATATAATTGAATTCCACTTTTCATCAACCAAAAATCGTATACATTTTATTTTCCCTTTTAAATCTTAAAAAAAAAAAAATTGTCACAATCCCCCCCTAAAAAAAAGGCTGGGAATATTCCATTTTGCAATATTTGGAATATAAAAAAATATTCCATTAATATTTTTCAAGAATAATATTAATAACATTCCAAATAATATTAATAAGATTCCAAACAATATTAATAATATTCCAAATAATATTAATAATATTCCTTATAATATTAGGAATATTTTCAAGAAATACTTCACTTGTGAATAAGGAATATTTCCATTTAAAAACAAAGAATGTCATTGATATTCCCATGGAATATATTGCAAAAAAAACCCTTGGAATAATGTAACTACTACCAGGAAATATTCCATTCATATTCCAAGAAAACTTATGGAATATTTTTTTAATTGGATATTTTTTTTAATATTTCCCCCAAAAAATCTATACGTCATTTATTTATAATATTTTCAATATTCGTAGGTATATTGCAAAAAATTGCAAAATAATATTCCACCCACATTCCAAATTTAATATTTTTTTAATTTTTAATATTTTCGCGTATATAGAATAATAATAAATTACAGTTTAATATTATATATGGAATATACATTTGTAATATTCCAAAAAAGAAAATATTTTCCTACATTATTAAAAAATTAAAAGAAAATTCTAATTACAAAATTAATAGCACTCTATATAATTTTTCAGCCATCAATGATAAAATTATCTCTAATATTAAAAAAAAAAAAATTAATTCAAGAAAAAGGTATTGGTGTAAAATCAACGAGTGAAAAGTGGTGGAGCGTAAATTTTAAAATACAATCTAACGATAAAAGAGAGAGAGAGAGAGAGAGAGAGAGAGAGAGAGAGAGAGAGAGAGAGAGAGAGAGAGAGAGAGAGAGAGAGAGAGAGAGAGAGAGAGAGAAATCAAAAAACCAATACATTATAATGACGCTCTTCTCTCGTCATAGTAACAGTAAATGTGAAGAGTTCATCATCTCGTTTTTTCATCCTCAAATATCACTGAGAATTGATTTTTTTTTCTCTCTCATCCTTCGCAATTTCTCCTCGTCTCCGCTATTTTCCTCATTACCTGTATGTATATCACATTCTCTTCAGTCTCTTGAAAAAATCAAACATTTGAAAAACTCTATAAGTATATATTCATCTTTGAATGAGAAGATATACTCGAAAACTGAGATGATTCATTATTACAGTTATACATACGCTTAAAAAAAATTTAACTAGTAATAATTAATATCTGAGAAATAATCCTTACAGAACATATATTTTAATACTTCTCTGGAATATTTTTTAAATGTAATATTCTTCACATTTCATTTGGAATATTTAAAGAATATTTCTTAGGAATATTCGTAATATTCCATTTGGAGTATTCCAAAAATATTCCAAGAATATTTCTAAGTAATATTCTCTAGTAATAGTAGTATTACAAAAATATTCCTTAGGAATATTCGCAATATTCCAAGAATATTTCTTATAGTAATATTCTCTAGTAGAAGTAGTAGTAGTATTCCAAAAATATTCCCTAGGAATATTCGCAATATTCCAAGAATATTTCTTAATAGTATTCTCTAGTAGAAGTAGTAGTATAGTATTCCAAAAATATTCCCTAGGAATATTCACAATATTCCAAGAATATTTCTTAGTAATATTCTCTAGTAGAAGTAGTAGTAGTATTCCAAAAATATTCCCTAGGAATATTCGCAATATTCCAATAATATTCCTTAATAGTATTCTCTAGTAGAAGTAGTAGTAGTATTCCAAAAATATTCCCTAGGAATATTCGCAATATTCCAAGAATATTTCTTAATAGTATTCTCTAGTAGAAGTAGTAGTATAGTATTCCAAAAATATTCCCTAGGAATATTCACAATATTCCAAGAATATTTCTTAGTAATATTCTCTAGTAGAAGTAGTAGTAGTATTCCAAAAATATTCCCTAGGAATATTCGCAATATTCCAAGAATATTCCTTAATAGTATTCTCTATATTTCACTCATCATATTTCGAGAACATTTCTTAGAAATATTTTTGCAATATTCCAAAGAATATTTCATGGGAATATTCTTAACAAGAATATTAAAATACTCCTCTAGGATATTCAAAGAATATATCACAGGAATGTTAATAATATTCACTTCAGAATATTTCTTAAAATATCGAAATATTTCTTTAAAATATACCAAGAATTATTCTTTCTCCTAATATTTTCATAAAAAAATATTTAAAAAAATTATTGTTTCAAAATTTATTCCAATATGAAAATTTTTTTTTTTTTTTTTTGCTTCTATAAAATTTTCCGCAAGGACTATATAAAATTAGTAAAACACACCTATTGGTGTGTGTATATATGATAAAAAGGTGATATACAGTATATTATTTCGTTCAAAGAGTGAATTTACAAGGGACACACCGACTCATAGAAAAGGGTGGCGCGCGGCGAGACATTTTGAAATCTGTTTAATCTTGGTCCGCAGAGCGTAAGTGAAAGCTATCTCTGTGAATACAAAATCAAACAAAGCGACAAACAAACTCGAGTCAAAGTTTCGCCACCGGGTGAGAAAGGAACCCTCCCTCTCTCTCTCTCTCTCACACACACTGTGACTTACCCTTTGATATATATGTGGTTCTCGACACCATTACATCACACTCGAAAAGTGTTTATGAACTACGTGTATATATATATTCTGATCGTTCTGAATATGTACCGACAAGTTTCAAACAGTTCACTTTCTGTGGATAATTAACTGGTATTCTTTTATATTCGCGCTGCTCCTTATCATTCAACTGGAAATTTAAAAATCCTATATACAGGATCCAAAAGTTAATATAATAATTATGACGAGGTTTTTTTTTCAAATAGAGGGTTGGAATTTCTCAAACACTCCAATAGAAAGATTCCATTTAGGTTCCGGAAATATTCCATTGAAATATTTGGAATATCTCTTTGGAATATTCAGGATATTTCTTTGGAATATTCTATCTATATTCCAGGAATATAAAAATGTTTGAAACACTGTTCTTGGAATTTCTTAAACAAAAGAAAGGAATATACCATTCACGTTCCAAAAATATTCCATTGGAATATTTATTTATAAAACTCGGAATATTTCTTTGGAATATTCCATCTGTATTTCAGAAATATAAAAATCTTTGCAAAAAATCCTGAGTAATGTTCCAGGAATATTTCACTGAAATGTTGAATGAATATTCCATTAGAATATTGCAGGAATAAGAATGGAATATTAAAAGGGATATTCCATTAAAAAATTAAAGGACAATAATATTCATAAACTTTTAATGAATTTAAAATAAATAGACTGAAATTTATAATATAATACAATTTGTCCCTCCAATATTCCAAAGGAATATTCCTCCAATATTCCAATGGTATATTCCTTCAATATTCCAATAATATATTCCTTCAATATTCGATTAAAAAAATTCCTCAGGAACGTTTCAAAGGTCGGAAATTTTTTTTATTCTTGGAATATGAATATTCCAGGAACGAGAATGGAATATTCCTTTGAAAAAATGGGTTTTTTTTCGCCTTTAAACGTGTCCTATATTAAATGAAAAATTTACTTTATATTTTTCATACTTCTCTGAATTTAAAACCGCTGATAATATTATGAAAATTAATGTGTAAGAAAAAAAACGAATCAGCAATTGTCCCTGTCCGCATTGAATTAATGTTAGAGGTTGAAAAAAAACGAACATTGCAAAAAAAAAATTATGAATTCATGATTCATTAGGATTTTTCCATTTATTTTCCGCGAAAGCGAGTGTAAAAATGGAATAATTGTTTTGATTTATATACAAAGGGTATGTAGATACGCTCATGGGACCGAAACATATGAGTGAAAATGATTATAAAAAGCAGGAGAAATTTTTTTTTTTTTTGACGACAGTGGCAAATAAGACCCCATTGAAGAAGACTCACTATTGTAACGTGTATATATATATATATATATATATATATGAACCGGGTTCCCATTCGACCGAACATCCTGAATTTCGAATCACAAGTGAATAGAACTCGAGCGCGGCAAAGGGCGATGGAAAAAAAAAGAAGAAGGTATCGAAACGGAACCGGCATTTTCTTTTTTCAAAATATATGAATCGAGTAATGACTGTTCGATTTGGTTTATAATCTTCTTATATATACAATTCATTTTGCGCAAACGCTTATATTTTTTTTCCCACTTTTTTTTTATTCAAAAAAAAAAGAATCAAAAATAAGGGACAATATGTTCTTTTTACGTTATAATTTGTATATTCAAAAAAAATTTCGTTTAATTAAAAAAATAATTATACACGCCTTCAAATATTTCAATTGAATTCTTTTGAAAATTTTTTTTTTTTGCAATTTATTAAAAAGGTCAACGTTTCTTTTGTTTATTTATCGACACACCTTTTTTTCCATTATTCCAGTTTTAAAAATTTTAAATCAACAATAAAAAAACAATCGAGTTTTTTCGTAACGATTTGTATATAGAACGGAAAAGGACTGTAGTAAAAAAAAAGGTTAAAGTCCTTCTCCTTATTATTTGTCAACTTCCGGACAGTTTTCAAACATTTTGTGAAGAGATTTTAGCATCAATTAAAGCAAGCAGGTATTCGAGCAGAGGATTGTATATAAAAAAAAATTCTGTAACACACTCGAGAAATGGCCCAGGAAAAAAAAAAACCTTTCGCCCCAATCGTGATGTCGATGATCTTGATGTTAAAAGGAGCCGACGTCCTTTTCCTTAATATATAAGGACTTCTTTTGCCTTGGCAATAAGAGATTAAAGTTCCGCCGGCAACAATAACAACAACAACAACAACAACACATATATATAAGGATACGTTTTCACAATGGAACCGGTAGCCAAGAGATTATGACCAATAAATTGGCCCACGCTTCATTTCACTAATTCCCATAATAATCTAATAGATTACGATTATCTGTTTAGTGCGGTTCGTTTACGTCCCACACGGCTTCTTTCCTTTAAATATATATATATATATATAAAATATAAGCATCAAATTTCATTTAAAAAAAAAAGTTGTGAACGAATTTTTCGAAAGGTTTCACACTCAATCTGACGTTTATTTTCGATTAAAAAAAAATTCAATTACATTAAAAATTGTAATTAATTTTTCGAAGGGGCGCTTGATTATTCCATAAAAATCATTGTTAGAATTTTCATTTTGAAGAATTTTATTATATATACTAGCGATGTATTCCTTGCTCGCTAACGCTCGCTCAGTTATAGTTGTACTTATTGTTGTTTACTTATTGTAGTTTATGTATATTATATATATAATTTATGTTTTAAATTAATATATTATTAAGATATTGTATAAAATTTATCTTAATTTTGATCAGTATCATTGAAGAATGAAATGACAATTGTTAAATATTAAATGTTTTAATTTATTACAATTATAACAACAATATTAATTATATTATATTATAATATATTATATTATAATATATTTTTTTATCTTATATTATATTATATTATATTATATTATATTATATTATATTATATTATATTATATAATAGAAAATGTTTCGTTTTAAAATAAGAAATGTTAAAATTATTAAGTTAAAAACAATTGATTTCAATGACACTTAAAATTAGGCACAATATTATAGGTTGTTAACTGTAAATTTGAAAAACAACAATAAATAATTTTAAAAAACCCATAAAAAATTGGTAAAAAATTGTTTATAAGTAACATTTTAAAAATAAAGTAATTTTGAAGGTATATATCCAAAAATTCGTAAAAAATTGCATAAAATGTCAAAATAACCCTTTTTCGTGTTAAAATTGAAAAAACATGCTACAAAAAAAGTTAGTAAGATTTTCTAAAAGCATATGGCAAAGTATTTTGATTTATTTGAAAATAAGTGAAAATAGATTTTTCAAGGACGGTGTCGAGATCACAGTGTCGGTGTCGCTTTTGGAAATTTGTTAACTTAATATAATAGAAGATGATTATTTTTCGAAATAAAAATAAAAATGAATTTTTATTTTTCGAATTAACATTTAACGGAATTTTTATTTTTCAGAATTTTATTTATATATTGTTCAGAATTCAATGCACTGATTTTTCATTTATCTGAATTTTCATTTGTACGAATTTTTAATTGATAGAATTTTTAAGACGCCGAATTTTCATTTGTCCGAAATTATAAATGGCTGAACAAACAATCGACAGAAAGTTTTGGGCGCAATTTTTAAAATAGACCAATTAGAAATTGTCAAAAAAAAAAAAAAAAAAAAAAAAATCCTGAATGGTAAATATTTAAAATTGCTCCGAAAATTGCGTCTATTGTTTGTTCGGTCATTTTATAATTTCGGACAAATAAAAATTTGGCGTTTCGTACTATAAAAAATTCGGACAAATAAATATTTGATAAATTAAAAATGCTGACATTTAAAAATTCAAATCACAAAATATTCTGTTAAAATGAGAATTAT
This sequence comes from Leptopilina boulardi, assembly GCF_019393585.1. NCBI lineage: Eukaryota > Metazoa > Arthropoda > Insecta > Hymenoptera > Figitidae > Leptopilina > Leptopilina boulardi. The sequence goes on from NW_026138017.1 coordinate 620,012, forward strand.
CCTAAATTAAAATTCGGACAAGATTCGGTAAATTGGAAAAATAAAAATTTCTCCCCTAAAAATTCTGTTAAATGCTATTTCAAAAAATTAATTAATAAATAAATTTCTTAGTTTACTTTTTAATTTAATTTAAATATAAATTTAAATTACCAAAATAGATAAAAAAAAAATCTGTTAGTAAAATTCACAAAAAAGGAAAACATATATCTAAAATATATATATATATATTGATTTATCTGAAAAGTCAGACACTTTTAAATGTCGAGAAGAGCCTCTCTTCTTTTTCAGGAAAGACTGAAAATGGAACGAGGAGATTTCGATTTATATAAACGTTCGCCCCCACTTGAGTCAACAATTCCAAGAGGTAATTAAAAGGATATGTCCCATTTAAAATTTTAAGTACAGAGAGAGAGAGAGAGAGAGAGAGAGAGATGGACACAACAAAATGCGAATCTTTTTGTTGTCAAGTATATATAGAACGACTAAATTTAGGGTCAAATTTAATTTAATAGGGGGCAAACGGAGTTGAAGCGCAGGGCAAAAGAAGAGATTTGAAGGGGGTGAATCGTGCGCGCAGCAAAGACCGTCGATCGGTATTTAGTGGTGCCTGCGAGTGACGTGTACGAGTTGCCGACGTTCCCTATAAACCGGATAAGAGACATTCCCAACGATCATCCATCATTATTATACACGTGCCCAAGTTTCCTGTACACACACACACACACCAATTCGAGTATATATTATAATTCCTATTTACCCCCGAAAAGTCGAAATTCAAGTCGACTTATTGTTCTCTAATTCCAAACAAATTATTATTATATTTAAGAATATTACAATATTAAACTAATTCTAAACTAGGTGAATTATTATTAATTACAGGGGTAAACATTTTTTTTATCTGGATCAGCGATAGTTTTCTTTAGAATAAGGAAAATTTTCCTTGTTTTAGTGAAATATATCGCTAGTGACAAAAGTGTTAAAACACTTTTCTTGTAATTTTTGATATTAGTGATAAAAGTAAATTTCAGTCAGACAAGCCAAATTATTGTAAATTTACCATCATAAGTAGTAGAAGTCAATATTAGTCAGACATATATCAAATTATTGTAAATTTATCATGATCAGTAGTAAAAGTCAAATTTAGTCAGACGCTTTGGATTAATTAAATTTTTTTTAGTGTTTTAAGAAAATAATTTATACAAATTATTTAATTTCTGTTTCAGTAGTACAAGTCAATTTTAGTCAGACGGTTTTTTTTTGTGGAATTTTAATATCAGTAGAAAAAACATGTTTTAGTCAGACAAACATTTCTCGAGCAAGTAGTTTCTAGAGGTTTTTGTATCTGTATTTTATATTTCTGAGTAGAACAAGACAGTTTTAAGTCAGACAGAAAGATTAAATTTTAATAATTTTAGTTTACATTTAGATATTTTTAACTAATTTATATTTACATTTTTGCAAGAAACAAAAAAATATATTTATCATTAATTATAATTTATTTAAGTAGTAAAAGACTATTTGAGCAAGATAAAAATTCTTGTACTTTTTTTCATTAGTAGTAAAAGTCAGTTTTAGTCAGACATTTTATATTCTTGAAAATTTGATGTAAAATTCTAAATAAAAAATTAAATATTTAACTTTTCCTTAAACTGTTACTTGAAGATAAAAATTATTTGATTCAATTGACTATTAAATAAATATATTATTTATTACTATAAATAAATATTTATTCGTAGTAAATAATTATTATATTTAAATCAGTTGAAAGGTATTTGTTAAAAAAAATTATTTGTGAAAATACAGAAAATATTGGTACTAATACTAATAAATAAAAAAATATTTCACAATTCCGCAATAGGTGGCAGCGGTGGGATTTTTTTATTTACCATACAAAACGGGGGTTAAAAATTTTATTCGATTATTGTAAATTACTGCTTTTCATCAATGATGAAAAATCCCTAAATTATTAGCATGATAAAAAAAAATTATTACTAATTACTTGAATCAAATAAATGTTTTGTCTTACTTTTTAGAATTTTTTTTTTTTTTTGTAATACAACTAATTTAGGGCTTTTTCACCACTCATAAAAAGCAAACAAATTTTCAAAAAGGCTATTTAATAACAATTTTAACTCCATTTTTGGTCAATAAATATAAAATCCCACCGCTGCCACCTACTCGGCAATTAATTACGAAAATTGACGATTCATGTATACCTTATATAAGGCTATTTGTGAGTGACTTTCAAGTGTCGTGAAGAATTGTCTTTTGATATATATATATATAAATAGAGCCCAGGGAAAAAAAAGATTCTGCGGTTGATTGGAACAAAAGGCAGTAAAGGCGTTGTCGATTGAGTGTTTGTGGGTGAAAAAAAAAGAAAAAGTGCATTCTTGTTTCGGTTTATGTGTGTTTTAGTACATGTGTTTTTAGAACACATATATATATATATATATATATATATATATATATAGAAATCAATGTGTCTGTGTGTGAGTGTCATGTGGGTGGACAGGTTATCCCTATAAGAGAGGGAGTGTTGCTGTGAAACGCTTAGCGAGATTGCAGGCGACAATACAACAATACAACGTGCGTGACACGCCCGATGGGGCTTTTAAGGGTTGGGGGTTGGAGCAGACACTGAAATCTCGCCAATTCTAGGGGCGGTTTGCCACACCCCTGCGTCTGCTTTCATCTCTCGACTCCCGACACGATTCTCTCTTGGTTGTGCTCAGTTTTCACCCTGTTTTCCCTGCCGCTCTGAATTATTCCTTTCCAACAAATGGAACTAGAAAACGCTCGCTTGTTAACGAAGGACAACCATATATATATATATATATCTCATGCATACAATACATTCAATTCTTTTCCCGTACAGAAAAAAAAAAGAAAACGCAAATTTTTTTTATCATTTAAACTCACAGAGAATATATATTTTGTTTCCTTCATATTTTTTTTGTTTTCTTTGTTTACAATTTAATTTAGATATGAGGAGAAAAAATTGAAATTGAATATAAAATTTGTTCTCTCTTTTGAAATGTAGAATTAGAGAAAGAAGTAGGCAAAATGTGAAGAGAAAAAAAATGACAAAAGAGAAATAGGAAAAATAATTAAAGAAGAAATAATAGAAAAAATTAAAGAAGAAATAATAGAAAAAAATTAAAGAAAGGAAAAAACAAAATTTGAAGAATAGAAAGAAAAATTGAAGGAAGTGAAAATAAAATTGTTGAGTTTAGATAGTGGATGCTGGAGGAAATCGATGAAAGAATAAAAGCACCATCTCGGAGAAGAGCTTCAAACACAAAAAAGCAGTCATGGTACCAAATGGCATTCGAACTTTTTCTCTCTTTCTCTCTCTCTCTCTCTCTCTCTCTCTCTCTCTCTCTCTCTTTCCAATCCACCTCACGATATATATATTGCGTGTATCCTTGCGCGCACATCTAGCTCGAGATAAAATAGCTGACAATAGTTGGTACATAATGCACGATAGGTGAACACACGGGCTCTTGAGTTTACATTGAAGATTTAGTATCTCTATCTTTTTTTTTTTTTTTTTTTTTGTTTGCTAGGGTTCAAATGGACAATCAAAAATTCAGCCCCATGTGAGCATCAAGGGAACTTGTACGCATCTATCTAAACCGTCATTGAGTTTATACATTGTGTCATGCTCTTGACATTTTTTTTTTCTATTTATCGATTCACGAGAAGTTGAAAATCGAAAAAAATTTTTGAAAATCAAAAAGAAAAATTTCATTTTTTCGAAAATTTACCTTTGGTACGATATAAAAAAAATTCGGTTTGAAAAAATATTTGTATGAAATAACTAAATAAGATTGCTATATTAACCAAACTTTTTTCATAGAATCAAAAAAGGTTTATTTATGGCTCAATTTTTTTTCTTTGTTGGAAAAATTTAATTTATTTATTTCACTTGGAAAATAAATTGTTTAATAAATTTTTCTAATAAATTAAAATATCTAAAAAAAAATTGATGTGTCCCACGCCAATGAGAAGAAAAATAATAGTTATAAAGCCAGCTTAGAGAAGGGAATATATATATATATATATATGTGTGCTGCAGGCTCACATGTTACAGACTACATTTAATATTTGTACCTGATGTTTGGCCATAATTCCACACATCCTGGCAGGGATTCTGGCGAATCTTCAATGACGATGATGAGGGGAGACGGTTTCACCAAACATACAGTTCAAAACGTCTGTTCGTATTTAATGCCAGAACTGTTTTCACTATATATAAATGTCCCTAGCACATGCATCAATAATTTTATTAATAAATAAGTCGACTTGTATAATTGATCATTAAAAATTTAAAAAATTATTTTCAAAATTAATTTAGTTTCTTTTTTTTCGCAAAAACCCAATTTAACTGACAAGGAAAATTTAAGTGAAAAAAAAATATTCTAAAAATATTCGAATGTTCCAATTTTTTACGCAGAGAAAAATAATTGAAGAAAAAAAAATAATTTTTTTTTAATTTAATTGGGAAAAATTCTTTTTCACTGTATGAAATATAAAAAAGGGTAAGTAAAAGAATTATTTTTTTTTTTTTATTAAACTTGGGAAGATTCAATTTTTTCAAGCGAGGATTGTGCACATCAAAAAATTGATGTTGATTGAGTGGCTTCTACTCTTATATTACACTTTTCCACTCAAACTCTATTAAGGTTTTAACCCATGGATGCGCACAACATTCTTCAATGACTGTATATATACATTTATACTACTAGATTAATGTACAAGTTCAATTTTAGGGCGAATCAAATTGAATCAAATTCTTGGATTAAAAAAAAAAAAAAAATTCTCCTTCCCTCTTTGAATTAACACATTTTTTAAAAAACTCTTAATTACAATATATTATTTAAATATACGAGCTTTTAAAATTAATTAAAATAATAATTATTAACAAAATTTATATTTATAATTAACAAAAAATAAGAAACTAATAAATAATTATAATAAATGAAATTTATTATTGTTAATTATAAAAAAAAATAAATACCAATTTTATCATTGTTAATTATTAATTAATTTTTTTCTCTAATTGTTTTCAATGAAGAAAAAATAAATTTTTTTTTGACAAGACTGTTGAATGGTTTTTTTGCGAAAAAAAAAGAATAAAGAAGATATTAGTGTCGGTAATTTTCTTAAGATGAAATACATCTCTCTCGCTTGCTTCGTTACATCAGGGTAACCCTTTTACGGGCTCCATTTCAAAAAGTAGCGCGATTCAATTCTCAAAGAGAGATTTCACTACCGCCGGCGAACACATAGTATATTGGGATATGCGGCTTAAAGACTACTCACTAATCTCCCTAATGCTGGTAATCCTTTGGCTTCAACTGCGGATATTACCACAAATGCACTTACATTACCCCTATTCGAATTTTCGATCTTGTGACCCCGTTTACGTTTTACAGATTTCTATTCACCCAGTTCCCTAATTCAAAACGCATCCACAAACAGTATATTCGCCCCTTTCTAAACTGTCCACCTACAATTGACAATGGCATTTATATATATATTTAATCTTCAATTCTGTCAAAGGAGAGCCTAATAAACGTAAACACCATTTTTCTTTTGTCGGCTCTGATATATACGGAAAAAAAAACTCGTCTTTTTTTTTATCATATTTTTCCCTCTTAATTTGCAATTTTAATAAATTATTGTTGTCATTCTATTATTAAATTATTTTTCAATATTTATTGTTTATTTAAATATTTAATTTTTTAAAATTTAAATTAACATTTTTTAATTCACATTTCAAAGTCGAATACAGGGGTGCTATTTTGAAATTTGACTTTCATAGGGTTAAAAAGATTAATTTACACTCTAGGGTGAAAATAGATCCGTTTTACTCCCTTGGAGAAAAAATATTATTAGTCAAGTATATAAATGTTTAAAAATTTGTCCTGTGTGCTTCAAATCATAAACAAAATTTTTGGATAAATTTTTATTTTTATTCGTCATTTTAAGTGTGAAAATTTGTCGTCTGAAAAGTAAAGGACTATATGTATATATTTACATGCGCGGGTATAATGATGGATGGGCCAAAATTGAGTTTGTCTGGGCTTTACGCAAACATATGTCAATGTTTGCCTTCTGGCGCAACGCGCTTTACGCTCTTCTGATTACTTCATTTGGTATGGGACCCTCCTTTTCGTTTAAATGACCGCGAATTGACAACCCTATCGTATCATCATCCCCGATTCGCTTATCGCGGCGAGAGAAATCGAGTATGAACGGCCAATTTACATAACGAGTTACTGCACACGTACAATATATATATATATATATATATATATTCAATTATAAAATTTATCTTCTCTTTCTTTTTTCTAAATTACAAATCATCATTTTTTTCAAATAATTTTGTGGGAAAATAATTTTTTTTAACTCAAGGGAGTAAAAAGTAATTTTTTCCTCTAGGAAGAAAAGTGGTCTTTTTCCACTCTAGGGAGTGAAACAACCTTTTTCTAACCTTTGGAGATAAAAAGCCCGATTTTTACTCCCTGTGAGTAAAATGAATCTTTTCAACCCTAGGGAGAAAAATAGTAATTTTTAATCATAGGAGAGAAAAATAACTTGAAGAAGCAGTTATTATAATAAAATGAATGCAATGACAAAAATTCGAAAAAAGGGGAAAATTTCAAAGTAAAAAATGATTCTCTTTATTCTCGTATATGACATACCTTTTCGCCAGATGTCATGATAAAACTCACGAGTCTCTTATATGGATTTCTTGAAAGTGAATTTTGCAAAAAAAAAAATAATAAAGAAGACAAGAACAAAGTCGAAAAGCTTCTCATCTCTGTTTGCCAAGAGAGAAAGAGACAGGAGGTTAAAATGGAGGATGTGACACGAACAAAATTCGAAGTGTAGAGTGGTTACGCAGTTGGGCGGAGGGTGTGCGAGAGAGAGAGAGAGAAAGCCGGGAAAATGGATGAAGGATGGTTTTGGGGAGAGATGAAACACACGGGGGTTGGTTAGGTGGATCCTAGTAGATTTCCTCATTACCGAGAACGGTCTATTCACACCTCGCTTCGTCAAATTCTCTCTCTCTCTCTCTCTCTCTCTCTCTCTCTCTCTCTCTCTCTCTCTCTCTCTCTCTCTCTCTCTCTCTCTCTCTCTCTCTCTCTCTCTCTCTCTCTCTCTCTCTCTCTCTCTCTCTCTCTCTCTCTCTCTCTATATATATATATATATATATATATATATATATATATATATATATATATATATATATATTAGTATTATAACATTAGTAATTGAATAATAAATAATTAACGAAATTATTATTAGGTTTTTTAAAAATAATTATTTAAATATAATAGCATTTCTATATATATATATATATATATATATATATATATATATGTATATATATATATGTATATAGAAATGCTATTATATTTAAATAATTATTTTTAAAAAACCTAATAATAATTTCGTTAATTATTTATTATTCAATTACTAATGTTCTACACTGAAAAAATTTTATTTGATTCAAATAATTGGTTACTTATTATCAAATCAATATTTATTTGTACTAAATAATTATTATAGATTTAATTTAATAATATTTGTTTCAAAAAATTATTCGTTTGAATAGAGAAAATATTAGTACAAATACCAATTTAAATACAAAAAATATCAATTGTGCAATAGGTGACAGCGGTGGGATTTTTTATTTATTGACAAAAAATGGGATCAAAATAATTGTATTATTGAAAATTACTGCTTTTTTTCAAAAGCCCTTTATCAGCTATTACAAAACTAAATTATTACAATAACTAATTATTTAATTAAAATAAATGTTTTGTCACTATTACTTTTTAGACATTTTTTCATTCGAACTAATTTACACAATTTTCATCACTTATAAAAAAGTAAGAATTTCTAATAAGCCAAATAACAATTATTCCGCCTCCCCTTTTGATCATAGTAAATAAAAAATCCCACCGCTGCCACTTCACAATTAATTTTGAATTTTAAAAAAGACTTTATATAATTGAACAAACATTCTCAATAATTGAGGTTTCCCATCCCACTTATCGAGGTTTGACTGTATATTGCCTTTGACACGAATAGAGACAAAATGTCAAGCGTAAAATAATATGAAGAATCGTATCAAGAAATACGATGAAACGCTTTATATAATTGACTCGAATATATATATATATATGACAAGTGTCATGTGCGCTCGGCCGATCGTGACACGGTACAATGGTACGTTTGACGTACAAATAACGAGGTTTTAATAAAGTGCGTCCCGACAAAACATGCCGCTTCTCGGTGTCGAATCCGTGTATAGTACTTGACAGTGCTTCAAGTGGACCAGGACAGAATTAAAACATCGGGACATCATCATTCTTTTAGATGATATTCCAAGAGTGTGCCTATATAGTTCTAGAGCATTCGAGAGTGGGTGAAAAAAAGGGGAGTATAGTTCCGGAGAGAGAGAGAGAAGGAAAAAAAAATCGGTAAAGATCAAAGCCTCCCCGGGGGTGACCAACGAACGACCGACATCGAAGGCTGTGTGTTGTGTTGCCTCCCTTTCGCATTCGCTTACACTCCAGCTCGCTCAAGTGGCATCAACTCGAATTGAGAAAAGGAATAAAGAACCCGCGGCCTCATGCGTAAAACGATGCCACTGCAAACAATCCCGATTTGTTTAGGTATAACAATCTCTCTCTTTTTTTTTCTCCTCCTCCTCCTTCTCTCATCTATATATAGGGATGCAAACGCTACTTCCCTCTTTCTCAATTTTTTTTTCCTTCTATCTCTGATCCTTCGTGATTTTTTTTTCCTTCCTTCCGCCAACCTTTTCCTTATGTATATATTTATTGTTATTTCCATTCCACAATTTGACTGACCAACCGAACCAATATCATGATTCTTTCCTCGATATCTATTCATACAATAACCGACCTTCACTCAAGGATAATAATTAGGCTTTATATTTATATTATATATAGTACTGTTTGAATTATCCTTCGCCAGAGTACAATCGGTATCAAGTTTAATTTTATATTTTTCCCCACTATTTATTTATTTTAACTATATAGAAATATAAATATAGGGTAATCAAAATATACCGAAACCGTCAAAAAAAAATTTCGATAATAAATATCGAAAGAAGTTTTGTGACACAAAATATAATAAATTTTTATCTGTTAATTGTTAATATAATATAATTTTAATTAAAAAATGTATTTCCTACCTTAAAAATCAACTGCCATTATATGTCCAAATGAAAATTCCAGCGTTGCTCTCGACCGATGATATATATATGGAAACACACACTCGCGATTAAAAATATTCCCGCAAATAAAACTGAAACAAAAAATAAATTTCTTTTTTTATTTTATAAAAATTTCGAACAAAAAAAAATTAATTAAATTACTATTTAAAAAAATAGTACTTCGCATACACGCGTACAACATATTTTGAAAATTAAAAATAAAATTTTAATATTTAAAAAATTGTATAAAAATGTAGTAACGCACCACATGACATGTGAGAATTAAAATAGAAAAAATAATAATTAAACGCACACGTTTAGAACAGGTCACAACACGAATTACAACTGATTTAGAATTAATTTTCTATTCTATATAGATTATAAAATTTATAGACTATCTTTGATTTATGACCTTAAATGTAAACAAATTGCACAGCGGACAATATTGTTTCAGTTTTTAAACTGATGCTATAGATATAAATAAATAATAAAAATTTTATTATTTATATATTAAAAATAATATTTTATATAGGGTGTGCATCAAAAGTCACAGAAAAAAATTGTTTACAATAAAAAAAAAACTAGTAACTTATCCAAACATTTTGAACCAATTTTTTTTTATTCAAAATTACTTTTTCTTTAATTTTTTTTTTCAATTGAAAAATCCGTGAAATATTCAAACGTCTCTAGGGACTGTATTTCTTAACAAATATTTTTTTTTTACTATTTTATTACTATTTTTCATTAAGAGGAAAAAATTACCAAAAATTTTCATTTTCACCATAGTGAAACAAAATTATTACAAATTGTAATGATTATGGCACCCTTAACCATATTCCAATAAACTTGGGAAATAAGAGATTTCGATGCTAAAGTTATTAATCCCATATACAATATATCTATATATTACGTGCGACAAATATATATAGGGGCCGCTATTCATCTTCCAAATTATCGTCAAATATATATATTAAAGACTACGAAATGGATTTTTCTCCAAAATAAATAATCTTTTTTAGAATCGCTAATTAATTTTTGAAAAATGATTTTTCATCTTATTTGCACGAATTGTATATATATATATATATATATATATATATATACTATGGAAAAAAATGTATGCATAAATTCCTTTGAAATTTATCGAGTCTTCTCCCTTTTACTCATGATTTTTTTTTTTTTATTCAACGAGCATCATTAAAATGGAATATCAAATGCGCCTTAAGTGTCATACAAACTCAGAGCGATAAACAGATTACTCTCGGGCGTAATCAGCCAATTACGACATCAGCATAGTGTCGTTCATCTCATCTCTCTCTCTCTCTCTTTCTCTATCTTTCTCCTCTTACGTATGACTTTTTTCAAAGATGAGGGATTATAAAAAAAAAGAAGAGATGAAAGAAAAAAAAAGATGCAGACTCGTTATCACCGTCTTAATCCGTAAAAATCCTTTCAACTTTATAATAGTCATACATCTTTATCTTCAAAAAAAAAAAAAAAAAATGGAAAAATGGTTTTTTGCACTCGCATATCTCTCATTCTTTTTTTTCTTTCAAATAAAATTTATTTTCAAATTGAATAAAAATCTTTCTTAATCCATTATTATTTAATCTGGTATTATTTAATCAACGTATTTGATTATTAATATAATGATAGATATTTTATTAATTTTATTACAATAGAATGAAATTAGTATTGATTATAATTGTAGATATGAAAATTATTGCAAAAGTCTAAAGTAGTGGTTCGTAGTCTAGTGGTTAGCGGTCTCAACTTGCGATTTGAAAGTCAGGGTTCGAGTCCGCACAGTGGTAGATTTTTTCAAAGACAGAATTTATTTGAATTGATTGTAGATTCAAATGGTAGTACCAGTCAACGGTAGTTTCGATCAAGGGTAGTTACAATCAATGGTGGTACCAATCTACAGTAGTTCCAAATAAATAGTAGTTCCAATCAATGGTACTTTCAATCAAATTGTGGTACCAATAAACGGTAGTTTCAATCAACAGTAGTTCCAAAAAATGGTAGTTCCAATCAAAGGTGGTACCATTCAACCATAGTTTCAATCAACGGTAATTTCAATAAATGGTAATTCTAAGCAATGCTGATTTTAAACAATGGTAGTTCCAATCAATGGTGGTACCAATCAACGGTAGTTCCCATAAATGGTTATTCTCATCAATGGTAGTTCCAACCAATGCTGGTATCAATCAACGGTAGTTCTAATAAATGGTAGTTCCAATAAATTGTAGTTCCAATCAAAGGTGCTACCAATCAACCGTAGTTCCAAAAAATGGTAGTTCCAATCAATGCTGGTATCAATCAATGGTAGTTCTAATAAATGGTAGTTCCAATAAATTGTAGTTCCAATCAAAGATGCTACCAATCAACCGTAGTTTCAATCAACAGTAGTTCCAAAAAATGGTAGTTATAATCATTGGTAGTTCCAATCAAAGGTGGTACCATTCAACTGTAGTTTCAATCAACGGTAGTTTCAATAAATGGTAGTTTCAATAAATGGTAGTTCCAATGAACGGTAGTATCAAGCGATGGTAGTTTTAAAGTACAGTAGTTTCAATTGACAGTACTTCTAAACGGTAAATTTTAATGAAAACAAAATTTACAAAACGTTTAGAAAGAATCCAAAAATAAAGAAAAATTTTATTAAAAAAAAACGTGAAATTGAAGCGGATTTTTTTTGGAATTACACAATTGTGCATCTGGGTGTCAAGTGAAAGGACGTAACAATTAGAATGGCAGAGCCAAAGACCAGGGTTTTCCATATTCATGGGAGATCAGCGCACGTTTAGTTTGTAGAGGGTTTTGCTGCTGGTGAGTTGATGTTAAGTTGATCAAAGAACGTCGACTGTGATCCAGAGGTCCTTACAGCCCCTACACGTTGATCCTTCTCTCTTTCTCTTTCTCTCTCTCTCTCTCTACTCCACAACGGACTTTTATCTTGTATAAACCGAGAGACTTGGTTATTCCTTTTTTTCAAATAATGACCCTCCTTTATTGTATACCTTTGCATTTTTGCATTTATAAATTTGCGCCCGTTTTTTTTTCTCCCAACCTATGAGAAAAATTCGAGTGAATACTTTTCAAAACAATATCACAAAAACTCTTGTACTAATTGGGTTTCTAACGCATCATATTTATTTTGCTCTTTAGGCAAATAAAATAAAAAAAATTATAAATTGCATCAGACCTTATTCCCCTATCAAAAATTGATAGGAGTACTGTCAATTTCTGTAGTAGTCTTCTAAACAATTTAAATCCAATTACAGTATGTAATTATATATATCCAATATAATTAATAATAAAATAATTTTGTTTTATAACATTAAATATAGTTTTCTCTTTTATTCCTTTTCTTTTTTTTTCAAATCGAAAAAAGAATGAAACATTCTCGCATATATAGAGGTGAGAAACAAATACAAACCAAGTTTGTAAAGCGCTTTGGACCATTTAATTACGCCTTGAAAAGGTTGGAAGGTCTGTAGGTGGGTGGCAGTCAAAGTCGGAATACTATACTTACTTCCGGTCTTGTGGGACATGGCCGTTTCTCCTGGCGTCGACGTCGCTAGTGCAAACATGAATATGAAAGGTTAAGTTGCCCCTTTGGCAAAGAGTAGAATTCCTGTCTGTTCATATATCTTTCCACGTTTCTACCTGTCTCTCTCTCTCTCTCTTTTTCTCTGTCTGTCTGTCTGTCTGTGATAAAATTTGCTTTTCTCTCATGATGTCAAGAGATTACCGCTAGCCAGCAAAGCCGCGACGACCATCACGTAGATTGAAACCACCCCTTCCCCTCTAACTCCTCTTTAAACCATCATCCTTTACGCAAAAAAAAATTCTCATTCCCTTTCATTCGTTATCTCATCTACAATTTAATCCATTTCAATCCGCTTTTTATTTAACACTTTTTTTCAATCTCGAGGTGAAAATTTTCCATTTGATATAAAAATTCACATCTAATTTTTATTTTAAAACAAAAATTTCTTAATTTTTAACCAATTTTTAAAATGATTCTTTTGCTTAAAAAAAAAAATTGTAACAGTTTTTATATAAAATTGAAAAATCTTATGAGGTAATGATAAAAAATTATTTTTTAAAAAAATTTTATTCAAGATAAAATTTATCATCCTTTTTTTGGGGATATTAATCTCAATTCTTAATTTACCAAAACGGCCTCTCAAATCGACTTGTGTTTACCATTTGCTATTTGCATTGCGGGGAAGTGGAAACCGAGAATAAAGTTTCGATTCCTCCTTGCCATATCTTATCATCCCTTCAAAGAGGATTTAAATCTAATTTTTAAATTATATCAAAAAAAAAAAAAAAAACATTTTATTCGCATTAAGATTATTTTATTTGTAATTTATTAAATAAATTATTTTTAATGATTTCCTTAAGTATTTTTTTAATATTCCAATAGGATATTACTGATATTCCAATAGGATATTACTGATATTCCAATGCTTTAAACATTCCAATATTCCTAATGATCCATAAAAATTATTTTCAGGTATTCCAATAGAATATATTCAATATTTTAACAAAATATAATTTCTATATTTCAAATATTACTAATGTTTCATAAGAGTATTTTCAATATTTTAATCGGATATTACTGGTATTCCAATACTCTAAACATTCAAATATTCCTAATGTTCCATAAAAACATTTTCAATATTCCAACAGAATATTAAAATTATTTCAGGGAAATACTTTCTACATTCGAATATTCCTAATGTTCCATAAGAGTATTTTCAATATTCCAATTGGATATTACTGGTATTCCAATACTCTAAACATTCAAATATTCCTAATGTTCCATAAAAACATTTTCAATATTCCAACAGAATATTAAAATTATTTCAGGGAAATACTTTCTACATTCCAATATTCCTAATGTTCCATGAGAGTATTTTCAATATTCCAATTGGATATTACTGGTATTCCAATATTCCTAATGTTCCATAAAAGAATTTTCAATATTCCAATTGGATATTACTGATATTCCAGTACTCTAAACATTAAAATATTCCTACTATTCCAGAAGAGTATTTACAATATTCCAATTTGATATTACTGATATTCCTAATGTTTCATAAGAGTATTTTCAATATTCCAATAAAAAATACCCGAGCATAGCCATTCTATATTCCTTTGGAATATTTTCTATATTCCTTTGGAAAATTTTCTATATTCCTTTGGAATATTTTCTATATTCCTTTGGAATTTTTCTATATTCCTATGGAATATTTTGTATATTCCTTTGGAATTTTTTTCAGCGAAGCTTCAAAAAGGAATTAATAAAAAAAAATTGTGCAATATTTAAATAAAATATATTTCTAATATTCCAATGAAATATTTTCAAAATAATTTTTGCTACAAAATTAATTTTTTTATCCATATATTTTAATAAAGAAAAATCTGAAAATATTCATAAGTATTTATAGAAAGGAATAAATTTCATAATCAATGATTTTATTTTTATAGGTGAGATTTTGAAATGCGGGCAGAAAAGTCGAAGCTGTCAGATTTCATTGATTTTGACATGCGAATTACATAACTTTTTACTGTAATCTAAAATCGCACCCTCATATGTGGGCTTTCACAATAATAAAAAGAAATCTAACGCGTTTCAATATACCTGTCCCTTTTTTTTCTTTTTTTTGAAAGCGAATTTCTCTGTGTCAAAAGTACAAGTAGGTGAATCGTACAAGACGATTTTTAGTATATATATGTATATATAGTTGAAGTGGAAGTTTCTTTGAGTCTTGAATCGACCCATTTCAACACATTGGCCCTTGAATTATAGGATTATCATTATTACCGGTAACTATCTACGAACAAGCCGACTACATATATTTATGACGTCAGATACCATTGAGAAATAACGTCTGTTATAAGAAGATTACTTTTTTGGGGTTGCGCACCTAATCCAAGTTTCCTCAGATTTGCTCGTCAACAGATTATAAGCAAACAGTGAAAAAAAAAATCCCTAAATATTCCAAACATTTATTATTCGATTATTCGATAATTCGAAAATTCAAGTATTCAATAAAAAAAGTTATTAAATAATTTTAAGGGCACATTTTTCATTCCAATTGAAATTTTAATAATTTAAAAAAAAATTTAATTTCAATTATAATTATTTTTAAAAAAATTATATTTTAATTTAATAAATTTAATAAATAATATTAATAATTTAATGAAATCTTCCCAGGAGGATTCAAGAAATATATATATTTTTTGTAATATTCCCTCTTGTAAATTAAATAAAAATTACACGAATATATCAGTAATAATAAAATAATGTTCTTAAAAATAGTTTTATCATTTATTGGAAAAATATTCCAAGAATAAATATTTTGAATTAATATTTTTAAGAAAGGATATTTCTAATATATTTTCAAGAAACATAAAAAAAATATTCCAAGGGTAGAGCGTTTGAATTTCAACATCATCCCTTATGTGGGGTTTGATGCCGCCATCTGTATTGGGGTGTTTAGTACTAAATTTCCTATTCTCTCTTGATGGTAACAAACCCTCAATAAAACTCAAAAATAAATATTTAAAAAAAAAATTGATTCTCCTTTTTTGTTATTATTATGTTTTATAATTAAATATTTTATTTTCAAATTAATAAATGTAAATAATTTTTCATTTACTGTTGTAGTAAAAATCTACTTCATTGATAAATGATAACTTACCATTGAAATTATCAATAGTCGATAAAGAGGAAATTTATTTCTACATTTAACAGCAGTAGAAAAATACTTTTGATAAATCTTTAACAACAGTGGGAAAAATAGAATTTATTAAAAATTCATTGATTTTACATTTTTAAGAAAATTTGTCGTAGAAAAAAAAACCTTTTATATTTGAATTTGATAAAAATTCCTTATAAATTATTATTGATAAATAAAAAATGCAAAAAAACATTTTTATATTATAGTCTAAATTATGTTAAAAAAATTTTTTTTATATTGTTTTATTACAATTTATTTCTTTAATTCTTATATTATTTTTAAATGTGAAAATTATTATAAATTACTATTATTATCGGTATAATAAAAAAAAAATTCCATTTAAAAAGATATGACATTTAGAGCAAGACAAATATCGATAATGTCTTGAAATAAATGAAATTATCAAGATTAACGAAATTAACGATGACACAAAAGGAAAAATGTGAACTGCAAAACGAAATTTTGATCATTCAAGCAAAAAATTATATTTGAAAAAAAAATGGTGTTAAGGAACAGAGGTGACAGAGGGAGTATTTTCTATCAAATCTTCAATATGTATATATACTATATATATGGGACAGGATCCATATCGCCCCTCCCTCCTTCCTCTTATCCTCTATAGAAATTTAAATAAATATCAAGTTTTTACAAAAGTCACGTAAGTGCAAAAAGTTTTCAGTGAAACAAATAACATAACGAAATCGAAGAAAAGAAGAAAAAAAAATAACATTTGAAAAAGGCTAAAAAAAAAGGAAGAAAACAAGAGAGAGAGAGAGAGAGAGAGAGAGAGAGAGAGAGAGAGAGAGAGAGAGAGAGAGAGAGAGAGAGAGAGAGAGAGAATAATGAAAATTGAAAAAAGCAAATAAGGCAAAAAAAAAAGAACGAACATTCTTGAAAAATGAAACAAACTGAAAGAAATAGAACTGGAAAAAGGGAAGATTAGAAAAAAAAGAAAATATAATCCATACACAGAGATAAAACAGTATTAGAAAAGAAAAAGATAATTAATTGAAAGAGAGAGAGAGGGACAACATTAATTAAATGCGACTATTTTTTTAAAAAAAGAAAAATGTTAAACAATATAAAAAAACAGAATAGACAAAATTTACCAATGCTTTAAAAAAAAAGAAAAAGATGGACAATATCGAAAAAAGAAAAATATTTTTTAGAAAAATAAATAAAGAAAATAAAATTGATCTCTTTAAATCCTCTACGTTTAATAATTGTGAAAAAATAGAAAAAAAAAGTTTTATCTGAAAAAATAAATTATGTCAATAAGAAAATAAATTTTTTAATTGAAAAAAGTATATATATATATATATATATATATATATAATATGAGAACACAATTTTTAAAAAAAAGAAAAAATAAAACTTGCATAAAAAGGAAAAAAAAATTTAATGAGAAGAGAGGCGAAAGGAATATAATTAAAAATTAAAAGGAAAGTGAGAGAGAGAAATAAAAAGAAAAAAAAGAAAATTGCATAAAATCAACAAAGGCAAGATGTATATAATGCTCTAATCTAATAAATAACATATAGTTAAAATAAAATATAAAAAAAAGAAATTAATCAAAAATTCTACAAAATTTATTTTCTAAATTTTAAATATATTCATATTTTTTTATATAGGTTTATAGAAAAATCCAATTTATTTAATTCGCCTTTTTATCATTCATTCTTTAAGGAAATTCTCATAATTTTCTTTTTTTTTTTTTTTTTTTGATAAAAAATAGAAATTCTATTTTTATATTTATCAAATGTAATCCTAAATTTCAACGTTCAAGAGATGTAATTTTCCATAATGTAGAATAGGAAGGGGAAATTATGTTGGCATAATTAATTAGTAGTCGCTGGGAATTCATATTGTATTGAATTACTACAATTTAATTATAGAGCACTACTTAGTTTTCCATTCATGGAATTAGAACATATAAATATATATTAAAAATTAAAAATAAATATGAAAAAATCTAATGAGATACTAAATTATACTCGAGTATATAAAATAAAAATATAATTTCATATGAATCACTATAAATTAAAGTGATTCCTTAGCAGTGCAAAATTACTACCAAATAATTTTTTTAAAAAAAAATGTTTAATTAAATATTCAATATTATTTTAATGAATATATTTTTTTTTTAATTCCAAGTAAATTTCTGTGGAATATTCAACGAACTATTTCATTGAAATATTTTGGAATATTCTAGGAGTATTAAATATTCGGGAATATTTTTAAATATTAGAGAAATATGAGATAGTTTCAAGAATATTTAAAAAATATCAAATATTTTTCGATATTGCAAGAATATTTAAAGAATATCAAATATTTTTCGATATTCCAAGAATATTTAAAGAATATGAAATATTATTCGATATTTCAAGAATATTTAAAGAATATTTCTTTAAAATATTCCAGAATATGAAATATTTGTGGATATTCGAAGAATATTCAAAGAATGTGAGATATTTTTGAATATTCCAAGAAAATTTCTTTGAAATATTTTTAAAAATTCTAAAAATATTCAAGGAATATGAAATATTTGTTGATATTCTCAGAATATTTAAAGAATATCAAATATTATTCGATATTGCAAGAATATTTAAAGAATATCAAATATTTTTCGATATTTCAAGAATATTTAAAGAATATGAAATATTATTCGATATTCCAAGAATATTTAAAGAATATTTCTTTAAAATATTCCAGAATATGAAATATTTGTGGATATTCGAAGAATATTCAAAGAATGTGAGATATTTTTGAATATTCCAAGAAAATTTCTTTGAAATATTTAAAAATATTCTAAAAATATTCAAGGAATATGAAATATTTGTTGATATTCCAAGAATATTTAAATAATATGAAATTTTTCCCGATATTCCAAAAATATTTCTTCGAAATATTTCAGAATATTAAAAAATATCCAAGATTATTTAAATATGAGATAATTTTGAATATTCTAAGAGTAATTTCTTTGAGATGCTCCACAATATTAAATGAATATAAAGTATTTTTTGATATTCCAAGAATAATTAAAATAAAATATTTTTAAAATCTTTCCAAGTATTCAAAAATATTCAAAAGCATTTGAAAATTAAAAAAAAATTAATTAAAATTTTGCGAGAAACTGAAAACAAATTATTGATTAAAAAATAACAAAAAATGAAATCATCTCTGTATACCAACACGCTCAATATTGATAAAAATCACATACTCTGGGATATTGAATACAAAATATAATTCTTTTTTTTTTTTTGTTTTAATTCGTAAACCTTTCTTCATTCTCTGCCAAGGCTATATAATCAGCTGTAAAGAATAATTTATCAGTACGTGCAGATTGACATTCATGATAAAATAAAAAAATTTGATTTCGTGCTAAGTTACTATAGTCACTTTTATTCTCAAGAGTTTCCTGTCAATGTGAATGATAATATATATATATTTTTTTTCATCATTATGAAACTAGTATGTGTATAAACTTCATTTTGAAAGATATATGTTTAATAAAGTTTGTAAAAATTTCCTTGTGACGTTAAAAAATATTAATTTTTTTTTTTTGTTTGTAAACAAAAAGGTCGTATGTCATATTATTTGCCACATAAGGGGATTTCCTTAAAATTGCTAAACTTTTCCTCATCGTATGAGTAAAATTAATTTTTAAATTACGTTTCATAAAATAATTATATTGTTATCTGGCTCACTTGCGTTTTTATCTATTTATGTGAGAATTTTCTCATCTCTTGCACAGTAATTTTTGTGATGTCATACATTCTAAAGCATTTCATTTCATAGAGGACTTATATATATTTATTGTTTTGTTAAAGTATATTATTTCGACTTTCGTGGATATATATATAAATATAGGCAAGTGGTTATAGTGTTCTTGTTCTTATTTCTTCTATACATATATACCAATAATAATTGTTGGCAAATGCATTTTCACCACAAAATAATTAATTAAAAACTCATTCGCAGTTACAGTCTCCAATTAACGCAACTGCTTTTGGCTTTAATTTTCTCTTTTTCAAACCGCAGAATAAAGCTATTAGTATACAATTTCTATCTCTCTAGTCTGATTTTTAAATTACTACTAAGTTATAGAAAGTTTCTTATTTTTTTTTTTTTTTATGCATAAGTATATCATTATTCTGTTATCAAGTTTCATCAATTATCATATTTTTATCAGATTATATTTTATCGTTTTATTTTTATTTTCATTTAATTTCTCTTAGTTAAACAATAGTGATTTTGTTTTTTATTTATTTTATAAATTTTTATTATTATTTATATTTTATTAATAATTATTATTTATTTTATTAATTGTTATTATAATTATTTTTTATTATAATTTATTAGTAATTATAGTTCTAAATTCTAAATAAATTGATATTTAAAAAGAAATATCAAATTCGTTAAATTCCTTTTGGTTAAAAATTTGTAAAAATTTAAGCAATGCTTTAAAAAAAAAACCACCTCTGGAAATATTTGACAAAGAGTAAGTGTACTCACTATTTTTCTGTTTGTAATTTACTTTTATTTTCTTGCTATTTTATTTCTTTTCCCTTTTATGTATCCACATTTCGAGCTTGACATTCCAGGACATCGTTATTGGGCAATATTTCGCTTAGAAACTCATTCACTGCTTTTTTTTTTTTAATACTCAAAACATTTATTTTTACTGTTACATATTGTAAACTATCATGGATATTATTCAAATATCAATTTTCTGATATTTTCAATATAAAACTACTTCGTCAATTATAAAAATAAATAATTTTTTAAATAAATATTTAATATGAAATATTGAATAGTTAAATTATTGTTTTAATTAATCATTAAATTTAATTGTTATAATTGTTATCAGACAATATTTGTTTAATATTGTTTAATTTACATATATATGAAAATAATTATTTTAAATGATTTTACATATATCGATATATATATATATAGATGCATCGTAAATAATGTTTATTACACATTTTCAGACAATGGAGTTCGATCATGAAGAGCCAAAGGGAAAATCTGATTGGACATTTGGTAGGATTTGTCTTTCACTGGTAAATTTAGTAAATCACATAATGATAGGATTTTTAACAATTTATATTATCTACTTGGGACGTAATTTATCAAATAATACAAATCTTCATGCGGTATTGTCAACAGTTGGTGTAAGTAAAAAAAAAAAAATTTTTTTTATATAAATAATTTTAAAAAATATTTTTTTTTTCATTTATTTCCCTTGTTTAATGAACTAAAAAAAAATAATATTCCTATCCTCATATTATTGTCTTCGTAAAATAATATAAAGAAGCTTTGATCGGAAATACTTGAAATTTTTTAATCTTTCCATTTGATGAACTACGATAATAAGAATTGCAGCAGGTATGCTATGAATTTAAAAAGTGAAAGAGAAGAATTTTCTATTCTTCTATTCGAAAAACGATTTTATAAAGTAGATCAATAAAGAACAAGCTAATAAGTGAGAAGTTATAACTCAAAAAACTAAAATTAAAAAAAAAAGCTTACGAAATTTATAACATTTTTTTTAAATTAAGTAAAAAAAAATAAAGTGATACAAAAAATCAATAAAATTTTTTTCCAACTTCCAAAGTTTGTGAATCTAAATGTACACATTTATAAATAAAAAAAAAAAAAAAAAAAAAAAACGTGAATATTTCTATAGTTTCATATATGGTAAAATGTGAATAAAAGTTTCTTGAATTAAATATCACACAGGATTTGTCATATTCTTTTCTTTATCTTCTTTTCTTGGGGGATTTTTCTTTTATAAATATCTCATACGCTGACAAAGTTTCTTTTTTTTCTCTCTCTATTTGAATAATATATCAATATCTAAAAGTGAAACACAACCACACTATAAATCTGATAATCGATATTCAACATTAATTTTTTATCATATATATATATATATATATAACGTATAAACTCGCGTATGAAGCGTTATTCAAATATATATATATATTAAATATAATAAAATACAAATAAAAGTTTATGACTCATGTTTAATTGTCAAACAAATAATTCAGTTTTGTCTCCTTTTAAACTAAAATCTTAATTAAACCTTGGCAATTTAAATTTACGGTTCGCTTAAAGAGAGAAATAACCGCTACGCTACACTATGTTTGTGTACTATATAATTTAATGTAATTTAATTAAAATGTAAATTTGCGTGAAAATTGTCCTTTGTGTTGTGCGAATAAAATAATTGATTGACTTAAAATTTCTTTTTACAAATTCATTTATAATATAATAATGTGTGTTGAGATAGAGAGAAAAAAGAGTTTTTAAATTCCAATGAATGCACACATTGTTTTCAAATGCATGTCAAAAAAAAAAATTCAAATGAAATATTTATTCATAAATGTAATATATTTTACTATATATTAAAATTTGCCCACCATTCTAAAAGATATTTTGTTTCATACATTGTTCAATATTAACTATAGTATAATAATTTTTTAATTTATTTATTGACATTAAACAAAGAAGCACAAAACAAGAAAAATAAACGAAATTCCAATAATGAATATAATACTTTCATATATATATATGAATATATATATATATATATATATATATATATATATATATATTGATGAACAATAAAAAATTATTTTTTTAAATTTTAATTGAAAATAAATTTCAAAGGATTATTTTTTAATTAAAATTTAGAATTTTCTTTGGTTCACATTTAGGCAAGCAATTAGCAGATACAATATTTTTTATATACAATTTTTGTGCACAGGACCGTAAATTATTCTTTTCAAATTTGACGCTTATTTCGTTCTACTATTTGGAATATCTTATTTAAATATTTAGAATATTTCAATTAAATATTTAGAATATTTATTTAAATACTTGGAATATTTCAATTACATTTTTGGAATATTCATTCAAATGTTTAGAATATATCAGCTAAATATTTGGAATATTTCAATTAAATATTTGGAATATTCATTTAAATATTTGGAACATTTAGCAATATTTGAAATATTCATTTAAATATTCGGAATATTAATTTAAATATTTGAAATATTTAGTAATATTTGAAATATTCATTTAAATATTTTAAATATTTAGTAATATTTGGAATATTCATTTAAATATTTGGAATATTTATTTAAATATTCAAAATACTTAAATTAATTATTTAGAATATTTGAATTAAATATTTGTAATACTTTAATTAAATATTTGGAATATTTGAAATATTCATTTAAATATTTGAAATATTTAGTGATACTTCAATTTAATATTTGGAATATTAATTTAAACATTTGGAATATTCATTTAAATATTTGGAATATATCAATTAAATATTTGGAATATTTCAATTAAATATTTGGAAAATTCATTTAAATATTTGGAACATTTAGCAATATTTGGAATATTCATTTAAATATTCGTAATATTTATTTAAATATTTGGAATACATCAATTAATCATTTGGAATATTCATTTAAATATTCGGAATATTTTTTTAATTATTTGGAATATTTCAATTAAATCTTTGGAATATTTAGTAATATTTGAAATATTAATTTAAATATTTGAAATATTTTGTAATATTTAGAATATTCATTTAAATATTTGGAATACATCAATTAATTATTTGGAATATTTTAATTAAATATTTGGAATATTAATTTAAATATTGGGAATATTTATTTAATTATTTGGAATATTTTAATTAAATATTTGGAATATTAATTTAAATATTTGAAATATTTAGTAATATTTGAAATATTCATTTAAATACTTGGAATACTTAAATGAAATATTTGGAATACATCAATTGAATATATCTTTTATTGAAAAATTTAATTAAAATTTATCTAGAATATTCCAAAAAAATTCTTTGGAATTGAAGTTTCATTGAAACGTATCTGGAATATTCCTAACAAATATTCCATCCATTTTTCAGATGTGTATATAAATATTCTACATCAAAAATCTTCAGCTAAAAATATATTGCAAAAAATTGATTTTTTCTTTATTTTCCAATAAAATTCAAACATTCTTGAATACTCCAAAATATTCCAAATTCTTTAATATTTTTCCTGTAAAGTTAATTTTATCTCAATTTTTTATTATTGAAATTAAGAAAAAATTAACTTATTAAATTGTATTTTATTATATAAAAAAAAAAAATTGAATTCAAAAGTTAATTTTCACTTCATTTTTCTAGGATCACAAGTATATTGAATGAAAATAGTAAATATAAATTGTTTATTTAAAATATTGATCTTTTCTATATATGTATGTATGTAAATTGAATCTGTGCATGAGAAGAGAAAGAAAAAGAGAGAGAGATGGATTTTGTTGATTTTTTAAAGGGAAAAAATATTTTATATATAAAAACGATCACGAATAGTCTTTTCAATTGACATAAGGTCACTGTTTTGTTATTTACATAAGTTCACTCACTCACAGTTTAATGTAAACAAATTGCACGAGTCAACGTATGGATAGTAGGAAATGGTTGCACTGCGCACCAGTATAATGTAAACAACCACAGTGCCAGAGGCTATCCTAGCCTGGTAGAAATCGTAAGTCTACTTGCAAAGCTATTTCCGTGCTACTGCTCCATAAACGTGCAAGATAAAGAAAATACTCAAGACAAAATGTTTAAAAGCCTTACGGCTTAATATAAAAACATTTTTAATGAAAATAATCATTTTATATATACTTATCAATTTTCACTCATTTTCGAAATTAATTAATTTTTTTTTTATGTTCAAATTTTTGTGGTTTTTTTTTTCATCCTATTTGACTAGGTAAATTGGAAAATAGACAAATATTTCCAATATTAATAATAATATTTATAATATTTAAAATATTTATAATAATATTTATTTATATTCTAAAAATAGAAAAAAGTCATTTAAATAATTTTTTTTTACTCATTTTTCATAATTGACATTGAATTCCACTTCTTAAATAGAATAAAAAGTATGCGCGCAAAGAAAAAAAGAAATGCTAAAATCTCTGTAAATTGCTTTCATTTATAGAGCAGTAATCTTTATTTTAGAGAAATAATTTTTGAAAGGAATATTTTCATCAAAGAGAAAAAAATTAAGTCATATATTTTAATTCAAATAGAAAAATAAATATATCTTCTTTTTCAGATGAATAAAAAAAATAAATAAATAATGTGAAAATAATAAATTTATCACTGGAAGATTTCTCTCAGATTTTTTTTCACAAACAAACAAAAAATTTAATTCTATTTTTTATTTCATTTTTTTTCTAATACTATTTTAGTACAGATTTTATTTCACTTTCTATATCTATCTATATATATATATATATATATATATATATATATATATATATATATATATATATATATATATATACTTGACTATTTTCTTTTTTCATTTCCGATGGCAGCGAAGTCTTGGAAAATTTGACAAGTCTTGAAGAAATATGTAAGGACCAATTTTATGTGTCATTTTTCGCAACAGATGCTCGGACTAGATTTCAAGCATGAAAGGATAAAGTAGCGAAAATATTTACTCAATCCGGTGACAGCTTATCAATAAAGCAAACTTTTTTTTTTCTTTTTTTTTTGCGCGCATACCCTCCCCTCTTTTTTTTTAAAAAAGTATTTGAAAATCGACAGCTGCACTGCGTGTGATGAATATTAACATATTTTCAAGCAGTATGCACAACAAAAAAAGTAAAAAAAAAAATAAATAAATAAATAAACTCAAAGGAAAAGTTATTTTATTTTCTTTGTTTTTCCCCCCTAATTCGATTAAACTTGTTGAGAGAAC
Organism: Leptopilina boulardi; assembly: GCF_019393585.1. Taxonomy (NCBI): domain Eukaryota; kingdom Metazoa; phylum Arthropoda; class Insecta; order Hymenoptera; family Figitidae; genus Leptopilina; species Leptopilina boulardi. The sequence continues at coordinate 645,844 of NW_026138017.1, forward strand.
AAGTTAACTGGGTCTGCGAAAGGCGTTTAAATCTTTAATTACTTAATACTTCATGTTTTTCTTTGAACAATTTTAATTGGAATTTATAGTGGAAAAAAAAATTATTTTTATGAAATTTTTTCCTTATAATATAATTCTATTTTTATTAATTTTAATACTCACACAGTATTCAATTGGAATTAAAGAATATCTAAAAAAAATTTTTTTTTAGTTGAATATTGAATAATATTAAAGAATACTTTTTGAAATAATTCAAAAAAAATATTTTTGTAAAAAAAATGCAATAAAATATTATTCTGAAATATTTCTACAATATTTATTTTCTGGAATATTTTTCAGCAATATTTAAATATTAAATGATATTAAAGAATACTTTTTGAAATATTTCAAAAAAAAAATATATTTTTGAAAAAAAAATTCAATGAAATATTATTCTAAAATATTTCTACAATATTTAATTTCTGGAATATTTTTCAGCAATATTTAAAGTAATACCTTTTTAATATTTTGTGCGAATATTCCAAAAATATTTTTGGGAAAAATTCTATAAATCATATTTAGTTTGGAATTTTTGTACAATATTTATTTCTAAAATATTTTTTCTAGCAATAATAAATAATATTATTCTTTGGAAATATTCCAAAAATAATTTTTAGGAAAAAAATAAATGAATATTATTTTGGAATATTCTTAGAATAATTTTTATTAATATTTATAAAAATATTTTGGAATAATTTTTGAAATATTCCAAAAATATTTTTGAAAAAAAATTCCATGAATATTAACATGGAATATTCCTGTAACATTCTTATGAATTCCTAGAATTTTTTCAGTAATATTTAAAGAATATTTTGAAATATTTTTTAAAATATTCCAAGAAGGTATTTATTATTGTTATCATTATTATTATTATTATTATTATTATTATTATTATTATTATTATCATTATTATTATTATTTTTGCAATATTCTCGTCTTCTTAAAAAAAATGTACCAAAGATTTTGCCAAAAAAAATTTCTCAACTACTTTCATCTTATGACTTTCAATTTTAATTACCTACTTTTCTAGTTAATTTTCTCGCACTAAAAACTTGATAAAAAGTTGAACACCGAATAAATATTTGTTCAAGTTCAATATTTGTTTGGGGTGGTTTTTTTTTTTTTTTTTTTTTTTGAAAAATAAAATGATACACGTCTAACAGTGTGAATCAAGTTGCCAATATAAAGATTATATCAAAAGAATGATATTCACCCTCCGCGAGAAAAATTGTAGGGAAAAAAAAACAAATTTAAGAAAAATATCTCAATCCACGTGTGATTTGACAATTAATTTTTGTTTTTTTAATTTTTCAAATTAGAAAAATTAAATTGAAAAAAATTCTCGGAAAATTTGTTTTTATTTTTTTTTCCTCCATTTTTAATACACCTTCCCATTTGATTAAAATTAATTTTGCTGCTGCTTTCGTTTTTTTTTTTTTTTTTTTTTTTTTCTTTTTTTGTAAAAGTATTTGACGTTCTGACACTACTTTTCAGTACGTTCTTTTGATGTCCGAAGCCATAGTCGTTCTCGCTGAGGAAAATCTTTGGACAAACTTTCTATCACGTCAAGTAAGCAAGTACATTCACTGGATTTTACAAGTTGGAGCTGCAGTTTTCATTATCGTTGGAGTTGGTGTAAAATATGATAAAAAAGAAAATCATTTCCTCTCAACTCATGCTATTACCGGGATCATTTCTGTTGGTCTGATAATATTTGTCGCTTTAACGGGAATTTTTGCATTAAACTCAGTGAAATTGAGACGTATTATAAAGCCAGTGTTATTTAAATTAATTCACAATATTTTTGGTATTGGATGTTTTGTTATTGGTATGACATCATTATTATATGGTTATGAGAAAAAATGGATGAAAGTAAATGCATCTTATGAAATGAATTTAACTTGTGTAATATTAACATACGCGATTACAGTGTTTTCCCTTGTTGGAGCTTTGAGTTCTCTCTGTAACCAACTTGGTATAATCAGATAAATAAGTTAATTTCGAAGAAGAAAAAAAAAATGATATCATATAATGTTTACGAGACATATAATAACTTTTGAAAGCAAGTGTATCTCACGCTGAATAAGAAGCAACTTTAAAACCACCCCCTCCCCCCCATCCCCCTTGGCATGAAGTGGTTCCATAAAAATTTTCATGCTACTATGTAAAGCTTGTCTACTCAAGGGTTTAAGGAAGAGAAATTTCAAAAAGTCTTTTTTGAATATGAATTCCCCTATTATTAAACAAGAACACTTTCTTGAAAAACATTTCTTTTTTTTTCATCATTTTTCTCAATACAAAACAAATCTTTAAATTATTTTTCGTTTTCTTTTGAAGATTAATTTTTTTTTATCATTATTATTAATATTATTATTATTACGCATTAGTACCTTTTATTATTATTAAAATCGAAAAAATATTTTTTTTAATAACAAATTTCTTGCTGTAATAAAAACTTTATTTTCCCTTGTAATAAAATTTTTTCCAAACAAGTAAAAAATTTTTATATAAATAAAATAAGGAGAATTTTTTTTTTTTTTTTTGAAAGAAGAAAAGAAAAATAGTTTTATTTTCATTAAAATCTTTTTGTATAAAAATTTTTTCAAATCACTTTCAATCGTCTTAATTCAATTATAAAAGGACTCTTAACGTTATTTTTATACAAAATGAAAATAAAAAAATATTTTAAAAAATTCCACGTTCTTTATTATATAATAAAACAGAATGTTTTAATTACACTATATATATATATATATAGTAAAATCTTGATTATATTTATAATTAGAAGAAAAAGGGTTTTTATTCTTATTATTGTAATATACAAAAGAAATTTTATTACAAGATACTTCATCAAGTATGAAAGAGAGAATAGTCTTTTTGAATTTTTTTTTAATTAAACATTTAATTTAGAAGTAAAATAAATGTCTTTGAAAAAAAAATATTCAGTTTACAAAACTATAAATTTCATTTCATCCAAACGGAAGTATTTCATTTTATAAAAATTCTTCGCATATGACAAAAGAAATTTATAATTAAGCCTTAGCGTTTTAAATCATTAATAAACAAATTTATATATATATATATATATATATATATATATATATATATATATATTTATAACTGAGTGACAAAAAGTGAATTGTACAGTATAATTTATTAAAAAAAATTTTAAAATATGTAAATTTTAGAATATAGTGAAAATTATGATCAAATAAAATGATGAAAAATTTCAATTAAACTTTATTGTTTATAAATGAATAATAAATATTCATTTATTTAATAAAATATTCAATAGATATTGAATTAATTAATAAATTAAGTTTTAATATATATATATATATATATATATATATATATATATATATATATATATATATATTAGTTTAATAATTATTTAATTAATATTGAATTATGTATAATAAACATTGATATTATGAATGTTATTGTATTATTGTTTCAATAAAAATATAAAAACTAATAATGAAACTCTGATTGTTGAAAAATATTCATTACGGTTTTAAAGTTATCCCTTTATCGAGCTATTTATGATTAAAATTTGTATTTACTGAATTGAACATTGTATACGCTTTTGACTTTGTATTTCATTTCAAAAACATTTTCCAACGCAAAAGCCATGAAATATAATTTGCAGTTTACACTCAAAATAAATTTAAATATCTCACTGGGAAATTACTCACTCGAAAATGGCAAGTACACAGTCAATTTACTTATTTTTTTTTTCAAATCTTATTATTATACTAATAACATTAATAATTTTGTTTTCCAAAAAAAAAAATACTACGGAAAACATTTTTAATCTAATGTAATTGAAAATTATGTTTTATCAATAAAAAAAAACATCTATATAATATTTTTTTCTATAAAATATTTATATCTTCTGGTTAATTTATGAAAAAATATTCTAAAATGAAAAATAATTACACCTATTTCTGTAAAAATACATTTCACACACGATTTATGAACTTTGAAATGTTCATAAATTATGAAAAATATCATCTATTTTTTTATCTTCAATTTCTTTTTTTTTCGATAGGCCATACATATGAAGAAATTTCTTTGGCTTTATGATCATCGAGAATGTCACACAGCTGTATAAAACCTTTTTTTATAGAATCGTAACTTGTTTCCATAAATTTCTTGATAAAATGTCTCACATTCTTATAAAATCTTTAAAAAAAATATATATATTTTCAATTTTTAAGAGATGAGAAATCATCTTTTTAGCTATATCATTTACACACAAATTCTATAACCAAAAAAAAAAAAATTAAGAAATAATCATCAAAAAGAATAGAAAAAAAATTTTTTCCCACAAAATTCAATATCCAATTTTATAGATAAAAAAAAAAAAAAAAAGTTTTATGTAGACTTTTTTTTATAATACCTATTTCCAAGTTTACCCTAAGTTCTCGCCAGAAGAACCCTCTGGTATTATAAATTCACTTTTTAATGGAAAAAGCAACTCTCGAAGGAGAAAAACATAAGCAAAAAAAAAAAAAAAAAAAAAAAAAAATGAAAAACTGTGGTTGCTTTCTTTTGTTATCGTGGAAAACCTTACGTGTGAAGAAATTCAAATAATACTTCCTCTCTCGATCAGTTTTTTCGAATTAAAAAAATATAATAATATACTTTCAAATGAAAGGAATGTTTCGTTAAAACTTATAGTTTTTTTTTTTGTACAAAAACAACTTATTCTACAGAATTATTTCATTGTTGAAAAAATATCAGAAATAATTTTTTGTTTTTGTAAATTGTTGAAATTTATTTACTTGTTTGAAAAAAATTTGCAAAATTTATCAGAATTAAAACTATAGAAAATTATTATTATTATTATTATTATTATTATTATTATTATTATTGTTCGTGAAATATGTGTTGATAAAATCACGACAATAGAAAATAATTTATAAGCGACAGGAGAGAATGGTTGTTTTCCAAATAATCGTTGTATGGGTTCCTCGAGATTAATTAAAATGATGCTGTACTATTACATTATCTTTAAGCTTTAGAACCGTTATACATACCTGCGTTATTTCTACGATATTGCAGTACATTGCCACCATAGTATGTACTTAGTGTGTACACTAGCCCATTAGTCCAATAATGAAGGATCCCACTTAACTAGGATTTGTTGAACAAAACATTTACATATAATTATATGTGCTTAAATAATACTGTAATTAGAGAACACATGAAACCATTTCACTTAAATGTGGTTACATAGGTATTTTCTCTAAACACTATACGTTAACACAAAATATTGAAAAGCATCAATTTCAATTTAAGCAATTTTTTACAAAACATTTAAAGTCCCTATATATAAAACTTTCTTTTGACAAATTTTTTTTTTTAAATTTAATAAAATTTTATTTTTGGATTTATAATAAAATTTTAGCTATTCAATGAAATGAAAATTATTTTTACTAAAAATTTCTCTTACTATTGATATATAATAAGTAAAAAAGATGGGAGAGTCAGTCTGACTACAAATTTACTCATACTACTGGCAACATAATATGTCTGACTGAAACAGACTTTTACTACTGAAAGTGAAATAACACCTAATTGAAAAATTGTCTTCCAAAAACTACAGATATGGAAATTAGAAAAAAATTTCTGTCTTAAAACCACCTTTCACTACTTTTATTAAAAAATAACCATTGACCCTTACTACTGATATAAGAAATGATAAAAAAAATTACATTTAACTTATACTACTTACGAGAATGGTATAGAAATTAGTAAAGTTACAGTCTGACGAAAACCATTTTTTTCTACTAAAATAGAAAAATTACAAAATTAAAAAAAAATTGTCTGACCAAACCTATTTTTCACTACTAAAATGAAATTTTTTTAATTTTTCAAATTATTTTACAATTTGTAAAATTTTACTACGAAACTTACTTTTACTACTGATATTAAATTTTGCGAAAAATCGAAGTATGATCTGTCTGACCAAAAACTACTTCTACTACTGATTTAAAAAAAAATTACACAAAGCACACGAGAATTTTAGTCTGACTAAAACCAGCTTTTACTACTATAATTTAAAAACTAAAAAAATTTAATTTTAATAACGTAATATATAATTATAAAATTTTTTCACACTACTTTTTAATATTTTATAATGTCTGACTAAAACTGTTCTGCACTACTGCTGCTGTCACATTATAAATTTTTCGAAAAAATGTCTGACTAAAAATATCTCACACTACTAGTGCCTAAAACAAAAAAAATCAAAAAATTTCTTCTAAATGAAGTTATCCGAAATTTTTTTTTTTATACTACTGATAAAAAAAAACATGCAGAGGATATAACAGAATCTCACAAATCTAATTTGACGAGACAGTTATTTATTATATTACATAGAATTGATTATGTCCTAAAAGTTATGTATTTATGTAATAATAATTTATCTAGTACTTTAATATATATATATATATATATTTATATACCTATGAATATGTTATTATATTTAATACTAATTCTAATATAATACTCATAAATAATAAAAAAATAATAAAAACAATAATAAAAAAATAAAATAATAATAATAATAATAATAATAATAATAATAAATCAAATAATTGTAATTTTAATCATATTCAAAATTAAGAATGTTTTTTAAAATCACTTCGAAATATATATATAATAACTTGTACTCGAAATTATTGCGCACCTATGTTTGTGTGTGTGTGCGCGCATTTTCATACATTGTCAATCACACATTAATTCATCACAGCTCACACGAATCTCACTCAGAAGAAGAAACTTTAAATTATCTTCATTACTGTCATGTATAACTTCTGTAATTGTTCTATTCACAATTGTGAAGTTTTGGCCTTTATCAACTCCATTATTTAATTACTGTATAACTTATTAACTAAATTGTAAACAGATGTGATAAAACAATTTTCAGGTCACTCGCAAAACTTAAAGTAGTTATTATACGAATATATATATATATAATATATACTTTCCATCGTTAACAAACTTTATAAGTTGCTTAAAACTTGAAAATAAAACGCGGCTACTTTTCCACACTTGGCAATATAATAATAATAATAATAAAAATAAAAATAATAATAATAATAATAATAATAATAATAATAATAATTGTAATAATAATAATAATAATAATAAAAAATTATAATAATAATTTCTTTAAGCATTAAAATATTACCATGAAAGACGAGGGTAAAATTCGATGATAATTTTCTATTAGTATAGTTTAACATTATCACAATTTACAATTTTATTTTATTTTCTTTTATTTATTTTCTTACAATGAATGAAAGAAAAGATGCAAGTAATGAAAGATGACATTTTATGATTCAATTTTCTCTAGAAAAGCAAAATGAATTCCATGAGAAACAATCAAGTCTTTGCAGAAATAAAAGGACATTCGCTATTAATATAAAAAAAAAAAGTTATATTCATTAGAAAAATAAGAAATTAATTTCACTGACAAAAGAGAAAAATGAAGAATTATTATTATTTATTATAAATGAAAAATGATTTTTTTTTTATAATACTGTAACGGAAATTTTTCCATTATAAAAGAGAAAAAAAATAATATATATGTAATTGGCAATATAAAACAAATATTAATTAAAAAAAAAAAAATAATAATAATAATAACTGAAACAAAAAGGAAATTCATAATAAATTTCATATAAGAAAGAATTTTATAATCTAAATGAAAAATATAAAATATTAATTAAAATATGAAATTAAAAAAAATAAAAAACAAACATATTAAGAAAAAAAGGAAACAATTTTTATCTATAAATATTTTCGCATATAGCTTTCTTAATACAGTACAAAATCTAAATAATTAATATTCAAAAGTTTTTCAGGAAACAATTCTTCATTAAAGTTTTCAATGATGAAATTATTTTCGAAACCTTCGAGGGTAAATATACTCGTCGTAGTATCTCTCTTATTTATTTTTTTTTCTTTTTTTTTTTTTTTTTTTGTTTAAACGTGAAAAGTAACTTTTGCTCTGTTTGCACCTTTCAATGTCTCAGTATCAGTCTCTCAGTTTAATTAAAGACTGTAAAAGATGTTCTTACGAGAATTCTCACTTAAAGTGCTAATGCTAACGCGCTTGTGCAAGTCAAGGATCGTCAGAAAAGACCATTTTTACACACAAAAGTCATCTCTACAAGTAAGGACTCTTAATTCAATATGAGTTCAAACAAAGTCATAAAAAAAAAAAAAAACAGAAGCAAGTAAAATCCACTGCCGTGAATTAATTGAAACAAAAGATAGCAGGAAGCTTACAATTTTAATTATATTTCTCATTTAGTAATTGTAATCAATTCAATCTCCGTAGAGCAAAAAAAGAGAGAGAGGAAGAGAGAAAGAGACCTCTGTCATAACTCGTATAAAAAAGAAAATATAATTTACGAAGCATAAAAACTTAATGAGTAACAGATGAAAAATTTAAATTTTCATTTTTGTCCCTGGCTTTCCCTTTTGCAATTTACTTAGTTTACATTTTAGAAAATCAACTCAGGATGCTTATCGATCTTCATATATAGTATATTGCTTTGAATTCATGCTTTAGAATTTCATTTCTTAAGGAAGTCCTTTTATACATGCAAAACACATATCATCTCCTTATACATTTATTTCGCCTTAAAAGAAACTGCTAGATGATAGAATTCATCCTGCATGCATAGCTGTACTCTATATATACTCTTTTTTTTCCTAAGCACAAAATATAACGAGTATATATATATATTCCTCTTCTTTTCGTTGTAAAATGAAATTAATTAAAATTCTACACCCGTAAAACATTACAAATAAAAATATAAATGAATGTTTCATAAATATAAATTTTTTAAAATATCTCATATATTTAAAATTATTAATTATACTTTTGATTTTAAAAAAATTAAAGATAATTAAAATTTAATGAAAAAAAAAATTAAAAAGCAATAAAAAAACTAATATTAATTTCAAGTGCCATCCGCTCTATTTTATTTTCTATATAATAAGTTTTAACGTCAATAAAAAAAAGTGATAACAAAGAGATTATTATATATATATATAAAAAGGAAAAACTGCATAACCAAAAAGGCAAAACTTTTTAAAGGGTAAAATTTTTCTTTATTTTCTCATAAACTTTTCAGTTCGAAACGAACTTATTTAAGTTTCGTATATATAAACTTTTGAAGATCATAAACTTCTTAGGATCGGACATGACCATGACGGGAATACAGGATAAATCTGATTTTTCGTTTTCTGTGTTTTTCAAGATACATATATATATATATATATATATACACCAAGGTTGTATTAAATGAAAATCTAAAATATGTTCCTAGACATATTCCACAACCTGAGGTGAATACTATTCTTAAAATAGGAAATTTCACTTTTGTCTTATTCTTCTTCTTTTTTCTCTTTTTTTTTTACTTTTTTTCAAATAACTTTAGTATTTCTCATATTATACAGTAGTTTAAGTTTTTATTAAACTTCTGATTATTAAAAATACTTTGAAATATTCATCGAGCTTTCACGGTAAAGTAAATTTGAACATTAAAATAATAAAATCTCTTCCAATATTTTATAGCGAAAAAAAAAGTTATTTACTGGATACAATTTTCTTTAACATTAATTTTAATACACTATTTTTTTTTTCCAAATTATTGGTTCTCATTCTATTTCTCTAATAATTATATAAAAAATTTTTTAAAAAGATAAAAAACTATATAAAAAAATATACCGTAAAATTATATTCCTTTATTTAAAAAAAAAGTGCAGATACTATAAATTTTTTAGTATCATTAAAACCAAAAAAAAAAATGCAGACACTATTTAAAAGTAGAATAAAATCGATAGATGTCACAGTTCAGTTGTTTTAAAAAGAAAAAAAAAAAACGTCGTTACTTGCACAGCTTGAACTGTGAAGAACACACGATGTAATTAAAAATCGAACTAACGATGACAGAAGAGACTTTCTTTCTTTCTCTCTTTCTCTTTCTCCTACTCCCTCTCTCTCACTTTCTGTGTTTGATTCAAAACCTCCATAACATCTGTTCATGAATATTTAATTTACCTCAAATTACCACTTGAATGCAGAGGTATAATATTAGCTTTGGAAGAGAAAGAAATCGAATCAAACGCTGAGGATATTAGAATATTGGCCAAGAGCTCAAATTAAGTTTACAGTTCAAAAAGAAATTGATTTAATCATTTTTCACCCCACCCCCCCCCCTCTCCGCGTTCCACCAATTTCAATATCTGTTATATTATATGATTTCAAAATTTAATATTATGTTACTTTCTTTCATGTGATATATTCAAGCATATGAAATTGTGATTTCAAGTGATGTGGAAAATTTAAAGTGTAATTTTCGTGAGAAAAAAAGTCAAAGGATTTATCCCGTTGATTAATATTTAATATAAAAATTAAATTAAAAAAAAAAAAATCAACTAGTGAAAATTAATTTTACTTAATTACTAAAATGAAAATAGCAAACAGTAATAATTGAAAATAAATTATTAAAATTTAGAGAATAATAATTTAGAGAAAAAATTATTTTATAAAAATAAATAACCGATTATTTCAAGTAAAATAGTTCTATTTTTAAATAAATATATAATATTTCTCTTTCAATAAAACATAAATTATTATCGCTTCTATAGTTATTAAACCCGGCATTGACTATCTATAGTTACTCCTTCTGCATTTGAATCACAGTAACAAAGTTAACCTGAATCAAAATCTAAAAGCAATAAATGCAAATGCTCATAAAGTAAAACTAGATTTCGCAATAAATTTTCAATTTATAAATGAGAAAAAAAAGGAGGAATCAAACTTTTATAATTCAAACAAACGAAAAAATTTGTTTTCCATTAGAAATTATATTTCTTTAGTCAATATTAATATTTCTTTTTATATATATAGCAAAAAATTTATTAATATTTTTCCTTTTCTATTGTACATTTTTTTTTTTCTTTTTCAAAATATGAAAATTGTAATTTTCTGAATGTCAAAAAAAAAAAAAAAAAAAATCGAACTAAATGTGGATTGAAATAATTTTAAAAAAAACCTGAGAGACCATTTTTCCATTAACATGACTCATGTATGTCCAGTGAAAAAAAAAAAGCTTTTCTAAATGGACATTGAACAAAAGCTTGAAAAAATAATCTAACATTTTTACAACGTTTTTTCGTATCACAATTTCAAAAATAAAAAAGAAAATAGTAAATTATTTTTTTTTTTTCTGCAACATTATAAAATCTTTTTCCTTTATAATATAGTTTGAAAAGATTTTTTAAAAATACTGATATGTTGAGCTTGAAGCAAAATTGAAATTACAAAAAAAAATGTTCTGTACATTCTACAATAAGCACATAAAAAATATTATAGATGAAAAACAAACAAAAGCCTTCCGTTAAACAGAACAAAATATATATACAAAAGGTCCATTTTAAAAATGAATTGTTAATTCTAAAAATAAACTTTGAAACTTAAAACCTATATTGTTATTGAAAATAAATATTACACATTAATTAGAGTAAAATTGATATAACAATGTAGCCAGAAAATAATGCTGTAAATTGAAAAGATTTTAAAGGAAAAAAATCAATTTTTTTAACTTATTACTTTTACTTGAATTTTTTTTTTTTTTTTTTTTAATAATTTTTCTATTCTTAATTTATTATATCTCGTCTTTTTTTCGTTTTTTCCTCTGATATAGAGGATATAAAATTTTATTTATTTAATATAATTTAACATAATAAAATATAATTATTTGTATTTACAAAAAAACGAAAATTTAGAAAAATTAATCTAAAATTTTCTAAATTTTCCTTCATATTGAAAAACAAATATTAAATACTTTTGAAATATTCCAAATAAATAAAATAAATGAAATATTTCAAGCTTTTTTTTTAATAATTAAAATTTTCATAAAATTAAATATATTTCCTCTAATTTTTTAAATATATTAATTATTTTAAACTATTTTTTTAAAAAATTAAATTCATTAAAATTTTAAAAATAAATCCCCGTCTTTCTAGGCATAAAGTTAACAAAAAAAAAGAAAAACTATCGCTTTTGTAGAGCACTTTTAAAACACAATTTATGTTATTAAAAGTTCTCTAAATATAAAACGTAATTAATGCTTTTAAAAGATCATTTCCTGAGCTCTAAAAATGGTACTAACCTTTTTGTAGGTAAAAAAAATGTAATATTTTTAAATTTTTTAGTAGAAAAACAATTGTATGTCATTATTATTTTGTAAAAAAAAAGAAAAGAAATAAAAATATCTAACCTTTCGCCTCCAACCAATGTATCGCATATTCATTTACGACGATTTGATCTTCTGGAAAACACTCGCGATTTAAAAAATTTCGAACACTCCCGAAAACAACGTTTAAATAATAAAGAAATAAAAAATACTTTTTAAAAGCGATCGCGATTTTAAGAAATTTCGAACACTCCCGGGAAAAAAAAATTTAAAACAAATTAAAAACCTTTGAATATTATAAAAGAAATAAATTTTGTTTTTTAATTTTTATAAACTTTTTCTAAATATTTAGATCGCTTTTTCAAGAATTTCGAACACTCACGAAAAATTTTATAACACTAGATTTTTTTCGTTTGGGAATTACAAAAAAAGGGCCAAGAACTCACGATGCAAACATCAAATCTGAAAAAATAAATAAAAAACAATAAAAAATTAAAATTTTTAATGAAAGCAAAATTTTTTCGTTTTAAATAATAAATTAAAAATAAATTACAAATAAAATATACAATCACGTTGACTACCGCACGTCTAAACAGGTCAATAAACAAATTGCAACTGATTTTATTATCTTTGGGATTTTCTATATCCATATTATTATGACCTTATCCCTTTGTATTTCAATGTAAACAATGAGCTCGATATAAAGGTAATAATTAAATATCAAAATCATTTATAAACATTTTTCAAAATATTCAAAATTATAATATTTTTAAATAAATTACATTATTTTAGTAAATTAAGGTTTGGGGACAAATTTTTTGTCAATTTTTTAATAATTAAATAAAATATAAAGTTTTTCCGGTCAGTGGTCCGGATTTTATTAATTATAAATAAAAAAAATGTTTTTTGGAAATAATTATAGAAATAAATGAATTAATGAAAAATTTAATTATTTAAAAAAAAAAAATATTGCTTCACTTTTCAAAATCTCTACAATTCCCAGCATTAATTATTATATCATCGATCGACTAACCGCAGATGAAAATCACTTGAAATTAATTGATGCAACCATACAATAATTGTTTGTCAACGATACAATTTAAAAAAGACAATTTACTAAAAACAAAAGTGGATATTTATTATTATTATTTAAAAAAAATTACTTAATTTTAATATTATCAATTAAATAATAAATATATATATATATATATATATATATATATATATATATATATATATATATATATATATATATATTTTTTTAAAGAAAATTATTTGAATTTTAAAACACTAAAAAAAATTATAGAAATTATTTTATGAAAAAGTTATGAAAATTATTGATAAAAAAAAATTAGGAAAATTATTAATGAAAAGTTTAGTTTTTTTTTTTTTTTAATATTGCTTCTCTTTTCAAAATCTCTCCAACTTCTAGCATTTCACCCAGAGAAATGATATATTTGTCTCACAGTCTAATAAATATTTATTTGATTTAAATAAAAAATTTTATTTACGCCAAATAATTAGACTAGTGAGACAAATATACGTTTAACTCAAAGTTTCTCAACGAGAAACACAAAACGCATGCGCAGATGTCCGCCATTTTCATCTCTCACCTGAGTTGCAACAATTTCGCCACAAGAGCGCTAGTATCGCTAACTAAAAACGATTTTTCTCGAAAGAAAAAACTGAAATGTTGCAACTAACTTTTTTTCCCAATGTATTTATTAAAAAAAAAAAAAAAAAAAAAAAAAAAATATCGAAAGCAATTTGAAAACTTGTGAACGATATACATATATACATATTAGGATTGTTTCCTGAATAACCTGAATTTGGATTTGAATTGTTCTAATCTTTTGCTGAATATACCTGAAGAGGCTCGTCCAATTAACTGAAGCTGGGGGATTGCACAATTCTAGCATATAGGAGAGGGCTTTGATACGCTGACGTTTACCTCATAATTAAAGTGAGTTTAGAGGTGGAGAGAGAGTGAGAGAGAGGAGCCTATCGAATAGATATAGCATCAAGTGCTATTTTGAGTGCGGTCAATAAGGTCATCAGGGCGGTGCACGCTATTACCGATGGAGATGAGGCCAGACTATGTTGCATTGCCGCTGGATTATCACCGTTGAAAATGTGAACGAAAACTCGCGCTGGTTGAGCATTGCTGGCTTCGCAGGTGTAATTTCCGGAATGACGAACGGATGCCCGCGGCACTTCTAACCAACTCTCGCGGGCCAAAAGGTCCGTGCTCACATTAACACCTTGCTGAACGTCGTAGTTGATCATTCGTATATTGTGATACCAAAAAAGATAGGACGGCGTTTCCGTCGATTTCTTTACCATACAATGAAGTTGAAGCGTACTTCCGGGACGTACAAATTTCTCCGCTGGTCCAATTATTTCGGCGCGGGCCTCTGAAACAACAAAAAAAAAAATAAAAATTCACATTTTCATTATAAATGATGAGAGAAATTTTTTTCTATTTCTAATAATTTTTAAATATATTAAAAAAAAAAAAAATTCACACTATTTTTCTTTTTTTTTAAAAAATAATTTTATCAGAAAAAACGATAGGGAAAAATTTCTTTAAATTTCCTTTCACAATATAATAATGAAAATTATTTTTATTTATAAAATTTCTTTTTCTTCATTCAAAGAAAAATGATTTCTGCGGATGTAATATATTTATTTTCTTTATAATTATCTCTTACAAAAAAAAAAACACCAATTAAAATGTCCAATTAATCTTAACGGGATTAAATAATAATCTTTTTTCTACTCCTCTTCCTTAAAACGTCCTCTTTAAACTTTTTAATCTCTTCTCATCGTCTCTCTTTTGTTCAGGTTTTTATGTTCTTTAATTTTCATCCAATTTTCAAATTTTTCTTCAGAACAATAAAAATAATAATAAATAACAAATAAATTTAATAATAATAATTAAATAAATAAAAAATACAATTATTATATTTTTCATTGTATTTATTTTTTATTTAAAATAAAATTCAATTTTAATTTGTCTTCTATTTTGTTTACACTAACGTTTTTTCACAATTTTTTAAAATTATAAATAAACAATTGACACAAAAAAAGGCTATTTTGGTTATAGTTGAACCATAAAATAACAAAGTGTATTTAAAGTTTATTTAGGAAATTTTTTTTTTTAAATTGTCTCTGTAATTTTTGTAGAAAAAATGTGGGTAACGAATTTACCCTTCATTTTTACTCTAAAAACTTAATGTCATTAATTTCACTTTATTCTTCTAATGTATGAAAATTTTTTTTGAAAAAAAAAGTTTAAATTCATTTTAATAAAAAGCAATTTTAATTATAAAAGTAATTTTTTTTATCTTATATACAGTAATATTTATTTCCAATTTCACATTAAGAAAAAACAATTATCAATAATTTGAAAAAGTTATATACATAAACTCAAAAACCGTTTTTTGAATTATTGATATGTGATTGAAGAACATACTACTTCAAGTTATATTCAGATCGCAAAACAATTTGAGGAAAGTTTTGACTCAAGTTTGATGTGCAAAGTTTTGGAAATTTGCAACCCTAAAGTTAATAATTAATTAATAATACCTCATCTCCTCAAAACTATATATATATATATATATATATATTGTCACAAAATACTTTTCAATTTGAAAATAATTATTAAAAAAAAAAAATTATCAATAATATATAAATTATTGGTTATTATAAATTATATATACAAAAGAAATTATTTTTTAAATATTTTTAATTAGTTTATTATAGCTATATAAATATATATATATATCTCATTAAATGTCAGAGAGCAAAGTTTCTCTCGCAACTTTGCACACGAATAATTTTCCAACGCGGATGATATTATCTAAATTCAGTTATTATAGCACAAAATCAAAATGCTCGCGTTATTAGAATTTGTATGGGACGAGAGAGGGGGAATCATCATGTCATATAGTCATTATTATTATTCTATTAAAATTATTAATTTTTTTGTAATTACTACAAAATTTTTTTCACATTTTTTACATTTTACATTTTTGAAAATTTGTATACGCATAACGCACAACTGAAAAGGAAAACTTTATAAAACTTTTTATTTTTCTTATCATCTAAACTACAAAATATCATGGCCCCGACGACGCTCGAATAAATCCCCATTTAGCATCATGGGCTCCCCTCCTACAATGTGTAAAAATTTTTTTCAAAAAATGTTATGACTTTCTTTTTTTGTCTACATAAAATTTGTAAAACCATTTTGTTAAGTAAGACTTAACATTAAGAAACTTTGATAATTTACGAACATATATATATGTATATATATATATATATGTTCGTAAATTATCAAAGTTTGTGAGCTCCCTTTCTACACTACAATAACTTATTCTGTACTATGATTACGAAGAAATTTTAATAATTTATCAATTACTTCATATCCTCATGATTTCTTGTTCACGTTCAGCTTTTGCTGTTATTAGGAAAATAATCCGCTTCAATGTCTTGTAATATTAAAACATCTTTTAAACGTGAACTATATATTTCTCTATATATATAACTTCGTCTAAGACCATTAATACTTTATTATATATCATTTCCGCAAAATTGACTATATTTTATATGAAGTCGTTAAAATATAGAAATATTTATTTTTAATGTTTAACTATTTACTTTTTTATGTTTACGATTACAAGCTTTCACGATAGAATATTTGATTTAAAAAAAAAAAATATTTCTTCAAAATAATAATTAAATTTTGTATTAGAAATTTTTGTACCACTCAAAAATTTGATATTTATTTTATTAAATAATTAATGTATAATAAATAGGTTAAAATTTACGATAATTTAATTCACAAGAAAAATTACAGTTATTCTCATATATAACTTTTTCATGAAGTAAAACTTTTTATTAACCATAACCAAGAAAAATAATATGATAGCAGGAATAAAAAATGCGTTATCAAACAGATGAAATTATCAATTTATAGTTAGCATTTGTTCATTATTTTAATATTCTAATTAATTAGAAATTATAAAAATATAAAATTGTCAAGGCTCACAGGGGGCGTAGCTCCTCTAGTATATATAAATATATATATATTATATATATATAAAGTTCACCTTTTGACAAGTAACATTTTTCTTGTGACATTTTTCGATTAAAATGTGTATTCTCAAAAAGTTATAGAGCTGAAAATGTCAGAAAGAGAAATGAAAAAGAAAAGCAATAATTTCGCGCATTTTCGTATATAGATAAAAGAAATGTCAAATATTATTAATTATATTAAATAATAATTGGAAAAATCATATTTCCAATTTAAAAATAAATTAATTTATAAAAAATTGTACATACATTGCATTTTCTACAGTAAAAATAATTAATTCAAATTAATGATATTTGAATTATCAATGTATTCTCATTAGAATCGTATCAATATTTGTAATTACAATTAGTGTATCAAGATAATTGTTATGCGTATTTAAGAAATCACATTAATAGTTTTATTTCATTATTTTTTATTGTTTCATAATGTTATTAAAAAAAAATTATGAATTGTTTTTCTAATTTATAATAAACTTTAATTAATTAAAAAAAAAAAAATGAGTCCAATATATCATTTCCATTTTTCATAACACATATTTTTCTATTTTATCTCTATGGTAAATATAGGCAATTCAAATTGAAGGAAACTGGCCCATAAGGAAGTGAATTAATTGGAATGAAGAGGATGGAAAATTTATTCGGTTAGTGGCTGGCAATAGGAGATTTGTTATAGGATTCACGCGTCTGATTAATTTCATTCTCTCTCTCTCTCTCTCTCCGTTTCTCCACGGTTGGGAATAAACAATATCCAACTCCCGAATTGATGCAATCGACTGGAAAGCAAATTCAACTCTCTCTCAGAATTGACTTGATTTATAATTTTCTATATAACTTCATTTTGTTTCGAGTTTATTAAAATGAAAAAGAAATAATAGAATACTATTCAGATTTTTATATTCAAATTTATAAATATTAATTATTATTACTATTGTTATTATTATTCTATTATTGGCGATTAAAAAATTTTTGATTGTAAATAATAAAATAAAAAATAAGTAAAAAATAAAAAAAAAATTCTTAAAGAATTTGATTGTTTTCAAAGGGATTTTGACTTCATATATAATAAATATTTGTAAGATTTTGTAAACACTTTTTATACAACTTGAGATTATTTTTCTACTCGATCTATTTTTTCATAGAAAAGTTTAATTAACACAATACGTGTATATTTATGTTTGACATGATCAGGACATGATATATGACATTATTTCCCCTCTATTTTTGTTTTTGGAAAACATATATAATAGCAAATAATGAATTTCACCCTTATACAAGAATGCCATAGTAAAATACTTGAACATTCCCTATTCAAGTATTTTATGTAATTTTAGGAGAAGTAGTAAAAAAACATATTTAGCCATAAATAGAATGTTTTTTATGCTTCATATAAATTATTATGTAAATAATAAAATAAAAATAAAATAAGTAAATAATGACAGAATTTTTTTTTAAATCACCCCCCTTCCAGCAAATATATATATATATATATAGGGTTTCTCAACATTTTTAAAAAATCTAAAAATTAGATAAAAAAAAATTTCTTTTTTTGTAATAAAATATTATTTAAAAAGCGTGCAACCTTGAAACAATTTTTTCCCCAGTGTAATAATAGTTTCTAAATGAATCCATTTTTTATAATGTCATAGCCAATTGTGATAAGAAGGGGAGGAACGATAAAAAATGGTGTGCTTTAAAAAGCCAATAAACTACATCTCTGCTCTTATCACTCTTCCGGATTTTCTGAAACGCGTCTTTTTTTTTTTTTTTTTTTGGATCGCTGCGTCAAGCAATAGTGTTTTACTCCGGCACTTGTCTAAAAAAAAAAGAAATAATAAAAAAAAAGAGAGCGAAATAAAAAACACAACTAAAGGAAGCATTTATCTTACCAAAAGGTGATATTTTAAAAATGCTGAAATAGAAGAAAATTTAAAACACGCGAAATATATATTATAAATCTCACCATATATACTTTTCAATGTGATTCTAATTCAAATCGGTGGAAATAAAAATTGTCATCTCCTATGGAACTAAGTTTAAAAAAAAAATATTAAATTCAAATAATGCGATAAAAATGAGATATAGTTTGAATAAATGAAAAAAAATTAATAAAATAAAATAATAAAATAAACAAATAATAAAAATAAATAAAATAAAATAATTAAATAAAATGATAAAATAAACAAATAACTAAAATAAAAAAATATTAATTAACATTAAAAAAGTGGGGATTTTGATGAAAAAAAATTTAAATAAATGGATGAGAACTAATTGCGATCAAAATCAAAAAATAAATGCTAGACATTGAAGTTTACAAGAAAAATTAATAGCTTCATTTTTTCCCCTACTCTTCTTCTTATATACAATTTACATGAAATGAAAAAGTTCCTTTTGAATTGTATGTTTATCAAATGAGCAATGAATAACGAAACTCTTTGAATATTTATATAATAATTTTTTTCTGTAATCTATTTTTCAATTTTCTTTGGTAGAGTTTCTTTTTTCAATATTCTATTCTTTCTTTTATTATTATTTTACATATTAATTATTTATTAAATTTTTTATTAAATTATTAAATTATTTTTTTATTTTATTATTATTTTACGTATTAAAAACATTTTTTAGACAAAAATTGCGAAAATATTGCCCGCAAAAATTCCAATGGAATTGTGATATCAAAAACAAAAAAAAATTTTCTTCACTATTTCACTATGTAAAAATAGATTTTCCTTCTTTGAAATGTTTTTTTTTCCTTCTCGCTTTTTATTTATTTTCTTTTTATTTTTTTTTTAAAAAAAGGTGTTTTCTTCAATTTAACTTTTATCCCCTTATTTTTAGACTTTGATACAAAATGTTCAAAGAATGATTTCGCCTCTTTGATATCCGGGTTACAACTTTAGTGACTGGAAAGTTTAGCAGCACTCGTGGCTTAAAGCAATCTAAACATTCGTATTTGTTTGTCGTACACATGTACGTGAGTTAAGAAGTTTAAATTCACTTTCGTATGTGACGAAATTACATGTTTGTTTTATTCTCCTTTCGAAGGAGAAAATTAGTAAATAACACAACTTAATTATATATTATTTAAGAAATTATATTAACAAAATAATAATATTTCAATATGGAAAATTTTCAACAAAAAAAAAAAAAGAAAGAG
This sequence comes from Leptopilina boulardi, assembly GCF_019393585.1. Lineage (NCBI taxonomy): Eukaryota > Metazoa > Arthropoda > Insecta > Hymenoptera > Figitidae > Leptopilina > Leptopilina boulardi. The sequence continues at coordinate 666,364 of NW_026138017.1, forward strand.
AGAGAGAGAGAGAGAGAGAAAAGTGAAAGTGAGAAATGGAATTTTTAAAAAGAATTCACCATCTGCATAAATACTTAGAATGCTCTAAATTTATGCACGAAAAAAAAGAGAATTCAAGCTTCAGAACCAGATCTTGATAGCGCGATTTCAGGAATTATATATACCTCGCCTCCATCTCATCTTCAATAATATAATGCTTGCATTCTTTTCCAGTGACTATTGTCCGGCTCGTTTTATTCTCTACTTTTAGACAGGTCAGTGTCTTGAGAAATCTTTAATTCTTTAGCTTCTCTCTCTTTCTATATATATATATATATATATATATATATATATAATTTTTTCACCCCCAAGTGAAATTCATATTAAACTCCTAAAGAATTGTAATTAAAATTCTCTCATTTCAAAAGCTTAAAAATCGAATCTGAGTATATAAAAATGAATTCTAAAAGCAATTGACCTTATACTTTCTTATGAAGAAAAAAAAAAAAACTCGCCGTTAAAAATAAATTTCAGAATACAATTCAATGAAAGAAAGAAAGAAAGAAAGAAAGTTTCTCAAGGACTTCTGACCCAGTATTTATATAATTTTGATAATAAAAATTTTATACTGTAATTAATAATTAACAAAATTTCGATTACAATTAAAAAAATAAAAAAAAAAATTGACAACAAATTGTTTTCATAAAAAATTATTCTCATTTTTATATTAACACTTCAACTGTTATGACATTAAATATTTGTTACTGAATGTTGGTTCAATTTACGCGCTCCGTGTAATTATAAATTATGTATAATGAATATGAGGTCAAATTGTTTTTCCTTTTTTCTTTTTTTTAAACAAATGTTTACAATAGGTTATGAAACCTTAATTAATTTAATCAAACTGTTTATGCAAAACGGAAAAATGCACAATTCTATAAATTTATAATGCAATTATATACATAATTATTGTTTATAATGTTAATGAATTTTTTATCAGTTTATGTACATTAATAAAATAGTGAACACTCACTATTAAAAAGAAAAGTTATTTAACATAAATATGCAATATTCTACACGGAAAAAAAAATTATTCAATTTAAATACTCGCTTATTAAATATAAATATTTACTTGAACCAAATAATTTTCATTTGAATTAAATAAACTGTATTTTAATAAATAATTTCTATATTTAAAATACAAATTGATTTAAATAAAAATTATATGTAAATATCTATTTGATAATAAAGTAACCGATTATTTGAATCAAATAAATTTTTTTTATTGCCAAAAAAAAATTGTTTTTATTTTTAATTATTTATAAAAGTTCCTCTAATATACTAAATTTGAAAATAAGTTATGCATTATTGAGCATAGAATATGAAAAATTACAAAAAGAAAAATGCAAAAAAGAAATGCTTATTAAATTTTGTAGCGCAAACCATTGGAAAAATTAAAACTTTTCTCTCTGAAAGAAATCATTACTGTCGTAGATTTATCGTTCAGACAATTTTTATCTCTTAAACTTTATTACTATTAATTAAAATGAAGTAGAATCTCTATTTAATTTGTCTCGTCTTTCCGTCCATCAAATGAACTTCCATTTTAGCACAAGATGGAAAAGAAGGGAAAAAAAAATTTTTTTTTTTTCTCTCTCTTTCTTCTTTTTACGTGCTTAATATGCGCGCACAAGTCACGTTTATAATCATAAGATAAATTAAATTGTCATTAACCTTAATATCTCAAAAACTTTATGTTTGAATTGAAGTTGATGTGTTTCATTTGACTTTCCTCATTTTCACCAGTGATTGAATTAATCAGATTATGATGGAAACACAAGCAAACCCTGATATAAACAGTTTCCGGTGTTGAAGATATATTGTACTCACTGTGTGTATATGTACGTCATTAGCCTTTATGCAATTAACAAGTTACTCAATTTTCATTCATCAATCATGTAAAAACTTTTCCAAGAACATGTTTTCGATTCATCTGACGACTTACAATTTTGTTAAACATTTCAATAGATTATTAAAAACTTTATATAAAAAAAAATATATATATATATATATATATATATATACACGTATATAATTTATATGCAAACTTGAATTTTCTCTCAAAACTTAACTTTTTTGTTTCATGTAATAAACTTTATGTTCTTATTTACTAGTTTCAATTTTTTTTATTTATCCCTTTTTTTAATAACATATCTAAAAGTTTGTTTAGAAAACTTTGCTTAGAAAACAGTTTTAGTTTTCTGCAAAAGTCTCCGTTTTCACTAATATTTTGTAAGAAATTCAAAAATTAAAATTTTTTTAAAAATGTAATTCAATTTGAAAAATTGTTGCAATACTAAGAGCGTGAGTAGTAATTATACACTAAAAAAAAAAAAAAAATTATTTGATTCAAACAATCGGTTACTTGACTCAAATAAATATTTATTTGTATTAAATAAATAATACATTTGGTTCAATTAATTGATATTTGTTTTAAATACAGAAATAATTGTTTTGAATACAGAAATAATTGGTTCGAATACAAAAAAAATTGGTTCGCATACAAAAAAAATTGGTTCGAATACAAAAAAAATTGGTTCGAATACAGAAATTATTGGTTTAAATAAAATTTATTTAATTCAAATAAAAATTATTTGATTCAAGTATAAATATTTATTTAATAATTGTTTCAATAATTGCGGAGTGAGTAGTAAATGTCAAGTTTAGTCAGACAAAACTATGAATTTTCGTAATTCGTGTCCAAGTAGTAGAGATCAAGTTTAGTCAGACCTTTTTGTAATTTTTTTTTATTATTGAAGTACCAGTAGTAAAAGTTAATTCCAGTCACACGAAATTTTTCTAACATTTTCAGTAGTAAAAGTAGGTTTTAGTCAGACAAATAATTTTCTAATTTCTTCGTTTTCAAGTTTTTTAATTTATAAATTATTATAAAATTCACTTTCAGAAAAACCCTATGAAATTATTTTTATATCATATTTGGAATAGTAGACATCAATTTGACTGACTGAATTTTCATAACAGTAGTAAAACTCAGTTTTCAGTCAGACGGAACATTTTTTTTTTCTACTTAAATGTCAGTAGTAAATTTCATTTTTACTCATAATAAAATTTTCGTTTCTACATTCAGTAGTTCCATATTTTTTTTTTATTCATTCACTTAAATTTTCATTTTATTAATATACTTAACTTTGTTATTTATGCTCTTTCTTGAATAAACACTCTACCTATGCAAACTTAGCTACTTCCATTAAAATTTGTTGCCAATGTAAATATTCTAAATTTTCAATTAAAGTTAATTGTTTAAAATAATGAAAAATAAAAATTTTAAAAAGTATTAAAATTTTTTTTTCTAATTTCTAAATATTAAATTATTATCTAATTAAAAAAAAGGAAAATTTCTTTTCCACCCAATAAAGTTATTAGAAGATCATTCTCTCTCTCTTTTTTTTTTTTTTTTTTTTTGCATATAATGCAAAACGAAAAAGCAGACTTTTCTTTAAGAACACGAATATTATTTAGATTTAATGGAAACTCGATTTTTATAGAAAAAGTTGTAATAATCGTAAAAAGAAGTTTTAAAGTAATATTGTAAAATAGTAGGGTCATGTTCTTCGTATAACTTCGAGCCTAAAGTGACTTCGTGATAAAAGATTTTTTGGGGATACTGCGGTGTACCAATTCACGAGGGTGAACTTATCTCATGATGGTTCGTGCGCTGCATTACATATTTACCAGAGGCAAATAAAAATTCCTTAAAATATGTAGGAAGTAATCGCTTTTTATCATCCGCAAGTTTTTTTTTTCTTTTTTTTTTGAGCGATTTAGCCGGGAGAAAAAGAAGAAAGAGAAAAAAGTATGACTAGATTTTTAAAAACAAAATTTAAAAATAAAAAATAAAAAATTCTCTGAAAAAAATTTAAAAATATCGAACAAATATGAAGAAAGAAATCGAAAATATCGTATGCAGTTCAATAATTTGACATCGAATTATATTCCTGTTATTCTCGAATCCCCCCAGGGAGTTTTGTGAAGAAAAGTATGATTTTTAAATTTCTTCTTATTTTTATCGAAGGAGGAGCTTTCACACTTCACTTGCGGGATAAGAAGAACATAAGGATGCTGTTTCTATACCAGCTCGATTTCAAGTAGCTTGGGATTTCGTCTTCCGCCTATCAAACATTTGCTTAGCACACTCATTTCCTCTTTCTCATGGAAAATGACAGAAAAAAAAGAATATCCAATTTTTCTATTTTTCAGCACAAAAATATGACTTAATAATAAAAAAAAAATTCTCATAAAAGTTATTTTTCATTGACATCAATTTTATACGAAACAAAGTGTAAATCTAAATAGATAACATAAAAAAAAAAACAAATTCCATCGTTATTATTTATATCAAAAAATATTGTTCTCGTTATGACTCAAAAAAAAAAATTCTCATCGTTAAATACAGAAAAAAACAATTGAATTTTTAAATAAATAAATTTAACGACAAATTTTTATCGTATTTATAATTAAAGTAAAATAAATACAAAATAAAAAAATTAATAAAAAAAATATTTAAATTTAGTTTTACAATTAAAAAAAAAAAAAATGTGACAAAAAAAATTCCCACAGCACTGTAAAGTATACTATAAAACTTGGTTGGAGAAAAAATTATTATGTGCTGAAGAAAAGGTCTCATATTAACGAGTTCATTCACGCGAAAGTTTAAAAAAAAATTAACCGCAACGTCTGAAGATTATGAACAACTGCAATAAAGTACGCCTCGTGTGTTATATATAGTCGAGGGATTCATTTCTTTTCTCGCATTTATCTGAATGTAATACTAGAATAGGTCGCAAGCGTATCCTTTGACCCTCTCTCTCTCTAACCCCGCCCCCCTCCTTTCCCCTTGACCCCTTCTCTCACCCAAGTACTCTATAAAACTCCAGAAATTTTGCTCTAGAAACTCCATTAAAGTAGTCGAGTCTCAAACCAAAAACTTGAAGTTTAAGAACAAAGTTTCAACGACTAGCCTTTTATGAATCGATGACATTCGTTCGAGTAAAGACATTTACAAAAAAAAAGAAGAAAAAAAAATTGTATCCTTTATATTGTCAAATTAATCGTTACTAATTACAAACTTTTTCTACAATTTTAAAGAATTGACAATTATAAAATTTACATTCTATCAAAATTTCTAAAGTATTTTTGTTTCATTAAATTTTTTTTTAAAATTACCAACATAGAAATTTACCATACCGACTGATGGTAAAACAGTTTTTTTGAAAAAAAAAATGAAAATATAAAAATACCGACATAGAAATCTACCTTACTGACCGATGGTAAAAAATCCTAACTTTCCAAACTGGTAATTTTTATATTTTCTGCTTTCAAAAAACGTTTTACTATCAGTCGGTAAGGTAGATTTCTGTGTAGGTAATTTTTTATATTTTTATTTTTCAAAATTTTCACCATCCGTCGATAAGGTAGATTTTTAAGTCGGTAATTTTTTTATATTTTTATTTTTCAAAATTTTTTAACATCTTGTTAATTTTTTTACCATCTATGTATTATTATCATTAATTTTAATTACTATTATTATTATTATTATTATTATTTCATTTTTTTTTTTAATTATTTTATTCTTTTGAATCAAATAATTATTGTTTTTAGTGAAATTACAATAATTTCAAAATAAAAAAATAAATATATAATCAAAAAATTTCTACGCACAAGCAGGAGTTTGCGAAATAATAGAAAATAAATATTCAATATTATAGAAGTAAATTTAGTACATATTTCCCTCTTTAAAATTTGTTCATGTAGAAAATTCTTAAATTAGAAGAAAGCATAAATTCATAATAGAGAATATTTTAGGTCAAATTTATTTCTATCAAGGAGAAATTCACTTAATTAAAACAACTGATTTTCCAATAAATGAATATAATATATATATATGAAATAGAAATTGAAGATTTTATATAATATGAATTTTTTTTAAAATTTAATCTCATTTCATAATATAAAGTTAATTTCATCATGTGAATAAATTATTTTTATGTGTTTTTTTTTTTTTTTTGAGCTTTTTTCTATTTAATAAAAAGCGTTATACTGGAAATGTAACTCACTGTCTGTCAAACTATGAATTTTCTGAAAATAAGAGCAAAATGAAAATTACTTATAATAAAATTATTAAAATTTTATTCGATTTATTAAGTCACACGTGAAGCTTTATACTGATTAAGTAATCCTCATATATGCATTTTGCTTGAATTATCAAAGAGAACCTGCTTGTGTGTATGCCGATTAAACTACCTATATAAATCGATATGAATATTTAACATTGAATTGATTACTTTATAACTTTGATCACTATTGCCTTGGTGAAATTAAATAATAACTAAAATATATATCGAATAATATAACACTGCATCTTTTTAATTATTTTTTAAATTGATTAATTTAACAATTATTATTTGACTTAAATTAATATTTCCAAATAATATAATAATAATAATAAATAATAATAAATAATAATAAATAATAATAAATAATAATAAATAACATTTTAAATAATATTAAAAATAATAATAGCTAATGTAAATTTTTATAATTCGAAATATTATATTAAAATATTGTTATTCTGCATAATTTACATATTGCAGGTTATCGATTAATAGAGTAAAGTGAGAATATTGAAAATTTAATTTCATATATCAATTTCATTTAAAATAAATATTTAATAGTAATGATAAGACTTTAAACTTAATTAACAATTTATATTCGATGAAAATATTAATTGATGTCGATAATTTAATATTAAACAATTATCGCGCAATATTGGCTAAAGAGATATTTTGAAAATAGCTTTTCAATTTTCCATTGTAATTTTCTGCCGTGTTAAAATTCCTTATCTCATTTGTTTTAGAGAACGCGCACGTTGAAAGCTTTTGATCACAACTTTTGCTTTAAAGTGTCTACTCTGAAAGGGATTTTCACATGTCTCGATTACGATACAAAATAAGCTATATATATATATATATATATATATATATACTAGAGGGGCTACGCCCCCCTGCGCGCTTCGCGCGCCAACCCCCCTATTTTTGGCGGGAAATACAGAGAGAGATGAGGGAAGGGGGAAGGACTTGCGGCTATATTCAGACCCTTGAAACGAACATAACCTCAAAATTTAGGTCATTTTTGATGGAGGAGGTGAAATGAGAGGAGGGAGGGGGACTTGCGGCTATATTCACAGCCTTGAAACGAACATAACCTCAAAATTAGGTCATTTCTGGCGGGGGAGGGGACTTGCGGCTATATTCAGAGTCTTGAAACGAACATAACCTCAAAATTTAGGTCATTTTTGACGGAGGAGGGGAAATGAGAGGAAGGAGGCGAACTTGCGGCAAAATTCAGAGCCTTGAAACGAACATAACCTCAAAATTTAGGAGGGGGGACTCCCCCCTCCTAGGTCAAGAATTCTTGAAACAGCGGCGGCGGCGGAGGCGGCGGCGGCGATATCTTTTTGTAATATAGGAAGATATATATAACTGTTACTTATATATACATCTACCAGAAGCTTTATACCAAAAGCAACAAGATGAGTTTCCACATGCTTCAAGAAATTTTGAACATGTAAGGAATGCTACAAAACTAGTTAAAAACTTTATCTCTTGTAACTCGATATCAAGTTTATATCCTTACAATCTGTTTAGTAACTAAGATTGTTCTTTAAAAGTTTTATTTACATAATTTGTATTTTTCTTTTTTTTTTTTTGTGTGTGGCAAATTTTTACCCCAACAATATATAGTCATAGTTTCTATATTTTTTAAGAAAACTTTATATATTTTCTCCATTATAAAATAAATTCTAGAATAATTTAAAAAAAATTTCCATATACTCCCAAAAAAATGTTTTTTTTTTTCAATAGAAAATTGATTATTATTCTTAATTGAAATTCGAGTAAACGAAATAAAAAAAATAAAAAAAAAAAAAAACTTTCCTTAATTTTGTGTCCTGAAAAAACAGTTCACTCTCTCATTAAAGAGAAGAGATAAAATGCGTTTCAATGAAAAAAAAAAAAAAAAAAAAAGTTACACACGATCAATGATATATATTCTACCTCTGGAAATGATTTGTACGTTTTATTCTTGAACAGAGAAAAGCTTTTCTTTTTTTTTGCTGCTTTTTGTTTTTAAAGGAACGAATACTGATAAAAGTTTAACTCCAATTAATACAAATTAACGGAAAAATAGTATGATATATAATAATTAAAAGAAAAGGAATATGAAAAATTGTTATTAAAAAAAATTCTTTCAATAATATCAATATCACTGTAATGTCAAAAGTCAATTTATAACATATTTCAATATTCTGGAATTTAAAAAATTTATTTCTCAATAAATATTTTTGCCTTTTAGAAATTTTGCAATTTTTTTTCTTCTTTTTTTTGTAGATTCTTACTACATTTTTTCTTTATTAATTCTTGTATGTGTACACTGCAAAAAGAAGTATCTTATTTTAAGATGTTTTAGTGGCCTTTTTAAGATGTTTTTTACAACTTATTTTTAAGTTATCAAAAACATCTTAAAATGCATTAGTTTCTTAAGATATAAGATAGATAGGAAGAGATACTTTTGGTAACTTGCTTCCAATGTGTCTTATAATAAGATTCTTCTTTTTGCAGTGTATTTATAGAAATTTAATTAATTAATTATTATTTATTCACGTTCAGATATTAGTGGTAAAAATAATTTTAAGTCAGACAGAATTTTTTTTCGGTTTTTAGTAGTTAAAGTCAGTTTCTGTTAGACAAAACGTTTTTACTTACTGTTCAAGTACAAGTAGTAAAATTCAATTTTACTCAGACATAAACATTCTAATTTCACAAAGCTGAAGTAGGCAACGTTTATATAAACGATTTTTAAAGAAATAATTTTTTAAAATAAAAATTTTTATAATTTTTTGCCTAAACAATATTTCTTGTAGTTTCCATTAATCAACAAATTATAAAAAAAATATTTTTTAAGCAAAAAATTATAGAATTTTTCATTTTAAAAAATTATCTCTTTAAAAATCGTTTATATAAACGTTGCGTACTTCGTCTATAATTAAGGTATCAGTAGTAAATATCAGTTTCCGTCTGACAAAACAAGTAGTAAAATTTAACATTAATCAGACAGAATATTTATTTGTATCGTTTAGATTTTAGTAGTAACAGCCAGTTTTAGTCAGACAGAACGTTTTTAATTTGTAGAAATTGGGTTTCAGTGATAACATCAAGTTTTAGTCAGACACAATTTTGTTTTTCTTTTGTTTTTGGGTAACTGTAATAAAAATTAATATCGTAATAAACTTTTTAAATATGAATAATTTATGGCTGCAGTAATAAAACCTAGCTTTAGTCAGCCAAACTTTTTAATGTTAATATATAACGTGTCAGATAGTAAAAAAAAACAGTTTCAATTAGACAAAATATTTACAAATTCTAAAAATATGTTCAAAGTATAAAAAAAAACAAAATTTGAAAATTAGTAGTAAAGGTCAGTTTTAGTCAGACACGATTTTTTTGCAGTTCGTTAATATTTTCAGTAGTAAAACCTAGCTTAAGTCAGACAATTAATTTTTATTATTAAAATATCAGTAGTAAAAACCAGTTTTGATTAGACAATATATTTAAAAATTCTTATATTTGCAAAGTATAAAAAAAATTCAGCTAAATTTTTATATCAGTAATAAAAGTCATATTCAGTCAGACAAATTTCCTTTTTTGCATTATCGTGAAAATTAGTTTTTTTTTTTTTAAATTGTGAATAACACTAAAATTAGTACAAATCGATATTAATTTAAATAATGTTTTCATAAGAGCCAGACAATTTCGATGGTAATGTTCGAAGCACTAAAAAAAGTATTGAACGAAGCTGAAGCAGAGAGAGAGAGAGCGTGCTCAATTACAAGAAGATGACAAACAACCCATATCCCTCCCGTTTGGAAACTTTTTGATCGTGGCGTCAAGGATGTAGATGAGTGGAAATTACAAGGAATAATTTAAACTTTTAATAGATGCTCAGATCCTGCATCTGGGCGGGATTCGTCTGTGATTACGTGAAGAAAACTGAAAACGTTACTGGGATATCCTGTGTCACAAGTTATCTAGCAACACGTAATAGGCGTGTCTACCATCTCTCTCTCTCTTTATATATATGTATATGCACACACATGTATATATATAGTCAAGTTAACTAAAATTTCAGAAAACCACAAACCTTCGTAATGCTACAAAGGCCTCGTTGCAAGTCTCTTCACTGCAAAGCTTTACCTGTATCTGCTATAATACTCAGTGCTTTTAGTGTGTTAATAATTACGTTAACCACGATCAGTTACATGCTCTAGACGCTTCGGACCAGTACGGAACTTGTTAGAGAAATTTGATCTCTAAGTGAACTGTCACTATCCACTCTCTCGACATAAATCGATTATTGTCAATTTCAATTTTATATATATATATATATATATATATATATAAGAAAACTTATTATCGAAAAAAAAATTATTTTCCCGAACAAAAACTATTGAATTTCTTATCTGTTATAATTGAATTTTTGTTAAAAAAGAAAAAAAAGTTTTTTTTTTTTATAAAGGAAAAGAGGGAAAACTTATCTCTGTTTATTTGAATTGATTATAATATGCTCTAGATATCTATTCGGCGCCAACCTCATTAGCTTAGATCATTGCTGGCAAAATTTGTGGTTATCTGGTATGCCCTATCCTTTATACTACGTGTGGCCCTTAACTAATTACCCATCTCAGTTCCACAATTTACGATGGAACAGTTACGCCTTTCTACGTCAACTCGAAAACGTAAAGCTTAATTTACAAGTCTGAATAGGACCTTGGCAATATTGGTACCAATTTCTAAGTTCTCTGATTTTGATTCGGTATATAACTCACTATTCTCTATCTCTCTCTCTCTCTCTCTGATTTTGCATACAAAGGAAGTGTTTGTTTTTCAATAAATTACAATATTTGAATAATATTCCAGAATTTAATTCTGAATTTAATATAAAAAAAAATATTCAAAAAAAAAGTGAAACTATCATTAGAAAATAAAAATTTAGATACACTGATATTTAATTCAAATAAAAATTATTTAATTCAGATAAATATTTATTTAGCTCAAATAAATATTTATTTGATAATAGGAGCCAAGAAGATATTCTTTTTTTTTTAGAGTTACTTTTTTCCAATTTATAAATTAGAATTGTTAATTTTCAAATCATTAGTACAGTGAAAGTTAAACTATTCATAAAGTTGATAGCTCAAGATTATGAGAATATTAGCAACTTAATATTATTCTCTGTAATATTTTCACATATTAAAACAAGATTACATATCATGTGTTTAATATCTTTTATACGAGGTGCCATAATCTTTGTCTTTTAATTTCTAGTTCGTTCAATCTTCTTTTTATTAGAAGAAGTAGCTAATCATTTAAATGTACTATATATACAAGTAAATTATAACATAAAAAAAATATTAATTATTTAATATTAATAATAATAATGATAGTATTAACCATTAATAATAATAATAATAATAATAATAATACTATTTTTATTATTATTATTAATTGTTAATACTATTGTTATTTTTAATTTAATAAAAAATTTTAAAAATAGGTGTAAAAAATTATTAATTTCAAAAATATTACTCTATTTTCCACTGGAAAATAAGTAAAAAAAAAAAAAAAAATCTTCTCGACTCTCGGAAACTGTTCTCTCTACAGGAGGTAAAATTATATCTATAAACAGTAAAATATCTTGACATTGGAAAACTATTCTCGATAGGGGGTAAAATGACCCATTGAGAGTAAAATAGTCTAAAAAAAAAGAAATTACACGGCTTTTTGAAACAGTGACGATAATATCTTTCACATAATAACAAATAAGTGTTATTATTACAAAAAAAAAAAAACGTTCCTCTTGACAAAACTTTCTTTAGAAAAAAATAATTTAAAAAAATTTATTCATAAAATATTTTCTTCGAAAACGAAAAAAAGAAAAATTAAATAAATATTTCATTCATATATATGTATTACATTTTTCAAATAATATATTTTATTTAGATGAAAACTTAAGCCTTCGTTAAAATTATCTTTGTAACATTTATATTTTTCTGACACTCCAGTAATATAACAGAAGCACGAGAAAAATTTAAATCATTTGTAAAGCTTCTTCCTCTCTGACATTTGTTGAATGAGAATATTATGTTTTTATTTTTAATATATAGGAAAAAAAAAAATTTCTTTCATTTTCAAAAACTGTCAATTTTTTATATTATTGTTTTTTTTTTGTAAATGAAGCCTTACAAACGTTTTTATAAATTAATTATATTCAATTAAAAAAAAAATCTCATTTTCAATGATAAAAAATGAAAACAAATTTCAATAACCGAATTATTAGTAAATATTAAAGTAAAAATTCAGATGAAAATTTTATAAATATATTAAAAATAATAATGTCTTTTAATAATAATAATAATAATAATAATGTAAAAACTAAAAACTACCATCCTCTATATCTTGAGATGATATTTTCTTGGCTTAAAAAGCTGCACATATAGTGTCGAAATACTTTTTAACGAAGCATATAAAAGTAGATTGCATATACAACTTTTAGTGTACAAGTTATATAACTTTTACATTATCTTGATATATTAGATTTTCACCGCCTGGGGAAACAATGTCTTAATAAAGTGCAATTTATTATCTTATTTTCACAACCAAAAAGGGGCTCTATTCTGACTAATAAGTATATTTATGATTACGCGGAAGAAATTTGTAGCACTGTCAGCATTTTCCCAGAGAGAAAGTACAATATATATATATATATATATATATAAGAGTTATAATTCAACTGACGCTTCACGTTTAATCATACTTACTTTTATCAATGACATCGCGAATCGAGGAGTAATGTAATATGTTAGAGAGTATATAATGGTATACCTTCGTTTCTTTAGACATTTCAGGAAGAACGTATATATATATAGCGAAAGTCGGTCGGAATCGACCCGACCTTATGGGAGTTTTTCTACTATTTTGATCAGAACCGAGAGAGAGAGAGAGAGAGAGAGAGAGAGAGAGAGAGAGAGAGAGAGAGAGAGAGAGAGAAAATTCCATTAAAAACAAAACGACCACCATAATAAAAAAAAGGCTCACGTATAGATAAATTAAATTAATTCTAATTCGAACATCAGAAAAATACTAAGCAAAGAAAACTAATAAATTCGAAAATTTGAAAATAGAAAAAATTTTCAAAAAAATTATCCTATAAAGAAAAACCATTTTAAAATTCAAGCATGGGTAAAGAAGTTTACACTTTATTACTCGCCTCAATTTAATTATGAAGACAAAAACCAATTTTATAGATAAAGGAATAATGCAGTAGGAGGTAGTACAAAAAAAAAAAAAAAACTAAAGCTTAAATTCAGGTTACTTTTTAAAATAAAGTACCTAAACTAAAACCACTGTTCTAAATTTAATTGACTTTCCTAAATTCGAAATTATACGAGAATATTAAAAATTAAATTTTAATTATTCAAATTTGCAAAAATGTTTGCCCTTAATTAAATTGTCTATAGTTATTAAATAAAAAAAATATGTATAGCGAAAATTGCTCTCTAAATCTAAATTAGTAAAAATGATTACTAATTTAAATTAGTGACTCACTTTTTGCTTTAGAATTAGTTAATTTTTACTAATTATTAATAAAAGTTACTAATAATTAGTAAAATTTTACTAATTCAGAAGCAAAAAGTGAGTCACTAATTTAAATAAGTAAACATTTTTACTAATTCAAATTTAGAGAGTGGTATTTGATTAAATAAAAATTGGAGAAGTTTTGTCTGACTAAACCCGTGTTCTACTACTGATACTATGATTATACGTCATTAGAAACTGTCTGACTTGTAACTGTCCTATACTACTTACACTCGACTTGTAATATTATTTTTTTTAACTTAATTTATTTTTACCATACTAATAATTTATTTTATTCTCAAAAATATTATAAATATAAAATACTATAAGTATAGTAAAAAAAAACATTATAAATTTAAATAAAACTAGATTTTTTTCAGATTTTTTTCTAACTTTTCATTAATATAAATTAAACAAAAAAAAAACTTAAATCCAATTGAAAAATACGAACATTAAAAATAATGCTCACGAATTTCGGTTAATGTAAATTGTTAAAACATTGTGAATAAAAAGGCAGTATAACGAATTTATTCAGTCTTCCAAATTTGCTTTATTACGTTGAACTAACCGAGCAACTCACGAAATTCCCATAAATGGTAAATAGTTTAAAACAGTAACAATTGAATGCTGTTAAATAGTTGATATTGTTGAGAGAAACAAAAGCAAATTAACCAAAAAATTATCATAAATATATTATTTGTTTTTTCATTTCATTATAAGCCAAAAAAAAAAATATTGTATTTATTATTTCTATGAAAAAAAAAATTGCTACTTTTCTATTTATTTTTTTTTAAATATATATTTTTTGAAAATAGCAAACAGAAAAGCAAAACAATCAATCTATTTATAGAATTTTTGATAAAAATCCAATTTTTCCTTTTGCTTCAGGTAACAAATGAAAAAAAATTTTTTTTTTTCAAAATAGCACTCGTTAAAATAGAGACAATGATTATTTGAACCTTTTTTTTTTGCACGACTCTATTATTTACACTTTCATTATTGATGAATGTATGTTTTTTTTTTCTCTCGATAACAGGGATGCGAGAGACTCTTGTTTATTATTCGAAACCAACGATATGTATTTTAGAATGTACGATCACGATTTTGTGGTAAACCGTGAAAATTGATTGTTAACCGCCAGATTTGTGTGGAACCAGCATACTAAATATTCGATGTATAATGAATTTATCAGGGAGGAAAATGAAAATTTTTCATTGGTTATTTTTTTGTACACTATTTTTTTTCTGTTAATAATAACGCCAAAGAGAGAAAACTTTTCTATTGTGAAACAAAAAAAAAATAATAAAAATAATAATAATATAATGGTGGAGAGAAATCAGTTAAAAGCCAGTTGCATAAAAGTCTGTCAACTCCATTTTCAGGAGACATCAGTTTTTATTTCACGTCGCGCGGTGTATTTATATATATATATAGTTTTGTGGTGGGTTGGAAAAGTTTTTGATAAAAACTTTGTTTTCTTTTAACTCGACTTACATCAACAGAAACTTTCACGTAATTATCGAGAAATTTTCAAGTGCTCCTCAACTAATCGAGGATCAGTCTACATAGCCGAAAACGGGGCCCCTCTCTCTCTCTCTCTCTCTCTCAGAGAAAACGAATTGAAAGTTGAAGTTGAAACTTGTTACCGAGTTCAGACGTGCTGAGTGAAACAGGTTTTTCCATCTTCTGTTATACTGATAAAAGAAAAGATGTTTTTTCAGTCAACAAATTTTATATTAAAGAAATAATGACTCAAAGGCCGTATCTTCAATAAAGAACAAGAGTTATGTAAACAGTACTCAGAAATATATAACTTTTCATATTGTTCCCTCTTTTTTATATATATAAAAAAAAAGTTTCAAATTTTTAAATCAATTACTTTTTTTCTATATATTAAAAAACATCTTTTCCACAACCACGAAAAAAAAAAAAAAATAAAATAAGACTTTGCAAAAAATATTTTCAAATATGAATATTAAAATTATTTTTCTTTTTTCTCAATAAACCAAATAAATAAAATATTTCTCCATACAACGTTGATTTCTTTTCACCACAGAAATAATTAAATTAAAAACCCAGGACAGAAATTTATTAAAATCAATTAATTTGTCCAATATGGAAATATTGTTTTTCTATAAAAAAAAAAAAAAAAAAAAAAAAAAAAAAAAAAAACTCCAATTGCAATATGTAATTTTAATTGAGTGAATGCATTTAAGGAAGTATCTTTTTGCTTTCAACTAAATTGCTGCCCTTTTAACGACTTTATCCTCAGTGCGAAGACCGCAAAAACCAGTTCTCTTTTGCTCTTTTATGTCTCCACCCCCCTCTTTTTTCGAGTTGAAAATGACAGAAAAAAAAGTGACTCAGAAAAAAAGTAGCCTTTCATCAGATTAAACATCTTTCATTGAGATAATATTTGTATAAAAATGATGGAAATTTTTTTTTTTTTTTACAACAAATGGAAAAAGTTCTTAAAATGTAAATTACGGAAAAATAGTAAAATACCGATTGTATTTTATCATGTTAATTTATTTCTTGAAACGAAGTCTTTGTAAAGGACTAAATTAAAAGTTAAAGAAAACGCGCTGTTTTCAAAAAAAAAAAAACTCTAAAGAGTTTTCCTTTTATTTTTTTGTCGAGAAGATTTACGATTAAAATTTGGAAACAGACATTATTGTGTCTCAAGTTTACAACTCTTGATGCACTGCTGGATGAGAGAAAACGGAAAATAAAATTTAAAACCAGAAAAAAAAAATGAGAAGAAAGAAAGGAAAAAAACCATAAACAAAAGTATAGAGATTTTTCTCAATTTTTCTGCAATTTGAATGGATTGGTAAAAAAAAGAGGGACTTCAACGAACTGCAATTACTATTAGATTAGAAAAGTTACGTTTCTCTTTCCTGGTGGTAACTTTGATTTATTGTTATCATTATTTGTCGGGGGCTTTTTTTCTTGTAAAATGACACGAGCCAGTGTCAAAAATTTTCACGAGAAAATTCATCTCTGTTTATATATATATTTTGCATCTGGCAAACATGCATGTTCCTCGTAAAAGTTATGGTCATGTCACAGAGGTGGAAAACTCTTTCCAAAACTTTACTACAGCTTTCTGCCTGATTGTTAGAAACTGAATATAACATGCACCATGTTTTCACATATGATTACTCCTACATGAGAAAATATTTCTATACCATATAATTTTAATACTTTCGTTTATATATTTTATTTATACTTTATTTATACATATTTTTTTTCATAATTTCAAAAGAAATATTAATTAAAAAATTTTTAAAATAAATAAAATTTAAAAGATTTTAAAAAATTTGAAATTAAATTAAATAAATAATTTTAATTTGTTTAATAAATAATTGATTTAAAAAAAAACAATGTATTAAATTTGATAAAACTGTTAAATTAAGGAACTATAATAAATATCAGAAAGCTTAAGAAAATAAAACGTTTTTCACATATAGTAAATCGTGAAAATGTGCTTTATATGGGATAAAAGTAATTTTGCGCAAGAAAGATCCGCCAAGTGTCAGAAGCAGAGCGAAATTTAGAGCCGTTTAAAATCGTTTTTAACCCATGAAAGACAGTGACCGTCCAGTTGTGATGAAGAAAATTACAACTTCAGCTGAGAAATACGTCAGTTCATTCGAGACAAATGAAATTTGTCAAGAGATATAACCAACAAATTATTGCCCTGACTTTATATAAGAGTTTTCAAGAATAATATACAAAAACGTATTTTTAATTAGTTCAATTTTTCATTTAAAACTTAATATTTTATCAGAAAAATTCTCCGGTTAAATCTCAAGATTATAAATCTAAATTCAATTTAATGCGGACAACGTATTAAATTTCATATATCTTATCTTTAATAGAGTTATATAAGCAATTATGGAAAAACCATTTTCTATAATTAACCTGTTTTTCCTTAATTTACAAAAACGGAAAATTAGTTTTCCTCTTTTTAAAAACAAAAACTATTTTTTATTTTCAAATTATTTTTTACTTTAAGACATTCTAATTTTAAAATAAAATAAAATATTCTTAAATTTAAAAATACGCTTTTTCGTTGTTGAAAAAAGTGCTTTTATAAATGGTATTTAATTAAAAGCCAATTTCACTAGATTAACAGTAGTTAATACTCCTCCGGCTTTTTTTTTTTAAACGTATTTTTCAAAAGCTTCTCGGGCATCAATTACATTCTTTATAGGATATAAACAGCTCTTTTTCTTTTATCACATAAACCAAATATGACCGCGAGCTTCATGCGTTACACACTAACAATCATCAAATCTATTCTCTCTTCATTTATTTTTTCAATTTTTTTTATATCCCCATATTAAAAAAAAATTCTCATTCTAAAAAAATAATGAATCTATACATTCGAATAAATTTTTTCATATTGAAAATACGTTCACTTTTTTATCATTTTTATTCCACAAATTGAAATATTTTTCTACTACTCTTAATTAAAAAAAGTATAATTAAAGATATTTTAAAAGCTCACATATTCTTAATTTCAGAATAACATTTAATTAATATAATTATATTTCATATTCTTTATTATCATTTTTTTTTTAATTTTATCTTACGCTATTTTTTAAAAACTTTTTCTTATTTTTGTTGCGAAAATATTTCCAATACTATTTTTTTCACGATGACATAAAAAAAAATAATTTAAAAAAAAGCAATCAAATTTCCAATTAATAAATATTATACAAAAACTATACAATTTGTAAATATTGTTCTTAAAATTGGACTAATATTCAATATTTTTAATTGGATTTAATTTTTTTTTCTCTGATATTTTTATATTTTAAAATATATATTTCTTAACGCATTTTTCATGTTAACATTATTTTAGTTTTAAAAAATATTTCATATTGTCAAATTGCAATAAAACAAGTGCAAAAAAAAATATTCAACAAATTATTGAATATAGTTGATAGAGAATATTTTCAAATATTTTTACTCTTAAATTTAACATCGATATATTATTCTTAAAAATAAGTAAATATTACTTTAAATTCATGAAAATATTTTGAAATATTGAAATTACACATCATTATTTTCAATTTTTTCTGTTGCGAAATTTATAAACGGTTAGGTAAATAAAAATTTAGTCAAATATTCTCTTTTATGAAAATTTTAGTTAAATATAAGATATGCTACATTTTTTTGGAAATAAAAATTTAGTGGTTCTTAAAGAATTTGAATTTACTAATAATTTAGGTAGGTAAAGTTCACATCGATAACGATCATCGAATTTTAAAAACCAAACTACTGCATAAACACACCAAAAAATTACAAAAAACTACAAAAAAAAATACTTAACAAAAAAAAATAAGTTCAACCCCAAATTCATTAAAAAATCACACATAGTATAGTCCGAAACATTGACATTTTTCAAAAAAATTTAAATTTCATTACACACACGATTTTATTGCAAATTCTCGAACAAAAAACACCTAAAAATGTAGAAAAAAATTAACACCCCCATTGTCTGCCTAAGAAAAATTAAATTTTTTTGGAAAGTTTTTTATGATTTCGGATGCCTTTTCGGTGGTAATAGGGGTATTCCTCTACTTCTATCGGGCTATCAATTTTTTCTACACTTTCAGGTGTATTTTGTGCAAGAATTTGCAATAAAAACATCTGCCTAACAAAAATTGAATTTTTTTGGGACCTTTTTTATGATTTTGGATGCCTTTTTGGTGGTAATAGGAGTCTTCCTCTACTTGTATCGGGGTGTCAATTTTTTTCTACACTTTTCGGCGTATTTTGTGCAAGAAATTGCAATAAAATAGTCTGCCTAAGAAAAATTGAATTTTTTTGGGACCTTTTTATGATTTTGGATGCCTTTTTGGTGGTAATAAGGGTCTTCTTCTACTCGGATCAGGGTGTCAATTTTTTTCTACACTTTAAGGTGTATTTTGTGCGAGAAATTGCAATAAAATTGTATGTGTTGTGAAATTTAAATTTTTTTGAAAAATTCGAATTTAGTGGATTATACTAGCGGTTTTTTCTAATAAATTTGAGGTTGAAGTTAATGTTTTTGTTAAGTATAATATTTTTTTGAAGTTGTTTTTTAATTTTTTGTTGTGTTTATGCAGTATCTTGGTTTTTAAAATTTTGATAATCGTAATTGATGTAAACTTCACCGACCTAATCACAGAAAATTAAAAGGCATTAAAATAAGCTGCAACGCTTCTTATTTTAATCCAATTTTGCTTATTTTAATACATTTTGGTATTAAAATAAGCAAAATTGGATTAAAATAATAAGCGTTGCAGCATATTTTAATACCTTATAATTTTCTGGGATAATTTTTTATTTAAATAATTTCAATAACCAAAAATATTTATACTGAATTTTAGAATAATTCTCGATTGCAAAATAAAAGAAGTTAATAGAAAAATTAATAGAAAACTATTTTAATTTATTAATTTTAGATTAATTATTAAATTTTTAAGTATTTTATAATTTCTATTATATAATAATAATATTATTAGTATTTGTCCGAAACTGAAACTATGTATAAACAAATAAAAATAATTTTATTAATAACAATAATAATGTAATTTTTTGTTTTAAAAAAAATATAAAAAAAATTTAATTTTAAATTTAATATTTTTCTTAATGCATTTAACTTTTTTGCATAAGAAATTAAATTAATTGTTTCCCATTAAAAGCCAATCAACATTTAAACAATTCTACATAATTGCTATCATCTAAAATTAAGCTCAAAACGAGACTTCTTTTTTTTAAACAGGGATATAGTATATATATGTATAACAAAAGAACAACTTTGAAAACGGAATCGAGAAACTTTTCAGCTTTATTAAACTGAAAATACTTTCAATCCCTTTTCATTATTGATATTATTTTTATGATGAGAAAAACATTAATTTCCTGCATTTATATTTCAGTGTATGTGTGAGGAATTGTTTTGTTAAGCAGAACTGAATATAATGTATACACGTCTTGTACCGTTTTTCCAGTAGTAACTAAAATAACATTGTACAAGTTCTGATCGATTCCTATGTTTATATATATATATATATGACAATGAACACAATACTCGTATTCAAAATAGTTAATCATGCTTACCGACAACTTCGAGAAATAGAAATATACTAGTGGGTGGATGGGTGGATACTTGGCACTCGTACATTCCAGCATCCCTTTGTTGAACGTACTTGATTTGAAGGGTCCAATCTTCACTGTGATGAAAGTGAATCGCTTGAAAACGTTCGTCGCTCGCGTAAGTTGTCAAACCAACAGTTAGCAATTCGTGTGTCTTTTTTCTCTTAATCCAATTGACCTGGAAAAGAAATTTATTTTTTTTTTTATTAATTCTTCCAAAAATTTTAAACTCAAATATTTACAAAAAAAAATTATAGTATACAAGAGAAATAAATACTACTACTATTTTTAAAAAAATTTTTTAATTAAAAAATTCAATTTTCAATATTTTAGTTTTTGAATGCAATTTTTAAAAAAATTCACGTTTGTATCAAATATTTTCTATATATAATATTTATCCAATCATTGTTCAAAAAGAACAAAAAGAAATTTATATCGAAAAAGAATTCTCAAAAAAAAATCTAATTAACCTTAAAAAAAGATTTGTATGATTCAAGTGAATAAGATTCCTTTCAAGTGTTAACTAGAACAAACTCATTTGCAAATGAACCAAATATATAGCACTTTTTTTTATCAGTCGAAGAAAGTTCATGATAATATTCTCTTTTCAAGTTAAATAACTCAAAAATTCTCTTTTTTTTCTATCTATGTATTTTATAATAAAGGCTCTTATTTCTTTTGTGAATTAAAATTTTCTCTCTCTATTAAGAGAATAAAATTTTCGAATGATTCATACAAATTACGTTGCGCAATTTCAAGAGAGCTTAACTAGAGAGTGAGCCGTATGTATATATATATATATATATATATATACATATATGACGAAGGTTTGTATTCACTCATTCGCATATGGAATAATCACATGTATATAATCTCACAAATATGATCCTTTAATCCAAACGTACGTACACCTCGAGTTTGAAATAGAGAATGTCTTTCGAGCCAAAATTAAACCTTTCGGTCCGTTTACTATCTACTTTCAAATCTGACTTGAGCTCATGTACCATTGAATTTAGAATGTTTGAATAAAGCAAAAGTAGGACACGAGATTACTGGTCGAATTTTCCTTTAAAACAAAAAAAAATAATAATAAAATATTTTTTATTTCATATTCAAGCTTAATTTAAAAAAAAAATTTACCACAATTTTTTGTTTTAACGAGAGAAAATAAATTTTTAACAGATATAAATTCATTAGAATTATGGTTAAGTCGATTTGGGGTTCGATCCCCGCTTACGTCTTCCGCATTTTAAATCAAATATTCAGAAAAATTCCCGATAAATTGTATAATCTGCGGCACTTTTTTTTTATCGCGAAGAAAAATATAACAAAAAAAAAAATTCCAACAATTTTTTTTTTTTTCAATGATTATTATATTGATTAATTACGCTTCTTAAAATCCTTTTGTCTCTTTTCAGGTGAAATATCTACCCCTTTACAGAGTTACCATTTGTCAAACTTTAAACCCCATCTCTTTAACCTCCTCTTTTTCTACACATACACAGTCAAACAACCTCCCCTTGATCGATTTCTTGTCTGCTCTTCGCTTTGTCTCACGCCTTTCTAGTTTCTCGATGATTTTCTCTCTTTTTCCTCTCTCTCTCTCTCTCACTCTCTCCCTCTTCCTTACTTTTCGCTTTAACCTCCTCTTTTGACGTATTTGATGAAAATATCTTCACCGACCAAAAAAAAAAAAAAAAAAAGTTCAATATTTTTTCGTAAGTCTTCAATTTCATGATATAAAAAATTGAAGAGATTCCAATTCTTCGTTTTTTTTTTTTTTCACCAAATTGCTTTTTCCTTCACTTCACCAGGAATCTGCCTGTGTAGCACTATATTGATTGTGCAGCTTTCTCAAGTAGACAAAAAGCCATAATATACGCTAATTTTTATTCTATTTTACTGCTCTTCGCAAATATTTTAAAATACAAATTGAATACTAAAACCAAAAAAAAAAAAAAAAAAAAAAGAGGAGAGCAAAACAAACATACGCTCCCTCTCTAAAATTCTCGTTTACTTTTCGTTTGGAATTAGTTAAACTGACTAATGAATTAGAGCGTGAATTTATTAGCAAAATTTATGGAAAGATTTTTGATAAACTAATTTCTTGATAAAAAAACAAATATAAAAAAAAAATTATGAAATAAAAATTTGTTATTTTTTATTTATTTTGTTATTAAATTTTTTTATTATAAATACCAAAGAAAATTTGTAAGGCAAACATCTGTTTCAGAATGCAAAAAAATTACTTTTTTAATGTGACTAAAGTCCTGAATAAACAAAATCGGGCACACTGCTAATAAATTACAAATTTCACACTTTTTTGGAAAAAATAAATAATAACAAAAATTGATTCTTTTACATTAAAAAAAAACAAATTTATTTGATTGAAATAATCGATTACTTCAAAAAAAATTATCAAATAAATATTTACTTGAATCAAATAATTTTTATTTGAATCAATTATTCCGGTATTTAAAACAAATACCATTTTATTGACTCGTAATTATTTAATACAAATAAATATTTATTTGATAATAGTAAAGTAACCAAGTATTTGAATCAAATAAATTTTTTTTCAATTTAATTAAAATATTATATTTTTTAATCTAAAATGTTTATTCAATTTAAAATAAAAAAAAGAGTAAAAAAAATAACACTTGTATAGTTAGAAAAAAAGTAGTAAAAAATTACCACATCCAGAGAAATGTTTTATTTGAACCAAATATAATATATTTGAGTTAAATAAACGTATATTTGTCTCACAGCCATTTATTTGGCGTAAATAACATTTTTTAATTAAATCAAAATTAAAATTTTTTCTGAATCAAATAAATATTTATTTAAATCGAATAAAAGTCAATTTAAATCAAATAAAAATTTATTTGAATCAAATAAATATTTATTAGACTGTGAGACAAATATATCATTTCTCTGGGTGTATATTTTTTTGAGTATAAAAAAGATGTCTGGCTTAAAAAATAAATTTAAATTCCGATTCAAAAAAAAATGTCAACTAATTCAAATCTCGAAAGAATTAAATTACATTTAATTGATAAAATAAGTGTTTATACGTATCAAAAAAAAAAAAAAAAAAAAAAATTCGACACTCTAAAGGAGTAATAGAGTAATTGTAAACGTGTGATCGATAACGAAACTAAAAGACCGCATCAAATACGCCTGTGTACAATTGCAATTGCACACTTCTATTATCGTTATCGTAAATGTTGAGCATTTTTTGCTATGAGTAAGTAATCAAATTATTGCGCAAACGAGTAGAACGAATCGCCATTTATCTGTATCGTGGTTTCATATATGTATGTATATATATATATATATATATATATGTTTGAATAGTTCTTCGCTGCTGCCAAAAATAAAATAAAAAAATAGAAAAAAAAAACTGACTTCTCTTCTGCCATGAATGGGAAATTTTTTTGTTTTATTCTTTTCTATTCAATGATTTTATTTCGCATGCAGAAAAGGCTTTCAATTCGTTTTTCTCCAGTTTCTAGTATTCATTCTCCTGGCAACGTATGTTCTGTAAATTCAGTATATTTGGTTTGATTTTCTAAATTCCTTTGATTAAAGTGAAACTTGTCTTTCACAAATGAAATAGATGAAAACTTTTTTTTTTCGATTTACGTCAAACAAATTTTCCAACGAAAAAATAAAAAAATCGCTTTAATAATAAAACGCAATTTTTTTTTTTCATTTCAACAATTTTTGTCGTTTTCAAAATCAAATCCAAATAAAAAAAAAGGTTTCGGAAAAAGTCAATAATGACAGCAAAAATGATATTATTGAGAAAAAAAAAAAAAAGATAAAACATTCTTTTATTAAATATGTTTTTCATGGAAAATATTTTCATGTATTCTAAAATATTTCAATATTTCTCTCATGTTTGTTTTTTTTTGTCAAATAATTCCTCTTAATAATAATACATTAGTTGTATAATTAGAATATTGTTACACTTAATTAAACATAGAGTATGAATAATTAAGTACGTGAGTAGAGTTGTAAAATCCTTGATATTATTTCCATAATGTCAACGTCAAAATGTTACAATATCTAAAGTGAGGATCAAATTTGCGCGGAGCAACAATATTTAATCTAAATAACATCAGAGAGTATTGTTTTCAAAATTAATTTTTCCCCCAACGATTCATATCTCTCTCTCTCTCTCTCTCTCTCTGGGGTGATTAAATTTTTCAAATTTCATTTTCGCTCTTTTTTTGAAATTCAAAATTAAATTTTCTGGAATGTGAGATCGGCATTTAAATTACAGTATTCTCTCTCATACAAAATTGAGTCGTTATTACAAGGAATTATGAATATATACCCTTTTTCCCTCCATCACAATATCTCTTTGTTGTTGGTAAATTCAAATCATAAATTTTATTCTCTCTATCTTCTCAAATTACGCTTTCGAAAGGAGAGACCGAATTAATTTTCCTTCATAGCTCCAGGTAATTGCGTGCTGTTCTATATATATATATATATATATATATGTTGGTATTCATGTAGCATACTCAGGTACATAGTGTGTAAGCTATATCGGCTCTGAAGTGTTGTTATCTTTCTCATTCTGCCATAGGTGAAA
This sequence comes from Leptopilina boulardi, assembly GCF_019393585.1. Taxonomy (NCBI): domain Eukaryota; kingdom Metazoa; phylum Arthropoda; class Insecta; order Hymenoptera; family Figitidae; genus Leptopilina; species Leptopilina boulardi. The sequence continues at coordinate 691,870 of NW_026138017.1, forward strand.
CTGATAAAATACGTGCTTGTCATTATTTTATACTTTTATTTTCCTTTTTTATTGTGATGAAACATATTTTTATTCAGCAATTATTATTTTATAAACGAAAAGTGATAAATTATAAAAGAAATATTTTAAATTAACTTAATAAAATTGTTTCGAATTTTCTTTTTTTTCTATTGTTTCGTGTATGACTTTATATTAAAAGAATCGAAAAAGTTTTCAAATTCTCTCCGATACGAACTTGAACATACAATGGAGCGCACAATGACTATATATATTTTTTTTTTTCAAAGTCAAAAATTTCCCCCTTTTCGAAAAATGTAAGCATGACTACAAGCTTTTGTGCTGTTACGTTTCTAATGTTCTCCAACAAGAAAAAAAAAATTTCGAGAGCTTTTTCACCCAACTTGGACAAAAAGAGCTTACGTGACGAAAAAACTTTTTCTAGATAACTTTTATTTTACCCTTATTGTTGTTGTCGTGTTATTGTGTGTAAAAACTGAATCTCTATTTCATGGGAACGAATATAAACCCGGAAGTTTCTTCAAAATAGAACCATTAAAAAAAAAAAATGGTTTCACTTCTTGTCAAAAAAAAAAGAAAATGATTTATCGTTCATTATTTATCTTCTTCGGTTATTGGTATTTATTTTTAGTTTTTCAAATTTTTTTTTTAATTTACTATCGTCTGCTTTTTTTTTTTTTTTTATTTATTAGTTTCCCTTTTTATTTGCATTAATCAATTTATAATATTTATATAATTGTTTTATCGGATTGTTGAAAATTCCCGACGCTATAACGTTTCATTTTATTCATCAAAAAAAAATTTTAATTTTCAACGATATTATATTTAAAACAAGAAAAAAAAAATCTCGTGAAAATATTTTCATGAAAATTCATATAACTGTTAATTTAAATTCTAAATATTAAATGTAGACGAAAAATATTGTTTTAAAAATAATAATTTCGTATATCTATAATCGATAATCAAATTTTCGAATTTTTAAATAAACTATCGTTTATTAAGAACAATGATCTTTTTCTCTCTTCTTTTTTTTTTTTTTTTTTTTTTTTGCTATTTTCACCCTCTGAATTTGTAAAATGGTATATAGTTATATGATTCGCGGATTTCGACGTGTTGCATATAAACGATATGATTTGGTAAATATGCAGGCAGTTTCCACCCTTTGCCCAGATATCGTTCACCTGTTATACGCAGTCGCTGAACTGATCTCCCTCGTACAATAATGCATTCAGATTCTGGGGCATGGAGAGAGTTTCACCAATACCGATACCACCGACCGACGCCACAATCCTGCCAGCTTCATATATATACTTTTTTTTCTGATTTAATTAATTAAAACGCAGATATAGCTCAAGAAATGTAAATCACAATATTTAGATGAACAAACTCGTTATACATATGTTGCAGAAAAATTTTTAATAATTGAAACATCAAAGAATATAACTTTGCTAAAAAAAAAAAAAATCATTACTAACTTGATTCCCGGAAATGTCATTAAAAAAATTATTACAACTTTTAGATGAAAAAAAAGAATCTCTTCTTAATAAAAAATAAACTAATTTTGTAAATAAATAAGTTACTTCAATATTGACATTCTCAAATGTAATTATTTTTACCCTCTGTTTGTGAATCTAATATATATATATATATATATATATATATATAATTTCCACATCTGAATATCGTTTCGAATTTAATTTTGTCCCCCCTCTCAGAAAAAGCTCCTGAGACTTTCAAGTCTTTTGGGAACGAACCAAACTTTTACAAATTAATTTATATACTCGGTAATAAACTAGTAAATCCCAGAATGAATCGACGCAATTACCTTAACGAATAACAATTAATTAAAGTGATTTATATATATATTGAATTTTCATTGAAATTTTTGTTTTTTCTATTTTATATGCTAAATTAATATTTTTTTTCCAACTATTAAAAAAAATTAATTAAAATCTGGATTTTTTTTTGACAATTGTAAATCGAGGTTCATGAATGATTTGTCTAAATATTTAAATTATGTCGATTTAACTGCGGCCTCGCACTATTCATTTACACCATATTGTATTTTCTTTTTTTACTACTTTTTTGTATTATAAAGGGTATTTTGTAAACCCGTGTATAACTAAATAAATAAATAAATAAAATAGACAAAAATAAAAAGTGGTTAATAATCCCAATTTTAATTTTATACTAAATTAATATTTTTTTTTCGAATTATTAAAAAAATAAATTAAAATAGAAAATCCACTTTATTTTTTAAATTAATTTTTTTTGCCGAATTATTAAAAAAAAAAAAAGAAACGAAATTAAAATAGACAAAATTAAAAAGTGATTAAAAATCCACTTTATTTTTATCAAAATTTTATTTTTTCCGAATTATTAAAAATTAGATCAAAAAAGTAGTTAAAAATCCACTTTATTTTTATAATTAATATTTCCCCCCCCCCCGAATTATTATTATTAAGAAAAAGAAATTAGAAAAAAAAGCTAATTAAAAACTCACCACTCCTTCGCCAATGTTGTGAACAACGCACGGTAACAAAGCAGTGGAGCCTGACTGAGATGAAATGACTGTGGAATTTTCAGTGCCGAAAGTCATCGGAAGAGTCGGCGCTAAATCAACGTCTAAGGGCTTAAGTGTACGATCTAACGAATTGGCGTTCATCCCGACTACTTCGGCCGTAACTGCAGAGGGATAGTCTGAAAAAAGAAGATGTTACATAAAAAAGTCGTTACTCCACGAACCTGGCTTTCATGATGGGAGAGCATAAAACCAAAAGTATGTCAATTGTCGTTTAAAAAAATAATAAAAAAAAAAAAAAAAAAAAAAACCCTTCCCCACCGTTGTCTTTACTTGAGCATTTTACCTTACAAATATTTGCACATTACTCGTTTCGTTGTGGGTGGAAAAAAAAATTTTTCAATCACAGGAACTCTGAATATTCATGGTAAACTGCTTCTGAATCCTCCTATTGTTTGAAAAGTGACTAAAAAAAATAAAAAAAAAAAAAAAAAAACTGAATGGAAGATGAGTAAAAATATCAGCAAACAATGAGTGAAAATTTATGAGTAAAGAGAATAGTAAAAAAAATAACAGCGCAAATAAGAGTAAAAATAATAAGAGTAAAGATAAGAATTAAAAAAAAGAGTAAAAATAAGAGTTAAAATAGGATAAAAAAAAAGAAATCATAAAAGTAAAAAAATTTTTTAAAAAAAGTGAATCATATGCCAATGAGAGGGAAATTTTTTTGAATTTTAATTACAAATGTTTTAATCTAATGAACGATTTTTGCATTTCTTTTTAGTTTCTCACTTTTTTATACTTGAATGTCTATTAGCATATTTTTCATAAAGATTATTCTTCAGTTAATAATATATGCAGCTTTGAAAAATTGAAAAAAAAAAATTTTCAAACTATTTAAAAAATGTTAATAATGTTCAATATAATGAAATCATAAATTTTCCAAGCAAAAAAAAAAAAAAATTTGGAATGAGCACAAGAATTTTTCTCGGTAAAAAAAATATTGTGACAATAAATTCAAAAAATTTTACTTCAATTGAGATATTTTTTTTTCCTTTCTAAAATGAAATTTTTTTCTTTTTTTGAATGTTTTGTTGAAATGAAAAATTTTTCAATTTAAATTCAGTCAACCAAAAAATATTTGATAATTGCTTCTATATAAAATTCTGAAAAATTCCTCTATTTTTCCTCTAATTGGCATTTTCAGTTTACTCAAACTAAAAAAATATACCTTCAAATGACGATTCTAAAAGTTTTTTCTAAATTTTCTTTTTAAAAATAAAAATTAGTTTTAATTTCTCTGAAATATTATTTCTATAAAACAAACTCAAAATTAGAAATAGAAAAAAGAAAAATTCTTTTTTCCATCCACACAGAAACATTTTTCAAAAACTGATAAATTTGAAAAATTTGCAAATTTTTATGACATAAAAAAATGAAGTTTAAAAAAAAATATTAATGGATTTATCATGTTTTGAAAAATTGCTCCTCGATTGAATAATATGCAAATTTAAAAAAAAAAAAAAAAAAAGGCAAATTGTGCAAGATACTCATAAAATGCATAAATAATTTATTTTATAATGAATGAATTGGAGCAAAAGAAAAAAAAATATATATATATATATTTGGAATTTATTTAAACACTACAATTTTCCATTTCAATAGAAATATTAAAGAATTTTATTTGCTAAGCACATGTACATGATTGAGAAAGCAAGAAATTGGAAAATTCCTTCCATTCGCGATCTGACAGGCTTTTGAAAATGAAATCAGTGTGGAAGTTTTCAGCTCTGCGAAGAGTAAAATTGATTTCCGTTGAATAAAGTCTAATATTCGATATAGAACGCGCTCTTTCATCTCTGGTTAGTTTATCTTTTCAACAAACCACAAACTGTTTGTATGTATGTGTGTGTGTGTATGGTCTCTCATTATTATTATTTTTTATCTCGTTATTTGTTTTTTCAATTTTTCTTTAATATAATTATAAGCGTATATCATGTTATAAATTATTTATTTTTAATTTATACCTTTTAATTATTATTTCAATGAATTATTTATGGGAAAATAATAACTTGCTAAAAGATAATTTCAACTCAACATGTACATATTGTGTGTATATATATATATATAAATATGTCATAAATTCAAATTAATTGCAGCTCATTTCACGTTCTATTAACATTCATAGAGTGGACAAACGGTTATTGATTTGTTTCACCTTTCAGTGCGGCACTTGTTTACGGTTATATAATTCTTTACTCAACCAGGCATTTCTTTATTTAATTAAAAAACATGAAAACAAGTATGTTAGGTTCACACTTTGTGGTTTTAAATATATATTTACATGTACGAAGTATTATACCTATATATGTAAAACGTGAGAAAATCTCACTCTATTTTTCACTTTTTTCCCCTTGCCATTCTAATGTATGAAAAAGTTTTTTTTTTTTTATGAAAAAAAAAGAATTAAAAATTCATTTTTTTAACAGTTTGCAGTTTGTTGAAAGTTAGTGAAACAGCGTCCGCGCACTTTCAATGTTTAAATCAACTTTAAAGATAACTTTAAAATTTCCATACAGCTTTCATAAAGTTTCTGCGGTCAAAATTAACAAAAATAAAATTTTTTTTTTTTGGGGGGGGGAAACAAATTAAAATCTTATATCTCAAGCAAAATTATTGTTTCTCGACCAAAAAAAAAGGTGGAAAAAACAAATTCTTTAAAATTTTCTGTACAATTTTCCATAATTCCTATAATTTCATTAAGTTATTATTTGAAAAATTTGATATTATATGCATATTATACACAATACATATATATATATATATATATATATATATATATATATATATTAAATACACATTCCATAAATTAATTGAATATTTCACTGGGTCACTTATACATATCGGTATTCAATAATGAATTGTCTGTCTGTATGCAATTAATTTAATTTATTATTATTGAAGCTTCTGAGAAATATAATAATTATTAATAAATTGTAAATTTATCATTCCTAATAGAATTCAAAACAAATATATTTATTTATTAGAAAAACAAATATTGTAAGTAATATAAAACACCTAAGATGTGCATTTAATTAATAAATTAATGAAAAGCATTTCAAAAAAAAGTGCAATAATTATTTTTATAAATTTTCATTTATAAAAATTAATTTCAAATAGAAATATTCCAAAAATGCAATATAATAAACAAACATGAAAATTTTATTTTCTTTTATTTCCCGTATATATTCGAAATATTTATATATTACATTTTTTTTTTATCGGAAATTCTTTCACCGCTTGATATAGAAACACCATTCGTAACATATGTTTCAGAAAAGTGATAAAATTGAGCAGAAATAAATAGCTCTCCTCAAAAATAGATGCTTATCGAACAAGGAAACAAGTATATAAAAAGAAAAAAGAATATAAAAAAAATCTATAATAAACTATTTTTATTATCATCTAAAAGAGAGAACTGAAACACATTGAAAAATTCTTGGACAGAGTATAAATATTATTATTATTATTATTATTATTATCAAAATTATTATTTGTTTTCTCTAATTGTTATTTGATGAAAAGTCAGCAAACAATATGAAATACAAGTATCTTTTTATTATATATAACTTTTTTAATTTAATTTCGTAGAGGAAATGTTAAAAGCAACCAACTAAAAATAATACATATATATATATATATAGTTCTAATTTAACTAATTAGTGGATATTTTTATCAATCTTAATTAGTATCTCACTTTTTAGAAATTCTGGATATAAATTCAGATTTCAACTATAAATATATTCGTACCAATCAGAAATCACTTCTCATTAGTAAAGAATTTTCATTGAAATCAATGGAATTTGACAATTTCCCTATATGTAATTCAGTAATTAATTGAAATCTACTTATTGTCAATTAGAATTTATAATAATCCTGAAGTTAATTTGCAAATTTTGATTCTTATTTAAAACAAATTTTTCAATTTTTAAAAATTATTATTTTAGAAAATTCTGGGACAAGTAAAAATATTGATAAAATAAATTTATGAAAACTAATTAACTACTATTTCAAAAACTATAAGCTATAGATTTAAGTCTAGGTACTTTCAAGGAAAACTATAACTACTCTAAATATCAAATTAATTAATTTGCAAAATTTATCTCTTTTCTTTATTGAAAAAAAAAAAATAAGAACATTTTCAAATGATAAAATTCAATTATAAAGTTCACTGAAAAAAATAAGACAATTTATTGATTTCAGTTGGAAAAATTCAGCTTCTAGAATTTTATTTTTGTATAACTACTACTTTTAGAAATAAAATTCTAGAAATAAAAATTAAATTGCTTTTAATTCGAATTGATTTTTGTCATATATTTAAATTTTTTTTTCTTTTTTTAATTTAACAAATGATTTTTCAATAAAAATTGCATAAATTTTTGAATTGCAAACCTTTCAAGAAGAAGAAAAAAAAACAGTTCTATTTAATAAAAATAAATCACTAGTGACTTTTCCTGATTTGATTCAAAAAACACAAGGTTTCTTTCTTTCAATGGGATGTCTAATAAAAAGCACTACTCTCCCTCTTTCTCCCTCCCTCCCTCCCTCCCTCCCCCCCCCCTCTCTCTCTCTCTCTCTCTCTCTCTCTCTCTCTCTCTCTCTCTCTCTCTCTCTCTCTCTCTCTCTCTCTCTCTCTCTCTCTCTATATATATATATATATATATATATATATATATATATATATATATATATATATATATATATATATATATATATATATATATATATATATATATATATATATATATATAGACAAAACGTATCAAAATGGGCCAGAAAAGTGATCAACCTGAAATCCTTTTTACTATTATACTAAAACTAGATACATCTGATTTCCATATCCTCAAATAAAGAAGGATAAACAGTATTTCCACAATCATTCGGATAAAACAGAATAGACATTTTTATCTCTTATCCAAGAATAAAGTATATGATACCGATTGAAACAAGAGAGAGGGGAAAAAAGGGAAAAACAAAACCCCCTCTATAAAATGTACCATTTTTCTTGATGTTCTCTATATTTTGTATAAGACTCGCAGTACATTAGCCTGTACCATTAATAATCATAAAAGACTATATAAAGGAGTAAAGAGAGAGAGAGAGAGAGAGAGAGAGAGAGAGAGAAGTGAAGAGAACGGAAGGAAGGAAGGAAGACAAAAACTTTTTCGTTGTGTATATATGAGAGAGAGAGAGAAACGTAAGCCAACTTTTTTCTATTTCGGAAAGTAGAGTCTCTCTTTAAATTCTTACTGACAGTTTGTTCCGTTTAAATGGAATTATATCGCTCAGGGTTCTCTCTCACGTTTTCGCGCACAGGGAGTGGCAAGAAGACCTTTTCACTCCTCTAATACCCAAAGTGTCTTGACTCGCCTGGGGCATCAGAAAAGCTTAGAGATGTCTCACCGAGAGAGAGAGAGAGAAACATCTCCTCTCTTTACTCTTCGCAAAAGTAGATATTTTCCAGCGCTGAATTTATCAGTAATATTCTTTTTTTTTTTGATAAAAATCCGACCGCAGCTCCATCTATTTCACTAAATATAGCATCGAGTTCCGCCTCTATATCTTCTATCAATTCTCTAATTCATTGTCGGATCAAAGAAGAGCACATAATTCATTTTAATTACCTCAGCTATGTGCTCTTTTTTGATCCAGCAGCTCAATATAGGCTAAATAATCTAAACTATAATAAAAAAAAGAAATAAAATTAAATCTATTTTCTACATCTAGAGACAAATGGAGAAAATTTATATGTGAAAAACTCACCAGTTCTCACAAGTACGTGAAGTAGAAGAGACAGTATAACAGCCGTGGCACGATATCCATGTATAATGATCATCAGCCATTGAGATATGTTAAAGCCAGCCTGCCACAAACTCGGCGCCTCAAGCACCATTTTTCTCCCCCCCCTCTAGCCTATTTTAGAATCGTCTTTCCACTCTCCTGATCCTCCTCCTCCACTTTCTGAATTCTCCCTCATTCGCGACCTGAATTTTGCAAATCTCACTTCCCAACTTTATCAAGTTCACTGCTTCTCAAGTTCTTCTTCTTCGACGAGGGACAACAATACTCCTCCCATCCCCCCCTTCCAACTCTTGGCCTGCATCAACTTGTATATCCTATATACAATCTCCTTGTGAAGGAAAGGGGGTTTCAAATATTGTTCACAAGTTCACGAGATATTGCACGAAACCTTTGTAGAATGTATCTCTCTCTCTCTCTCTCTATATATATATATATATATATATATATATAACGATCCTACTTCAATATAACGGGCTTTTCACCTCTCTTTGTGATACTCAGTTCGCGCAATCATTGCTTTTGAGGGAAATCTCCCGAGAAGTCATCTGTCATATCATTCATTTCCTAAGGGCCTAAAAGGAGATTACCAAATGATTTGTTGACCCTTTTTCATAAATATATACCAAGGGGGAGGTAAAGAAAAAAAATAAATTTCCCTTGATCATTATTACAACTTGCCCTCTGTTTATTGCTATACACATGGAAAAAAAATCCAGAAAAAAAAATAGTGCGAATTAGTTTCACATAGGGGATGAAACAAGTTTTATTGTGTCTAGCGAAGAAAAATGTTCTATGCGAGAGGTGGTTTCTTTAATGGGGGAATTAATTTTTAAACAACTTGAAAGATGCTTCCGATTTAGAAACATTGGCTTTTAAAGTAAATTTATTTGAAAGAGACCTTTTAAGGAGAAAAAAAAAAAACAAATTCAAAGTGCTTTTTCAATTTTTGCAAAAAAATACTCCCCTTATTTATTTACGCACTATATGCGCTCTTCCCTTTTAATATATCTCTTGTTGGAGGAAATAATTTGTACTCACAAAAATTTAAAAGACACTAATTATCACACCAAGTGCATATACTTTTTTACCACATATACACACACACACACACACACACACACGTTTATATTTAATTTCACCATTCACGCTATATCCTTCAGCTACGGCAATTAAAATTAAATGAAATTCATTAGAAGCTCGTAGAGATTAAGGGGATATACATTTCAAAAAAAGAAAAGGGTTTACACAAAGAAATTTACTAGACTGTTAATATAAAAAAAATAAAAGTTCCACATCTCGAGAACCCTTCAATATTGAATTTTTATAGAAATAGATTTTAAATCCGTATTTAATGTTTAAAAAAAAACTAGAAATTCCTCTTTATTTGAATTAGTGGGAATTCGTTAACTAATTCAAATTAGTAGAAATCCACTAATTTTTAGTAAAAAAAAAAAAACTAGTAATATTTTTTACCAAAGTTTTAGTGAAAACACAGAAAATTATAAGGTATTAAAATATGCTGCAACGCTTATTTTAATGCCTTTTAATTTTCTGTGAAATGACTAAAAATTAATTCCAAAAAAAAGTTAGTCACTAATGTAATTTAGTTAAAATTTTTACTAATTCAGAATTAGATTTAGAAATTCAATTTATTTACTCTTCTCTCTAAATTTAAATTAGTGAAAAGTAAGCTTCTAATTTAAATTAGTAAGAATTTTTACTAATTTTTAATCACTTTTCACTAAAACTGTAGTAAAAAAATTTTAAACTATACTAAATAAAATAGTAATATTTTACTAAAAATTAGTAAAAATTCTTACTAATGTAAATTAGTAGTTTTTACTAATACAAATTTAAAGAGCAATGTTCAAGGAATTAAAAATTAATTCATAGCAAAAAGTCAGATAATTTAAAATTTTAACTAGGTCAGATTCCAACGTATTTTCATATTAATGTCATATTGATTAATGATTTAAATATATATTTCAGAATTGTCATTACAAGTTCCAACTCATTCACATCGTACACACAATTTAAATTTTAGTTTTTCTACTTTCTTTATAAAAATATTTTTCAATGGATTAACATGTCGAACAAACAAAAAAAAAGGGGGTTAAAAGAAATTTCCATGTTTTTTAAAATCCTTTCTAAAGTTAGTGATGCATACATTATGCGTTCCCACTGTAGCAAAGAGGTTGAGCGAAAGAGAGAGAAAGAGAGAGAGAAAGTCTTATTGAACACCGAAGACGCTTTATAAAGTCTTTGGAAAGTTCATACACCTGTTCCTTCTTTTTTTTTTTTTTTTTTTGCCCTCTTTTCTTTTCATAAAAACTCGGTAAGATTTACACAAAACTTGAAAAAATTTTATCCGTAAAAAAAAGTATTTTTACTCTTCATTTTAAAATGAAGTTAAAGAATTTTTGTCTCTCTTTCTCTTAAGAGGGGAAAATATCCGCCACAAGCTTCAACAGCCGTAAAACTGCAAAATGGCCAATAAGGACTCTCCAGTTACTGAACTGTCACCAATAAACGAACGCATAAAGATTTTAGAATCCCAGCTTGTTTCAACTTACAATGTTTTATGAGATCCACTTCTGACTTTATTTTTCTTTAGTTACTCAAATTGATTTCCAGAATATTTTACAACTGCTATCTCGCAAAATCGAAATCAAGAGAAAAAAGATAATCCAATTTCATTTCATTAATTTAATTTTAAATCATTGAAATTGTAAAAAAAAAAATGTTATTTACAAATTTTTAGTTTTTAGAAAATTATAAATTGAATCAAATTAAATACAAAAAAACAAATTTATCAGAATTTGTCACAAATATATAAGTCAATTAATAAATTGCACTAATATTTAAATAAATTGTCGATATTCACAATATTAATTAAATAACATTCAATTTGAATTCCATTTTAAATTATAATTAATCAAAAACCACGATTTATTAAAATGCTCACAATCAAAGTCTACTAAATAACGTTTCACTTGTAATAGTAAATTCTCCATCGTTCGATATAACGAAAATTATGTTTGAATTTACTTCAAAGTTCCTGTTAAAATTAAATTCAGTTTATCAAAAGATAAAATTCAATATATTAAAAAATTTATCAGTTTTGAACAATTTGCAAAACAATTTTATAAAATTTATTATAAAAAAAAAATTTATATTCTGAAAATCATTCAAGTGAAAAAAAAAGAAAAAAAAAAGTTTCCTATTCCCATTTTTGAAATTAACTTTACTAGAACAGGCTCGTTTACATCAGAGTGAGACACACAATAAATTCGCCAGACATTTGTTTGCGACATTTCCCCAGGATCTACGCTGAGTATTTTGAATTTTGATTGTATTACAATATGCCTTGGAAAGGATGTTGAAATTGTAGAACCCATCCAGGGGCATAAAATGGTAATACAAGTTGGAAATTGTAAATTCAATTCTCTAACAAAGTGCTAGTATACATTCAACAATTCTTACACTCTTCAATCTGATTATATTTAAACAAAATTGAATTTCAAAGTTTCTTAAATCTTACACTAGTGTACTTATATACTTTGAAAACTTTTTTATAAAAACCGATTAAAAATCATTTCAAGTTGTCAAATTTTTATTGCGCGTGCAAAAAAATAAAAAAAAAAGTAGTTTTCATCAAAAATTCATCTGTAATTTAATTTCCCCCTTTTTTTCACTATAAAAGAAAGCAATGACTTTTTACACTCAATTTGATCTGATTTCATGCGAGTGTTTAAATTAAATGAAATTTATACACTTGAATTTCTTTAGTAGATTCGGGACACTCACACATATACACAAGGGAGAGAAATTATGCCGTAGAGCCAGACGGACTGTTATTACTTGGTCCTTATTCATCGCCTTGTGAAAATAACGACCAAGAGATAGAATGATTCGTCCGTAAAAGCTTTTACACTCGGATCCTGTCACATATATCACTGAATGTGACAACTCTTCCTTGGCACAACTTTGGGAATTACATGCTTCGGACAATAATTTGTTACCCTCGCAACATTTTTTTTTCCTCTCCTATTATATGATACAATAAAAAAAAAAGAAACGAAAGAGAGAAAAAAAAGAAAACGCACTCAAAAAAAAAAAAAAAAAATAAGTGACTATATAAAATTTACCACGTTAATAGATATATAAAATAATAAATCCAAGACATAATGTTCCAAGACGACTTTTATATAAAACCGAATAAGTACCCAAAAAAAAAATTATGGTAAACTAAATTGACACAAAATTAACATTTACCAATTTTTTTGAATAAGGATAATTTATCACTTTTAGTCATTGGTCAAAATTACCAATCGTCTTTTCATGTCTCAATTTTATAACTATATGAGAAAATTCATTGATCTGTCTTTTTTAAAAAAAAAGAAATTCTTTTGAAAAATGCGTTTAAAAAATGCGATAAAAAAATTTAATAAAATAATTACATAAAGAAAATAAATGAAGAAATTACAAAACAAAATTTAATAAAGAAATTAAAAAACAAAATTTAATAAAGAATTTAAATAACAAAATTTAATAACAATAATTTAATAAAAATAAAAATTTTAAATACAAAAATTATTCACATCAAAACAAGAAAGTTAAAATGGAGATTACTTTTATTTAAAAAAAAAATAATAATCAGTTACGTATAATACTTTACTTTTAATTAAAAATAAAATTCATTTCCTATAAAAGACAATTACCGACAAAAATATAAAATAAATTAAATTTTATTTTATAACATTCTGTATTAAATTACAATTTCCTTTTTAAAAAAAAAAAATTAAAGAATAGTTCATTTATTACATTTTTCTGTGAATAATATACTAGAATTTTATTTTATTGATTTGTCATACTCAAAGTATTATAAAGTCACAATATAATACACATTAATTAATCTATAGAACCGATATCGTATATTATATAGATTTCCAGGACATTTAATATTCCTTTAATCCGGACATTATATTTTCTGGCAATAATACCCGTTGACACAAAACTCATTTAAATAACTTTAAATTTTCCTTTTGTATATACATATATATAATATATATATATAAATATATATATATATATATATTATATAGTTATAAATTAATAAAACTTTTTAATTGACAACAAGCCATATATTTTTCCAACGATGAATAAGCAAAATAAACTTTTAGAAATTAAACTCATTTTAAGTTTTAATTTAAGACAATTGAAATTCATACATGTATTAATGCAGTTAAAATTATTTCCAACTTTCATATATTTAAAATAAATCCAAAAATTAATAAATTAAATTTCAGTGTTTTTCACTAACAAATATAATAATTTCTCTATGTAGCTATGAGTATTATTTAATAATATATCAAATTAATCTCATAAATTAATTAAAGAAGAATAAATAAATTTTCCATTTTCATAAAATAATGAATCATTTGAACTATATATTTAAAATGAATAATTAATTATTATTAATTATTCATTTTAGATAAAGTTTGCGTCTTGAATAAAAGAGACAATTTTTCATTATTATTATTATTATTATTATTATTATTATAATTATTATTATTATTATTATTACTAATAATAAAAAAATAATAATAATAATTAAAGGTAGAAAAATAGCGAGGCAAGTTGTTAAATATTTCGATGTTATCTATATTTTTTTATGATTGAGACAAATTGTGCTAGAAGCAGTGAACCATTCCCGTTTCTCAATCACGTGATATTATATATATATATATATATATATATATATATATATATATATATATATATATATATATATATATATATATATATATATATATATATATATATATATATATATAAATAAAAGAAAAAAAAAGAAAAAAAAGAGAAAAAGAGAGAGAGAGAGAGAGAAACAGTATAAGTTGAAAACGAACGCAGATTGAAGTAAATAAAAGAAATCAAGTAGATAAAGGCAATCAGGATCGGGCTGAAAAACAGAATAAAACCATAGATCCCAAATGCAGTTGAAAGTTGCACTCTTCAGTGATAAAGGGTAGGTGCGGTCAGACCACGTCTGCGCCGATTTTCTTTATCTACTTAAATGAGAACTCTACTCAATAAAGCTTCTTATAGAATTCGAGAATCGAATATAAATGATGACTTATTACTTTTTTTGAAAAATAATTAAAAATTCTTTCCATTCTTTCAAACATTAATTAACATTATATATAGCTAATTAAGTCTCCATTTTTTTACCGTTAATTTAAAATTTCTTCTTTTTTTTCAGAACATTTAATTTAAATATATAGATAATTTATCAAATTTCGTTATTCTTCTTTTTTTTAATTTTCAATTAAAAACTAAAAGTGAATAATTTTTAATTTAAAAAAAAAAAATATTAAATATTTCGATAAATGGAAAAAAATTTTAATTAACTCACATTCAAATAAATAATTTAACTTTTCATTTGTATAATTTCTTTTTAATTGTCATCAATTAAAACAATGTAATTTCGATAACTAATTTCATTTTTTGTAAAAAAAAAAAAAGTAAAAACGTATAAAATTAATTATATTTCTAACTTGAATAAAATTTTCAACGTGTTTTAAAATAAAATTCTCTCTCTCTCTCCCTCTCTCTCTTTCTCGTTTAATAAATGGCTGATTTTTCAGAGATTGAAGCACGAAAATTGAAAACAAAAGAATTTTTGAATCCTATTTGAAAAACAACATATAATATCGATTATTCCTGTTTTCAATGAGAGGTCATTCGCTATGGAGATATTTAAAAAAAAATATAAGTAGAGATGAATAATGGGTAGAGCTTTATAAAAGGATAACAGGTTGATAATCCACTCGCTTATTTATGACAAACTTCAAGAATTGATTTTATTTTTTTTTTCTGAAATAATTATATAATTATTAACAAAATAATAATTGAAAAATATATATATAAATAAAATAATTGAAAAATAATTGAAAAATAATTTGAAAATAATTTTAAAATAATTTAAAAAATATATACCCAATGGGAAAAATACCATTGGCGTATTAATGGCCCAATAATGGGAGCCAGGAATGCCAATATAATTCCAATAATGGCACCCAATAATGGACCATTATTGGTAAAGTCATGGGCTGTCCACGCCGATGCCAATGATTGGCAACCATCATTGGCAAATTATTGGCAACCAATAATTATCCAATATTAAAAATTTTAATAATAATTTAAAAAATCAATAATTTAAAAAAAATTTATATTTTTATTATTTTTTAATAGTTATTATTATTATTATTTTATTTTTAATAAATAAATTAAACAAAAGGTCATCAAAGTATTAGTGAAACTATTTCTTCCAAAAAAGAGTTTGTCTCAAATCCAATTAATAGGAGAGACATCGGGCAGAAAAAAATTTCGACGAGAAAAAAATTTTAGATCACTGCTTATATACCAATCAAGTGGCAACTCAACTGCGAGAAACAGTGATGTTCGCCCTCCCTTTGCGGCGTTAAGTGAACTAAAGTCCAGAGCTGAGCCATCAGCGCAGCGCGGGAACATTTGAAAAATTTGATTTTATTAGATATTTTATTTTATTTTAAATATGACAAATAATTAACTTAATAAATAATTAATGTCATTAATAATTATTAATAACATAATGTCATACTTAATAATTCGTTAATTATTATAAAATAAAATATCTAATAAAATCAAATTTTTTAAATGTTCCCGCGCTGCGCTGATGGCTCAGCTCTAGACTTTAGTTCGCTCAACGCCACAGGGAGGGCGAACATCATAACTGTTTCTCGCAGTTGAGGTGCCATTAGATTGGTATATAAGCAGTGATTGAAAATTTTTTTCTTGTCGAAATTTTTTTCTGCCCGATGTCTCTCCTATTATTTGGATTTGAGACAAACTCTTTTTTGGAAGAAATGGTTTCACTAATACTTTGATGACCATTTTTTTATTTTAATTTAATTATTAAAAATAATAATAATAATAACTATTAAAAAATAATAAAAATTTTATTTTTAAATTATTGATTTTTTAAATTATTATTAAAATTTTTAATATTGGCTAATTATTGGTTGCCAATAATTTGCCAATGATGGTTGCCAATCATTGGCATCGGCGTGGACAGCCCATGACTTTACCAATAATGGTCCATTATTGGGTGCCAATGGTTTTTTCATTGGCTCCCATCATTGGGCCAATTAATACGCCAATGGTTACTCGTGGCAGTTTCCCATTGGGTAAATAAAAATATTTAAATTACCAAATATAATAATAAAAATATGGAAGAAACAAAAAAAAATTACATATTCCTTTTTTCACATATATTATCATCTATTTCTTTATTCATATTCCATATCTTTATATTATCCCTCATAAGAAATTCCTTCTTACTATAAAACTAAAAGGCTACCCTCTTAAATTACAAGTCAGAGAGGGGAACTTCAATTGGATCAAAAGGAATATGTTTGCCTTGAAGAAAATATTTTTAGCTTAAAGAATAAAGAGAAAAAAAGAAATAAAATTCATTGTTAATTTACGAGAGAATATTATCTTATAAATTATTTCAGAAAAAAAAATTGTCTTTTATGTTCGCGCCAGGTACTAAAAAAAAAAAAAAAGGAGCGCGTATATTTAATAACTAAAAGTGATTAATTATTCCATTTGTTCACACTTTTTCCCGTAGTCCCCCGTCAACGAACATTTCTTCTTTAATGCAAAATATGAAGGCAACAATTAGAGTCGAAATTTTTTTTTCTCTCTCTCTCTCTCTCTTTTTCTCTCGCCTAGTGCTGAATTTTTCATCGGAAATGTTCACCATCTGACAGACACTTGACATCTACCACTGTTTCCATCAAGAGCAAATGTCACTATTTTCTGATTGCTAATTCAGACCAAATTCCTATGTTTCTAACAGATGGACATGTTACGCATATTGTATGGAAATCAAATTGAAAATATATGTCACTATTATTACCTCGACATTACCATAAACCATTAACGGACAATTTTGAAATTATAAATTTCAATTTAAATATTATAATTTCATTAAATTTTAAAGTTCAAGTTCAATTAAAAAAATTAAAATTGGATTATAGTAAAATAATTTACTAAACTAATTTATATATATAAAGAACTTAATTCTCTCTCGAGAGAGAAATGGTGAAAATTTTACGAACAAAAACCAAAAGTCAGTAAAGTTGATTTTCTTTAAAACATTCAATAAATGTTCTATTTGTGGTAGCATGTTAATAATTGAACAGCCACTTTGAACGAGATCTCGTAGTAATTCTATAAAGCAACTTCAACTATCAAAGCGCAAGTCTGATTTTAGTAGAACAGAAATTCAAAGCAGTAAACGTAAAGTCGAATTTACACGGACATGGCATGAATGAAATAGCAAACAGATTCAACTTAATTAGCTTCCACATTTATCTAATACCCCAAATACTGGCAATTGCAAACAAGTCATATAAATTTTCCTCGCACAAACACTTCTCATTGTGTCACCTAAATATTCCAATTCATCTATTTTATAAACAAAAAAATAATATAAACAATCATTTCGAATCATTAAAAAAAAAAAAAATTTAGGTAATCATAATAATTAAATCGATACCAAAAGTACCAAATAATTGGATCAATTTGAGACTTTTGGTACCAGATACTTTCAAGTTAACTGTAATAATAGAACATTTTCCATATTTTTTTTTTACAGATTTCTTTCAATTGAATAAAAGCACAAACAATTATTATATTAATTGTTGAAACAAAATGGAACAACAAAAATAGAAAATATTTTTTCATCTTTTGAAAAATAAAAAAAAAATCTGTTTTACTTTTCCTTTGTTTGATTACAAAAAAAAAAAATGTTAAAATGTTATGGAAAAACACATTTTTGTATTATATTTTGAACAATAGAATATAATAATTCTAAACTAAAGATTATTTTTTCATCCGCGTAAATTTATTCAAGCAAATTAAGCAATTTAACAAAAAAAAAACAAAAAAAAAACATTTTCATTACAAAACTGAAAAGAACTAACATTTTTTGTAGACTCAATATAAAAAAATTGTGCCACATACAGTGCATAAAAACGAGAATTATTACATATTTATACACTGACGTGCAAACATTTCCGGTCAGTTATTTTTCGCATTTCAAATACTTAATAAATGTAACATGTTAATTAATTAAATAATTAATTGGTAACAGTTTATCAACATTATATTGCATAATTTTTTTTTCGTATTTCACAAAAAGGATAGACAAAAAAAATCAAAAGTAAATAGGAATAAAAATCAAAAAAATATATTTTTGAAATTATATTTTAAATCACCCCCCCCCACACTCTCTAAATCTGAATTAGTAAAATTTTTAACTAATTTGAATTAGTGACTCTCTTTTTGCTTCTGTTAGTAAATTAGCCAAAACTAATTAATGGTAAAAGAAAAATTAGTAAAATTTAACTAATTCAAAAGCAAAAAGTGAGTGATTAATTTAAAATTAGTTAAAATTATTACCATTAAAATTTCGAAAATACATTGAGAACGAGCCAAAGAATAATTACAAATTTTAATTGTATGTAAATTGTTTAAAAAGTTTCAAACTGTTTTAACCCACTTGGAAAGATTCCTCGGAAAATGCCCCCTGGAGGTTCTATCAGAATTCCGACGGAATTCCGTTTAATTTTTTTTCAAAATTTTTAGAGTCCTAATTCCGTCGGAATTCCGTCAGAATTCCGTCGAAAGTCCGTCGGAATCCCATCGGATATTCTTTGGAACTCCGATGGAATTCCAACGGAATTACGTTGGAAGTTCTGGCGGAATTCTGATAGAACCTCCAGGAGGCACTTTCCGAGGAATCTTTACAAGTGGGTAAAAATTGTCATAATAATTTTATCCTAGGCTAATAAATTTTTTTAAAGAAAATAAATCACTCCGCATCAATTCTAAATTGCGAATAGAAAGTAAACAAAACCTTTCATGTTTGAAATTTTTTAAAATATTTTTAAAAAAAACATTTTTAACTAAAAGCTTTTCATTTATAAAAAAAAAACATAAAATTTTTTTAAAATTAAAATAGGAAATTTTTACAATGTTTTTCAAATAAAAAAGAAAATTGATTTTGCAATAAAGTTCCCTAACAGTGAATGGAAAATATATATTTATGTCAGTGTGAATAATTGCAGGAACATTGAAGTAGAGACAATAATTACTCAAATAATTATATCTAAACAATTATTCAAGTCATTACTAAGTTATAGAAGCGCATAGAACTTAAGATGTTTTATATATAAAGTGAAACGCGAAGAAAATTTGACCCGATTAAAATTTTAAATGCACGAGCTCGCGATCATATACAATGAGCCAAACCCTATTTAAATATTTGATGTAAAACGTTAATTAATAATAAACATGCAATTAATTCATAAATCCAATATTTACGTTTATAAAATGCTTGCATATATATATATATATATATATATATATATATATATATATATATATATATATATATATATATATAATCTGACGTTTAAGAAATTGGAGTTCGTTAACGATTTTCATCATCGCACGATATTCATTCCACGGATAACAGCTTGGTAATTCCTACGTCGTGGCTTTTAAGATAAGGATAATTACTAAGCAGTTTCTTGGAGAAATCTGTTTGAAATACACCACTTACACTAGCCCGCGTTTTCCACAGTTTCCCTCTGCTTTCAAGACGAATGTTAGTCTTTCTTAAGACAACTATCTTAAGCCCGTTTAAGATATGCGCAAACTTTGCCCTACAACGCGCGCGACGACGTTAGCTCTACTAGCAAAACCCGTCTTGTTGTTTTGAGACGTGAGAAATTGACACTATAAAGGCAAGTTTCGAGTTTTCCTTACCTAAATTAAGTACATTTGTCTGATAAAATGAATTTTATTCCATTCGTATATTTTATTTTCACTACCATCTGCCCCTCTCTCTCTCTCTCTTTTTCTCTATCTTATTAGAGTTGTTCGTCTTTTTTCCACCCCCCTCTACCATTGCTTTGGAATTTTTCATTCTCTTTTCGCACTTTTCTACTTGAAAATTCTCATCCTTTATTTTTCTATTTTTATTAGAAACATACATTATTTTTTACATTCTTTATTATACGTTTTATTTTAACTAGAATTTTTCCTCCAATTTTTTTTTATATATTTTTTATTATAGAATTATTTGAATTAATGACGACTTTTTTTTGTTATTAGTTATTTTTATATTTAATTATTTATACTTAGTAATTAGTTAACAAAGCAAAAAATTATTCCTTGATTCAGTATAGTAAAATTTTTAACAAAAATCAGTCAACAATATTCAAAATTAATTAAACTTTTTACTAATTCAGTTAGAATTACTATTTCATTCAATAATTAACTAAAAGGTGAGTAATTAATTTTTTCTAATTAATTAGTAAGAGAAATTTTTTTTTAAATATTTAACAAAAATCAGTCAATAATTCATAATTTATTAAAAAAAATTTACAAATTTAGTATAGTAATATGAATAAAATAAGATGTAGTTAAATTTTTAATGCAATAGATATCTTTGACAAAAGTTTCGAATTGATGTTCAATCAGTTTTGTTAATACCTGAATATCGCTTACTTGACTATTATCAAATAAATATTTACTTGAACCAAATAATTTTTATTTGAATTAAATAATAATATTTATTTTTTCATTGATGCATTTTTCCGAGGTAGTCCGAAATTTGTTTCCGAGCCAATCAGTTTTTATCTAAATCAAAATTTCTACATTTAAATTTGAAAAGGATTAAAATTTAGTTTCGAAATGAAACAAATTGATTCGGAAAGAAAAGAATATTTTTTTAAGTTACAAATAAATTTTCGATTCAAATAGAAACTGCATGGCTTGGAAATAAATTTCGTAATATTCCGGAACAAATTAAATTAAAATTAAATTAATAAATTAAAATTGGAATTTAATCCGAAACTCTCATCAAGGCAATCAATAATTAAAAATGAATAAAAAAAAATTTAAATAATACAAAATGAAATGAGAAGATAGTTTGTAAAAAAAAATATAATATTACTTATTGATTAATATATAAAATAATTGAAAATTATAACAGTAAATCTAATAAACAAGATAATATAATTATATCAACAGTATAATTATTGAAAAGTTGCAATTTAATAACAAACAACGAATATTATTGTTGAATCAAAATAATTACATTACAACCAGCTAATTATCTTCTTTCAATAAGCAACTATATTTAACAACTTCAATTCACATTCATGTATTACAACTAAACTTATTACAATATGTACATTGGTCAGCGAATATATTATCATAATTAGAATACTCAATTATTGCGAAATTCGAAAATATCTGTTTATTACATATATATATATATATATATATATATATATATATATATATATATATATATATATATATATATATATATATATGTGCAATACATGTTAATTAACGTTCAATTATATTACCACATAAAATGTTTGAAAGTATCTATCTATTACTAAATAATTTTCGCAAAAAAAAAATTGTCACCGATAAATTTAATTTAAAACTTTCACATATTTTTTCTTTTAGTTTTTGCACATAATATATATATATATATATTTTAGTTTAAATTCGTTGAGTGGCATTTTATTTCTTGAAAATAGTTCATCCTAGATACTTTAATATATTTTTTGGGACAGAGTCTTGAACTATCGTTCTCTCTTCAAGTGAAATTGCAACCAAAGTGAGAATCATATAAATTCCAGAGCTTGTAACTTGAATTCGTAAATGTTTTTGCGAATTCCACGTAGAAGCTTTAAAACTCCAATATAAAAGTTACGATGAGAGTGAGAGAGAGAGGACTTTTTCCACCGATCTTGACAAATTATTTAAACAATTTTGTCGCAAATTGAATTTTTTTTTTTTTACAAATAACGAAACTAATAATTAATTTCTTCTTATTGAAAGAAGAAATTTGAAGAGGGGAGATTATAATTAACAAAAAGTGACTCGAGACATTTTCTGATGAGTGTCTCTATGATTAGTCATAAATATGAAGAAGAGCATTTCATACCCTGGTAAGAAAAACTTAATCCTTAGATATTGATACGATTCCCCTTATCCTGGATAACCGGCTTAAGCTGTCTCCGGATCCAATAAGAGAGCAAACTATGTTTGCAGAAGAGACTAGCGATTATGGCTTTCAATCGCTAAAATGCCTCGCATTCCATTTGAAGAAAAAAGGAAAAAATTTGCGAATCCTGCAAAATTTTCACGCGAACTGACACAATTTTATTCAAACTTCATTCAATTATTAATTATATAGCGGATTTACACGTCAATAGAAAGAAAAAAAAATCTGAATAACCAACTAACCAAATTGTCATTAAAATCAAATGCAATATATTTAATAAAACTTCGATGAAAGACAAAAAAAAAAGTCGAAAAAATGGAACTTTTTTTTTATTAAAAAAACCAAATGAAATAAATACAAAGAATTTTTAAGAGAATTTTTTCCTTCTCACCAAACTCTCCGATTAAACCAATTTTAAGGTTTTTTTTTTTTTTAACTATTTGCTCACAAAATTGAAAAAAAACCTTGTTCAAAAAAGGGTAAAAAATATAATTAAGCAAGTTATGAAAAAAACTTTTTTAATTTGAAAAGCGACACCACAAACTACAAAATATTTGATGAAGAGATTAAAAATCAAGGGAATATATGTTTCAACCTGGGACAGATTTCACATCAGATTATCCAGTAAACCAATAAACTAAACTTCAATATTTATTTTATCATGCTCGTCAATAAAAGCAAGTTTTTTTTTTAATTTATATAAATTAAGAAATAATAATCAATATTTTCACAGAAAATTAAAAGGGCATTAAAATAAGCTGCAACGCTTATTATTTTAATGCCTTTTAATTTTCTATATTATATACAAAAATATTGAAAATATTAATTTATCTGTGTATAAATAATAATCATAACATTCTAATATATTATTATATATATTTTAAGTGACTTTGAATTGTTGAACTGTACAATAGGGTCTAATGCAATTAGATACCTACGTTTATTCGTCGTTAAACAATTAAACTCGGTTGAGGTTATTATCTTTAATTAAACCACCCAAATTAAATCAAATTTAATTTAAACTCCCAAGTAGAATCAAACTGCAAAAACAGGTGTTACTATTTGTCCAATTTGACGTGGAAAATCATCCCCCAGTGAAAATTAATTTTATTTTTTTCTATTTTTCAAAAAACATTATGCTTCTTGAAAAATATGTAAGCTTTAATTTTTTTTTAATTATCTACTAAAAATATTAATCACAATTCACTCGTTAAATAAAATTTATCATAAATTTCCAATAAAATGAAGTTTTTATATTTAAAAATAAATTTCTATCTTCAAATATAATGTGAATTAATGTCAAAAAATTAAATAATAAAATATATTCAATTTTTATTTATAAAAATCCAATTTAATGATTATATCCGTTTTTATATAGAGTAGTTCAATTATTCTTAATTCAGTTAAAGACTTTTTTTTCCAACTTGCGCGCGGACTCAATCAGACACAACCCAACTCCAATAGTAAGAATTAAGTCAGCGAATGTGCTCGAGGCTTTAGTAGGAACTTTTTATTATACTGCAATTGTAATCCACACACATACACACATATATATATATATATATATATATACACATTCATTCATTGGCGGATACAATAAAAAAGACATAATCCTTGAAAATCAATTTTTCGTCCTTCCGACAATTTTAATACCATCAGGAAGCACACAAAACTCAGTTCATCAATTTTTAGGATGGGTCATTTTCAAAGTACAAAAGATTCCACTTTATTATTCATAAGATTCATTTTACCATTAAACTTTAAATTGAATGACTTCATTTCAAAATTATATAATTCAAAATTAATTGCCGTAATTACTGAAAGTTATTTTAACACTTATACTCAATTTTCAAAAATTACATTTTTTATATCCTTCATTTCTAAATATATAATGGAAAATTCAATTTCTATTGTTTCTGAAATTTAATGTCAGAAACTAAAAAATTTCTTTTTTTTAAATTTTATTTCTCGATAAACTCTTTAAATCTGAATTAGTAAAAAAGTTTACTAAATTGAATTAGTGACTCACTTTTTGCTTTAGAATTAGTAAAATTTTACTAATTGTTAGTAAAAGTTACTAATAATTAATAAAATTTAACTAATTGAGAAGCAAAAAGTGAGTCACTAATTCAAATTAGTAAACTTTTTTTACTAATTCAGATTTAGAGAGAAAAAAATTTTTTATTAAAATGTTATAAAAATAATAATAATAATTGAAATTTTTATTGACAGCTTTGATAATTCAAAAATATTTTTCATGAAAAATTGTAAAAAATTTTCCCCATTACAGTATCATTTATTAAAAAATCGCTTTTAAAAAAAATTAATACAGACAAGTTTGTTTTTTCACCCATGAAAAATATAACTTTGTACAAAGTAATTACATACTTAAAAAGTAAAGCTCACTCAGCAAGTGTTCATTAGTTTCAAAACCTTTTTTTTTTTCATGAAAAAAATTGACTTTTTTTATTATCTCGAAGAAGAATTAAATAAATATCTCAAATTTGTAATAAATTTTAATTTTACATTTTTGATATTAAAAAAATTTTCCACCATTTTTTTTGTGTATAAATTTATAATAATTAATAATAGCAAATATAAAAAAATAATAAAAATAATGCTGGAAAATTTTCGGTAAGCAGTTTAGAAGGCAATGTTTTTTTCAAAAAATCCTGGTTAAATTATTGATTTCATTTAATTTGATCAGTTCATTAAAGGGGTGGCAAATCCCATGGGACAAGGGTAACTTTAAGTCAAGAGTGTGAAAGAATTTACATCTTACAGGTTATGATTATCGTGCCTCAAGAGATAAAATTAACGAAGTCCCAAGTCTTCTTTGATCCCATCAGTGAATGTAAAACGATTCATGTAAAAGTGCTGCTCTAGTTCTGGGATTGAAACTGACGTTAAATTTCAAGTCTATCTTTTATATCCGACAAGAATTAATTATATGTACAATTTTTTAACATTTGATGATGAAGCAAAAATTCACTACTAATTTATACACTAACCTATTCCAAAAAAAAAACTGTCTTCAATCTTTTTCTATCTCACATAAACCACAAAGAATTTTTCATTTTAAAAAAATTTCCATTTACATGAGGTATTTTTCCAAAAAAAAAAAAAAAAAAGAAATAATTTCTATATTTCAATTTTTTTTTCCCCTCAAAAATAAAACTACTTTTTTTCTAAAGATCATGAATAATTTTCATGAATGAAAAACATTTTGTTTTTTTTTCTTTTTGAATTTTTTTACACAATTTTTAGTATACAGATAGAATATGGAAATTTTTGAGCGATTCTTTTAAAAGAATTCCACATATAGTGAAAAGAAAATCTGACACAGTTGAAAAGTACATTGCATGCGACAGTAAACCACTCGTTTCTCAAAAATCTGAACGTCGAGAGAGTGAGTTTAATGAGGTGCTCAGTGAATTGATGTACGAAAAAGTGAAGTCATAAAAAACAAAGCTTCCTCCCTATCGATAATATTGATCTCAGTTTTGCAATAAAATTTCCTGTTTCGAAGAAAACCACACACGACACAGGAAATCCGTGAAAATATTATCCAAATCTCGTTGAGGTTTGCCCAAAACGATAAAACTGCATCAAAAAAAAAAAAAAAAGAAAAAAGAAAGAAAGAGAAAAAATACAAAATTTTGTAATTATAATTACAATTCTAAAAATAGAAACAAGTTTGAAATGAGAATTAAAAACTCAACACAATATAAGCTATACATATTGTTCCAATTATTTCAATAAAGGCATTAAAAAAGCCATTTCTATCGTGAAATATGATTTGCAAAATTTTCAACATAAAAAAATTTTTGTTTAGAGATGATAATTTAATTAAAAAAATGTTTACGTGGAAAAGAAATTTTCCCCCTAAAGGCGAACCATGGTATGTATATATGACGAACCAAAACAATAGGAGTTAAAAGAATTGATTAAAAAAAATTTTCAAGAGAAAAAATTTAATTTATTCTTGTTTATAATTGCTATGATGCATTGTGTGTGTGTATTGTATAATTTACTCAGATAACAAAAATAAAAATGAGAAAAAATTTTTAAAAATGAAAAATATGAACTTGACGTTCTGTTAAATTTACTTACAAATGAAAAATTTTTTTTTTGCTTAATTAAGAGAAAATTGAGAATAATATTTTCGAAATTAAATTCTCTTTTTTTTGACGTCATTCATTAACAATTGTAATATAATATTGTAAAAACAATTATTATTGTTTTTATTAAATAAAAAAAAAATATATTAAAAATTTTTCAAAATTATTAATCTCAAAAATTAAGGTTAAATAATAATTATGTATATTCATTAACCGTGGAGATATTAGCAGCGTGTTAACAACTTTAATAGACTTTATGCGTTAAGATAATCACATCTGAGTCGATGGAGTAGGGAAGTTTATTGGTTAGCTTCATAGTTAAATTCAAATTACTAAAGTTTCTAAACTTATCACAAAAAAAAAAAAAAAAATGTAGCAGAAAAAATACTCTATCAATGCTTTTTAGTTTTTAATTTCCACGAACCTTTATCAGCACTTTAATATACTCTATATATGTATCGATGTACATATATATCTAATCTAAGGGAGTTTTTGATTTATGAAAACCGTTATTAATACCCATTAATTTTTTGTTTCAAGCACTTTTTTTTATATTAAAACCCTGTTTTTAAAGCATTTACAACTCACATAACAATTCCTATACATATATATGAATCAACTCTCCATAACGCTCTTTTAACATTACACTGGGCATTTACAAATTGCTTAAAAGCCTGTGTTTGTTTTAATTGCTCAATTATAAATTTAAAATGACTTTCAAAACTGATTTTTTGGATGAAAATAACCATTTATTTTGACGGAAATAACGAATTTTACAAGCATGCGCACTTGACCCAAAAAAAAGAACCTTTTAAATTAAAAAAAAAAAATAAAAAAAAAATACTTTACATATATGGTTTTTACGATGTAAACCTTTCAAGAAACAAGTACTGCGTAGCAATATTTGCAGAAAGTAATATAAAACAGTTTTTATGCCAAAATAGTAAATTATTTAAACAACCATAATCGCTTGTTTTTTTTTTAAATCCCCTCTGCAACATGTCCATCATGATTTTTTATAATGTTTTTTATGTCTTTAATTTACGTTTTTATTTTACATTCCACTGAAATAATTTTTGAAAATATTTATGTCGACAAAAAAAATATTTCCATTTTGGTAAATTAAAATTCAAGAAATAAAAAAAATTTTAAATAAAAAAAAGTTAACAAATCATAAATAAAAAACAAATTAACAAAATAATAACATTCATAAAACAATTGGAATAATAAAAATAAGAATAAAAAAAAAACATTTTAAATTCACAGTAATAAACAATTATTTACTAAAACAAATAAATAAAATAAAGTCAATAAAACTCTTTAAATAAATTACTAAAAATATTTAATTATTAAAATTACTAAATGATTTTAACTAATTCAGATTTATACAAAAAGTAATTAAATAATTTTTAAGATAACATTTTTTTTTCTATAACAGATAAAAATATTTTCCAAATGAAAATGTTCATTTTTAAAATCTTAACGTAAAAAGGACAAGCAAAAAAAAAAAACACATATTTTCACCTGAACATAGTAGTAAACAATATAAAAAATGGGTTTAACTCAATGTTTTTTTGGGGTAGACAAAATCTGACAACCCAGTTATAAACAGTGTTAGGTTACACTCCCCAGCTTCACAGAGTTGCGAAGGTAAAATAACGACCATACTTTTTTTTTTCCACCAGCCTTTCATGACAATTTTTCATCCAATAATTTTTGCAGGTAAAAGAAGAAAGTAATTTTTACCCATTTTAACAAAACTGCGATAAATTTCATAAAAAAAAAGGTTCCATCAAATTATAATAACAAAATAAATCCTTATTCTTTTTTTTAGTATCGATAATATCGAAATATAAAATAAGTTCATAATTAATAAATATTTATTATATTTATTTTATAAATATTTATATTTATTTATTTTATAAAAAATGAAATATAAATAAATATAAAAAAATTCAAAAACTTATTTTATAAATAATTCGTACGATATTAAAAAAAAAAAAAGATTCGCATAAACGAAGAGAAGATATTTAACTGTAAAAAATGTCAACAATTCTAATAATTTTCAAATATTAGAAAACCTCTGTCCCCTAAGAAATGCAATCTAAACATACAAACTTTTCAATAAAATGAAAGAAAATTAGACATTCATATTAAAATATCTTGAGGAAATGTATATAGAAAAATTTTCTCATTTAAAAACAAGAAAAAAAAATGTTCCCTCCCCTTTTGTGCTTATTTACATTCAACAAGCACTCACCATCTAAATGGATTCCCCAAAAACGAAAAGGAACATTCACGAATTAAAACATAACTTTTGTAAGCACCACTTCGTAACACCTTTTCGTGTAAAAAAATTACCATTTCAAAAAGAAAAAATAACCTTCTAACATTTTTTTTTATATCCTATACGCCTTCTTTTCATAAATTCGAGTGTATAATATGCAATAAACAGAGCCTCTCTCCAAATGTAAATCCGTTTTTTTTTTCCTTTTATTTATTCCCACTCAAATTATTGTATCACGATTTTCTCAAGTAAACTACACACTGTTTTTCTTTTCTGTTGTCTTTTCCCAACAGTCTAACTTTTTCTTTCTCTCCCCCTTCCCCACAAAAGGGGATAAAAAAAAAAAATCTTTGACAAAAAAAGAACTCTTTAATCACCTGGCACAGTTGGTATAAAAAAAAGAAGAAAAAAAAATACAAGACGAAGAGAAAAAGTCACAAGAGAAAACTTTTTTTTTTTTATTTATTTTTTTTTCTCTCTCTCTCTCTCTCTCTAACGGGGTTGATAACAACGCGAAGTTGAAACTGTAAATAAATGGATCACTGGAAAGTGATTAAACACAGTTCAGAAGCGGATAATTACAAAACGCATCATACTGCAATTAATTGCGAGAATCAGTATTCGCTCGACTTGCGTGTAACAACATCGTCGCGCCGCGCACTTACCGAGCGTAAACTGTAATTTTGAAAACGTCATAAACGTTTGGACGGTACGTTAAACGGGTTTGAGCTCGACGCTGATTCCGTCGTGAAAATACACTGACCGGTTCAGCCCTTTGCGCTGCATGAAGGGGTGGAAAACATTAGAGCGAGATAGAAAGAGAGGGGATGAGGGTGGAAATAGTGGGGGAGTTGCTCTCACAGCTTCCAGTGCTGAAGATTCTCCTGGTCCATAGAATTTCGGGCTCTCTCTCTCTCATTCTCTCTCGCTCACTATTTTATTACATCATGTCACTAAGCAAGCAAACCCCCTCACAAAATAACAACCTAATTTGCACTTGACCTTCTTATCTACGTGAAACTTAATTTCAAGGCTAAACTTCTAAATTATATAAATCTACTCCCAAGAATTTAAAGAATTTCCCTCAGTCTTCTTTTTTCCCCACACGAAATATTAACTAGACGGTAATTCATTATTATAAAATAGAATTAAAATCTAATTATATTAAACCATTGAAATTAAAATTTACTATTCGACAAAATTAATTAATTTTTTCCAATTGTTTGATTTTTATTTTCTTCGTAAATTATTTACTTAATTTACATTAAAGAGAAAAGAAATATTCATCTTAGAGGCAAATACATATTTGTTTCAAATAAATTTTTTTTTTTTTGTTTTTGTTTCAAATTAATTTTAATTTGGATTAAATACAAATTTTATTTATACGTCAAATAATAATCTTATTTGGTCAAAATAAATGATATTTGGTTTAAATAAAAATTTTATTTATAAACAAAATTTTACACCTAGAGAAATGTTTTATTTGAACCAAATATATAATATATTTCATTTAAATAAACATATATTTGTCTCACAGCCATTTATTTGGCATAAATAAAATTTTTTATTTAAATCAAAATAAAAATTTTTTTGAATCAAATAAATATTTATTTGTCTGTGAGACAAATATACCATTTTTCTCAGTGCATTTGTTCTAATATAAATAAAGTTTTATTTAATTAAAACAGATAAAAAGTCATTCTGAGGCAAATAATTTTTTAATTGATTCAAATAAATTTTTTTTTCTATCAAATAAATGCAAAAAAAATTCTTAGGATAAGATTCGTAAGGGGCAATAATTTTTATTCAAACCTAAAAAAAATTATATTTTACCAATTTAATTTATGCTTTATTAATATCGATTAATTTAAATAAATTCATTAATTAATAATTTTTTTTTTATTTTTGCTTAAATATAAAAATTATGCTCCTTTAGAAAATTGACTCAATCAAATTTATTACAACATATAAGAATTAGACCAAGACAAAGATTAGACGAAATATAAGAATTAGGTTAAATAAAGATTAAATTAAATAAGATAAGATCTTGAGTTTTAATTTGAAAAAATAATGTGTACTAAATTGCCCGTATATATATATGTAAATAAATAAATAAATAAACAAATTTAACATGAGTCAATAGTTTTAAGAAAAAATTTACTTTTTTTTACAACTGAAATAAATTTTTTTTTTTCCCTAAAAATAAAATTTCGAAGTATATGAAAGTTCACTGTGAAAAGAATATCTTATTTTAAGTTGCAATATTTTTTATTTTGTTGATTTTCAGAGCAAATTTATTTACCAATTTGTAAGCTTAAATTAAAACTTAAATTATTTAAATTTTACAATAAATAATTGAAAAGTAATTAACTAAAGTATGCAAAAGCAATAAGTTTGATTTAAAATTGTCGCGTGACAATCACTATATATACCAAAAATTCATTTTGTAAATTGAGATTGATTTTTGTAAGCATAAATTTAGTTTTTATTTATTATCTTTTTTGACATTCATAGCTTTATCAGACAGGACAAATTATTCTAAAAAATATTTTAATAAAATGCTCAAATTATTTGAGAAATATTTTTTTTAAATGCTGTATTCATAAACTAGTTGTATCACAAAGAATTAGTTTCTATTGCCAAAAATTAATACCGAAAAATATAAAATCTCTTAAGGAACCTATTCAATTAATTATTTTTTTTGTACTTAATACTCTGCCTTTGTTTATTACACAGAAAAATAATTTATTTAATTTCAGAATTTTTTTTTAATTTTTCGTAAAAAAATGATAAAAGGTAAATGGAAATTGTTAACTTAGTTTTTATCATCACGAGAATTAAATTTTAAAAATGTAACTTTTTAAGCGAAATTAAATTTTAAAGTAAATGAACGCGCTTATACTGACTTTAATTAATTATTTAATACAAATTAAAAACAATTTAACATAAATTAATTCAAATTTAATTATTTCATAAGATAATTTTTTGTAAACAAAATAAAATAAGATAATCTTTTACATGTTTATTTATGAAATATTTCACGGATATTTGCGAAAAAGAAAATAAAAATAAAAAATATAATTGAAAAACAGAATCGAATAATGCTTTTTTTACTTTTATGAATTTTTAATAAGACTGTTTGATGAGAGTAAAGTAAAATTATGATTATATTATGATTTTCATGAAAGCTCACACAGAAATGTTTCAATGTAAAATTTAACGAAAAGTGCGCTTTAACCATTTTATGACGACTTTGCTTTTTCATATGTTCTATATTTTCTATATTTTTTAATAATATATCAAATATTTTTCTCTTAAAAAAAAAGTATTTTTAAAAAATACGTATTAAAAAAATAAAAATTGTTTAATTTCTTATCGAATTATGTAACATTTTCTCAAATTAAAACTCATTTTCTAAATTTGAAATTCTCATATATATACTTAAAATAAGAATCTTTCTTTAAAATTTTGCAAAAATTTTCTTGAATAGTTTCAAAAAAAAAAAAAAACAAACAAACAATTGGAAATATTTTCTTTGCTGTTCAGGAAAAAATAATTTTCTTTATTTTACAGGATATTGTTTTCTTTATTTCACAGGAAATTATTTTTCCATTTCATCGGAAATAAGTTTTTCAATTTTTTTTTATATATAAAGATATACAATTAATTATTGAGAATATTTTCCCATAACAAATATATATTTATATTTTTTCTATAAAAAATTGCAGAAAAATATTTTTCAACTGCATTATTAAAATTACTAAAAGAAAACTTTTCCTTCGTGATTTCTCTACATTTCACAAGTGTATCGGGTGATCAAAGAGTCTCCTGTTATAGGAAATTTTTTCGCTTGAAGAAAGTAAATTCAAAGAACATAGTGAAGAGTAAAGCTTTAAAAATAAAAATAAAAATAAAATAAAATAAAAAGAACACGAATCGTATGTGCAAATGGATTTATATTACATATATATGTAAATAAGATTGCTCAAAAATCTATTCATTTGTAATATAAACATATGTATTATAACTTACAATATTATTCCGTTTTAAAGTACTAAAGTTTGGACTACAATAATTACTACCAGCATTCTGTGTATAATCCTAAATGCAAATAGCTTTATACATATGTCACAAACTTTACGACATACTTCGGATATCAAATAATCCCTTTGTATAATTATAAAAATTATATTTTCCACTAATGACCGTCACTATTTTAAAAAATTCTATACAGAATATTTTTTATATCATGAAATTATTTCCTTTTTTTTTTTATTTAAAAATTTCTTTAATTTGAAAAAAGATTTAATTTCTTTCTACGCTTTTAAATTTAAAATAATTTTTTTTAAACTATTCAATCCTTTTTTTTAATTATAAAAAAAATTTTACTATAATTAATAATTATTTTATAGTAAAAATTATTAAATAAATACCACTAAAAACATGTTAATACGCATTTAAAACTGAAATATATATTTTGCCTGATGAACCGCAAAATATTGGATAATATATATAAGTGACGAGGAAAAACGACCTACTAATACTCACTTTAGTCTTATAATTTATTTCCCAAAATTCCCCTGTCATGCCGCAAAACTTATCCTCCCTCATTCCAACAAATCATGAATAAAAGGCTAAACGTTAAAAAATTCACCCTCAAAATCATTAAAGATCAAATCTAAAGGACCCTGCCTTCAAATGAAGCAACTTTTTCCCATAAACGCGCATCATACATATAATAAGTCTATAAAAATAATAAAACTAGATGCAATAGAAGAAAATATCCCTCAATGTATACCAAATATTGTCATAAAACTAAAACATTAGAGAAATAAACTAAATTTTATTTTTCCAAAATAATTTTTTTTATCATCTACACTGAGAGAAAAGATTGGTTGGCGTTACCATTTTTAGTTAATAAACTATACTGCTGATAATTTATTAGTTATGGTTACTATTTTTATTGGTTTGCATAACTATTTTATTAGTTAATTTAACTAATTAGTTTCTTGGAATAACTATTTAATTAGTTACCTTACTAACTAAATGGTTAGGCTGACTAATTAAATGGTAACAGTAACTAATATAAATTAGCAAAAATACTCTTACTAACGAAATGGTAATTGCAACCAATCATTTTTCTCAGTGTACTCTCTAAATTTGAATTAGTAGTTTTCTACTAATGAAAGAGTGCGTATTCGTTTATCAATTGAATTAGTAACAGTTTTTACGAATTTGTGGTAAAAAAAACTACTAATTGCTATAATATAAAACTACTAATTCATGGAGTAAGTCGTATTTTTTACTATTTCAAATTAGTAAGCCGATTTACTCCATGAATTTAGTAGTTTTCTACTAGCAATTAGTAGTTTTTTACTACAAATTAGTCAAAACTGTTACTAATTCAATTGGTAAACGAATACGCATTCTTTCACTAGTAGAAAACTACCAATTCAGATTTAGAGAGAGTATTTTTTATTTGTAATTCAAAAAACATTTTATTATTTTCTATTTCTATTTTGTATTTTATTATTTTCTGTGTGTATTTTCAAAAAGAAAGTACTCTCTAAATCTGAATTAGTAAAAATGTTTACTAATTTGAATTAGTGACTCACTTTTTGCTTAAGGATTAGTTAAATTTTACTAATTGTTAGTAAAAGTTACTAATAATTAGTAAAATTTAACTAATTCTAAAGCAAAAAGTGAGTCACTAATTTAAATTAGTAAACATTTTTACTAATTCAGATTTAGAGAGTAAAGAAAATTAATAAAGATCTTTCTAAATGCAAATAAGAGGAAGTACAAAGAAGAACATTGACTGCCGATTTTTCTTGGTAAATGTGGTTTTTGGTTTCTTTCTTTCTTGATTCAACTCTTTTTTTTTTTTTTTTTTTTATTTTTTTATTTTACACGATCGTGCGGTGTTCGTGATTTGCGACACATTTGCAGTAATCGATGCTTGCCGATATATCTGTGGGAAAGCAGAGACGGGCGCTCGGAACGTCCACGCACGTCAAGGCAGGAAAAGATTAACGATAAGCCTTGGCGATTCGAATTTCGTGGTAATGGGATGTCGTGGGGGGTGTTTTAAGGGTGACCCAGGAGACACGGTCCTGGATCTCAACTGACGCAAGCGCCATAGCCGCCCCACCCAATTGCGGGATTCATCTCCTCTAACACCAATTCACTAACTAACGAAACACACGCACATTCTAATTCTATATACATGTATATATAGTTTTACCTGATTCTAGTATTTGACACCTATTTCTGAATACAAATATACATACGAGCTTTGAGTTTCACAACTTTCTGAATGTCACACGATCTCTATTCTAAAGTCTAGCTTGCACATTTTATGCCCTATAATACTTCAATCAACATGTAGATCCTTCTTCAAGCAAAGTCTATCCATACAAATTGTCGTTAATTAAAAAAAAAAAAAACTACTCATATCTCTATACAATTTTCTCTCTCTCTCTTTCTCTCTCTCTGAATAAGTGCTTCAATTTTTCATATTTTTGAAGGGGAAAAAAAATTCCCTAAACCGAAAATACGTGTTTACTCTGTAAATTTGAATTACTGAAACTTTTCTGATATTCAGTGACTTCGATTTACCTTTCTCGATCCAATATATACATGTGATCGTAGAAAATATTTTTTTCCAGTTAAAAAAGATTTGAAGAGAAAAATATTTTACTAAAAGAATATTTTTATAAAACATTTTTTTGAAAATTCCTTATACATTCTAAATCTGAAATAGCAAACAATTTTAACTTGAAAAGTCATTGACTTTTTGTTTTTGAATTAGTAAAGTAAATTAGTAATTAGTAAAATTACTAACTCTTTAAATTTAAATAAAATAAATTAACTAATATTAGTTGAATTCACTGTTACACTGAAAAAAAAAAATTTATTTGATTCAAATAATCAATTACACTTGACTATTATCAAATAAATATTTACTTGAAGCAAATAATTTTTATTTGAATTAAATAAATTTTATTTCAATAATTTCTGTATTTGAAACAAATACAATTTAATTGACTCAAATAATAATTATTTGATACAGATAAATATTTATTTGATAATAATCAAGTAATCGATTATTTGAATCAAATAAATTTTTTTTTTTTTACTCAGAATTAGCATAAATTGTAAAAAATTATTGTTTTTTTTACTAAGGCACTAATAAAATTTAACTAATTCAAAAACAAAAAATTAATCACTAATGCAAATTATAAAATTTTTTACTAATTCAGACTTGGAGATTATGTTTTAATGACGCGGTCTTCTTATTAAGAGTTAAAGAAAAAAAAATATTTTCTTTAACAAAAAAAAAATTGTTATTCTTTAATTTTAAATAATTTTAATTATCTATATTTAGAAACTGTTTTAAAAAATCATCCAGGGGGAGAGGGAAGCAACCGCTCAGTTACAAGAGGTTTAACTGTATTAATAATTTAAAAAAAAATGAAAACACTCACCAATTAGTAAATCCCACGTTTTGGAGCAATGTACTTTTTTCCATCATCTGAAACATTAAATAAAATCACACAATTAATACAAATATTATAAACAATAATTAATTAACTATATAATTATAAACAATAACCAATTAAATAATAATATAAAATACTAAATTAAATAATTATAAAAAATATTAAATAATTGCAAAAAAACATTAAATAATATAAAAAACATTAAATAATTGCAAAAAAAAAATTTAATAATTATAAAAAAAACATAATTAAACCCAATTAAAAAGTTTCGTATATTTTTTCACACAATTTGAAAATCAATTTTTAAACATATTTTCATTTTATAGAATATTTTCTTTTTGCTTACAATAAAATATAACCAGAATATGGAAGAGAAAAAATATGCAAGGTAACAATGAAGAAGTTTTATGAAAGTTACTTTGATCAGATTAGCAAAAAAGTGTCTGTCATTATATATATATATATATATATATATATAAAGAGGGATAGTTTACTTCAAGCTTCATTCAAAAAGTTTTTTGTGATATATAGGCAAAGTTCCAGTGTGTATATAATATAATTCCTTTTTTTTTATTTTTCAAATCCATATTGAAAGTCACATCTTATTCGCGCGTGAATATCTCTCAAAAAAAAAGTTTCTATACTAAAAACTTGAATATAACATACGGACGTTTATAAAATATATATATGCATACTAATTTTATTTCGAGCATTTTGGGAAAGACATTTATATGGTAAATGGACATATTTGCACATTTCGCTTTATTTTCATCCGCACACACTTTATTTCCCATATTTAACTTTGAAAAATTTTCAACTTTCAAATATATAATAATTAAATGGAACTATAGTGGGGAAAAAAACCCCCTTATATAGTTATAACAATATGATATTATGCATATTTATTTCTTTCAATAAAATATAAAAATTTTTTTCCTTCAAGAAAAACTAACTTTTAGAAGCCTCACAGCAAGTTTTTGAAACTTCTATTATATGTCTGACTAGTGACCGACTTTTCTACTTGGCGCATGATTAGCGTATATAGTCCGGTGGAAAATTATATTCTCAAGAATTTGGTATTAAATAATTATAAAAATTTCCATATTGAAAAATGAATAAAAATTAAAAAAAACTATAGAACAATTAAAACTATATTTACCGTAAAAAAACAGCTCTATAAATATTCCTTTAAAAAATAGCAAAAGTTTATTCCATTAAACATACGAGATAAATCTTCCTTTCTTTTTTTTTTACTTCTATATAAATAAAATGAGAAATTTTTTTATCAAAAAGTAAAATAAAACTTCTTTTTATAATTGAAATGAAGAATAGTAAAAAAAAATTGATAATATTCCAAAAGAGGTATATAAATAAATGTTGATTTTTATTTTTAAGTATAAAATAAGAATCCACAAAACTGCATAAAACAACTAAAAGCAAAGTCTGACTGCAAAACGCTTTTTCTACTTTAGCTGACGCTTAAGTGGAAAAATCAAGATACGTCTCACCGCAAAATACTGTTTCTACTGGGACCGGGTGGTGAAATAAAAATAATGCGCACCTTACCATGATGAACATTTTCCACTTCATGTTTTCTAAACTTTCTACACTATTTTCATCTTAATTTTATATTTTCCTCCTCCTCCTCTCATATTTAATATTTTGGAATTCTTTAAAATTCATTTATTTAAAAAAAAAAAAAAAAAAAATTTGTCAACAAACGACATTTACGAAAGAAAAGAAAGGAGGAAAATATATTATTCAACTTGCGCAATAAACTATACATATATATACAGAATAAAATCTCTGACAATTTTCTCATGATTTCTGAAGCATGTAAAACACAGCATCAAAAAGTATTACATTTTAAGGACATTCCATGAAAATTGTGCTTTTATAATATAAATTGAAAATGAAAAAAATAGAATATATAAAACTATATACAAAATTCCAAATATTAAATGAAAATTAGACTTTATATTTGAAAGACTTAATGCTGTTCAAACAATTCGAAAATTCCAGAAAGTTTGTTCATGGTCTTGTGTGTCACGGTTGCCGAACATTTTGCGGTTCATCAATTTCAACGAACATTCAACATTCTTTTTCTTCTCAAATGTTCTTTTATATATCTAAACTTTTTGTTTTATCTCTTCGAAAAAGTATATATATATATATACGCGCGCAAAGGGAACGAGATTTATCGAATCCAAACCACCTGGCAACTGGTTTTAAATTCCCCCCTGAACTTGTGCATATATAGCTTCAATAGCGAATGACTCATGGGACCTTTTTTTCTATATAACGCTCCTATATATGCCCATATCAAAAAAATATATATATACGAAATGTATCACATTTCATGGAACGCGCGTATATGATACGCGACACATTTTCTTATATACGCCACCAGTATAGTAGTTTTATTTTATTATTATTTTCCTTTTATCGACGCGGAAATTCAACGACTCGGAATGCTCGTGATACAAGGCCTCATACTTTTTTCCACGCCATTTCTTTCTGTCATAATTTTCTAAGATTTTAATTCAGGAGCCAGATTCAAATGCACTTTTCCATTTGTACATTGAAAAACAATTTTATATTTAGAGAGTTTATTTATTTTTTTTTTTTATTATATAGTTTTCTAAATTATTAATCGTTAAAAATAATTTACAAAAATTCTGCAATTATTTATACTAATAATATAAATAAATAATAATAATAAATCATAGAATTGTTACAAGGACAAATGTTAATATAAAACTATTAAATTAGTTTTGTTAATTAAAATTAAATTTAAAAATTTAAAGCGGGGTCTGTATTCATTACTCTCTAAATTTGAATTAGTAAAAATATTTACTAATTTGAATTAGTTACTCACTTTTTGCTTCCGAATTAGTAATATTTTATTAATTATTAGTAACTTTTGCTGACAAATTAGTCAAATTTAACTAATTCTAAAGCAAAAAATGAGTCACTAATTTAAATTAGTAAACATTTTTACTAATTCAAATTTAGAGAGTATGTAATTAAAATAAATTTTATAAAATTTTTATTTAGTATTTATTTTTTACTTAAACACACTGAAAAAAAAATTTATTTGATTCAAATTACTTGATTACTTGACTATTATCAAATAAATATTTACTTAAGCAAAATAAATTTTATTTGAATTAAATAAATATTGTATTTGTGATACCATTTAATTGATTAAAATAATAATTATTTGATACAAATAAATATTTATTTAATAAAAATAATATTTATTTATTCTTAAAAGAAATGAATATTTTTAAAATAAGAAACAATTTTATAATTAAATAAAAACAAACTTGGTTTAATTAATTCAAATAGAATTATTTATTAAATTAACCAAAATTTAGTATATTATTCAAATTTAAAAAAAATTAAACTTAAAATCAACAAAATTTTATAGAAAAACAAGAAAATTTCATTTTTTTTTTTTTTTGTTAATTAAATCAAAATTTATTTTTATGTGAAAAATTTTCCAGTCAATCAGGTAAAACAACCATAACTATAATTAGATGTGTAATCTAATTATTGATTGTCACAAACAATTGATTGAGCATATAAATTTATTTAACTGTTAGATATTTCAGTTAAATAAATTTTTCCACGTCCGACGTTTTTTTTTCTCTCGTATATATACAAATATAGATAAATCTATTTACAATCTATCCTAGAATATATATTATTTATATAAAAGAACTGGGGAAGCTTTGTTAGAAAATATTATATTTTCTCAAAGAAAACTTGATTTTACAAGCAGAATATATATATATTTTTTTTAAAGCTTCACAGTTTGCCTTTGGTTATAAACATAAGAGCAATTTTTTCACAATCAATTTTTTATTATTTTTTTTAGTCACAAAAAAAAAATTTATAATTTTTTTTTTTTATAATTTGATTCATCGTTTTTAAATTATAAAAAAATGAAACTTTCCTATATATGGATCTCTCCTATTAGTTAATAGTACAAATTGCTCTATGCTATAAAAGAAAGATTTGTCTCTCTGCGAAGGTACTTAATTTTTTAAAGTTTAAATATTTGAAATAGAATGCGATACCATATTGGTGAAAATCTACAGCAAGTTTTCCAATTTTCGTTCGAGCATGAATTTTTAAAAATAGGTCAAGAAGAATCTTTGATAAATATTCCAAAACTTCTTTAAATATGTTTGGGGGCTCTATAAGAATTGTATAGTATATATCGTATAAAAAAATATTTAAATCAGGCTATTTAGATTGCCCTCAAAAAGTCTGTTTACAATAAATTTATAATAATGATCATTTATATATATATATAAAGAAAAATTTATATATTTTTTTCTCATACGAAATTTAAGCCCTTTTAAAATAGTTGAAAAAGAATTAAATTTTACCTAGAAATATATTTAATATACATATATATAATCATATACCACATATGCTTTCCACTTATCACTGGTGCATGAATTTTTTAAAAATGGGTCAAAACGATTTTTCAAAAAATATTCAAAAATATGAATTTTAAAGTAAGGCTATCTTTAATATTTTATTGTAAAAATTATAATATTATAATTGTTATAAAAGTATATTTTAAATATAATAGAATAATTAATAATTTTTTTTTAGTAATATAATAATGTTTATTCAGTATTTTTTATAATGTAGAAGAGTTAAGTTTTTTCAGACGTCTGCCTCTTTTTTTTCTAGTTGACTTATTTTACAAGCCTTAGGGGAATTATATTTGTCGACACTTCTCTCACATATCACATTGTATAAAAATAAAAATTACAGTTTGCAGTTGGTAAATAAAAAAAGAAATACTAAAATATTTTTTAAATGTAATTTTTAACTAACAAAATTAAAAATTATAAACACACTTCTTTTAAAAATTATTAAATCTCTTGAAAACTCCAAGATGTTTTATAATAACAAAAAAAAAATAAGTGGAATTCAATTGCCTTGGTTTTTTTCATTAATAAATATTTTTAATTAAATTAATAAATAAAATAAATTATTATTTTTTTGCGGTTTTTATAAAATATCAATTTTCAAAAAAATTATTTCAAAATTAATTATCTATTTTATTTAAAGCAACCTTTTTTTTAATAAAAAAAATAGTCATAGCATGTTTATGAATTCTGATTTTTAAATATGAAATCCCGAACTGTTTCAATAGATTCATATCATTGAATTGTGTTACTGAAAGCTTTGCCAAGTCATTATATTCTCGACACAATGGCTCTGCTTCTTCCAAGTACATCCCTTATATCTTCTATCATATAAAATAATAAATAAAAATTATTTCTAATTTCATTAGCATATAAGATTAACAAAAAAATTAATTAAAATTTTACAAATATATTGAATTTACAAAAAAAATTTTAATTTTTGACAAATTGTATTTAACGTTCAAATTCTCATTTTTAACTCATATGTAATATGTGAGAAAGTCATATCTTTCAAAGATTAATGTTTTCGTATATTAACTTCAGGTATTTTAAGAAATATAAATAAGTTATTATTATCCATTACTTGTCTCCGTCTAACGAAAAAAGTGGAATATTATTTACGACGAATTTGTTATAGTAACGTTTTTGTATATTATTTTTGTACCAAAAATAAGCATAAATATATATGATTTATTTAAACTATGTTTATCATTTTTAAAAGTTTGGTAATAAAATTTGTTTTCTTTTTAAAACACATCGAAGAATCGGTAAACGAAGACCAAAGAATAATAATAAATAAAAAGTTAAAATTTATGATACTTAAAATTTTTTCCATATTATTATTATTTTTTTAGTAGCAATTGTTGAGTGACAAAATTTAAAAATAATAAGACCAATAAAAAAAGACATATTAAAATATAAAATAAGAATAAAAAATATAAATTTTAATAATTTCTGTGAATTACTAAATTCGAATTAAATTTTGTAAATAACTAACCCATTTTGTCAAGGAAAAATATTTATAATGATTTTTAATATTCAACTAATTAAATTAACATCGGTTGAAATCGTCTTTAAATAAATAGATTACAAAATATTCAATTTGACATTTTCTAAAAATAATATTCTGACGAAACTAAATTAAATATGGAATGAATATTAAATATAAATAAATTTAAAAATAATTCATTTAACAATTCACAAAAATAATTGAAAATTTATATTGTAGATCTAATAATAAAAAAAATTACATAACAAGTTTACAAATATTTAATTAAATCACCAAAAAAAAATAATTAGCATTTAGATTCTTTTTCTAGTGGATATCTACATATATAATAATAAGCAATAAATACAATTAAAGCTATCATTGTTAACACAAATTTGCACCATAAATGAACATTTTCACGATTGTCGCCTCTACACTGACACAACATTATTTTTTCTAGATATTGTATAAATTTTTTCCAAAAAAAAAAATTTTTTCACATTAATTTCTTTTCAATTTATTTAAAAAAATTAATAATAATAACTTTAATAATAATCTGGAAGTGTAAAATCAGTAACAGATATGTCCAATGGATCTTCAGTAGGTTCCAATTGTGAACTTAATTTATAATAATAAAAATAATAAACAAGTGATGGTATTACACAAATAAAGAAAAAAAATAAAATCAATATGTGACAATAATAACTAATAACTCCCCAAATAACAAGATAAACTTGAATTAAAAGAGCACAGAGCCAAGTCATGTGATAAAATTTCTTTTCAATTGTCTTCAACACTGATCATTATTGATAATCTAAAAAAATATTTTACACCAAATTAATAAAATAATTAATTAATTAATAATTTTTCAATTATATAATAAAATTTTTTAATAATAAAATTTACTTTTTAATTGTGTAGTTTAAAAAAATATTTTACTATGACAATTATATTATAAATATGTGCAATAAAATTTTCCTATCACAGACAAATTTTAATTTATATATTACGAAAAAAGAATTTAAATTATTTTCTGCAAAATTACCTTTTTTATTCAATAATCAAATTCAAATTCCTTTAATTTCGAAAAAGGTTGAATGACACTTGACTTGACAGAATAGACAATAGCCAATGGAACAATTATTATAACACAAATAAATGTACCAATTAATAAGATCGCACAACATGCCCACATTTCATTGATTCTTTTAAATTTTCAAATTTGATACAATATTTTCAATAAAATAATGTGTGTGACAATTATAACCTCAAGTTACTATTTTATTTAAAGAAAAAACAAAAGGGAGTTGATAAACTAAATATATAGTTTATAATGCACTTTAATAATCATGTGTATAAAGTTACAATTCAATAAATCAATTAGATAAAAGCTACAACATTTAGTGGAATTAGATCGTGTATAAAGTAATATATAAACAATTTTAGACAAATTCAGAAATTTTAAAATTAATCTAAGTTATCTTTTTTTTCCGAATAACAATTATATTTCAGACTTAGTAAATTTTTTTTTTTTTTTTCTTTTCAAACTATTGACTTTTTTCAAGTTGTTTAATCTCTTTTAAAATAGATGCTTTCTTTAAAATTTTATCTCGCATTTCTTTTTCAGCATTTTTAATATCGCCACTTTTAATTTTAAGTTCTAATGTTTCTATTTCCCGAATTTTCTTCTTTAATGTTTTCAACCTCTTTGCCGGATCAACAATTTCAGATTCTTTTTCCGTATTTTCAGACTTATTAATTTTTCCCGATTGCACTGTATTATTGGGTAATTTTTGTGGTTTACAAACAACAGGCTCTGAGATTGTCGTTTTTTCTAAAGCCTCGGATAATTTCTCCGAAACATTAGTGCCTTTATTTTTATTTTTCTTCTTCTTTTTCTTCTTTGCAGCATCATTTTGAACAATTAAACCTGTAGCACCAGATGCTTTTGCTGCCTGGGCTTCTACTTTAGCTTTGTGAGCTGCTATAAATTCGGGCGAGAAACCCACTGGATAAATAGGTTTATTTTTTACAAATTCCTTTCCTTTGCTTTCATATCTAAAAAATATTAGAAAATATTTATATTTATATTAGAAAAGTGATTTTTTAATTTAAAAATATAAAGAAAAAAAACAGATATTTCAAAAAATTGAAGTTAAAAATTTCTAATATTCAAAAATATCAAAAAAGCAACGTACAAAGGAACTTCCTCTTGGGGAATATATCCATCTTTAACTCTACGTGGTTTCCTCCACGTACCATCTGGACGTTGACTAGCAGGAATAA
This sequence comes from Leptopilina boulardi, assembly GCF_019393585.1. Classification (NCBI taxonomy): domain Eukaryota; kingdom Metazoa; phylum Arthropoda; class Insecta; order Hymenoptera; family Figitidae; genus Leptopilina; species Leptopilina boulardi. The sequence goes on from NW_026138017.1 coordinate 736,559, forward strand.
ATGTTCCGCCTGTAATAAAATTATTATTAATATCTCTCATTACTCTTAAAACTGATATGAATTCCACAAAAAAATCTTTTGAAAATTTAGAACAATTTAATTTAAATCAAATTTGTCAACTTTAAAAATAAGATCTATAATTTTTATCAACAATATATAAATTATTCTTTAACATCAATTATCAATATAATTTAAAAAAAAAAAAATTCTAGAAATATAAATGGAATGGAATAAATAGGAAATGTACATTTATCTCGAATATTCTGAAAAATATTTTTTTTTCTTTTTTTTTTTCGAAAAGATGTGTAGAAATCTAGTAGAGATGTGATAAAAATAGAATAAATGTATAGTGAGAATAAAAACAGAATATTCTGAATAAAAAGTTTTTACAATCGAATATTTAGCAATGTAAAAAAATTTAATAACATAGAAAGAATCTAAAACGAGGTTAATCAAATTATTTCAATTAGATTATTGTGGAAGACATGTATTTATTTCAGGCATGCGATAAGTTGTTTACCTTTTTAAGGTTATAAATAGCAAACAGGGTAGCTTGATTATTTAAAAAAAAAAAATAAACCAACATACCTTGATCATCTTTAATATATGCAGAAGCCATTATAATACACTGACACTATTTTCACCTATTATTTCACTGATATTTTCATAAATATTGTATATTATCGGTTTGTCATTATTTTAATTGTTACTCGAATTGGAGTCTTAGAGACAACTCTTATCTCTTACAGTGAACAGTCGATAAATTATAAAGTAAAAGATTTTTCACGCATTCCCGCAAGATGGCTCTCGATAAACATGGTAATTTACCGACCTCGTAAAAGAAATTTAACATTTACGTTTTATACGTAAAAATAAAGAATCTGTCCTTTTCTATCACATGGTTATAATATTAATCTTTCAATATTTTTTTTTCTCAAAAAGTAGCAAATTTAAAGGATAAATTCGATAATTTTTTGTTGAAAAACATTACAAATTTAAACAAATTTAAGAACATTAATTATAATAAATAAATTAAAAAGTTTTAATTAATTTTTAAAAACTCACCATTGGCGAATTTCTACGATACGAGGAGACAGCCGATGAATAATTAGACTGAGTACATGATGTCCTTTTGATCTTGATCACAAACACGAACACACACTTTATTTTAACGAAAAAACTAAAAAGAATTTTTTTTTTAATTGCACTACACACACAAAAAAAAATAATAATAAATAGTAATAATTACACTCCCGCACGACATATTTTCCCTAATCGCGACGACTTCTAAATAATGAATTTTTTGATATAATTTTTTAGACAAAAACGATGCACTTGAACACAATAAACCGCGCGAACTTGTACTTTTAACATACTTTGTTGAACAAGAAAACAAAATGGCGGAACACTCTGAATCTGAAATGGCGAAACTTGGACCAATCCACGGCACTCTGATGTGTATTCAAAATGGTGGACCGACTAATGGACTAATCCAATACCCTATTCGAAATCCCGAAACTTAGACTAATCCAATTCGGCACTCTACGTATTCAAAATGGCGGACCGACTAATAATGGACTAATCCAATCCTCCATTTGGAATCGCGAAACTTGGACTAATCCAATTCGGCACTCTATGTGTTCAAAATGGCGGACTGACTAATGGACTAATCCAATATCCTATTCGAAATCTCAAAACTTGGACTAATCCAATTCAACACTTTTTATTCGAATCGCGAAACTCAGACTAATCCAATTTGGCACTCTACGTATTCAAAATGGCGGACCGACTAATAATGGACTAATCCAATCCTCTATATTTGGAATCGCGAAACTTGGACTAATCCAATTCAACACTTTTTATCCGATTCGCGAAATTTTGACTAATACAAAATGGCGGAACAACTAATGAACTAATCCATTTCTATACTATTCGATCATGAAAGTTGGACTAATCCAATTTGCAACTCTACGTATACAAAATGGCGGAACGAATAATGGAGTAATAAAATTTGCTTAGGGGTATAAACTTCGACAAACTGTAGCCCGGAAGGGTAAATAATATATTCATCTTGCTAATTACTATAATCTCTTAAAAAAAAATATTTTATCGCAAGTCCGAAACTACAACACTACTTACCCATCCGAAAGCTAACAGCATACTGACGCGCTGCGCGCGCTGCCTGGCCCTAGTCCAGTCCCAATAACCTCATTGGCTAAGCGGGAGGACCAATGAGCAAGCAGTTAGAGGATATCGATTGCTTTCGATATATCGAAGAAAACTAATCGATCTTTATTTGAAATTGTGATTAATTATTTAATTAAAAAAAGATTAATTTATTAACATTCATTAACAAATTATCATTTTTAATAAAGTGGTAAAAATTAAAAATCTTCTAGTATGACGAAATCCATCGTATGTTCGATTGTTTTTTTTCACTTATTTAGCAACCCAACCCTGCTTGACGTAATAATATTTTGTCGTCTGCTTTTTTATATAAAAATTCTTAACTACATATTCTTTTTTTCTTTTCTAATAAACAACGAATTACATAAATTTTCTCAATTGAAATGAAATAATTAAAAATATTTTTGACAGTACAGTGCAAGTATTGGTAAATAGTATTTTTAAAGTTTTGTCAGTAGCAATCCCACCCTCTTCTATAGTTTGATGACGTTATGAAGTATGAATCAGCTGACAGATACTGCGGATTAAGAGTTAAACATCAGGAGGACATTTAAAAAGAATTTATAATAAATATTAAAGACATTCAAGATGTCTTTAAATACTGCACACGCTAATGGGGGAGTGCTTATTCATTCAGGAGAGTGGTATGTAAAAAAAAATTTATAAATCTTCATCATTTTATTTGTTATTGTCAAATGTATAGTACCGATTACTTGTGACGTTTCTATTTTGTACATACCTGCACTATTTTATCAACTTGATATTTGTTTTACCTCATTGATAATAAAATTTTCTCGATAAAATAGAAATTTATTATAAATTACTTTCTGAAAATCTATAATTGGAATAAAATAATTTTACCGGTTCATGCAAGAATTTTAGAAATGTCGTCATGCGGATTTAAACAATAGTTTATAATTAATTAGTAATTATTATTATTGCGTCATATTGTATAAAAATATAATTATTGAGAGAAAGTAAAAAGTTATTTAATATTAACATATGATTGTTTAAAATAATAGAATTCTCGTTTTATAAAAATCTATTTTTAACTACTTGTCATCTAAAATTGACGACAATTTAACAATTAATGAAAATGACAAATGAAACATATGTATTAAGTAAATTGTTAAATTACGATAAACGTCAAGTCTTGTCAGACGTAGATTGTCGCAATTTTTGCACACAATATAATAGAAACAAATTATTTATTTTTCTATTTCATATTTTTTTTTAGCATTTTACTTTTCTGTGACAATGTTTCCATGGAATTTCATGGACAAGAACAACCGGAATTTCTTGGACGTAAACAAGGACGACTTTATTTGACTACACATCGAATGATTTTCAATGCCAAAGATCATAAGGAAAAAATGCAATCATTCAGCTTTCCATTTGTCACATTATCTGGAGTTGAGCTTGAACAGCCAGTTTTTGGTTCAAATTATATTAAAGGAAAATGTCGAGCACAAGCCAATGGAAATTGGGTTGGTGAATGCAAATTTAAACTTTATTTCAAAAGTGGCGGAGCAATTGAATTTGGACAAGCTATGCTGAGAGCTGCTTCAATAGGTTTATTTATTATTCTCTATTTATTATTATTTAATGTAATTTTTACAATTCTTATTTGAATATTTTTCTTTTAGCTCAACGTAATGGTCCGCAATTTGATGCACCACCTCCATATGAAGCACCAACTTCAAATTGGTATGCTGCACCTCCTCCAGCTTATCAAGCAGCACCAACTGGATATTATGGTTGGTCACCACCAACCAATGTTTTTCCCGATGCTCCTCCAGGTAAATTTTGAAAAGAAACTCCACATAAAATGAATTTTGAAAATAAATTTATTAATTAATATTCCATTTTTTAGCAAACAGCGTTTATATGACAGATATGCCACCACCGTATCCGGGAATAAATGCACAATATCAAGGTTACGCGAGCGGAGGAAATCCTCAACAACATGGTGCTTGGGGACAACAACCAGGTTGGACACCACAACATCAAAATGGAGCACCTGCTTGGGCTAATCCAAATTACAATAATCAACAAACTCCTCAAGCAGGTGTGTACCCAAATAATGGACAATCCAATAACTATCCACAATATCCACCACCGTACACTTCATACCCACAAAATAATCCATATGGACAACCGCAATATGGGCCTTACCATTAAAAAAAAAAAAAAGAAAAAAATTATAAAGTTACTATTTTATAGAAATAGTAAAATAATAACAAATAACCAAAATTACTAAATATAAAAAAAAGGTTTACAAAGATAAAAATTTTTATTATCTATATATAAATCAGAAATTCTAAAAATACCCACTAAAATAATGTGATTATAAGCTTTAATTGATAAATTGTTTAAAACAAAAAATTATTCAAGAAATAATTGACAACGAATTAAATACTATAAAATATTTTTCCTTAAATAAGCGTAGTGTTTTTTCGGCTTTTTTACTTATTGAAAATTAATTGCCAACCTATTTTTGCTTGTCGATATAATATCCTGTATGGAATTATTAATTATTTCGCTAATCAATTATTATTTAATAGTAATCTATTTGTTATAGGAAAAGAAATATAACAAAAATTTGCTTGGATAATAAAATATAATAATGTGTGTATATTTGAAAACTAGTTTCTCGTTATTATCTACACTTTATATTTTTATTTTTAAAAAGAAGACACGTATCAGAAAATTTGCTTCAAAATACTTTTGCGATATAAAATATTTCCCCCAAATAAATAAATGATAATAATATTTAAAATTATAATTTTATTTATAAAAAGTATGAACTAACAGTAATAGTTATAATTAAATTATCCTTTTAATTTTTTTTGAAAATAAATTTAAATTTAAGATTTTTGGTTTTTAATTTCTTTAAAACCAATTCACCTATAAAAACTATGACAAAAGAAAATTTTAAGAAATAATTTAAATAGATTTTTGTTTTGAATTTAATTCTAAACGGATGTATTGCTAAAAAATCGTGATTTTACTTTTTAAAAAAATTTCTTTTTTTGGCACTGCTATAAATAAAGAACAGTATTATTTTTTATTTTTTTGCAATTTTATATTATAAATAATGTGCAGACGATCAGCATCACCTGGAAATAGTGCGCAGGTACGTGTCGTATAAAAATAATTTCTTCAGATAGGAATTCAAACGTTATAAAATAATTCATATTGAATTTATTCATCCGTTAGAGAAATTTTATTCTTGTTTTTTATTAAAAAAATTTTTTTTTTTTAAGCTATTTATCGATTTTAACGATTAGTGCAACACCCTCCAATAATATTCTATCATCATATTTGTATCATTATTAAAAATGCTTGAGAAATTGTATATCAAAATACAAAGATAATTATTTCTTTAAATGACAAATTTAATTTTTAAAAAAACATATTAATGCACAAATATTGGTATTAATTGCAATTTTCTGACGCATGAATCGTCTTCCCTTTCAATATATTTAAAAAAAAATTAACAATTAGAAAGTAATTACAATATTTTTAGAATTTTGTTGTGATTTATAATTTTTTTTTTCTTCTAATAGATGCAAAGGCTGCTGAAGCTGCGCAAAGTGCCTATTATGATCCCAATAAACCTCAATGCGCTTATGTACCGCCTCCAGCATATTATGTAAGTATTAATTAAAAATAATTTAATTTTAAATATATATAAAGTAAAGAAGCAGTTTTAATAAAATATAACATTTATTTCCAGGAAAGTCCTCCTAGTTTTCAACAAGCGTCAGCAAAGAAAGACCAGTGAATTTTTAAGAGTTTAAAAAAAATGGAGGACTGCTAAAGATGATTTAAATCTAATATTACATTTGTTTTAATTCTCGTATTAGATATTTAAATGGGATAAAAAAATACTTGTTTATTTATTTTTTACGAGCACTTCACTTGCAAACACTTTTTATACATTCCATGATAGTTTTTTTTTTCTATGTATTTCTCTTTTATTTGCAATTTTTGCAACATTTTACGATTTAAGTTCACAATTTATTATTCAAGTTTTATGAAATTATGAATTTCAATTTTTTTACTCTTATTATTTGGTAAAATTCTAAGTGTTTTAGAGTTAAGTATGTATGTGATATGTTAGCGCATCTTGATTGGTATTAAATATATATATAATGATATAATGTGTTAGTTATTTAGAAAGAAAAAACGTGTATTCAATGAAAAATAGTATTTGCAAATTTTTTTTTTTTTTATTTTGTAAATTTCAACACAAGTTTTTTTTTAACATATATTATAAATTAAAATTATTTTATATTTTATAAAAAGAGCAGAATTTACTAACTATATTTATTTTCTGTGTAATTTGACGTCATTAATCATGACTTTCTATTGTACAGCCTTTGATCCTTAAAAATGGAATGACTCTTTTTCTTTAAATCAGAGACGAAAAAAATTAATTTTAGTAAAAAGAACTGCAGATAATTTAGAAAAAAAAATATGAATAAATTTTTGATTTTCGTCACTGATTTAAATACAACCATTACCCCAACACGCGCACCATGGAACATTTTCACTACTCGTACTTGTTTTTCGTCTCTTATTATTACCAATTTCTTTACTATTAACAGAGTTTATTATTGATTCACCTAAATTCCCATCTGAATGATCTTTTTGAGGAATGATTTTATTTCTGGAATTTTCCATAGTTCGAGTACTCTTCATTGATGTTAGAGAAGGTCTTTTTTTTGAATTAAAATAAATTGACACACGATGTGTTTGTTCCTTTCTTTGTGAATCCACATCGGATGATGACGATCGACTTTCATGTTTATTTTCCCGACTATCAAAATTCGTTCCTGATGATGTAATTATTGCATTTGGCGATTCTGATTCATCGCATGATGATATTGAAACTTGATTCTTTAAAACATCACGTTTTCTTCGATCGACATTCGATTTTTTCTCAATTTTCTCCTTTTTTGTACTTTTTTTACGACTACAATTTGTGTCCTTGCTTAATGATTCACTTTTTGTTCTTATTAAATCCTTTTTACCACGAACAACATTGGACTCCTGTAAAATATCTTCGTCAAGTGTTTGTGTGTGAGCGGATATTTTTTGTGGAATTGAATCGTAAACAAATTTCATCTCCTCATTGGGATAATAGAATTTTCTCGCTAAAAAGGGCATATTTTTATAATCAACATCAATTGGCATCATTGAGGGAATTTGTAATGTTATTGGAAAAGGACCTTCGAATGATGTTGCTTGATAACCATGATAATGTTCATTATCATTATTATCGTTCATTATTGGAGTGATTTCTTTTCCATTTTGATAAAATAAATTATTCAATGATTGACAATTTGTTGATGGTGATTGTAAATTTTTTTTCGATAATATATTTGTTGGAGTTTTTAGAATAACACTCAATTGTGATTTAAATGATTTTGAAGGATTGTCTTGTGAATTTTTATTTGTATTTGGAAAATTTCCATTATTTATGAGAAAATCAACATTTTTCTTTTCTGAATTTAAATTTCGACACGATGAGAATAATTTGAAACTATTCATTGTTTCATTTTGCATTTTATTGGGAAACAAATTTTCCAAACTGATGGATTTTCGTTTTTCTGAATTAAAAATTTTTTCATGTGTTTTATTTATCACTACATTGTTGGAAATAATTTTATCATTACTTTTATTATCTTGACATTCATTTATCAATGATTGTTGATTGTTTCTTGATAATTGTTTTGTGATTATTTCATTTTCCAGTGAATGATTTGAAAAGAAATCATTTGGTGATTTTGCCGATTGTTTCGCAAAAAATAGTTTTCGCGAAGTATTAAATTTCAAAGGCGCGAAAATTTGTTTTGGCCTTACGTTTAAAGGTGATAAGGTTCCTTTCTCAATTTCGTTGGGATTGAAAATTTCCATTTTTCTAGTTTGATTTTCTAAATTGACGTGATTTTGATTCCTTTCGGCAAAAAATCTAGAACTATCTAGATAAAATTTATTTGGTGAATGATTTTCAAATGTAACAGAAGGTTTGGGCGATTTTGCGAGTTTAGAATTACTGAATTCTGATAAGGAAGTATCTAATTTTGGAGTCGATGTAGAATCAAAAATTTGTGATGATGTATGATTTACATTTGGAAAAATAAATGGATTGGTATTAAAAATTGAACTTGAAAATAAATTTTGTTTTGAATTTGTCGAATTAATTCCATTATAGTCTGTTAAATCGTCATCGTACTTTCGTCCTTTCTTTTGTTCCTCTTCTTCGTCGACAATTGACAAACCATCAAAATCTACTTGAAGATGATCTAGATTATTATTTATTTTTTCTGAAGTGATTCTTTGAATTTTATTATTTATTTTTTCTGATTCTTTGGATTTTTCGAATTTCTGAATATCTGGATTTTTCAATGAATCGTTGTCAATTCTCTTTGTTTCCTTTTTATTTTCTTTGTGTTCTCGATTTTCAACATTAATGTAATCTTCATTATCCTCATTATTTTCATTATAATTATCGTCGTTCTCATCATCATCATTATTATTATCATCATCATCATCGTCGTCGTCATCGTTTTCGCATTGAATATTATTGTCAATATTATTACAAATCGTTTCATTGTCATCATTTTCAGCATCGACGTCATCAAAAAAATCATCATTAATATCTTCTTCACCTCTTTCAGAGTTACTTAATTGTGAAGCTTCATTATCTTCTGAACGACTCTGAAAACATTTCTCCAATAAATCGACTTCTATTTATATGATTAAGTTCAATTTCAAAAATACCAAAAAATTTACTTTTAGGTATTGTTTTGAGTCAGGTCACCTGTGTCAATTTTTTTTTCACACAAATTGTCGCAGGTAAAATGAAAAATTTTGAATTTTTTCCAATCGGAATGTAATTTTAGGATCACATGCTATTGTTTCCTTTTTTAAAAATTGATAAATTAGTAAATTGGCAATTAGTAAAAAAAAAATTTATTATAACTAATAAATAAAAAGCAATGCAAGTCTAATTGCATATTACAAGCTATTTGTAAGTACCTTGGGAGCTTGGGACCCAGAAATTTAGTTGTTTTCGTAGTTCCAGTCTCTCGCTGGGCCAGCGTGACTACACTTCTTGCGGATAGAAATAATAATCGTTGAAAAACATGAAGCTAAAAGCAATCACAACGACACGAAAATTATATTGTTACAACCAAATATTTTTGTTGCAAAAAAAAAAAAACAATTCTTATATGAATTGAAAATTATAATTATAAATTTTAAGAAATAATTACAAAAATTTAAATATATTTAAATTAATGTAATCTGTAAAAAATGGGATCATGTTAATGCTAATTGTATTAGTTATTGCACATATAAAGCTTGTCATTCAAATATATTAAAAATAAAATTTTCCAATGTACCTCACATTCATCGCTACCATCATGACTCTTTTGCTTCCTTAAGATTTCCTCTAATTTATCATATTCATCTCTTAGGCACCATATTTCCCTCCGTAGTTGTTCGTTCTCTTTCCGCAATTTTTTTATATCGTTTTGTCCTGAAAAATAAATAATATTAATTTTTATTTGAAAATCAGAAAATTATTATTATTATTCATATTGTTAAATAATTATTATATTTTTCATATACATTTATTTTTGAAATCGTTTAATTAATTTTTTTTTCTTTGTATTGGAAATAATTTTTCAATTATGTTTCAACTCTTTTTTTTTATCATTTATTATAATTGTAATAAATTAAGAAAAATTATTTTCTACATTGAATTTTCCGATTCCTTTACTTTTACCTTGCTCGATTGCAGCATTGATATGAATAGTTCGGAGTCTGAGTTCCTCATTTTCGTAAATCATTCCACGCGAAGACTTTCTGTCTAATCTTCTATTTGGTTTGATACTGATATCTTTCCTTCTTGCCCTCAACATCCCAGCTCCTGATATATTCACTCCTGTTCCTGCCATCATCTTAATGAAGTACGAGAATCACATTCATGTCGACAATAACATTTTTATTTCTTTTTTCTCCTTTTTGGAGGCAATTTTGCTTCTATGATTTTTATCAATTTATAAATTTTTGAAATTAATTTTCCCTTTTTAATGAAAAATTTTAGAAAATTTCTCTCTTTAAATCTCAAGAAAAATTATATTTTTCTTAAGAATGTTGTTTCTTTTGAAAATCAAAATTTTTTCCTGTGTCTATTAATATTTTATTTTAAATCAATGCAATTTTCGATTTTCTTTTATGAAATTTTAACACAAAACGAAATTATATTAAGTTGCTTAAATTAATTAATTAAAATTTGATTTAGATTGATAAAATTAGGTCAATTAAATTAATTTGTTAACATTTGAATTAAATTCAATCAATTAAATTTATTATTTATAGACTATTTTTACATTAATGATAAAAATTAAATTAAAATAAAAAATTAATTATAAAATAATGAATTCAAAAATTATTATGAAAATAATAAATTATTATTTATAAATTCGTTAATTTATACAAATTGCATTGAATTAAAATTTTTGTAATTATATTTTTTATATGTATAACACCTACCCTGGATTTTTTTTATAGCTGTTGACAAAATTTTTCAACTAATCATAACCCATTAAAAGGATTATTGGCTAGCAATCACATTTTTTTCGATTTACAACACTTCTGTCACGCAGTGATTTAATAAATTTGAAGTATAATAATTTAATTGGCGACAGACAGTCGAAGCTGATCGGCATAACTGCGCGAACGAGAGACTATACTCACACCCGAAACTTCATCATTCCATCTCGCTTTTTACCTCTTCCACTCTTTTTCTTTCACGTCCCACTTGCTGGTGGTTTCCATACCATCTTATTTCCTCTCCTGAATTTTCTTTCTCTCTCATGTGCGGCAAAGTCGCTATCTTCTCAATCTAAAATTATCCAAGAAACACTCAACGTCGTATGTGAAATACATTTTCTTGGCCCTACAATATCTTCGGGTGGTCAATTTTTCATTTCCTTTTTTTTTTTAAATATGCCTCCCCGCGCATGAAGCTTTTCACTCTTTCTCAAAGAATGTATACATAAATGTTTAAAAAGAAATTTAAAAAGAACTGTTTCTTTGTTCAAATATAATCGTAAATTCATATATATGAAAATTTCTTATTCGAAAATTTGTTTTCAATCCAAGCCATAAAATTCGTTCTAGGAACGTTGAAACTGCAAATATGTGGGTTCACTGTTTATTAATGACTCATGACTATTTTCGATACTTCCGATATTCGATTACTTACCCTCTATCAATATATATATATATATAGTTATGATATTCTCCAGTACATTGTATGACCCAATTACACGTTTGAAATTTCATATTGTCTTAATTAGCAAACTCTATATTTAAAATTCTGAAAAATTGATTTTATCTATATATTGAAAATAATTCTCAATTATTTTTTTCACAAAATCGAAAATATTTTTTATCTTCACTTGTAAAATTAATTCAATTTATTTTTAGCCAGTAAAACAAATTTCGAAATATAAAAAACAATAATCAAGTTAGATTGAATTTTTCTTCGTCGTAATTAAAGAATTTTGTGTTTGTATATAGACATAGAATCTGCTCCGTTAAATTGAATCTAGGTGCCGTCGAAAAGTGATTCTATTCCCAGGCGTCCGTGGCCGTTTTTTAAATATCTGCACTAGCATTCACCCAGTTTCCCATAGTAAAAAGGGGGAAAAAAAAATTATTATCGAATAAAAGATGAAACCTGTATATTATGTAATCATCGATTTTTTTAACGATTTATTTCACTTTTTTTCTATTTATTTATTTTTTCCATCATTTTTCGTTATTTTTATTTCTTTTACGCTTTATTTTTCTATTTATTTTCCCTTCTATTTATTTTCTTCTTATCTATTTTCTCTTTATTTACTTTTTCTAAGTCTATTTTCTTCTTTATTTACTTTTTTATAAAGTCTATTTTCTCTTCATTTATTTTTTCCTCTAAATTATTTATATTTCCTTGTTTTGTTAAACTTGAATTTGAAGAATTACATAGATGCAATTTTTGTTATTTTTAATATTCTATCAAAAATAGACAACTTTTCATTATTAATAAACATAAATTAATTCATGTAACTTAATCCTATTGTTTGTTCTTTCAATTTGATTTCAACAATTCCTTTGTTTCAATTTCTTTAATTAATTTTAATCTCATTGATGAATGAGATCCTTTGATTTTCACAAAATTTGACGTTGCAGTTATCATCATGAGAATTATTATTTGTTCTTGTTGCATATTAATTAAACGAATTCAAAGAATCTTCCAAACATAATAATATCTACAAAGCAGCGAAATTTGTGCATTAATAATTATATTAATAACTATTCTTAATTAAACTATTATTAAAAGTTAAAATATAAATTAAAAAACTCTTATTTCAAATTTTATAAATTATATTGCGTACTTAAATCTATTATTATAATGTTATTTTGCGATCTATTTTATGAATTATATTTTAATAAAAGTTTTATTTTTAGATTTTTATTTTTAGATATATTATAATATGAAATTAAAAAAAAAAAATACACACCTGCTTTTACATCTTCATAAAGCCAAGACATTTGTTTTAGACCCAATTCCATTCAAGATATTTGTCATCGTGTGTGACGCGAAATCAACTAAATTGCAAGTGCCGAGTGTCTAAGAACTATTGTCACACACTGAAAAAGAGAACAGTAATGACGACAACTTAGATTGTTCAATTTCATGAAACTCTGGCCAAAAATGAAACGTCTCCAAGTTTCTCTCAGACTTTAAATAGCGGCGGGAAAGTTATTTCTATATGTTTACAATTTTTCATTCAATTGTATATTCTTGTTCGGCTTGGTAGAGAAACTATTTAGTTAGGTATGTATATATTCAAATTATTTTAACTTAATATTTGCGATATTATTAAACTTTTTCCTAACTTAATTTTTCAAGTACTTTTTTAATTTAAGACATTTAAGAAAAAAATAATTATTTTCGAAAAATATATTTTAATGTCAATAAAAAAATATACTATATGAAAAAATAAATTATACTATTCAAACATATTCTATTTAAAAATATAAAGTAAAAAACACATTGTTTTGAGAAAAGAATGATACAAAATATTTTAATTTCTGAGCATTATGAGAATGTAAAATTGTTTTTCTTAAAATTAGAAAATTATTACTTTAAATAATAAAAGTTAATTATTACTTAAACGATTGTCAAATATTTCAAAGTTATTTTTAAAATATGGGAATTATTTTTTAAGGTTATGAACAGAACAAGCATTGTTATTTCCTTGTTTTTCATAAATAAATTTAAATTTATTAATAAATTATAACTTACTTGTTGATTACTATAAAAGCATTTGTTTAAATTTCTAATAAAACATATTTTTCACTTCTTATTATTATTAAAAAAAACTTTAAAAATTGTCGTAAACATTGTTAGTGTCGAAAATGTCAACAAACTTTAAAATTCTACAAACCGGAAGTAATCATATACGCACGCGTCGCATATAATTTCTGATTGGTTAATTTACGAGGCATATTTAAAAATACTAATACTTAATTTTAATAATAATAAATTAAACTTTGTTTTATATAATATTTACATATATTTTATAATTTATGGCTGTGATTATTATTTTAATTTTCTATTTTTGTATTTTCTAATTATTAAAACGATTTTCTTTCATATTTTCAAGTTGTTTTTTTTGATAATATGTTGGTAGCACTGACAGGAAAGACAAGTTTATCAACGCCATGCTACGGTGACTTTAGTAACTATCTTAAGATTGAAGTGATTTTTGAAATTTGCCCGTTAACGAAAAATATCTCATAATTTATTAATTATACATCAATGATAATGGAATATTCAATTAAAATATCAATATTTCATGTGAATTAAATAGTGTGGAATAAGAATCAAATGAAACAACAAATGAAAAATCATATTTTTATGCCGTTAAAAAAAGTGCGAAAAAAACTAACCTAAAAAAAAACGGCCATTCCAACCAATATTGTGTAAAAAGTATAATGAATTTAAAAAAAACTCCAGGTAATAATTACAACAGTTAATGTAATATTTTAATATATATTTTTTTTTCATGTTATATATCAATTTTTCTGACATGTGTTATAAATATCAGTTTTTTTTGTATATATAGATATATTGAAAATGATACTCTTGTGTGTAAGTGTGGAAATCATTCAACAGGAGATGGTAAATATTTGAGATTTTTGAAAGAATAAATGAAAATAATTTTAATTTTAGAAATTTTACAAACATTTCTTTTGGATTCGTTAATTGTTAAATTAACAAGTTTTTATTTATTTATTTATTTTTTTTCTAATATAAATCACGGAGGATTTTTATCTCTGCTTTTTAAGTTGGTGGCTTGCGCACGCAGTCTGATACCCCCCGGACATCCCCCCACTTCGGATGCACCAGACCACACCATGAAGCCGGTCAATACTCCGTGAGTCCGTGAGCTGAGAGCTCTCTGTTGCAGCTAAAATCGCGTTTTTCACTGTGTAGAAAATCCCAGAAGAAGACTACGACAAGACTCATGTATCGTGCACTTGCAACAGTGATCAAATCTAACGACTAAAAAAAAAGAAAAAAAAAAGGTGATATCAACTCCAAAAACGCAATCATCATTTCACTTTTATCGTGTGGACAAATTGTCAAGGTGTACAATTTTGAGATAAAAATTTTCCTTGAAAGTAGAGAAAATATGTGAAGGAAAACGAGGAAGCGCGACCGTCGTCGGAGGTCACGGCGTGACACGTTTTAACTTGGGAGGGCGCGTGTTTTTCTTTAGACGGCGCCGTCGTCCTGCGTTCCTGCGTGCAGTAGATAACAAGCCTTTTATTAAAAAGTATTTAATATGTGCATCGCGTGATGGACCACAGCTTCACGACCGGCCGACTCATGGATACGTCGTGGATATTCTTTTTCTTCTTTGCCATCGCCGGTGAGTTTGTTGTTTTCTTTTTTTTTCATATCTATACCATTTTTTTTTATACCTCATTTTGTCTCACAAAAAAAAAAACATTTTGTTTTTATCTTTTTTTTTTGTTTTATATATTTGATGTATAAAAATCGTGTCCTGTATAATGTAGACGATGTTTCCTCGCATTCTACCCCCTTGTTTATTCACGTTTTATTATTCGAGACAAGGATGTCGCCAATGTCCGACATTTCGGGTTTGTTTTCATTTTTTTTCTTTTTTTTTAATGTCAGAGAACTCAAGATGTTTTTTTTATCGAGATTATTATTAAAACTCTTTTTGAGTTGCTTTTAGGAGAAATTTTGTTTATGGTCCAGTTTCCCAGAGACTGATTAAAATGGTTTTTTTTCTCATATAAAAGCGAAATTTTTTAATTAACAATAATAAATTGTAACAAATTATAAATACAAAAAAAGGACATTTTCACACTTTTCTATTTTGATAATTTTTATGAAAACATTTCTTTTCCGGTGGAAAACACTTATTTTAGCCCACTCGGTTCTCTTTTTTTTCAGTTAATTTTAGAAGTTCAATTCTTTTTATTCGAACTTTGTATATACAATATTCCTTGGAGGCTTTTAAAATTTAAATCGTTTTCAAGTCCAAGAAATTGAACTTTTTGTGAAAATGATTCTTGGGAGATTTCTTTTGAGATTTAAACTTTTTTTGATATCACATTTCTATATGGTTACTTCAAAAGATATTTTTTTCAAGAAAAATCAATATTAATAATTGATATGAAATGTTAGGGTTTTTTTTTTTTTTTTAATTTATTTTGACATCAACTTGTTGCAAACTGCGAAAGTTTCAACTTCATCTAAAGACGATTGTCTCTCGTTGAATTGACTTCAACTGAGACGTTTTCTCAATTGATATTCATGAATATAAATTGCAATTAAACTTGAAAAACAACTTCTCATCAATGTTTATATTCAAGATTCTTCTTCCCACTGCTTATGATTATATAAATCGTTTTATTATTATAAGAATAGAATTATTTCTTTTTGTTTTCATCTTGAAAAAAGTAATTTAAATAGATCGGAAAAATTTAAATTATTATTCCTTGACACAATTGAATTATTGTGTGTTCTCTCAATAATCCATTAAAACATTGAATGAGGGTAATTTCATCATTATGAAATAAAACAATGATTTAAAAAAAAAATCAATTATTAAATGATGAATACGTTACTAATTGTGATCGGGGGGAGAAAAATAAGTCGTAAATCAGAGAGAGAGAGACAAAGCTCTTTCTTTCTCAATCTATAATTGATCAGAGAGTGAGTTTTCAAATAGCCCTAGAGAGTGCATGAATATTAGAACTTACTTTTTTTTTCTCTCTCTCTCCCTATATCGAACTTACCCTCCCCCTTTCCACTTCATAGATCAAGAGCCCTATTCTCAAATCATTCATTCATGAAACGTACTTTTCTTTGTTCAGTTTCTTTTTCTGTTTAACCGTATATGAAAATCTGCAAAACAAACATCTGCCTTCAAACTGAATCATTTATTATTTATCTTTTTTGAAGCCGCGCGCGGCCGCAAATAAAGACTATTGATCCAATTTTGTTACAGGATTTTATCATTTTTTAATGATGCTGAAGTCTAGACTATTTTTGAAAAGAAGAGCAAGGGAGAATGATTTACTTGAACTAAATAATAATTTTTTTTTTTAAATCAAAATTTTAATTTTTACCTTCAAAAAATTTTTTAATAAAAAACTGAAATTCACTATACATATTTATATCTCTCATTTTTTCTTTTTTAAAATCGATTATTAAATTTACATTCATTTTATTTTAAATTGAAATATTTTTCCCATTTTTCAAAATTTGACAAATTTACATTTCATATAAAGAGAAATTGGATTTTTTTGTTTTCATTTTACTCTAGAAAAAAAAAATTCTATATGTAAATATTTTCAAATAAATTTTATTTAATTCAAAAATAGCAAAAATAAATTTTTTTTATTTATGACAAATATATATTTTTATTTAATTCAAACAAATTATATTTGGTTCAAATAAAAAGAATTCTCTAGGCTGTGTAAAAAATTAAATTTTGTATTTTTGTATATTGTTTGATTTCTTCATTGAAAAAAAAGAAAGAATTCAATATCCTTGTTAAAATTTAGGATGTGGATCTTTTGGTCAAATGTTGGGAAATCGTGCAGTGTAAATATGTTGCAGAGTGAATTCACTGCTGCTAATGAACAAAACACGTAACCGTGGTCGATAAGTAAATATTTTTCAACCAAATAAAACGAAATAGAGAGAGAAGGTATTTAACCACAATTTCTAGCTGATTTATATATATATATATATATATATATATATATATATATATATATATATATATATATATATATATATATATATATATATATAGTTTTTGTACATCAGGACTTAATAGGGTAATGAATTTCCAAATAAATTTCGATGCTGAATGTATTTTTTCAGCTCTTTCTCTCTTTTTTTAGCAATCCAAATAAAATAATTACAGTGTTTTAAATTATTTGTAAATTACGAGAACGAGTCCCGAGCGCAGTATTCAAAAGCGCATTAGATAATTAAAATTCTCAATTTAAATCTCCACGGCTTTTTTTGTGATTTTGTTTTTGTATTCTGTGGATAAAAAATTAATTCCCCTTGAGAGCTTTTTTTCCAGTAATTTATTGTCACGTTTTGTTAATTAACATAAAATTAGCTTAATCCTTGAATTGTTATTATCACACTTACTTTCATAATGAAAATTAGTTTTTGTAATTATTTTTTTTTTAATTAAATAATTGAAAAGCATTTTTTTTTTAAATTTTTGATTTTGTAAATTTTATCGTATATATATATATATATATGAATGAGTGAGAGTTTGTTTTATGAACGTAATTTAATATAATATGGTATATATTAGTTTTTATTGCAAGGCTGCTGTGGAATAAAGAATAGACCAGAAGGTTCCGATAAGACATCGAATCTTAAGGAATCAACCCTCTAGGAAAACGTTTCCACGTTTTTGCCTCATTTCCTTTTAAGCTTTTGTGGCTCTGAATTTTACGAGCGAATAGCTACTGAATGGGCACGTTTTTCACGCAAAAGACTTTTATGCGAGTGCTTAGCATATGTGCACGTAAAGTAACACTTTGAAAGCTTTTGGCTCTGTCATCGAAAAAGTCTTCCTTGAAATTGAACAACGTCGAATTTTTTACTTTTTCTTTATATTTAAAAATTCAGAGACTATGTATAAATTTCTTTTTTTTATATATATTCTCGTATCACGAATTTAAAATTAATTGCAATTAGAATTCCAAAACACTGGAAATTTTATTCTTTCTATTTTTGATTTTCATATATAATAATTTTTCTTTAATATTTATTTTTGGATTAATTTTAGAATTTTTGTTTGTTATATGAATGTAAATTAGTTAAAAAAAATTAAACAAATTTTCTAAATTAAAATTTAAAAGATGAATGTTTCGTAAGGAAATAAAAAATTTACATATATAATTTGTATAAATATTTGAAAATGTAGACAGTATATTTCAAAAATTATTTAAAGAACATAAATATATAAAATGATAAAACATAGAAAATCTGAAAGATCATAAATATATCACATCTGGAATCCAAATTCTCATAAAATAATCTTTCTTGTCTTGAAAATTTGTCAGAATCGATAGTCTTTTAATTTCATATGTAGAATTGGAAAGCATTTCTAAATTTTATATCCTCATATCTTGAAAAAAGATCTTCTTCATTCTTTCAAATCTATTCTTTGTTTTTTTATTCTTTTAGGTTGAAATTTCATTAAATTTCTATTTTCTAAAGAAATCTGCTTTTTATAGAAAAAAAAACCAAATCCAAAGAAATCCTTTTAAAATTCAATTTTATTTTGAAATGAAAAAAAAAACACTTTTCGCCAGTGGGCAATAAACGTTTTTCTATTTTATGAGATCATTTTTCAATTCGCGGGATGAAACGCAGTGATGTTTTACAACTCTCTGTATATTCAAAAAAAAAAAAAAAAAAAAAGAAAAGTGTTTCGTTGAAAATTTTTTTGTGAAGGAATGAGTTAAAACGAGAGGGTTCTTATATTGAAGAGAAGCTTGTATATAATAGAAGAACGTAAAAGTCATTTGGCCCATTTTTTTCTTCTTCGTTGGCACGTCTTGTAGCCACCCACACTGTGCACTATACTCTTATATAGCACGTGGTTGCTTTATCGACACATTTTGTCTACGAGGAAAATGTAATCAATCATATGCTCTAAAACTTTGTATACTGCTCAATTTTTTTTTTTTCGTTCTTCTCTGAAAAAAAGAGCAAAAATTTGTGTATGTTTAACTTTAAATAGAGGCCACATTAGAAAATATATAGAAATTCTTGAGAAAAAAACTCTTTCAAAAAAAATATCAACTTGAATTTATTTGTTGATACCAAATGTTACTATATTTGAAAATTCAAGTTCCACTCAGTTATCGAAGAATTTATATCATCTTTGAGCAATTTTCATATATATGCGAATTGCTCGAAAATATTATCTTGCGAATGAAATTCTTGAATTTAATATTCTTGTATTAAATTTAGTTTCAAATTCATTAATTTTTTTTTTTTTTTGATTATTTAAATTTATTTTTATTGCATTTAAATAGCGGTTTATTTTATGATGAAACTTTTATTTTTTTTTTACCTTCTAATACCTTGAGAATTTCCCATTAAAAATGTAACTTAAACCTTGCGAGTTGCAAGCGTATTTCGAATATACATTTATTTATATTTGAATATACATATATTATTTCAAAACTCATCTAGTTGTGCACTGTGAAAATATATATATACGTGAATTATAAACAGCCACAACATAAGCCAATATTAAGCTTCTATGTAAATTACACGCACGGTAAGCATGTAAATTAGAGGGAAAAAATTATAAATTCAAAATGTAGTTTTTTTTTGCGTAAAATTGTAGCCCCTGACCTACCGCAAACAATTGACTTTAGAATTTATTTTATAATATCTCTCTCTTGAAAAATTTTTAGTTCTGCAATTTTATTTTAAACTTATTCTCAACTCTAACCCATATATGAATTTTTCACGATCAAACAATATTTTATTTTATGTGTGATTGGAATTCGCTGCTCAAATATCTTTCTAGTTCAAGTTTTATATATTAACTTCAAAATACTGGATGATTTTTGATTTAAAGATAACTAAAAAAGGTTTTCTTTATTTTTATTTTTTGTTCTAGTAGCACTTTTTGTAATGCAAAAAAAAATTAAATTTCATTCTCTCGTTTAAAAATAAAATTTCAAAATTGCGAATAGAATTGGGAAATTTTATTTTCAAATTTTCAAAAAATTCTTTAATTTTATAAATTATCATCATTGGTATTTAATAATAATAATTTGGATTTAAGTGACTATTTTGAAAAAGAAGATTTTTTTTAAGATGGCCTCAAAGATAAAAAAGAAAAATGATACAAGGGAGTTTTGGATGGGGCTGTGGATGAAGCCAATGAGGGAATAGAGACTGGTATTTCGACGGGACGTGCCACAACTACATAAACGATCATCCCGGAATAGCTTTGTGTATACCTACATATAAATTCTGGATTGAGTTCAACGAGTGTTCGCGTATGCGTTTCACGATACACGACCAGGGATAATAGGCCCGTGGTCGTTTCGAGCAGGTGTAGGATGTTGAGGCTGAAAGACGAGCAGAGAGAAACGACCGGATGGATACAGGAAAAACTGGGGCTCACAAAAGTTATATGGCACTCGAGAGAGAGAGAGAGAAAGAGAGGAAACTGAAATTTTTGAATAGCATAAAACTCCTCTTTTCACCCCTATTTTTATCACAAATATTTACCTGCAACTTTTACCTTCTGCTATGTGTATACTTTTTTTTCAATTTTTTTTTTCCACCGCGTACTTCTTCTGTGTTTACAAACAGCTATTTGTCAAATAGGAAAAATAGGAGGCATTTTTATTTATGCCACATACACACAAGAAAAATGGAAACACTTTTGTATTATTTTATTATTCTTACGTATAATTTTACTATTTACAATTCGAATTGAGAAAACTCTATTTTTTTTTCTAAAAACGTTTGTTTTTGGTGAAAGGTGAAATTCAATTAGTTTTTGTTTAAATAGTATAAAATCGAATTTTGACCTAACCCAGATTATTCGATTTCACAATTCAAATATTATACCATTGAATATTATTGTATGTTTAGAAATGAAATAGTATAAAAAGAAAACGTGAAAAATTAATATTAGAAATATTAATGGATTTTAAAATTCATTTCCGGGTATTTTTTTTTAGGATTTAGAAAGACAAAAAAGAGTAATCTTATATAAGGTGAAAAGATTTATATATATGTTATATGGGATTGTTAACTGTGATAGGGGTCGAATTGTGTCACACGTACGTTTCTAAACGCCTGCGTGTTTGTTCTTGTGGCGAGAAGTATTAATTCTACAATAGTAAGCGCGCACACGAAACCCTTATTGCCGAGGGACATCAGTGATATTGTTGCACAACAACACACATATTCCAGAATTCTCTCCATGTATCTCGATTTTGCAATTTCCATTTAATCACAATCATAAATTATTCAATGATGTGATTTTATTACCATCATTACTGAAACTATTTTTCAAAAAATTTTGCCGAGAGAAATTAATTTCTTCTCTAAGCCAAATTTTGAAAAAAAAAATTCTTTTATAATTTTTCGGATATTACAATTATTATTATTTTTTTTTTTTTTTTAAAAAAAAGGAGGATATTTTTCAAACAAAGTAAAATATTGAAACGATCTTGGATTTGAAAAAAAAGACTTTAAAATGTCATTTTGGTTTTCTGCATTTGTCAGATAAGAAATAATGTTACTTGAATCCTCTTTGAGCTTAGATTTTGTTGTATATTTGAATTTAAATTGAAGATATATTGTAAGACTCTTAGGAAATCTTTCTGAATTCATCTCGAGATCCATTTCCATATCCTTTTGTGAAAGAAAGTTTCCTCTAGTCATAAAATTCATAAAAGACCAGACAAAATCCGATACGATGACGACTTTTTTTTTCTTCTCTCTATTTACTGCATTGTTATTTCGTTTTGTATGTATTTCTTAATATAAAGTCAATTTATATATATATATATATATATATATATATATATATATATATATATGTATAGTATCAAACATTGTTGAATGTCTTATTCCGCATATAATAACCTCTAAAGTTTCATTGTAGAATAAGTACGTGACACACTCGCACTGGCGCTAAAATTCGTTCTATAAGAGTCAGTGGGAATTCTATGTTTTTATCTTGCAACGAAATGCGGTTGCAGCCACGTTTCAATTTTTTATCAAGGTTTGTTCTCTCTCTCTCTCTCTCTCTCTCTCTCTCTCTCTCTCTCTCTCTCTCTCTGTGTGATACAATGACACTATATGCAGAGAAAAGATTTTCTGGATTTATGTCAAAGAGCGAGAGGATTTTATTTGTCTCGTTGCTTTATATTTTGGTCATAATTTCCTTTTTTTTCTTCTGAATCGAAATTTTTTTTGCCAGATAAAAAAAAAAGATTTTCTAAAATTAAATTGTAGAAAGTAATTTGAAAACTGGTTGAAAATGAGTAATTTTCAATTCATTGAACTCGTCTTGAAAATTTTATTTGATCGTTCGTGTGAGAATTTGTAAAACTCTCTCATCATCAGGGGGAATGTGTGCTCTCTTTATGTTCTTAGCGTTTAAATGGGTAGGAAAGCGCACTTTAGGTCCAGACGTAACCATCCGAATGCCAACGAAGGCATTCGCCCCAACGCTCATGATTTGAATTCCAGGCAAATTAGATATCGTTAAAAGCTCTCAGTCTCTCTCTCTCTCTCTCTCCGTTCTTGTGCACATCATATAGCTTTTGTATGCACAAACCTGTCCTTTAGCCACACAAAGATGAGTACACGAGGCGCCTGTTGACAAGCAACGCTAATAGCAACTTCAACAAAACGTAAATGTGGATCAAAGTCGCGAGGGGATTAAATTCCAACTACCGCAGAGAGAAAACTCTTCTAAGATTTCGTGCCAAGGAAGATTCACTCTCATTATCTTACACAAATCTGATGTCTTTTTGGAGAGAAAAAGGAGAGAGAAAAAGAAAAAAGAATGATAATGAAATTGAAGTATTTCAATTTAACTTTTTCAAACTTTTTCGAGGCTGTGAAATTTACTTGCCGATAATCGAAGCTAAACTTTTATCTATCATCGTTTTTTATATAAGTCAAGTGCAATCATATTGCGATCTTTCATGAAATTTATTGGTCTTTTTTTATTTTTCATTTATTTCGCTTCGTCTATTTGATTTTTGATTTAATTTTTAAGCCAAATAATAAAATAATATTAGATTATTATAATTTAATTAACATTGAAGTTGAAAATCGCAATTTTACTTTGTCCTTCTGCCTTGCCTTTATTTTTAAATATAATACAAAATATGTGAAAGAGAAAGAAAATTAGGTTAAATGATAATTAAATATAAAAACTCTAATGTGGCTCATGAGAATTCATGTATAAAAAGTATGGAAAATTGGAAGAAATATAAATTAGAGAATAAAAGGGGGAAAAATTAGATGGAATGATAATGGATAGAATTACGAACGTAAAATTTAAATAAATTATTATTCGGTCATTTGGAGTCAGACAATCGATAATCATATATATATATATATATATGAGTTGGATAATATTTATATTAAATTAATATCACTATTTTTAAAAAATTTATAAAATAGAAAAATAATCAACAAAATGTAATTTCAATGTAATTTTCTTTTCTGTTTCAGGTGAGTTGAACGTGTTATTTATTCCATCTTTAGCAGTAAGTGTCAGTGGAAGTGAAGATTTAAGGTAAAAATTTTAAAGAATAATGGAAAAAAATAAGCTTTATTGCTATATATAAGAAAGATATATAGATAATGGACTTTCATCTACTTTGAAATATTTAGAATTGAGAGAAAAAAAAAGGAGAAATAATTCCGCGACCACCATGAAAGGTGTAACGTAGCAATTCTAAAGTGGCAATTACACAAGAGCTTATGAATGGCTTTTATATAAAAATGGTTTGCCCTCTCTGATTCTTTAATACCATATCAAGTATAAAATTTCTTTTCACGCCAATTTCACTTTGGCCACGTGCTTTAGAGAGAGGCTGAAGTGCTTTGATATCGTCCCTTCTCTTTTCGTTCCTACAAACGAAACCGCTATTTCTCAATATACATATATATATATACACAACTCTCGGTATATATACCCGTTATAAATTGGTGCTATAGGTGCATATTGCCAACACGTATATATATATATATATATATATATTTGCCACCAGAATGAAGGGAAGCTTCATTCTCGTTGAGTGCCGATTATGTTGCACCCATATATATATATAGGATTGAGTTTTACAAAATAACATCTGCGCCCATGAAAATTTATGTACCGTGAATGAAAATCTATGGGGGGATGAATATACAAGACATCTCTTGGTTTATATATAATTGTAATATAGTTCCATATCAAGAGGTGCGAAAATTTTGCCTTTAGTTTAGCCGCACATTTCGTGACTGTATACTTACTTATTATTCAGACACTTTATCCCTATTTTATTACTTCGCTCAGTCAAAATTAAAAGCCCACTTAAAGTTTATTCCTCTTTAAGGATCGTAAAATTTATTGAGTTCAATCTTGAAATTTTTTCAAATTTGTTTTAAGTGCTCGTGAATTCTTCAATTTCTAAAGTTTTTTTTTTTTTATTGATTTTAATTCAATTTTCAAGAATATTTCAATTTCAGTATCAGATATATATGGAGATGAAATATTTTTTAATGAAAAAACGTAATTACAAAGAGAATTTTTGTTAATTCTTTTGTGAAACAACTTCATTATATATATTTTTAATTATTAATATTTCTGGAAATGAAAATAATTTTTTTCTCCATATTATAAGAGGTGCTAACAAATAAATAACAAAAAAAAAAACTTGTTTCTTAGTAATGACTTCACAGCATCTGCATGTCACCGTCTCAATTAATTCTGAACATATCTCCCCGACTGATACGTAGGAGTAGATTTCCGTAATTTGCTCTTACACAGAGCTTGCTTTTATTTCTGAATATACTTTGAGATCCCGTGTCTCTCTCTTTCTCTCTCTCTCTCTCTCTCTCTCTCTCTCGAGAAACATTTCCAAGAGATGTTAATGAGATTTAAGTAGGAGGATTAAACTGCTCTCATTATGAATTACATCTCACACCAGAAATCGTATTATATCTCAATTTTTTTTAAATCTTATGTCAATCAAGAAAAATTAAAAGATTTATTGATCTTCTTTTTTTTTAAATATTTCTATATTTTCTAATCTTTTTTCTAAATTCTGTTACTTTTTTTTAGGATCAGATATAATAAGCCTTGGTCAATTAGAGAATTATGATTGGAAGATAAATTTCAAAACTGCGTATATATCAGAGGAAGAGTAAATTTCACGGTCCATCAAGATGATTTTCTCTATATCTCTCTATGGAATCAAATGTGGAGAATATTTTTTTTCCCTTGTATGTGCGAGCGAAGGAAATATCCCGAGGTCGAAGTGTTCCATTGTCGGGGGAGTCATTTGGCGTAATACTGGTACTGGGATGCTGCGGATATATATATATATATATATATATATATGCTCCCTTATAATTTGCGTGACCTATGACCTCCGGTCTTTTGAGTCTCTCTCTCTCTCTCTTTCTCCCTCAACTTTAATACGACACTGCACGTACGCAATTCTCTCGTTCCTCGCGAATAGCATCCTTGCAATTTTACACAATCTCCGAGTGTGCTCCAATTTCACTTACAGTGTGAGATCAGATACCAGTTGCATCACCATCGTTCTCGATAAACTTGAAAGAAGTTATTGCAAAATTCTCACCTTAAACGAGATTCTTAATTTCTGTTTAATACAAAAATAATAATAATGATAAAAAAAATAATAATAATTAGTAGTGATAATAATAATAGAGGTAAATAAAGTAATTTCTGAAAGGAAATTATTTTACCCTTTGTAGAAAATTTTATTATATAGAGATTTTGGAGGGTTGTTGTGTATATAAATATGAATTGACTATATATATTTTGTGTATTATGAAAGATGGTATTAGAATGCACAAAGGCGATGAATGTTTGACTAATAGTTTGTAAGTCAAGAAGAGATCTTTCTTGTATAACGTCGTCTCAATTCCCCAAGAGAGCCCTCACGTTAATCCACAATACTATTGTATAAGGGTGATAAAAATTTATGGGCGCATCTCGATGAATCTTTTTGAATAAAAAAAAAAGAGGGCATGTACTTACGCAGTTTATCTCTTTATATTATTATTATATATTATAAATGCGTGACCGCATCAACCGCACTCGATTTTATATTATACACATATCATTTTTTTTTTCATCTCTTTTTTCTGATTGTCTGCTTTAGTCACAAAAAAAACAAACACTCATTCAAAAGAATAGATAATTTTATTTGCTAAAATATTTTTCATTTTCCTAATTGTTGTTTTTATATTTTAATTTTTAAAAAAATTCTTTTTTTTTAAATAATTTAAACTGAATTTTTCGTAGAATTTTGTAAAAAAATTATTTAAATATTTATCAAATTGAAAATTTGTGTATATATGTATATAGTTGTATATATGTAAATTGGAAAACTTGATAATATGTAAATTCAGCAATTTCGAAATTCCCGCAAAATGTAAATTCAGCAATCTAAGAATTCACGAAAACTTTATTACAACATACACACAATTCGTGGAAAATGGAAATTTAATAATCGGACTCTTTTTTTTTACAACAACGTCAAATATTTTTTTTTGTTTTTTGCGAAATAAAATGTCAGTTTTTTGTTTTGAAACTCATGTAAAGAGAAGAAAACTATATTTTTTGTTAAATCCAAAATTTTGGAAGTTAAAAATTTTCTGAAATCAAAATCAATTTTTTTTTTTTAATTTAATCAACAAAAAGAGAAAAAGAAACATGATTGACGAGATGTGTGGCTAAATTTTTGGGGGAAATATTTTTGTATATATAATTTTAAACATATAAATAAGGATCATCGATCAGAGAGAAATGAATCATCGGCACGTGCCTTGATGTTTGATTTGCTGCTTATTTATTTAAGACTCTCTCGTTTGAAATGTGGCTCGTTAGGCATGGTGCCTACTACTTACTTCTTTCGGAAAGCCCAGGATCGATCCTTTTGGTTCGGTTCCTTCCTGGCCTTTCTCTCCCTCTCTTTTTTCTCGTTCCCCTTTTTTTCCACCTGTGTGAGTGTATATATATGTATGTGCATTGGCTCAGTTTGGTATCCTACTCCTCCTTTCGGTCAACTTCTACCTCGTTAATCGATACTGAGCCAAATCCTGCCCTGACTCGATTCGGTTCTTTTCTCCTAGGGGCACGTCTCCTTGGTCATGGAACTCTCCTTATATGGTAACGATCAAGATTGTCCCTTACCAGGACCCACCCTCGTCAACTGGCATTGGCCAATTGAATCTTTCCTTAGTTTTTTTTTCAATTCAAAAAAAAAAAAAATAACAATTCAACCCTTATTACTATATATAGTATTTATTTCTTTGTTTTACTTTTCTTTTGTCGGTTATTGTCTTCTCGATAAAATGGAGAAAAGAGCTTCCTTTTTAGCTGACACTTAATTACGCTCCTTTTTTTTGGAACTTTAGAAATTTCTATTGTCAACATAATTTTTTTATACGATTTATTTAAGGAAAATTATTCTCTAAATAATTATTATAATGAAAATATTTTATTGAATTTTAAAATTAAAAATACAATTGGATTCTAGGAAATTTTTTGAAAGATATTATTAGTGGTAATCTGACGAAGGAAATGCGCGAGAAACTGGTTAACAGTGAGTTAAAACTATAATTATACCGATTCTATAATTATGACCATAGTCGAGTAAAATCAAAACAGTTATATCGACTTGTTCCTATTCTTAACTGAAAACGCATAAAAGCTATTAATAACTATTTTCCTGCTAACATTATTTCATTATATGGTAAAAACGGCAAATTTTCTCTCATTTTATTTATTTAATATTCTCAATAATTATATTATAATAAAATGAATTTATTTGAGAAAATTAATTTTCTAATTAGAAAAAAAATTAATTTGATTCAAATAATTTGACATTTATCAAATAAATATAGATATTTGTATATAAAATAATTATTATTTGGTCCAATTAAATATTTATTCGATAATAAGTAATTGATTATTTGAACTAAATAAATTTTTTTATTTTCATTGTATTATAATTATATAATTTAATGTCCAAATGAAATAATTTTTTCTCTTTTTTATTGACTCCATTTGTATAATTAAAATCATAATATATATATATATATATATATATTTCTATAAAATTTTCTATAATAATATATAATCAAATATTTATAAGGTGTATATAACATCCGGCGTATATAATTTTCGTGGAGAGATAATAACAGTGTAGTAATTTCATTTATTTGTAATTAAGTAATTGATATATAATTAATTAAATTTATAAGAAATTCTATATCTCTTTTTGAAATATATATATTTTTCGTTAGAATGATTTCCTCTTATCGAAATAGCATTTATATCAAACATCTGTTTAATAATTATAATATTAATATTATTAATTATTAATTAATTTATTATTATTATTATTATTATTATTATTATTATTATTTAATAATTAAATCAATTATAATTGATTTAATCAAACTCTAAATTTGTTTTTGATAATTAATTTACTTTTCCAACTTTGGAATAATTAATATTAATTGAATTAAAATCAATTAATAAAAATAATTGAATAATTAATCAGAAATATTTAGTTTCTTAATTTTTCATCTTTTATTAAGTGGCTATCTTTTTATATAAAGTTCACCACTTCCTGAAATGGGATTCATCTGATTTTTTTTTTTTTAATGGTAGACTGACATCATGCACCCTTTTGATGATATCAACTTGGTTCTGTGCCAAAAAACATTTTTCCGATTCCAACTTGTCACATCGTAAATATAAAGAGTTGGACTTTCAGTTATAGGTGTTTTCTAGGTATAAGAAAAATATAATCTTCAAAATCCAAAATTTATATTTTTCTATTATATCACTTTAAAAAGTCAAAATTTTTTTTTGAATCTCTGTTTATTCATAACGAAATTATCAATATTAATTATTATCTTTATCATAAACGTCATACATTTTAATTGAAATATTATTAACTTGATAAATTAAATTTAATTAATTATTTATATGGGTGATATTTAATATTTTTAATCCTATATTGTTCAATATAAATTAAATTAATTAAATATAAATTATCGAAATGAAATAATTTGAAATATTAAATAATTTAAATTATTCAGAATATATTTGATGTCAAACATTTTAAATTAATTTTCGTTTTATTAGGTTGGCTTTTATCAATCGTCATCTTTTATTATTTATGTCAAAAAAAAAAAAAAAAAAAAAAAAAAAATTGTCTGACTTTTTTTTGACGCATAAAATATTTGATAATTATGGATTTAATTGATGAAATATATTGTGCCGAACAAATTAAAATACCCGTGAATTTTCCATATATTTTAAAACTTTATGCAAAATCTGCCATTCGTACACAACCATATGATTTGCTGAAATGGTCTTCTGTTTATTTTCGTTCAATTGCTGATGGCAAAATTCCACCCGTTAAAGTTTGTTATAATTTTCCAAAAAAATTTAATAGGAAACTAAGAAATTTTTTTAATATCTTATTTATTGCTAATATTATATATTAAACTAACCACATACTCAGATTTGGTTATTATTAAGAAATTTTCTCAACTTTCAAAAGTTTGATATAAACTTTGGTAAAAAAAAAGTGACTCAAGTTAGATAATTTAAAATTTCTCAACAAATTCTTTCCTCGTAAATTTCATAAATTGCTCTCTTGCAGATCAGAAAGTTCAAAGATTTTTTTTTTTTATATAAAAAAAATTGACTAGAAAAAAAAACTTTTTGTGTAGTAGAATAAGATTAGATTTTTAAACATACAATTTTAAAATTATTTATTTATTTTATTATTATTATTATTATTATTATTAATATTTATTACCTGTAAATACTTTTTATTACTTATTATTACAATTTTGTAATTGTATTTGATTTTAAAATTATTGCTAAAAAAAAAAAATATAAAAAAAAAACAAGAAAAATCGATGAATCAGAAATATATTATCCCAAGGGAAATTGGAGAGTGAAAAGCAGAATGCCCATTTTAATCTCATCCAGAAAATGAAATCTGTCATACTGAATGAGGCTTAACGAGGAGAACAAAAAATCAATTGTATAGGGATGTTCTTTTACTAAAATTCTAACGTGTGTCCTCCCCTAGATACAAGTATTTGTCGTATATATGTATATTCCTCGCGGGATTTCTGACACTAATTCTTCATTAAAAGTTATTATTGAGCGCGTATATATATATATATATATATATATTCTAACGAAACATGAATTTTCCATTTATTCACTCTAAAAGTTAATACTCTAATATTCTCTGTGACTTTTGAAATGATTAATTTCTTTTTTTTTTAAATAAATAAAATAAAAATAAAAAATAATAAAAAATAATAATAATAATAATAAAATAATAAAATTTAAATAATTTCAATAATAAAATATTATTTAAAATTAAATAATATTGATAAATTGAAATAAATGAAACAAAATCATTTTTTCTAAATATTTCAATATATGTAATAATGAAAGAAAACAGGAAATTAAATTTTATTTCTGATATTAAAATATAAAAAATATTGATTTTTTATCATATGGTAATTGTCGACTAAATACAAAAGCCCTGTTGGTTCGCATCTCAATTATAAGTTTTAGGGGGCAGAAATTATAGAAACTTTAGAGTCACGTTTGTCCCTACTCTCTCTCTCTCTTTCTCTCTCTCTCTCTCGTATCAAGTCCATTGTTCCCTCGAAAGTTTATTTTACTTCGCTTGTAATTATCCACAAAAAAAATCTCTGGTTTCTAGTTTCAAACTCGTTGAATAACACATGCTCATCGTTTCACACAGGACCTTTCAACATAATTACTCCTGAAAATCAACTCGTTAAACTAACTCATTTGCATATTTTTGTGCAAACAAAATATATATATATATATATATATATATTTACATAATTGTTCTATATACTTATTATCTCATTATTAATTTTTCCAACTCTTCATCTCTCGTTCTTGATATGCTTTTAAAATTTGCAGAAATATACGATGATAAAACGTCAAGAGTTTGTCTGCGAGAGTTTCATTTCTCTTTGAAGTTTTTATAATTTGAAACTTGAATAAACTTTTTTACTCAATTACAAATTTTTTCGTTTCTTCATTAATTGAAGTTGAGAAAGTTTCTTATTCAAAAAAAAAAAAAAAAAAATGCGGTAAAATTTGAATTTTTTTCCCCCTAATTTTTTTTGTATATTATAATGATTTTTTAATTTTTCAAGGAACGATTGGAGTATCCGCCTTGTGAACATCCTTCAAAAATTACACCGTATTACCTAAAATCATTGCTGAATCAATATGGTCACGTTCGAAGTGTAACCCTTGAATCACTTTTAACCAGTTGGCATGAAATCGGTTTCTCTGAAACGAGTCTTTATCAGATATTAACGATTGGTCAGTTTCTAAAGGAGCGAGTTTGCGATTTTTATCAATTCTTGGCAATAGCTTGCGGCCTCCTTGGAAAAGTTGGTGCCTCTCTTATTATTATTTCTTCAATGATTATTATAAAACTTAATTTTTTATCTATAGAAAAGAAATTTTAAAAACTCCCAACGCAGTTGACTCACTTTTTTGAGCTTTTCTGTTTCTTTTAAAATTTCTTGTTTCTGAATTAGAAAAATGATGTTGAATTTTTTAATGTTTAGTATATAAATTCAATGATTTTAAAAATCAGATTTTAAAACGAATTTTGACATTATAAAAGTTATTCTGACTTCTTAGGAACTATGCATCTAAGAAGTTTGTATTTAAATTTCAAAATTATAAATTGTACTTATAGACTTTCTAAGACCATGCCGTCAATCTAAAACTGAAACCTCTTAGAACTTGTCAATATGTTATGAAAAATTAATCCTTATAAAAATTATTTTTTTTTTATGAATATTTCCAAAAGAAAATAGTGTTCTTATTTGAAGCTTTTTCATAATCAAAAACGTTGCTATTTTCAACATTATATGCCAATATGAAAATTTCATATAAATATACCCCGAGAGAGTTATCTCTTTCGTGAAAGTTTATTTTTTTTTTTTTATGTATGAAAATTTCTATCTCCTGCCGGGCGTAGTCCTTGAGCAGCTCTCTCGTCGGGAAGTTTGCGTTCTAATTAAATCCTTTCACAGTAAAGTAGCGTGCAGGCGTAAAATTTTCAGTTCTGCTTCAGAACCTTTTTGAAACGATGGTGTATGTTTGTGAGCTCTTGACGGAGGAGCCGGAGGGCGGATCTGCGATGATACCACTGAAAACGTTTCTCAGCCTCTATGGATATCTTGCAAATCTCAATTGCACGGAAGAATCGGAAGCCTTAGAGTTGTGCTTCTGTGAAAGTGTGTCCAACGTCAGAGAAAATGAGAAGATGAATGAGATCAAAGAAAAAGAAAAAGCCAAGCAAAAAATGAAAATAAGCCAAAAAAATATTTCTGATCTTTCATTTTATTGTGAGGAACAAATAGAGGAAACTATCAAGGTATGTATATATAAATGATTTTTTAATTATTAATTTTTGCTATATTACTTGATTAATAGAAAAGCTATTCATCTCAAGCTGATACAAATCTCCATTTGATTTATGTTAAGAACAATAGTATAAAATACACTTTCTATAATGCTTTATACATTTCAGTTTAATTCTCAAATGAATCAACTCTCAAGGTCACTAAAGATGAAATCATTCAAGAAAATCGAAACTTTTTTTATTTTTTAATATAATTGTAAATTAGATTCCAGATTCAACAATTCTCAACAGTACAAAAATTTCACAAAATACAATTTTTGATAAAGAAGAAGAAAATTCCGAGATCTTAATTCTTTTCGATCAAAGAACAGAAATAAAATCTGATGACAATCTCGTGTCACCGAATCATTACAATTTCTTTGAGGTATATATTTAATTTTTTTTTTTCTCTTTCAATTTATAAATTGATAAAAGCAAAACTTTTAATATATATTTCGCATTGCAATTTATGAATGATTCATATATTTAAAGTTTACTAGAATCAAAAGAATAAGTGGTTTGTATCGAAGTTGAACTCGTATATATCTCGAAGGAGTAGGAAAAAAAAAGTTTTTTTTTTACTCAAAGAAACGTAAATAAGGTAAAAGATGGTGAAAAAAAAATTGCAATCCGGATTTGTATTAAGGGGTTGAGAGAGAAATTGCAGCATGGCTTATTGCTAATCTAGAAACTGTTTCATTCCTTGAATAATTCATGGTCCTTTATTACTGAGATCGTAATTTGGAATCATCCTTTATCACCTTATATTACTCTCTTCCTTTTCTCTCTCTCTCTCTCTCTCTCTCTCTTCGAGTTTGAACTTCGTTTTTCTTTCACTTCTTTTCAGAAAACTAGTATCTAAGATTATCACCGGAGAATTATTTATTACAATCGATAAAACGGGTCTGAAGGTCTCATGCGCCTTATCGTTTGAGCTCCTATAATACTCTCGCAGCAAACGATATCGTCTAGTCCGGACCACTTTCAGATGACCATCGATTCTTTCCCATTATCAACTCTCTCTCTCTCTCTCTCTCTCTCTTTTTTTTTTTTTATTCAACTTTTCCTTTTATACATTCAGACTTTTTCAAGCAGCTAAAAAAAAAAATTCTTATTTAGTTTTGTTAATAAAAAGTAAAGTATTACTGTATTAGCAGAAATGAAAACTAGTAGAGGGGAAAATTTTAATTTAAAAATACCTTTTTTTATTGAATTTAATTTTGTAAAATGCAGATTGAGGACAAGATGAATGACGAGAAAAAGGAGGTTAAGAAGAGGACCGATGAAAGGAACAAAGATGATGATGATTACAGTTTCTCGTTTAAAGGAGAAGAGACAGAAGTCAGTAGCTTTGATGATGAATGCATTGAGCATGATTTGAAATACTTGGAGAATTCTTTGAATGGTAAGAAATTAATTTTTCAGTTTTTTTCAAAATAATTAATGTTATATTAAATATAGTATTTCTACGACCTCGTTTTTCACGCATTTAATCCTTTTGAATTTTCAATAATTATTCAAAAACAGGTGTGCTTGTAAAATCATTGATGCGCGTTCAGGAATTCTTTTTATATAATACTAACGGAAGTAATTAACACTAATTTGATTTGCCATTGATTATGTTTAAACGTTCTGTATTGAAAATTGAAAAGTAAATGATTTTTTTTTTTTTTGTACGTATTTTGTGCTAATAAAATTAAAATCAGTAAATTTAATGTGAATTAATGAAAATTTCTCTTATTCAAGGTACCTGTGAGAATATTGACGTGAAATTAGACATTGAATCCATAGTCGAGGAAATCAGTTCTCCAGTAGTTGATTTTGTCGAGGAGTTCCTGACAAGAATGAAACTCGAATTTCCGAATCCGTGTGAATTGTTGAAAGTTCCT
Source organism: Leptopilina boulardi (assembly GCF_019393585.1). Classification (NCBI taxonomy): domain Eukaryota; kingdom Metazoa; phylum Arthropoda; class Insecta; order Hymenoptera; family Figitidae; genus Leptopilina; species Leptopilina boulardi. Next base: position 771,535 of record NW_026138017.1, read on the forward strand.
GGGATTGGGCCAAAGGTCTCTGAAGATACAGTGACCAAAGTTGGTCTATGGTTGGGAGATTGCTCCCGTCGACAAAACGGAATTGTTGGACCAAGGAACATGAGACATTTCCTCTGTCCATATCTCGACGACTTATCCAGTGCATGAGGATTACAAGAGAGAGAGAGAGAAAAAAAAACCTCAAGTACCATTAAGTCTATGAGTGTGTCTAGAGTCTGCATGGCCCCCGAGAATGAACAGCCAGGAAGTTCCTTTACCAAGTCGACCATACCTCTCGAGGTGTATATATGTGTGTGATCGATCTCTTTCTGCTCTGTAATTTCATTTTTCTTTTCTCTCGTTGAAGTTCAAAGACCCCCTCCCCCCTTACTCTGTGAGTTAAGTGCCTTGCTGCGCAAGTCGAAAAGAAAAGAGCTTTCTGCGAGAGGTACTCACGTTTTCACTCCCGTAAAATGTAACTGCTAAGGAAACAATGAAAGCATTACAATTTTTTTCCAACTGGTATTGCACTTTTTTCAAGATAGTAATTTATTTTCTCAATTTGACTTGATTTCTCAAAAATTTCTGAAATTAAAATAAAAAAAGAAGTAAAATTTGTTTACTTCTATTAATTTAACGCAGCTGAATTTATTTTTTTTATCACTTCTTACGGAATAAATTATTATAATTTAATTTAAATTTATGCGTAGCCCGTTGTTTGCATTATTAATTTTCGGTGTTTTTCTATTTCTTATTCGTGTTTCAATGTTAATGGGGGTTTTTTTTCTTTAAGATAAGAAAAATTGGGTTATCCGTTTTGAAAAGCGATACATACAAAAATTTGGCCTTTTTTTTGACAAGGCTAAATTTGTTTAGTATATATAAATATATAAGACAAAGCATCGAAAAATTCTTCAAAAAAAAAGTTTTCTTTTATTCTCCAACTTGACGTCTCTTGACAAAGTTGATTTAAATTCGACAATATGTCACTTTTATTCAACTATATTTGTTTCAATTTATTTTTTCTCTCCGTCATTTCTTTGAAAAAAATTCACTTTTATCGTGACAGTAAATTGCAAGATAATAAAAAATCCGCTCCAACTATTGTTTATCCAGGTGAGACAATTTTTTTTCATTTTTTCCTGAGAAAATTTCTAAATTATTAAATTTTGATTATTTATATAAAACACACGATGTAGTAATAGAAAATTTCTCTTTGAAAATTATAAAAAATGAATAGTCAAATGAAAATTGAAATTAAATAATATTGGATTTTAATTTGAACTTCTTGGGGAACATTCACGAATTTTGCATTGAAAACTTTCAACATAAATTTCATGCACTTTTATGTCCATGTACCTGTTCAAAAGAAGGGAAATAAGTTTTTGAGGAGAAGAATATATGTATAGAAGGGAGGATAGATAGAAAAAGGAGATTTTACAGTCTAGCCATCATCTTGCAATGAAAACTTTTCGCAATAATAAAGTTTCACAAAGTTCCCTTTTCAAAGACTTTCCTAAAACTCAAACAAACAGAAATAAGGAAAGTATTTTTTTTTTAGGAAAAAAAAGTGTCATATTTCTATAATATATTTTTCTAACAATTTAGTTAAAAAAAAATTTTTTTTTTTAAACAAAATTGTAGCAAAAGAAAATTGTAGAAATTGTTTTAAAAAAAATTCTTATATTTTTGAAGAAAATTGAAAAAAAAAATTTGTTGAAATGTAAAAGAGGAGTTTCTTTATAACTCGTGATGTTGAGAGAAATATTCGAAAGAGAGAAAGAGACTCGATTTCAATTGAACATTCCGGAGTGTATGTACATATATCACAAGTCTCAAGAGAAGGTCCAATACGTCTGATAACTGTCTGCTCGTAAAATGGGATCCACAAACTTGTTACGACTTGTACACACGAGGTACATAGATATATATATATATCCTTTGCAGGCACAAAATGGTGCGGAAACGGAAATGTGGCTGAGAACTACAATGACCTTGGAAAATACGCAGAAACAGACGCATGCTGTCGAGATCACGATCATTGTAAAGATATTATTCATGCCATGGAGACCAAATACAATCTCACCAATATGTGTATTTATGCAAGGTTTTTATTTTCAATATTACATTCTATTTATAAAAAATAATTTTTTTTTATATATATTTTTTATTATAATTTTAATCTTAAACTGCAAATTTATATAAATCATTCTATTTTCAACATTTCCCCCCCCCCATTTTTAAAAATCAATCGTTCTTTGAAACATGAAAAATTCAACTGATGTGTCAATTTTTGATAATCAATTTTGATTGAGCTTTTTTCTCCCAAAGGAATTTTTTATTTTTGTTACTGCACAAAAAAAAATTGTAATTTTTTCCCAATATTTACATAGTTGAATTGTAAATTACTTTTGGAATTTTTCAACAATATCGTTTGATAGATAAATTTTTTCCGCGTGAAAATCAAACCACGTTGTGGGAATTGAAGTTTAGTTCAATATATAGAATAACATTTCTAATGGTATAGACACAAACAGTGTTCAATTGAGCAAATAACGCAGATATATATTTTATACATATAGTTGGAAAGTCAGAAATGACCTAGTTCAAAAAATGTTTAATCATTCTATTACTGGCTTATATAAAAAAAAGGAAGAAGTTGAATTTCTTATTTCCATCGTACTTGCAGTGCACTTAGTATAAACTTTCTTTCAACAAAGTTGTAATATAAAAAAAAAAAAAAATGAAAAAAAGAAATAATTAGAGAACTTACAAAGTCATTCTTAGTGAAAGACTTCTTTTCTTACTAAAAAAGATACATTAATTTTTAAAAAATTCTTTTATTAAAAATTATTAATAATTTTATTATTTTTTTTTTGCAGATTTTTATTTTTTTAATGAATTAAGTGTAAAAAAAAGTATTAATTCACTATATCGAATTCAACTAATTGTCTTTTTTGAGCTTTTTTAATATTCATTTGAATTCGCGATTTTTTTTCTCTCCTTGTTGAAAAGATTTTTTTTTGATGCAAATTAAAGTCTCACCCTCTAAGGAAAAAGGGAATGGAGTGTATATAAAAAGAAAAAGAAATTGAGAGTTAAAAGGGAAGAATACAAAAATGTTGCGCACACATACACCCCTCTCGCGGATAATCGATGTCGAATTCTCTCGCCTGTCCTGAATTCGAAATATACAACGAAGCAATGCAGTAAAATAATATACTATATAGCTCTTCTGTATCAACTTGAAAATTCTTTTAGTATACAAAATACATTTTATATACTATTGTCACTTGGAAATTGTTTATTTTTTTTTCTTTCAATGTAATATAGGGTACATTGCTCCTGTGACGAGAAATTTTACGATTGTCTTGAACAATCTGAGGACAAAATTGGCAATAAAATAGGAATTCTTTACTTCAACTTTTTGAATACTAAATGCTTCCGCAAAGATTATCCAATACGAAGATGTAAACGATACACGAGGTAATGCTCTTTATTTCATTAAAAAAATCTTATATTTCTCTATTTAATAGTCATCCAATCAGAATAAAATTTCATTAATAAATTTTATAAATTTTCCCAGAGAGAGAAAAATTGTTTTTGATTTGAAATTATAATTTTTTTTTTTTTTTATAAATACTAAATTTATTTAAATTATTTCTACAAAGAATTAGTATATTTTTCAAAAAAAAAAATAAATAAATTTTATTTTTATCTCTCTGGAGTATAAAAATTACTAACACCTTATAAGAGATTAGATGAAAATTGATTTTTTTGTCTAAATAAAATTTGTCAAACTTAGAACTAATCTTGTTGTTAATTTGACATGAACCATTAGTTTATAGGTTTATCTTTTGAGTAGGATGAAATTTCTTTTCGAGTAATCTTAAACGAAGTCAGAATTAAATGGACAAAATGTTTTCAACAGATTTCCAAGGAGATGTGTCGAGTACGAGTTAGACGAAGATGGATCAATGATATATCAGTGGTTCGACGTGCCACCCTTCAAATAAATTGTCATTTATCAAGATAAATTTATCTTTTCAAAAAATCTCTCTCTTACTTACAACAAAATTATTGTCAATGTTCCATAATCAGTACATTTTTATCGGAAAAAAATGAAAATATTTTACAATATCGACTTTTTTTAATAAAAAGAAAATAATTTAAATTTTTCCAAAAAAAAAAATTATTTTCTTAATAAATAATTAACGAAACAATTGTAAAAAATTAAAACAAATGAAAATGTAAATTTATTTAATTACACATTATTTTAATGCAAGAAGTAATAAATAGAAATTTCATTCTTTTCAAATAAGCTTAATTCTTAACTCTTGACTAGCCATTTTAAATGAAAAAAAAAAAAAAAATCTTTGGAATCGTGAAAATTTTAATTCGAGTTCCGGAAGAGCTTGTTTATTTTTCTGACGAAACTAATACCTGGAAAAGCAATTAAAGCAGAGGGCCATCGAACCAGCATCAATTTAATTGCTCCCAACGATTTTAATTGTTCATTTTTTTCCTCTCTTTCCTTTCCTTTTGAATGTAAAGCTCTTTGTAATTTTTTTCGCGTCCCCGCGGTTTCTGTACATATATATATATAGAGAGAGAGAAAGAGAGAATATTGTTATCACATTAATGAACTAGTTTACCAATATATTCCTTATAATACAAAACACCATCTTGCAAAATCGGTTTATCTTCCTGCTTTATAATATAGGATTGATCGTTTAATGTCTTTTCTCCAACATGAAAGCATTCAATATTATTAAGAGGATTATTAAACAATCGAATAACGAACCATGTTGCATTTATCGTCGCTCTACATTCTCTTGCCTCAGGAAGGAGGGGGGGATTTATTATTTTATCCAATAACTTCCAAAGACAAAAAAGTTTTTTTTATTATTATTTAAACGATTTTTTTTATCTAATTTAAATCAAGTCCAAATATTTATCAATTGTATAATTTTCAAATTGCTGAATAAAATCTTTCGTTGTGAAAGAAAATTAATTTTTAGAATTTTAATACAGAAAAAAAATTATTATTAATTTAAATTATTAAAAATATATTTTCTATTTAACTGATTGTATAATTTTATCTTATATTTGTTTCAGATTATGTAAAATTATTTTCAAAAGGTTTATTTTAATAATTTAATTTTTTTCAACGTTACTGTAACTTTTAATTATTCTTTTCTTTTCAGTTAATTGTTAAACTTTTAATAAACATTTTCCTATTTTTTTGCAACGGAGTTTTATACTTTTTAATTAAGGTAAAAACTGTGAGAAAACAATTACCTTTTTTTTCAATTGGTTTTATTTATTTATTTATTTTTTTTTTTTGAAATTACTTTGACCCTCTTTTTATTTTTATGTAAATTTTGCATAGAATTATTTTCTATGTACGAAAATTAAATTATAAACAAATATTTTAATTATTATTATTAATTTTTTTACTCATGTAAAATATATACTTATTAATTATTTTAGTAATTAATTATGAAATGTATTTTGTAATAGATTAAATAAATATTATACATGTTTCTATAGAGTGAATAGCTTTTGAGCAGAATCAGAGGAAATTTGAAACTTGGTTCATTAAAGCTCGAGCCACTTTGACCCCAGCCACTTGAATTCTCATCTCACTAGGAGTCAACTTATATGTTACGTGGTCTTTAAGTGCGTACTTGCGATTTGCTGTGTGCAGAACTGCAACAAGATCACATTGAACATCTTCAAACAGTGAGAGAGCGTCGAGATAATAAATGAAGAGACATCTTCATTATAATTGCTAAAAATTATTACCTCTATTATCGAATTAATAATAAAAAAGAAAATATCCTCGAATTTATTATCATAATTAAATTACTTTTACGTTTTGAAAAAAATATTTATTAATATCAATTCAAAAAAAAAAAAACCAAAATTATAATAATTTTCTTAATAATAAAATTTTAATTAAAAAAATTTTTTTTTTGTTTATAGATGTTGCAGCTTCGGTTGATGTGCATTTTGAGAATAAGGATGGTGGATTTTTTTTGAAACATTCACCAAGACAATATTATTCATCGTCGTCGCGACAAGAAACAATGACGCCAATATCATCAACGGTAACGGCGTCGCCTCCAGGTTCAGTTTTGTCCATCGACAAATTCACAGTCTTCCAGACAAGCGAACCGGTTTCAGTGAGAGCGACCTACGGCCCTTTCAGCACAAAACAAACTGTTCCGGCGCGATACATCGTCCCGGATCCTCTTGATACACTTCCGTTACCCGATCCAAGAAATAGAGGGCCAAATAATAATAATAATACAACAACATCATCGCTGGCGATGAGCAGGGCATTATTGGATGCCCAGGAACTTGGTACAAGACATTTGGATATGTCCGCTCATCTTGTGAGCAACACCGTTGCACGTGATTCACCGGTCCTCAGGTATAATAATCAAATTTTCAAAACTCGTTTTATTTCAATCAATTCTTTTTTTTCTGTGGAAGTACGATTATTTATCATTTTATTTTAAATTATATATTCAATTAGATTTTTTTCTGATTATTTAAAATATTTTCCATAATTTATGGTTTTTTTTTTATATTTAATTGAATTTTTATACTGTTTTCTTATGAGGAATTTTTCTAAATTTAATTTGATATTTATGGTAATCGAATTTTCATTTTTTAATTGAATTTTATTTCAATCAAATGTCTTTTCCAATTTTTATCTAAAAAGAATTTCTCTTTATTTAATTTTATTTAATTAATTTAGAAAATTTTTTCATTTTTTAATTAATAAAAATTATTCTAGTTTATAAAATCCGGATTTCAGAAAATATCTATTTTTATATTTCCATTTTGTTTCCAGATTTTTATTAGAATATGCCGTTCAGGATTTGTCTTTATATATATATTTCTTTTGTATATTATATACTATTTTTATTTATTCTTTTTTTTTATATTTGCTCTAAATTCGAAAGATAATATTGAAAGATGAAAGAGAACGTCTCATCGTATACAGGGTAAACCTCATTTATCTGAGTGCTTTTTATAATTATGTCAATGGATAAAATTCTGATATAATATATATATTTTTTTTTTTTTTCGAAAAGTAACATTTTTATCGGGAAAAACTGAGACTCCATTGTACCTTTGAGAATCATAACGTTCCATGTTATTACGTATTTTACGATATACGGTTGCCCTAAATCTGAGGAGATGCAAGTGCTTTTAGACTTATCGATCCAGTCAGTAACACCTACTTTTCTGAATTTTCCAATACTGGCGAGATACTTCAAGACGCTGAAATTTCACCAATCTCCTCGTTTCACCAGGAATTCCCTTTAGATTCTCTCCTCCTTATTCTTATTGGTCTCTCTCTCTCTCTCTACATGGGAATAAATCTTCTCGTTTTCCAGTCGTTTTTTTCCTCTTATACTTTAAATAACTTTTCAAAACTAATATTTAACTCTTGTAGACTATTAAAAAGAAAATTTAATATTTTATACTCATGTGACAATTTTTTGATTCATTGCAAGTTCAATATTTTAGTATTTGAGTATATCATTTTATTTCACTCTTGTCAATTTTGAGAAAATAAAATAAAATCTCCAATAAAATTTATCGTTTATTTTAGAATGAGTTCACAAATATTAATTGACTTTATTTTATCTTTGAATATATAATTAAATATTAATTCTTATGTCTGGATATGCGATCTATATTGATATTAATTTAGAGACAAGTATTTCAAGCAACAACTAAAATGGAGAATATTTTTTTTTTAAATCCCATTGAAAATTCCATCTTTCAATATTAAAAATAAAAAAAAAAATGAAATACAATAGGGCAAGACAATCTTGATCTCTGGATGAAAATAAAGAACATTTCTCTTCTCTGTTCAGGGTATTGTTCCATGCGGGAAGCGAGTCAACCGGTAGAAGACAATTGCTTCTGGGTCGTCATCAGAGAGTTTGCGTCGTGCTGCACGCTTCTCTAAACGGTGGTAGCAGCAGGTTGAGCTCGACTGGATCAAAGGACTCATCATCATCATCATCATCGTCTTCTACGTCGTCATCGTCAACGAGTAAAAATGGTCCATTAACAGCTGCCTGTAGTCCAGATGGTGAGGATGGCGTTTGTTTGGCACAAATAACAATTCCAGCTAATTGGTGGCCACCATTACCACCACCTGATGCCTCGGGACGTATTAAAGTTCCAAAAACATTACCAAGAATTGTTCAACTATCCTATTCTGTCCTTGAGCCAAGAAGCAATGAAGATGGTGGAGTTCCCCATGTTCTTGATTCGGGATCATCGTCATTTTGTCAGCCGAGAGTACAAATACAACCGGTTACGCCATTAGGTAGTGTGACCCTAGCGCCAAATCGTGAGGATTACAAAGAATTGAAAACCGACGAGTATCTTACACTTTTGGTTCCCCATGGACCACTGTATCCGAGATCGAGGCTCCACGTGCCGGCTTTTCTCCATTCGCACTCATCTCGTCAGGGTGCACAGGGGAGACCACCAGTTGCTGCTGTTGTACTCAGGTATTGTTATAGACAATTGGCCTTTTATTTGCGAGCTGCGAGTTTAAATGCCCAGTTTAAATGTGTGTCTGCTCTTTTTATGTGCGGAAATTACATAGAAACGTGTCCATGAAATTTGAATGACAATATTGGTCATTATTTACCGGGGAGATTAACGCGTTGACATTTGACGGAAGCACGTTCTTTTTTTTTAACAAAAATTAAAATGAATCTTGATGCTTTTTAAAAAGTCAATTTATTCTTTTTTTGCTTTAAAAGACGAAAAATTTGATTTTGAAAAAGCAAATATTTAATAAGTAAATTATAATTCTTTTTTTTTTGACAATCATTGATTTTAAATTAGCGAAAATAATAAATCATTGATTTAAATATAAATAAATATGATTTTTCAATTAATAATTTAAATTTCTGAAAAATGAGAATTTTTTTTATTATTTTTTTTTTTTAATTTTGTAATAAAAATTAATAACTGTTATATAATTTTCATAATATTTTACCAACAATGTGAATTTTATTATAAATTTAAAATGTCTGAAAGGAGAAAATTTTCCATTTAATATCTTAATTATTACTGCAATTAAATTAATAATGTACTTTGAATTTAATAGCAATTTTTCAGAAACATTATTAATTACCGCTATAACGTTTAATAATATTATCATTAAATAAACCATTGATTTTAATAATTAAAAATTTGATTTTAAATTAATTTATCAAATTTTAATTTTAGTTTCAATTTTTTTTCAAAATAATCTTGAAAATTAAAATTAACATTTCTTTTTTGAAAAAGTACATATTTCGTTTAATTGAGTTTCGTTTTCAAGCTACATTAATCTAGATTTAAACGTTAATTTAGTTTACTCCTTGATAAGGACACAAAACAGACTGAATTAAGTTTCGTTTTTGCAGGGAAAATAGAATGTATATATATATAAGGAGTTTCGCTTGAGTTTACAGACAAAAGGAAAAGAAAAATAAATTTTTTTACTTTTATATTATCTTTTCTTTTTAAATAAAAAAATAAATTTTTGTTTTCATTTTGCGGACGAAAGTTGAAAGTTTTAAATTTTGATTCTATTTTTACAAAGAAAGATAAAACAAAATTAAATTTTTTTACGATATTTTTTTACACCCGTTTTACATTTTCACTGCAGTTTTTTTTTTAAAAGGACCTAAAATGACAATATTAACATTTTTTTCTATCGTGTGAAGAAAATTTAAAAATAAAATAAATTTTTTAAATAATTTAAATTTAAATAGTTGAATTTTTCAAATTTTTAAACTTTCACTATTTTTAATTTTTATTCAAATGCAATTCTTAATATTTTATTTTACAATAAAACTTTCCAAATTTAAATTAAAATATAAAAAATTGAAAATTGTTTTTTCTAATAACAAATTTTTAATGATTCTACTTTTTATTAGCATAAAAAAAATAATAATTAAATTCATGACTTTTACAAGTTGTAGTAAATTTTAATTATTTTTAAAAAATTTAATTTAATATTATCTGTGTATTATAGAACTCTTTTTCTCTTTACGGTTATATTTAAACATCCTTAAGGAAATGAAAGTTCAAGATTGTTCTGCTTTAAAAATATGAGATGATTTTACTTACAGACAATATTTTTTTTAGTAAGAAACACTTTTTAATGTTTAATTAAAAGAAGAAATGGTTTTCAGTTTTTAATATATTTTTATTATTTTCATGAAAGAAAAAAGATAAAAGCGTAGGAAGTATAGATATCTTTTGCTTTCATCTTCTTAAGTAATGATTTATTGTTGTCCATCTTATTTTTATATTTTTATTATATTTTCTTTTTCTTAGTTTTTACATCCTGAGAAATTTTTGAATTTATTTTATTGTGTTATTATTTTTGCTTTTATTTTAATTTTTGTTTTTTATTTTTCTTTAACAATATTTAATTTTTACATTTAATATATTCTTTGTTTTTTTCAGACTTTTTTTTAATTAGCACTCTAACTTGTAATTTTTAATAAAACTTTAATTTAAATTTTTTTGTAATAATAGAACGCGTTAATATTTCAAAAAAAAAAAAATTTTTTTTCACTTCTTTGTTATGAGTAATAATAGAATACGCTAAAAAAAAAGAAATGTGAATGTAGGTTGAAGTGGCTTAAACGTCATTTAAATTTAACAGTTTCATTAGAGAGAATAAAAACTAAATATATTTCTGCTTGATGGAGTTACTCTGATAGAAGTGACCTAATTACATTAGCCGGGGGTAGTTTTTCACTAACTAAGTCAATTTCACCTTAAGATACAAAATTAATATCAAATATTTGATAAACATCGCAAATATTTATTTTGCAATTAATCAACTTCTGTAGTTTCATCTAAATAACAAAAAATTTCTCTCATATATTTGAGAATAATTAATAAAAATAAAAATATTTAATTTAATATAATATCAAAATAAAAAAAAAACAGTTTCTTTATTTTAAAGCAAAATGTGAGAATGATTCTATTTCGAAAGAATTTAACATCATCATTAATATTTTTTAATAAAATAAAAATGAATTTTAGTATTTCAAAAGTTATAAAACTACATAAATGACGACAAAGAGCAATCTATTGTAAATCTCTGTGTTTTATCTATGGCATCAGTTTGTAAAAAGAATAGAGAGAGAAAAAAAAAAAGAAAATTGGTGCTCGAAAAGCCTGGAATTTTTGCAATTCCATATAGTTTATTCGTTTCGAGAATGTAAAGTGTCGAGTGTATATATAGTCCCTCTCTGTGTACACAGAACTCGAGGAAATCGATGACCAATTTATATGGAAATGTCGCAATCTCACTGAAATTTTCACGCAACCTCGGACCCTACGATAATTGCCCAGTTTCATTTGTATAACATCAAACTCACGTTTCTCTGTCTTTCCAAATGAGAAAATGACACACGATGTTCAAAGTAAAAAAAAATTTTTTTGTTTTTTATACGCGACTGATTAAAATTCCACCTGGAAATCATCAAATTGTTACAAAAGATATGCGAGATTCGCCTCGTTGATTTTTCTCAATAAACTCTCATATTACAAAAGAAAAAAAAGAAAAAAAACCAATAGACATTTTTACTCGCATTGAAAAATGAAACTAAACCATTTCCGTCGTTATACTTAAATTTGATCGTAGAAAAAATTTGCTTTACACGCTGAATTCAATTTTTTTTTACCTTGAAAAAAATATATACTCATTTTTCACAGTTTGTAAAGAAATTTGAACTTTGTGTACAATGAAGAACTACTTTAAAATTAAATAGAGGAAAAAATTAATTTTCAATTAAAAATATAATTGTGACTTTTCTAAAAGTAGAAATTATTGGAATTTGTCTGAGAGTTTTTTTTTTAAATGAGTGAGAGTCTATTTTAAAATTTTATTTAAATTTAAAGAAAAAAAGTTCATTGACTTCAATTTGTTATTTATATATTTTTGTCCATATAATCGAAAAAAAAATGTCAGTGGCAATAAATAAAATGTTGGACTATAAAGAGAGGACAAAAAGAAATTGAGTTAAAAGGACAATAAAGTTGTTTCTTTCAACGACAGATTATAAACTTTGTTTTCATTTGACTTTCAGAGCTCGGGTCAAGTCGGACGTTAAAATCCTAGATGCAACATCGAGCAATCCGGATTGGATAGTGGAATCTAAGATCAATATGAAGAACACCGCGGCAACCTTCACGGCCAGAAGGAAGGAAAACGTGTCACGTTTACCAAACGCGTAAGAACAATTTTTCCTTTCCATTAGAAAAACCCATCTCTAAATAAATGAAAAATCCATACTTCACGTGTAACTTCATTCCTCAACATCAATATAATACTTATTTTTATAAAAATAGTGAAGGATCGATTATTCTTTTTTTTTTTTTTTTAATTTACATTTTTATTATTTTTATCTATATATATTATATTAATTTTACACTAAAGAATTTTTCGATAATATTGAAATATTCTGAAATTATCGAGATTTTAAATTTCTTAAATATTTATTTAAAATTTTTTTCTTATATTTTATATATTAGTCTTGATAATTTCTTTAGAAAAATTCATTTTATGAAATAATTTGAATAGCTTGTGTAAAAGAGTTTTCTGGATTCTCCATTTACTTTTCATTTTTCTATATTTACATTAATTAAATTTACATTTCAATTATCCTATCGACGTGTATACTGATGAGTTTAATTACTCGGCAAAATAGAGAAAACACTTCTCTGTGAATTGAGCATTCGTTTCTCGGCAAATAAAAGGAAAATTTCAAGAATATGAATTATTAAATCGACCAAGTTTCTTTGCAAGGTATTTTTTTTTCTCTTTTATTCGAGTCGTAAAGATAAAGAGATGCGTAATTAACAGTGATTAATGAATACTGAATGGTCATGTATTACACAATTTTTTTTTTTTTTTATTAAGTAAACATGTCCCTCTTTTTAAAAAGAAGTTTTGCTTGCGAACGAGTTAATAAAATTTCGTTAGGTCCTGTTGCGCAAGTTCCAAACCAGTTATATGCGCCCATCTCGCATCGATGAAACAGAAACCACACCAATGTCTAATAATTATCTTCAAGTCGCCCCCCTACTTCAAAAAAGACGCCTTCTTTTCTTTCAAAACGATCATCATGTGAGAAACAAAAAAAAATTAGAAAGAATATATATATTTATATAGTATCGTCTGGACGCAAAAACCGAAATTACACACCATCTTTTCCCAGAACCAATTTTAAATTAATCGATGCAGAGATTAACCCCTTCTTATAGAAAATTATCTCTTAGCAACAATTCTAAAATATCACGAGACGATAGGAATTTGCAAACTAGTAGAAAAAAAATAATCGGAAATGAAATATTACTAGTTCAAGGAATTATAATTTTACGTCAGCATTTCATTTTTTTATATTTACAAATATTAAAAATAATAATAAATTTATTAAAAAATAAATAGAGAATATTGAATTGAAAAATCGAAATTTTAATGAAACGTTTACAAAATTGAGTATGTGATAAAAAATGATAATGATGAAAGATCACAAGATATGTGACTAAAGAGCCGGTAGAAATAATTCGATAAGTGCCCTTTACAGGGAGAGACATTATGATCTTTGTGTGGATATTCTTTTGAAGGTGGTTCTTCTTCTTTTTTTTTTTTTTTAATGTGTTTACCCTCCACTCATGTTTCGCTTTTGTTGGCAGGTCAGCCGAAGAGATTATGACTATGCTACTGGAGGCGAGTGACGAGGGTGCAGGAGGCAACTGGGACGGGGGAAGAATCGTGTGGAGCGTACGATATGCCTTCGAAGGCGAGGAAGATAACGTTTCTATACCTGGCATGTATCAGTTAAGCCAACAGCAGCAGCAGCAGCATCATCATCACCATCATGTGGAAAGAGGAAAGGTGCAAGCGCGTCTCGAGATTCAGAAGGATGATATTCAAGCGGTTCTGCCCATTTCAAAGGTAAAATACCCCTTCGTCTGATTATTTAATCAGGATCCCATCAACACACACACATACATACACTAGATTATTGAGGTAACACTTCATTTTCTTTTCAATTTTCAAATTTTGGTTTTTTTTTCACAAATTTAAATATTTGTTGAAAAATTTTGTATTTTCTTTTTTTTTCTCAATTTGCTCCTTTTTTTAACTAATGAATCTGTTTTGTCATTTCATTATTATTCTTTTTGATTTTTTTATATAGTTTTCAAAATAAATAATAAATACCACAAAAATTGAAGATATAAAATATATGAAAGAAAAGCAAACATTTTTTAATGTAGAGAAACTGAACAAATATAGCAGAAACTGAATCATAAAATAAATAAAAACTATTCAGTAATATTTAATAACAAAAGGAATATTTTAAAATAAATAAAAATTAAAAAAATGATTTTTCATATTGTTGAACTAATTTTAAATTTTCTATTTTATCTCTTTTGTTTCTTAATTGCATTCCAATTTTGCGATTTATTTCTTTTCAATTTATTTTACAATTGACATTTTATTCGGAATTGTAAAAGAAAGAATAGAAAAACAATGAAAAATAGTAAAAAAAAAAAAAAAAAAAAAAAAGAAGAAGAAAGAAACAAAGAAAATAAATGCAAAAGATTTGATTAAGAATTCCAGTAGGTGAAAATGCAGCACATTATTTGCTGTTCAGAGATACTGATTGGAAGAACTCGTTAGAATCTCGTAGCTTCCTGCATATCTGGTTCTGTAATTGCCGGAGTCTTAGTCGATGGAGAGCAGTAAAGTTTTTAATTAAGCAGCCCTTTTTGCCTTCACCGTGAAGACGTTTCCTTTTTTTTTCTTTTCTCTCTCGCTCTTCCTCTTGTTTGTTAAGGGTATTATATACAGACACATCGTTTCCGACACTAGGTCGCGAAACTATAAGTACAATGTTTGCATATATATATATAAAACGAAGGTACGAGACACAGTACTTGAGGGACATCAAGTCTGAGAGAAAATCTTTCCCCTGAGGGGTTTGAGGTCTCGAGCATAAACTTGAGTCTCGCCAAACTCTTCTTTCTCTTGGTGTGAAGATGGACCAAGACATACGACCGTTTGAGAGGCCCGGTAGCCATAGTGTGCAAAGGCTTCCTTTGCGGATCGATAACCAGGCATTCGCTCTCTCGTGAATTTAACTATCCCATTTCTCCCCGACATCAATTTACACTCAGATATCTATCTTTTATTCATTTCTCTTTTTTTTCAATGAAGCGAGAAAAAAAAGAATCCTCCTTTTTCTGTCTTCACCACACTTTGGAAAATTTCTTCTTTTCTTTATGTTTAATATTATGCCTCTATTATTTCAATTTTTTAATTTAATTAATAAACTTTTTATCATTATTATTGTAAACACTATTTTTTAAAAATTTATTTTTATTTATTTATCATAATTAAATTGTAAATAAATAGTATTGAAAAGAGTATTTTTTGTTATGATTTTTAAATTATTTGATGACACAGATTAAATGTGCAAACGAGTTGAAAAGTGTTTCACGTGTTTTAATGGATCTTGGAAAATGAGCTTAAACTGTGTCAAAATACTTTGGTTTATAAAGAGAACCTTTTCTGAAATTATGAGTGTTTATTATATGCGGCAAGCTCTCATTATTCATTATACTCATTTTGAATTGTATATATATATATATATATATATATATATATGTTTGTCTTTTCTAGAACTGGGAAGTAATGAATACAGCTGTACTCACCGGTAGACAAGTCTCTCAGGCAATGAAAGTTTTCATCGTCAGTCAAGCTGGTAAAGTTGCTGATGTTACTCTACAATCCTCATGTCATTCCGAAGACGAAAGTGTTCTCAAGGTAAGAGGCATAATTTTATTTACTCATTTTATTTTTCTATTTAAATTTTTTTTTATTAAAATAAAAAAAAAAAATTTTCAGGTATCCTCATCGTGTAGTAGTGTCTATGTTGATGGCTCGGAAATTCGCGGCTCAAGTAACGCGTCAGTTTTAGTAAAATACGGCACGTACACGGGACTTGCAAGATTCACAGTTTGGATGCCCGAATTTCCTTTAGAAGTGACTGTGAGCGATTCTCGGCTTAATCAGATCAAAAGTTGGAAAGTCCCTGAGGAGCATTTAATCTCAAAAAACAAGCGGAGTCTTAACGAAACTTCAACGGGAAATAATGATGATAAAGATTCAAGAACGACGATAGTGAGAAAAAGAAGTTCAAACTTGGCAACTGAGTCGTCGGATTTAGAGAGTGATGACGA
Source organism: Leptopilina boulardi (assembly GCF_019393585.1). Lineage (NCBI taxonomy): Eukaryota > Metazoa > Arthropoda > Insecta > Hymenoptera > Figitidae > Leptopilina > Leptopilina boulardi. The sequence goes on from NW_026138017.1 coordinate 787,822, forward strand.
TGTAGTGGATGAAGAAACTGATGACGACGGCGATTTAGATGACGATGATGATGATGAAGAGGAAGATGATGATGGTTCCTTAAGATTTCGAGGACACAAATGGGATGAGATCAATGCTATCGATAGAAATCCATCAGCAAATTGTCGACTTCGTTTTCAACAAAGTCCCGTTGAAATTCACGCTAGGTATGTTAAAAAATTTTCCCCAATTTTTTTTTTTTTGGGGAATTTTTATCATTTATTTATTATTACAGATTCTTTGCGGCTGATCATGACTCTGGAAGAGTTTCGTATTTTGTGAATCGTCGAACGTGGTTGCGAATTACGGATTTGGTTCTTTCAATGCTGAGAGTTTCGGATCCAAGAATTGCCACTTTAAGCCAAGGTAAAATAGTTCAGGGTCGAAGTATTGGTCGTGCGGAAGTTCAAGTTATATCGCCAATCACTGGACGTGTGATTGGAGCAAAAGAGGTACGCGTTGGAAATGATCGTGTTGCAGTTTCAAAATTATCTGTGAAAGTTGTGTCCGGTCTTCAATTGACGATAAATCCCGATTCAACGATAGAAAATGGATATATCGCTGAAACATCGGTTACAAGAAAACTTACAGCACAATATCAGGTGTGTAAAGAAAAAAGCAATTAATTAAAATTTATTTCTATTTGGATTGAATCTAAATGAATTGTATTAAATTTTCAAGGAGGGTTTATTAGACATTGATGTTGAATTTTCGGATGGTTTTCGAACTCCATTGAGGGAGATTGCAGTCTCGGATTATCATCTTGTTGTGGAGAGTCTAGACCCAGAGGTCGTGGCCTTTGCGCCAATGGTGGCGTCCCATCATCCACGAGTGATCGCTGTAGGTGAAGGTCGTGGCGATCTTTTGAAAGTGACCCTTCACCTTGCCGACTCGTGTCGATTGTCAGGAAGAAAATCAAAAACACCGGCAACAAGAGGAACACCGAGTTTACCATTGGCAACATCAACCGCTAATATTGAAGTGGATTTTGCTACCAGCGATTTGCCAAATCGACCCGAATTTGTGCAAAATGATGGCGGTACACTTGGCGGTAGTTCTCATCATAGAGAGCGAAAAAATGGCAAAGACGGTGCACCCGATCTTAATGATATTTTAATTGGTAATTATTGTTCAACATCTTGTTTGTGTCGTGTGTCGTCAGTCGATTCGACTTTTGAAAAAAAGAACCGCCCCGTCCTGCGCGAAAATTTCTTTCTTTCTTTCTTTCTTCTTCTTCTTCTCTTTCCGCCATATTTTGATTTTCGATAAACAAAATCTTGATCTGGTAAAAGCTTAAGCAGCTTGAATGTTCTTTTTGCTTTATTGAACACGCTTGCACGCCTCCTTCCCCCCTTTCTCTCTGTCTTTCTCTAATTTTTGTGCAAAGGTTTACCACTAAAAGACGAAAACGACCACGCACCAACGATGCAGGCAAGACAGCACCGCATGGCTATAGCTAATGGCATGTCTTCAGGGGGAATGGGCGGTGTGGGGATTCGACATCAGGGAGGACCACAGATGACACCTATGGAAATTGGATTATACGTTCTTTTGGCGGCCTTTTGCTTCGCCATTGTCGTCTTCGTTGTGTCCTGTGTCGTCTACACGAGTAAATTCAAACCACAATCGGCGGACTCGCCACTACCTGGACTTCCTGGTCTTGGAGCAGCAAGAGCCGCTGCCAATCAACTCGCTCAAAATCGACGACCCAGAGAATCAACAACCAACGCTCACGATTGGGTATGGCTTGGGCGTGCAACTCTCGAGAGAGCCGGAACTGGACCTCAACAGGTTTTTCACTTTCTATTTAATTTAATTCAAAAAAAATAATTTTTAATAATGAATTTTTTATTTATAATATAATTTTAGCCTAATTTAATTAAAATTGAAATTAATACCAAAATTTCTGATAAGGGGAGAAATTGCTTTATATTTTATGAATATAAATTGAAAATTTTCTTGCAAATTTATCGAAAATTAATTGATTATCTTGTTAAGGTTCGTGTAACCAGCAATCCGCTCGCCGGAGAGAATAATCCGCTTACGGATGCTGCTACTGCTGAGCTGGGTACAAGTTTTGATAATCCTAATCACATTGAGTTACCCTCGGTGGTTCGTGCAACTCCCTCGGCACCCATCGACACAACGACTTACTGTAAAAGGGATAAAATGCCATATAGTTTCATCAAAAAGTCCATGGATGGACAATCAACGAAACCCGTGATAGTTCCAACTGCACCGACAGCAAATGCTCTCGCACAAAATAAGTAAGGATTTAAAATGAATAAATAATATTCACCTCGAAACGAGAGACGGAGAATTGTGTACATTTTTCAAGGAATCTATTTTCTTCTTCCATTGTGAATCTCGCGCTTCTTGTGAAAGATTATCCTTTTCTGTAAAACGTTTCTCTTTCTCATAATTCTCGCAAAATTCTTTTTTTTTCTCTCGTAATACGTTTTTTCTATCTCGGGAATTTTTTTTTTAATTTAAACATCTTTTTATGATTATAGTATACCTTTAGAAAATTTGTAATTTTAATAATTCAATTTAATTAAATCAAGAATAATTAAATAAAAATCTTTTTTTTTCAGTAACGATGATGTGCCTCCGCCGTTGCCGCCACATGGGATTCTTCCACCCTCAGCATTAACATCGACATCCGACGATGCAAATGGAAATGATGATTATAAACCTCCAGTTCCTCCTCATCGTAATACTGGAGTTTTAGCTCGACTTCCAGAGACACCCAGGAAACGTCATCATCGAACGGCAAGTGCAAGTCACAATGGTAATTATCGACATCACGATAAACATCATGATAATAAACATCATGATGTTAAACATCATGATAAACATAATCAAAAGCATGAGAAACATCATGATAGGCATCATCATCATCATAATGAAAAACACGTGAAAAATTATCGTTCGAAAAATTCAACATCAAACGCAACTAAAGATAATAATGAACTTGCATTTGTTGAGCTTAGAAATAATGATGAGAAAAGAATTAAATGCACAAAATCAAGGGAGGTTAAAAGAGCAACTGTCATTGGTAATCCAATGTTCTCATCGTCATCTTCCTCATCTTCATGTTCATCGAATCATGAACAAGAGGAAGCTGTTCCCATGGATGATCTCAATTTAGGCATGGATTATAATCAGATTATGCAGTACTTTGATAACTTGAAAGAATCGAATGCCTGAAAAAGGGCCTTTGATCGCTCAGGTGATCAGAGTTTGTAGACGTGTTGATTTTTCCGAATTTGCCGCGACTCGTTATTATTTGAAAGCCGCTGAAACCGGCTTTTTCTTATTTCCAACGAGAATCTCTTCTTTTAATGTTTATTAAAATTTTATTTTATAAAAAAAAATATTTAATTTAAATTGTATTCTGACTATATTAAAATTTTCAATTAATTTATTCAAAATTTTAAGTTTTTTTCTTTAAAGAAAAAAAAATTAACACATTTAATATAAATTGACTAAACTAGAAAAAAATGAAAGCTGTGAAAATTAAGTCTCAGAGAAGCGTTTCGATTATATTGAATGGACAGAAGGAAGAGTTCAAACAGTACAAAAAAAAACTTTTAATATGACAATAATAGTCTTTCCTTTACTCTTTAAACTCTACCAAAAAAAAAAGAAACTATTTTCGTTAGTTTTCTTTATCTCATTGATTGGTGACGGATTCGACTTCTTGGAAATAATTTTCTCCAGCTTCGATCCAGATAATTTTTTTCTTCTCTTTTTAATATAATAAATAAAGAACTGATTTCTCGACAAGATTGAAACTTGGAACGAGTCGCGGCTAATCGGAAAGCTTCACTTTTAAAAAAAAGCAATAGACGCGAAAAAACGGATTCCCTGACGCTTTGCTAAACGTGAATACGAACAATCAGAATTTTATTTTTTTTTTTGTTTTATTTTTATTTTACTGCGTAGAGCGAATTGAGCAGGGAAATTCGAACGTATCGTAGATTATGTTCTAGTCAGCTTCCTAGCAGCACATCAAATTACACGTTTAATAATCGATCTTTTTTTAAAAAAAAAAAAAAACTGGTTCTATTTGACTGATGGGATAAAAGAAAAAAAAAAAGATCAACAGACGTAACAACGATTTAAAAAAAGAAAATTCACAATCGGGGTGATTTTTTTTCTTAAGAATTGAAAAAAGATAATCCATACTTAATTATTTATATAAATGATTTGTCATTTTTGTTGATAAATTTTTCTGAACGTGAAGGACGTGAGGTCACTGACAGTAGATCTGAAGAATTATGAGGGTTTTCTTTTTTTTATTTACGGAAAATAATTTTTATTAAACAAATTTAATTATTTATTAAAGAAAATAAAAATTAAATTCATAAATATTTTACGGTTTAATAAAATGAAATAATAAAAATATCTATGGAAAAAAAAATAATCACGTGTTTCTTAACTCCATCTTTGCAAAATAGACGATTAATAGTATCGAACTTGGAAATAATAATTCTTTTTAAGTAAAATAGAAACATTAATATTATTGATCTCATAATTTTCAAGAATAAATCGCTATTTGCAATTATGGTATGATAAGAAAATTTATGGAAAAACATTTTTACAATACTCTTTTTTTTAGGCACAGGAAAAAAAATTTATGTAAATTTTCACTTTTAATTATCTCATTACTTTTTTTAAAAAAAAGAATAAGAGGGAAATTTGTGAATTTTTTTCCTGAGCATAAAAATTAAAGTGTTAATTTTTTCTCAAAATAACTTTTCAATGAATTAATATTAGAAATAAAAAAAAAATATGTCCGCGTTGTACTTCCTCATTGCTCATCTTCATTCAAACTGATTCTAGACATCAGCAAGAAAACTCGTCAATTTATAATAATTAATTGTTATCGAAGTCTGTCGAGTGTGTATATATATAAAAAATTCATTTGTCGACGTCACGATTCCTTCGCGCCTCTTAAAGCTCATTTGTAAACAAAAAAAGGATATATTAGCATAAACAGAAATTTCCAAAATCAAGATTTTAAAAAAATCGAATCTTTCTTCTTTTTTTTTGTAAATGAGCTGAATCGTTATGTCCCCATCGAATCTTTGCAGTTCATCTCAGTATTATGTTAATTAGGTTTTTAGTTTCTAGAATTAATATTAAACAAATGTGTATTTTTGACATCTTGGTTCTCATAATATAAAAGAGCTTTTTTTGAATGAAATCTGCTCTTCTACAAATCAGAAAAGTCTGCCTACGTCCCAAGTTACGTTCGAGAAAAATGAAATACTCGTTCGATCTTACCGTGCGTTGTGATGTTTGTAAATTTTGCTTTATAAGACTGTGTACATATAAACATACATATTATATTAAATATTATATAACGCGTCAGCGCAAGAATAATAATTATGATTATTCAAAAAAAAAGCAAACAAATAATTGATCTAATTTAAAAGATCTCTAAATTTGTAAACTTGTCGCTGAAAAATCTCGGGTCAAGAACAAAACAAAAAAAAAATACTCGAATTTATCGAAATTCGAGAATAATTATATATATTTAAGAAAATTATATTTCCTTGCGACAAGTCTTAAGAATGTCTGCCATTTTAACTTTATTCAGAATCGATTGCTGCATTTTTTAAATTAAATAAAATCAAATGTGAATTAATCAATAAAAAAATCATTGATTATTGAATGTTAAATTCAAGTCTAAACTATTTCAATAAAAAAAAAACACATAATTTATTATTAATTAACAATGCTAAAAAATTAGTTTGCAATCGATTCTAACTATAGAATTTTTCTACATGACGTCATGAAAAATCGATTTACAAGTTGAAAAATAAAAACAAAATTTATACAAATTACGAAAATTCAGACTTCTTCTAAGTAAATTTACATCGGTTAAAAATTAATAGTAATCCTAATGAAGAAACTAAATATCTTTCCAAAAAAGAGGAAAAAAAAACAAAAAATTTATTTTCAGCTTGAAAATCGGTTATTTTTTGCTTCCGAGACATATTGCCTAAGGCTATAAAAAAAAATATCGCGTGGAATTTGTTTGTTGCGAAATTTTAGGCTTTACTTTTGGAGAATTCCATATCAGGGGTTTTTCTATAAAAAAAACGCTTTTTTTGCTAATTTGCAAATACCATATAAAATCAGTAAGATTTTTCTCTTCTCTCCTATGGAATTCCCCAATTGCAAATAGAATTAAATAAAAATAGAATTCTATTTGTAAGTTTCTTTAAAAAAAAAAAAAAAAAAAAACAAATCCGGAATGCAATTGAAACTTGTCTATTTTTATATATAATATCGATCAGTTCGTTTAAATTGCCATTTTTCGGTAAAGCCTAATATTTTATAATTAAAATTTTGCATCAATCGAATGAATCGCTAACGCCGACATAATATAAATTTTTAAGTGACACGACGAAAGCCGTTAGGAATTAAAGACAATTAAAAAAAAAATGAGGGGAAGAAAAGGGTTTAATTGCAAAGAAGATAAAAATTGAATAGAAAAAGAAAAAAGAGAGAAAGAAAAAAAATGTGCGTGTCGAAAAAAAATATCTATCTAAATAATGTAAATGTGTGTGTGTTTAGCACGCCGTAATTTTGTGTGTGGCACTTAGTAGTGTGTACATGCGAAAGCGACGTTTTGATAAGAACGCGGCGACTGCGAGACGATAAGGAAAAAAAGTTTACAGAGCTATTGTAACAAAATAAGCAAAAAAAAAAAAAAAGAGAGAAACAAAAAATAGAGCGCCGAATTCCCCTTTGAGAATCTAGTCCAGTGCAGGTTGCCGTTTCGCTATCGCGTGTCCTGCATTAAAACAAAAAAAAACGTAGATCGCAATGTTGTGTAGCGTACGCGACTTAACACGAAAAAAAATTTATATACAATATATTATATAAATATATATATATAAAATTAACTAAAAAAAAAGAAAAAAAAAATACTCCCTGTACTTCTACAGTTGACGACTGATCACCACTCACTCAATTTTTCTCCACTTTTTCTCAGTGTCGTGACTCGGTGTTATCAATCCACGGAAAAATTAAAAATCAAATTCGTTTTTTTAAAATAATTTAGAAAAATTCTAAAAATTGTCAAATACCTACCTTTAATTTAATTAAAAAATATTAAAATATTTCTATTTGTAAATATTGGTAATAAATTAAAATTACTAAAATAAATCACCTTTCTAAAAAAAAAAAAAAATGAATAAATCCGTGGATTGAAACATCAGTTTTTTAAAAAAAATTATATTTCCCATTGTTCCCTTTTTTCGGGAGATTTTTCTTGTTCGCTTTGTGAGAAAATTTTTCTAATGCGCTATATTTAAAAGTCGCGACACTTTCTGCTTATTTATTGCCAATAAAATCGAAAACACAATGGAAAAGTCGGTTTTAAAGAAATTGATATAAAATTTTTAATTTTTCTCAAAAAAAAAAATATTTTACACACATAGATGACCTTCCATCTTTATCAAGGAACGAGTCAAATTCCCCTGGGGGTGTAATGGGTCGTCGATTGTTTATCACCCGATATAGCTTTCTATTAAAAAAAAAATAAAAAAAAAATCTATATAAAAAATGAAAAACATATCGTCTCAAGATTTCGAATTGTGACGTTTTTTCTTTTTTTGTAATTCGTTTTTTTTTTGACACGATTGATTACTATTCAAGTTAGTGTCATTTATTTGTTCAGGTATATAAATATATTTAATATATTATTTAGGAATTGAGCCGATATTCATTTATAAATACCGACGATTGATTCGTCGCTAAAGAATTCGGAATCGCACAAAAAAAAAACAAACAGAAAATGAAATAATTAGGTTTCTATATTATATAGAATATATCGAATTTTACTGCCACACAGATCTTATCAAAGGTTCAGTTAGATTTATAAAATATCACGTCAATTTAAACACCCAAAGATCATATTCGAAATGAAGACTCAAAAAAAAATATATAGTTTTAATGAAAACAATTTCGGGAACAATTCTTTTTTTGATTTTAGTAGATTTTTTATATTTTTTGTTCATAGCTTTATTTTATTTTATTTTTTTTTAAATATGAGAATTAAAAATTTATTTTTTTAAAATATAGAAATTTAAAGAGCATTCTTTTTTTCTTAGAATTGTATTTTTTTTATTTTTTTTATTTTTTTTTTTTTTGGAAATGGGTGACTGCCTAAATGGAAATCGAATAATTTATTATAGCAAGCTCTTTCTTGAATAATTGAAAAAAAATGAAAATAGAGATTCTAGCGAGGAATCGAAGATGAATTAATCATTCCTTTGACACACAGCGTCACTAATACTTAATTATAAGGATAAACGAATCCAAAAAGCAGCAATTATCAGTATGTTATCATCATCGCTACTTTGAAGACGACGATGACGACAAAAAAAAGCCATGAGAATTTATTGTTAATAATATTAGAAAACGCAAAGCTGCTAATTATTATTATTATTATTATCACTTTCATTACCATTTATAAGCATCATTAATTCACTGAAAATCGTTATCATCATTGGTCATCTCTCATTATCATTAAAAAAAAAATTTGTCGTCATCGTCCTCAATGATATGCTAAGAATATATATATATTAAGATACGACTATTGCCTACTCAATGTACAATATGTAGTATTCACCTGTTGTTACCACCAAACCGTCGTCAAAGATATATAAAATTGTAATTGTACTATAAAAATACTTGTCACTTATTCAATTCCTTTCTTATTTTAATATTTCTTCTTGCATTTTCAATTAGCCATCGTTCATTGTACTTTAAACAAAAGAACCTTTTCTTTTATAATATCAATACACATGTCAAATAAAAACAATATTGTATCCTTAATTTAAAATTTTAAATAATTGTTTTGTTTATATTTTGAATCAAATTCAAATTCAAATGGATAGTTTCAAATTCCAGCCAACAGATGTCTCTCTTGACCGGTAAAGATATTTACTACTTTAGTCAAATATTCAGCCAATCAGAATTGTTCTCCAGTTAGTGTCCATTTTTACAAATGACGTCACAATTTGATTAACCAAAATGGAGGCTGAAAATTTGACAGTCGGTTTCGGTTGTCAACAATAGAAAACAAAAGAAAACAAAGAATTGTAATTGTTACTCATTTAGTGTGTCTTTTATATAAATTGAAAACTTATTACAATATTAAGAAGAGTGGTTAAGAACAATTTTTATATTCTTTTTTGAATTCTCAAAAGGAATATATGAAATTTTTTGTTGAATTTTGTTGATTATTTCATTGAATAATTGAATCAGCATCATAAAAGGTTAAAAAGTACTTGAACATTGTTCTATTCTGAAAATATTGTACGTTTTCTGTTTTTTTTTTTTTATTATGAAAAGCATCATGATCAAATTAATAACTATTTTTAAGGTTATATTTGTATAAAAGCATTTTAGTTTGCATTTTATCATCTAAATATTATTTAATATTATGGTTTACTGGATGATATTCAAGAAACGTTTCATAAAGAGGTATTTTACTATTTTTATTTCTTGCAAATATTAATTAAATGATAAAATAACATTTGCATGATGCAATTAAAAACTGCTTATTCATTAAAAATATCTTGTTTTGATAGTTTATTTATTTTAAAGTTACTGTAAAAATAATTTTTTTCTATTTTAAAAGAAATTTATTTTATTTATACATTTTAATGTTTATTTCTCAAAAAAAAATTCTAAAATTTAAATTTTTTATTAAAAAAAAAATTCAAAAAAAAAAATTTGTGCCTTTTTAAATCATTATCTATTTTCACGTGAGTTTGTTTTGGATCACGCAAGTCAATTTATTACGCAAACGTAATTCTATAATTAAATTTCAGTTGTACTTGTAACAAAGTAAGAACAAGTTAATTTTAATTAAGAAAAAATGAATTTAAAGTACAAGAGGTATAAAATATAATATTATACGAATGCTTGTTTTAAAATCCTATTTTTAAAATTAATTAACATTGCTTTGATAACTAACTATTGCTTAATTTTAATTATACAATTTTTTTTTTAATTTTAACAGAGAAGTAAAATTATTTCTATTTTATAAAAAAAAAAAAAAAATTTTGACAAAGTTATTAGTCATACAAACTTGTAATCGCAATTAAAAGCAAATTTTTTGCTTTTGACAGTAGACACTGACTAAATTTAGTTTTACAGCTTTTAAACAAAGACATTTGTGAAAGACACATTTAAACAAAACGCTGCGGTGATTGTGGGTTTTTATTCTTCAAAACCGATTTGTTTATACTAACAAAATGCGGGCTGGTTATTTCTTTTTATCTCCAATGTTACCTCTCATTGCTGCTGATGTGTGGCATAATGGAATGTAAGTTTTTTTTTTTTCTTCAAATAATTCGTGTCTTCCATTTAATTGACATTTTATTTTAAAACAATATGACTAGTACAGCGTTTAGAAATTTATTTATTTAATTGTTATGAATAAATTATATGTAATTATTTTAAATAAATTATATATTTATTTATTAAATTTTATATATTTCAATAAATTTTTTTCGTAATTAAATGAAATAATTTTTGTCTAATTACAATAAATATTTAAATTTATTGTATAGAACTAACTCGGGAATTTAGAGCACATATACATATTATATTGAAAGAAATGACTCATGAAATTATTGAGTACAAGACAAGTTAAAACCTGTAAAAAAAAAAATGTTGTTCACTATATACGTATACCTGTAAAATCGATTTGCATTTGCGCACTGTCTCGGGATATTAAGCCGGTTGATGTATAGAATTGGGGTAGTCTTTTTTCATTATTATAACTGAAAGCCCATTTCTTAAAAACAAAAACAAAAAAAAATTACATAAATGTCAAAAAAGAAGAAGAAACAATATCATAATATTCAAAGTCTTCATAACAGTTTAAATAATAATAATAATAATAATAATAACAACAATAATAATAATATACGTGCAACAAAGTTGAATGCAAAAATAAATGAGGTGTCGAAGAAGAAAAAAAAGGTGAAGAAAGAATTAATAAACAAAACGTAAGAACATTGTATGTAATAATAATTTCAGTTTTTTTGATGTAGAGTAAATTTTCTTTTTTTACATTATAGAAAGTAGTTAGAATATATTTTTCTTAGAAATTTACTGAAAGTAAAATATTTTCTTTATACTATAAGCTTATAATTAGTATTTTTTTTTTGGAGAAAACAAATAGTTTTATTATATTTATAAAAAAAATTGCTTTAATTTCTAAAATTATATTTGCAGACTTTTAATATGGACTATTCAAACATCAATAATTGTTTACGTGATACTGTTTGGACTGCTTCCTGTGATATTTCATTATTCATATACAATTCAACGGAAAATTCTCTTCTTAAATTTTGGTAATTAATAAATTTTAATTTGATTAATAATTAAAATAATTCTAAGAAATGAACTGCGTCCTACTTATGGAATTTTTTCGATTTTCAATTAAGTATAATTAACCCTTGCGATTAAATGATAATGTGACTAATTATGAGTGATTAATTAATTTTTTACAGTCCACTGGCCATTGTCTATTGACTTTTCAAATCCAGAGGATGTTGGAATTCAAGGGGCTCGAAATTTTTATCTAACGACTGATGATGGCGTTAAAATAGGCGCATGGTAAATTAAAAATAAATTTTTAATATTAAGTAAATAATATTTAATAATCATATTTTTGTCTTATGCTTCTTTTTTTTTATTTTTAAACAAATTTTTTAGTTGATATATTTAAATTCTGTTTTTTTTTGCAGGCAAGTTTTACCCAAGTCATTAATGAATCAAAATATCAGTAAAGACGCCTATGAAAATGTTTTAAAAAATGCAACTTTACCAGTAATTTTATATATGCACGGAAACAGTGGAAATAGAGCGAGTAGTCACAGAGTCGAATTGTACAAGTTATTTCAAAATTTGGATTATCATCTTATTTGCTATGATTATCGAAGTAAGGATATAGTTTTGAAAAATAATATAATATATAATGTAAATTGAAATAATTTTGAAATGAAAATTAAATTTTCATCATTTTTATTAATAGGTTACGGTGATAGTGAAAATGCTGATCTCTCAGAAATGGGGGTAGTGACAGATAGTAAATTTGTTCTCGAATGGATAATGAAAATTGTAAATGGTTCAGCGCCAGTTTTTGTATGGGGACATTCTTTGGGAACAGGGTAAAATTTTTCTTCTCAATATGATTAAATTTTTTTTTTTTTTTTTTAAACAAGATAAAGAAAAATAATTATTACGATAATTTTAGCGTGTCAACTCATGCTCTTGCATTATTATCAAATGACGAAAATCAACCAGCGGGACTTTTTTTGGAATCACCTTTTAATAATATTGCGTCAGAAATCAGTGAACATCCTTTAGCGCAGGTATAAGAAATAAATCAAATTATTATTATTATTATTATTAAATTACATTTGAATAAAATTATTAAATAATAAATAGTTTGTAAATATTCACAAATGTATTCTTTTTTTAGATATTTAAACATCTACCATGGTTTCAATGGGTTATTGTGCAGCCATTTTACGATAATCATTTACGTTTTCAATCGGATTTACATATAACAAAAGTAAAATGCCCAATTATGATTTTACACGCCGAAGATGATAATGTCGTTCCATTTTCTTTAGGAGAAAAGGTTGATATTTTATTTATTTATTTTTCTAATTATTTTTTTATTAATTATTTTTTTATTTCTACAGCTTTTTGAATCTGCTATAAAATATCATGGAAACACACAACAAGTACAGATGGTGCGTATAAACGCTACACTTGGACTTGGACATAAATATATATGTCGATATTCGGAATTGCCAGAAATAATAGAGTAAGTTATACAATTTTTAATATAAAATAATAATTTAATTAGTTTTCATTTTTAAAAAAACATTTTTAATATTTCACTGATATTTCTTTAATTTCAGGAAATTTGTGTCTTGGGTTAGCAAAAATTAGGAAAATTTCTAGTAGAATAATTTTATTAACTCTCTTTCTCTTTTCTCTGAAGAGAATTTTTAATCGCAAAAGAACTGAATTTTAAATTAAACGAACAAAAAAAACAAGACACATATTTGTCTTGTTTTAATTATTAGTTTTTAAAAGGCTATTTTTGTACTTTAAGAATTTTTTTTATGTTCGTGATATTATTTTCTAAATTTAGGAAAAATACATAAAAACAAAATGATTTTTAACTATTTATTTCATAATAGATTAATCTTAAAATGCATTTTATAAGTATCTAACACAATACACTAATAAAGTAACAATTTATTTAATAAAAAATGATGAAGGAAATTTATTCGTTAAATTTTTTATACTACAACCAAGTATAACCGTTACGATTGTTTAAAATATTCTTCAATTGCATTATTGTTTCAAAATTTAATTATTTTTTATTATGTTAATCTCATCTTTTACTATTTTGATATTGTTTTCCGCACAATTTTTAAGCGTTAATTCATTATTTGTCCGAATTAAAAGAAGTAGATGTCGTAACGGGTATTTAAAAAAAAATCCCGCTCATATTTGAAATAAACCAATTAGCACATTTGTTTTTAAAGTAATTGGACACTTTTGTAAGTAAGCCTTAATTTTTTCAGAAAATATCCATAGCGACATCTACTTGTTCGGACAAATTATGAACTAACTTAAAAATTAAATATTAACGACTGTGCCTTTATATTTATCATATATTTTATTGTTATTCTCATATAAATTAGCAAAATTAATTTTCTATTGTTTTTTTAATTGTAAATTATTAATTTTGAAAGTATTCTTTTTGTTTATTAAAAAAAAAAAACATCTGTCGTAATGACGCAGGCGCATAAGTAACGCAGTCATGAAAATTGTGCCCATTAGAGCATATGACGCCGTTATAGCACTGTGTACTTTTATTGACATAAGATTTTTGCCAGTAATTAGTTTGCTATTAACAATTTAAAGAGTTTTATTATCATCAATAGACTGGAAACCTTTTTTGAACTCTTGCAAACTAAACAATTGTTTTTTTTTTTTTTTTAAAGAATTGCAAAATTTTTATTTATTGATGTGCAAGCAGAAAGCACTTTGATCTAATCGTGAAATATAGTCTTAATTAACACATTTTCCATCCATTTTCTCAATTTTATTTTAAAATGAGTGAAGAACAAGTGAAAGAACCTACTCAAACTGTTGAGGTAAGTTAACATAAATAATAACAAAAAAAAAGTTATGTAAAATACTTGAAAAATTTATTAGATTAAAATGCATTGTTGTTATTTGAAATTAATTTTTCATTTGTTATTAATTATACTATAGTGTTCTAATTGATTTCTAATAAAAATCATTTACATGTCACGTTTAAAGTGAAAAATTCCTCCTTTAGTTTGACTTATAAATTGACCCAAATGAATGAATCAGCAGGTTAGAACCTGCTCGCAATTTCTATATGAAAATTAAAATGACAATGAGTATATTATAAATTAGATATATAAATTTAAAAAAATAATCTTTACAATTTGAATTATGAATTTTATTTTAATTACTGATAATTATATAGTTATATACGTACATATAGTAAATCAATAGAATATTCTATATTTAAACTTCATGTATTCTTGATTTTTATTTTGCTTCTAGATGTCGTCTAATGATATTGAAAAAATTGAGGAGGCGAAATTAAAAGCAAAATTTCCACATGGCATTAATAGACCAATTAGTGGTCACTCGGCTTTTCTTCAAAAACGATTAGCCAAAGGGGTAAGTTTAAATTTTAAATTTAAATTCTATTAGAAATTCAAATTTATATTTTTTTTTTATTAATATTTTTATTTTTCTTTCTAGCAAAAATATTTTGACTCTGGAGATTATCAAATGGCAAAACAAAAAACGGCAAAACCAAAACCAACTGGAGTTTTGCCAACGGGAGACGCCATACCAACACCAGAATCAGTACCACAGAGAAAAACATCAATTATTCAACAAAAATTCAATACGTCGACGACCTCTTAAAAGTCTCGTGATGTTTTCTTTTTCTATTTATTTATGATTAGATTCTTTTACGTTACGAATAGAGATGCCTGGTGTTATTAAGAAGATTGGATGGTACGACTTGATCATCGCATGATTTAAAGGCATGTGGGTATTCTTTTTTTTACAAATTCATAATACGCTTCTCTTCTTTTTTTTCGTTTAAGAATAATGCATTAAATTCTAAAATTTATTTTAGAAAATTTTAGATAATGAGCAATCACTATTAATTTTTTTTTTTTTTTTTTTGTAATTTTACATGCTTTCAAAATTTTCTCGTCATCTCGTGTGCGATGAATAATCATAAGAATGCATGAGTTTACTTAATCCCATACTAATTGTAATATAAAATTAATAATTTATCGCCAATATGCAGCAAATTCGCGTATATATATAATGAATTTCCAGTGATGAAAACATTTAAAATTGTCGCGTAAATTTTAGGATGATAAAAAAAAATTAAATTCGCTGCCATTTAAAGTATAAAATAGCATTGAATTTAAAAAAAAGGGAATTGTAAACATTGTTGATTTTTTCTCTTGATTATAATATAACTTTGCTCTTTATTTTTATAAATTTTGATTTTTCACTATCTTATTTCATTAGAATTATTTTTTTTCTTTGTAAATTTCTGTAAAACTGTTAATATATATATAAAAAAAAAGAAATTGTTCACCAACGAATGGTTCAATTACTGTATAACACTTTGTAAATGCAATAGCGAATAAAATATGAATTAAGATATTTCACAGATCTGCATTTTAAAAGTTGTTGTGATGCAATTAGTGTGAAATTATTTTTTATAAAAATTAGAAAGTTAAAAAATTTTGACAAAAGTAATAAAATGAAAAAGTAATCGATATGATGTTTTCATAATATCCTTTCAAGTTTTATTTTTATTTTAACTTTTTTTGGCTGCTAGCACTAAAAAAAAATTGTTATCTATGATAAATAAAACGCAAAATATTAACAAGAAAATTTAATTATGAATATTACATATGTACATTATTATTTGCAATGGAGCATTACCAATTTTTCTTAAATAGCTATCGAGATTACATTTTGATTGCGGCTTATACTCAATTATTGTCATTCAAACATTGTTTTTTATTTTAAAAAAAAAAAAAAAAAAACAGATTTCGATTAAAATTTCAAAATGCTGCTCCATAAAATAAAAGTACACTGATTGGCCTGTCACCATTTATTGACTATTTTAATTTTGACATTTTTACTACAATAAAAGTGGTTAATACCATATTCGCTGTCGTTAAAGAAAAAAAAATCAACTATTTCGCGGAGTTTTTTTAAATTTTATTTTGTCTAAATAGTATCCTTCAATAATGATATGTGTGGTCGACGACAGTAAAATCCGTTAATTGGACCCTTAAATATTAATTACGAATTGTTCTTATAAGCAATTTTTCATTTTCTATATAAAAATGCAATTCTTTTTGGAATTGCATTGAGTATAAAAAAGTATTTAGAATTATCCTTAACTATTACATAAAAGCTTTTAAATAGAAACAAAACTTTTCGTAAAATTTTTGCTCTTTTTTTTCATCTCTAATTGCTTTTTTGTACAAACGAAATTTTTTAAGTACAAATTCGCAAATACATATATATAATATATAATATTACATATATATTGCAAAAACTTCTAATTTAAATTGTTCGTCGATCACAGTTTTCATTTTAAAGAATAAATAAACAATCCTCAACCTTGAATTTATTTATACGCCATTTTTTTTTTTAAATTCATCCAGAAAAAATTGTGCAATTTTTTTTTTATAACTTCAAATACTGCATGATTTTTTGAGTTTTTGACTCTCGTCAATGAAAAATTGATTTTTAACCCACCCCTTCTTTCAGCAACAAGGCACGTTATGTTATGTTATTTTTTTTTTTTAAGATTAGACTGGACTTTTTCAAAAGCACATTATCGTTCAGTTGCTTTTTCATCGACGATTAAATGAAAAAAAAGAACCTTGTTTCAGAAAAATTCTTTTTTAACACAAAAGAATTTTTCCGTGGAAATTATTTACAATTTTATAACAAGGTCTTTTTTTTAACGATTATTATATTTTATATAGAGAAACATCGATCATCATCATGAGTATTCGAGATAATGAAGTCTCGTACAAATTTCCAAATAATAAATTTAAAATAATTATACATAATCATTTGATAAAATAAATCTCAAAATATTAAATAAATTTTTAATTTCAATTATAAATATTAATTTAAAAAAAAAAATAATAATAATAAAGAAAAATGTTCCTCGATTTTGTGTAAAAACTAATATTGGCGTATTGATTCATACGTACATTTATAAAATTGCATTTCATATTTATATATATTTCAAAGCCTAGACTAGAGCCTTGTCTTTTCAAAAAAAATTTATTTGAAATCACAAATGTGATTTTAAATTAAAGTAAATAAAAACAAAAAAAAAAAAGATACAATTCTTGTTAATTGAAATTGAAAATAAAATTATATGGAACCCGGCATATTTTTCGTATCTAATTTGATTTATCAACTTATCGTGTTTTAAATTTAAAAGAAAAAGTTGAATTTACTTATACATTTCTTCTATTAAATTTGAATAAATTTTTTGAACTATATTTCGTCTTACTTTTAACGTTGGACCTAATTCACCAGTGGGAACGGAAAAGTCATGTGGTAATAATTGGAATTTTTGCACCTTCTGTGCATTGCTTATCGATTTTTCATTTGCCCTTTCGATAGCTTTTTCTATTTCTTTATACACCTATGAATAATAAAAAAAAATTATTTACATTTATTATATTTAAAAAATTTTTAATTGGAGAAAAAAAAACCCTCACCAATGGATCACGAGTTTCTATTATATTTGAAAGTGTCGTTGCTTTGCTTCCAATTGATTTAAGCCACGTTTTTGTATCAGGCAACAATGTGTCTAAAGGTTCACCCGTATCAATATTCATTTCAGTCTAAAGAAAAATTTTTTTTATTAGAAAAATAAGAATTTGAAATTAATTTTTATTTAAAATTCTATTTACCTTTAAAGTGACTAGAATTGTTAGGAATTTTCTTCTATCACCAATTAACATTGCATTACTCAACGCTGGCAATTCTGCTAGCACTAAATGTTCAATGTGAATTGGAGGCACATTCTCACCACCGGCAGTAATTATAAGTTCCTTAATTCTCCCCGTGACATAGAGATATCCATCGCCATCTATTCTACCTAAATCGCCACTATGTAGCCATCCTTTATCATCCTTGGCTTCACGTGTCTTTTCAGGCTCATTTAAGTACCCCATAAAAACATGACGACCACCCATGCAAATTTCTCCTTCACCTGTATTATCTAAATTGTCTAATTTTGAATTTAATGTCTTAAGAGTAGGACCAACACTTCCCAATCTGAAAGAAAACAATGATTACATTTTTTTTTTTTTTTTAATAAATACTAAATTTTAAAAAAAGTTTTTATTAAATTACCTGTAACGATCGTTGAGGCTTAAGGCATGAGCACCGCTACATTCGGACATACCGTACGCTTCTAGAATGGGAATATCGAGGCTCATAAAATATTTTTTGATTTCAATACCAAGTGGTGCGGCGGCGGTGACAAAAAGATTACATCTATCAAAGCCCAATGCTCCCTTCACCTTATTAAAAACAAGCCATTTGGCAAATAAATATCCCCAATGTCGATAATCAATACCATTCATTTTATTCATATTATAAAAAAGTCCTTGAGCTTTTGCCCAACTTGCAATCCAACTTTTTATTGGACCATTATTGCGTGCAACCAATTGCATTTTTTCATAAATCTTCTCCCATACTCTTGGTACACCAAGAAAAATTGTAGGCCTTGCTTCCACCAATGTATTAACTAAACTACCTTTTAGGGCATTTTTATCAGCAAAATAAACCGTGGCACCAATCATCATTGTCGCAAATATATCAACCAACTGTAATTTCAAAATAAAATTACCTTATATATTTTTTTTATCTATTTTAAAATTGTTATTTTTGTAAAAATGATTTTTACCTGCGCAGCAACATGAGACAAAGGTAGAAAGCTCACTACAACTTCGCTGCCATTTTTAACTCCAATAGAGTCAATAATCACTCGTGCGTCATATAAAATATTATCGTGACTCAACATTACAGCCTTTGGATTTCCAACTGTTCCTGACTGTCAATTAAAATATTAAAAAAAATTAAATACATAAAAAATGGAAATTTTTATACAAATACTATTTTCTCTTACCGTATAAACTAAAGTGCAACATTCATTAACTCCCATTGTTCTAAGAATTGATTCCAATTTATCGTCAGATTCCTTCTTTCCCATTTCGACGACATCGTGCCACTAAAAAAAAAAACAAAAAAAATTTATAGAATTTATATTATTAATGTAAATAATAAAATATTTTCAATAATACTCACACTTAATACACTCTTGTCTTTGACTATTCCCTCGTATTGAATAATTGCTTTTAAATGAGGAAGATTTTTTTTAATTTCTAAAATTTTTTCCAATTGTTTAGCATCTTCTACTACTATTATATTTGCACGACTACTCTCGGCACAATATTGACATGCTTCAGGTGAATTTGTTGTGTAAATTCCTGCAGCAAATCCTCTGTGAAAAAAATCGATATTATTTAAAAAACTATTATTAATATCTTTTTACTAATTATTCTGATTTCTTACCCTGCATAAATTGCAGCCACATCTGCTATAAACCATTGTGGACTATTAAATCCTAAAATACAAACGCTATGATGTCGTTCCAAACCCAATTTTATAAATGCTTTGGCCACTAATCTCACTTGCGTTTCATATTCCCTATTTTTAAAACAAATTGTTTAATAATATTGGATTCAATAAATATTTACAATTATATAAAAAATAATATACAAACTTGTATGTGTAACTAATTCTTTTGCCACTTGGTTCAGGTCTCGATACAAGAGCAATATTTTCAGGATAATTTTTAGCTATTTTTTTTAAAAGTCCAGGAACTGAGATTGATTCAATTACATTATTTTTTTCCACTTTTATTCTTATTCGTCCATTAGCTGCAGTTGTCGTATCCACCTCTGAATATAAAACTTGATCGGGACCTGAAATACAAAAAAAAAAATTTATTTTCTGATAAAATTATAAATTATAATTAAATTCTTACCATCGAGTCCTGTTTCGCTCGCTCTGAGATACTGAACATTATCCATGGTTATTATCTAGAAATAAATAATAAAAATCAAAAAAAGAAATTTTCTCTATTCTAAAAAAAAATGAATTCAATTATTTGTTAATTTGAATTATTTTAACATTTAAAATAGTAAATAAATTAAAATCTCACCTTTTCTTTTTTCGTGAAGCCATTTAGAATCCCATTGGTAACTGGCTGTATCGTAGCCATATTATCTGAAAAAAATTATTTTATTGAAAAAAAAAATAATTGGAAATTATATTAATTTATAAAATTGTGTATAAACAAATAAAATGCTAAAATAAAGTGCACATTAATGGTCAAATTATATAATTAAATTACCTGATGTGTAAAGTGATATAAATTTTAATTTTGCATAAATTATTATACTAATTTTATTTCTACTCTTTTCATTCATATTGAAATTTCGTATAATTTGCAAATTTTTTAAAACCAATACCTTTCTATCTTCTTTCGTTTTCCCCTTATAAACACACTTATTGCTTTCTATTATACTGCATTATTTTTGCATATACGTAAACTAATTAAATACTATTAACATAAGTTTCTTAAATTGTCGTAAAATATAAGAGATTAGATGACTCTGTTTCCCATTGACAAATAATAAGCAATTTTATAATTCATTTTGTCTGGCAACCATTGTTAATTATTATTCATATAAGACGAGAATAAAAAACGTGACCCTGAGAAAATAAGAAAAAAAGAAGTTCGTTGTAAAAGAAAAAAAAGGGAAATTAACATTTTCTAAAAAAAAAAAAAAAATTTCAAATATTTTAAAGGAAAAAGAATAATTCACTAAATACAAAGCAGCAAAAAAAAAGGAAAGAAAAATACTAAAAAAAAATCTTTTATTCAAAAATTGTTAATTTTAACCAGCCAACTGCACTTCATTATAAAAATTAAATTATTCAATCAATTGCAATAAATTTAATTTTAATTTATATAATTAAAATTTAATTAATTCTTTTTCTTTTCTTATCTAATTCCTGTGTCTTTGAACTTTTTTTTTATTTTTTTATTTTTCAAGAAAATTATATTATAAACATCGCGTGTATGATTATAAAGTTATGAAATACTCTGATTATTCAACAGTTCGATTAGTACTTTATATATACGAAAGTGGAAAGATTATGTGACAATCAATACGTGTTCATTGACCGATGAATTATTGTATATGAATCGGGTCAAGAGACATCTTTTGTGAATGATTTTGGAGGCGAAAAAAAGTAAAATTGCATTTTTCAAAATAGAACCATATGAGACATTTATTCATAAAGTTTTGGCTAAACAAAAGAAATTATTTTTTTTTTAAATTAATTTAAAATATAAAAAAATATTAAATATTTTAATAATTGATTTATGATTTTTTTTTAAACTAATTTGAATTCAATTTTCTTTTATCATGTGTAATCAATTTTATACAATTTATGCTGTGCAGACAATTATAAACATTTCTGTTATAAAAATTCTAAGAAATCTAATTTAAATGAAAATAATTATTCAAAGTAATTATAAATTCAGAAGGAATGAAAAATAAATTAATTTTTTTTTTAAATTTAATTAAAGTTTTATAAATTTCTTTTGAAATTTAATTTTCTAAATAATTTATAACAAAAATTTCGAAAAAAAATTAATTATTAAAGAATTAATTATTTATTTTCCATTGTTTATATCTATAATTTTTTATATATTATAGTAATATAATTAATTTTATAACATAATTTTAAATGACAAGGACGTAAAAAAAATTAGCTGATATTCAAAAGAAGTATTAATAATTCACACATTTGATCATTACTATACCTCAAGTAATGTACGGTCAAAGTACGAGAAGATATAAACATTTAGTGTTAATTACGCAAATGCAAACAAGGACGTAACATAAAAAAAAGTTAGCGAGATGTTTCTTGATAATTATAATACTTTGAAAAACTGCTTTTATGTATTTATATTTCAAATTCCAATTAAATCCGGAATTTTCAACTTAATTTTGTTATTTTACAAAAAAAAAATATTTCTCAATTAAAATATTATATTTGGTATATAATAAATTAATTTTATTTATTTAAATTATAAAAATGAAAATAATTAATCGAAAAATTAATTAATTTTCTTTTTTTGTTCATAAAAAAAACTATATTTAAATTGCAAATAATGAAAATTCAAATTGAAAATAAATAATTAGAAAACATAATTGCCAAAAATTATTATGAAATAAATTAAAGTACTGTTCAAAAAATTAATTAGTTTTTATATTAAGAATAACAGGGACATAAAGATAACTCTATCACGAGAGATTTAAATTATTTTCTTTAAATCAGTAAATAAAAAAAACAAAAAAAAAAAAAAGACATTTTGCACTTTAGAGATGGGATAAAAAAAATGTTTAGCGATAAGATACATATTCATGACACGAACTTAAACACACTCGTTCTTTAGGAAAAAAGAAAACTTAAAAAATACATAAATAATTCAATTGCCATATACCTTAGTAGTAAATTTTCATTAAAATAATTTCTTTAAACGAACTTTTTTCATTAGATAACTTTATCTGCAATTTTTTTCGCTTTTTCAAATATTTTAAATTTTTTCTCTTATAACTTCAAACGATTTTATTTTACAAATTTAAATTTTTTTTCGTTTTTTTTCAATTTAGACAAATATTTCTTAATTTAATACTGTATAAAATATTTAAAAAAATTTTTTTAAATATTTATAATAATTTGAAGAATCGCGCGTGAAACTTTTTGGAGTTATTTTTTAAATTATGCCAAATATTTTCAAATATGCTTGCAAATTTTTTTTTTTTTGTCATAACAATAGTTTAATTTATTAATAAGATTCATGAGATATTAAATATTTAAACATTGTATCTTGTGGCACTCCTATGACTTCAATGCCACGGTCGATGTTTAAAAATGTTCTTTTTATTTTTTTTTCTCAAATAATATGAAAATTTATAAACAGTTGCTTATCTTTTTTTAAACAAAAAATAAATAATTTATCTAGCAAAAAGATTTTTAATATAAAAATTAAATACCTTTATAAATAAAGATAACCATTTTTACGAACTTTTATGAAATATTAGTTGCGTCGTGAACTGTTTTTACAAAACTGGTGCTTGAAAGGCGCACAGAAATCAATAATATCAAAGCATCACCCCATATTATGGCGGTAAATTTAAACTTCACACCTGGTATGAACACCTGGTTTAATTTCGCATTTTTTACTTGTTTTTAAAATATTTTTTTATTTTTATTTTCCAAAAATAGAGAAAATTTTCAAAAAAAAAGAGACGAATGTCTGTAAATTTTTTAATTACTCTAAAAATAAATATACAATTTTTTCAATTGTTAATTATTTTTTTTTTATAATAATCAACAAGAAAAGTGACTTTGTTTGCTTTGAGAATAAGCAAATAATAATTAAAGCAAATATACTTTAATATTTAATTTTTCTTTTTCTCTTTTTTAACGATCACTAACAGTTTTCTTATTTTTCCCAATATCTTATCTTTTATAATGATTTTTATTAAATTTCCGCAAATAGTGAAAAATAAACAAACTCATCAAGAGTTTGCACATTTGACTCTTATCATTAAAACAAGAATTACATGCAATGAATTGCAGACAATAAAAAAAAAATAAAATAATTGATACGTTAAATGTATTATTAAGTAAGTCGTATATAAGATCTTTTGGTTTTCTTTTCAATCATTAATATATGACATTAATATTTTTACATAAAAGAATTGGATCACGTGTTGAAGAAAAATTCAGTAAATTAAAACAATTTTAAGATATATACATATTACATGACAAAAAAAAATTAAAAAAAAGACAAATAAAGTGCTATTACATTATTTCAGGAAATAAACAATTTTGTAAAACGCTTTTAATATTAATCAAATGAAGACATTATATGCAAAATTAAAAAATGTTTACTATTTTTCAAAAATACAAAAAATGGAATAAAAATTTTTTTTCATATTATTTTTTTTTCATTTTTGAATTTTATTTTTATCTATTATTTGTTTTTTATTAATAATAAATTTAATAAACAGTGAAGAGGGAAAAAATTATAATATTATAAAGAAAATATTTTTGAAATACACATAGGGAGGTTTATTAGATCAGGAAAATGATAATGGAATTATCTTTAGCTATATCAATGCGTACATTAGTCTATTAATATATGGAAAAAATTTCCTTCTGTTCATTTACTTGACCTTCTTCATTTTTTTAAAATCTTTTTTATTCAAATAAAATAATTTAAAAAATTTATGTTCACCTTTTTTTTAAATCACGCGATAATAATTTACATTATGATTATCTATAAAAATTGCAAAGTGAAAAATTTTTTCTTTCGTGTCTTATGTTCAAATTTATTATATATTTATATAATTTTTAAATAAAATATTGATACTTATTATTTAAAAAAAAAATAATTAATTAGAATGTAAGTATAACAAATAAAAAAAAAATGTAAATATGTACAATTTACAAAATATATAATATATCAGGTAATTGCAAGGGGGAAAAATTCATTTACTTTATGCTTTTCCGGAAATTGATTTAAGTGACACAAATTATTATTGATTACATATATGTAAATAAAAATTAGATGCATAAAAATTTAATTAAAATTCAGTCAAAAACAAATTAACCCACATTTGATTATAATTTTATATGTTGTTTTAATTACCAAACAATAAATGACCAATTAATATAATCACATTATTATAATAGACTATATCTATCAAAATACAGGTAAATTATTATCAAAATAAAGCTTTCATTATATTAATATTCAAAAAAAAATAATTGTAATATCATTTTCGTAAAGTTTAATAACATTATAATTTAATCAAAATTAATTAAAAAAATATTTCATAAAATTTTCATTATGAATTTCTAAATACATATTTTTTATATCAACTCTAAATATTTAAATTTATTTAAACTTCAATAATAATTGACTTATCTTAAAAAAAAAAAATTTATACCTAAAATGTCATCAAAATTTATTTCAGCTCAAAGACATTCGAGATATAAATATTATAAAATATTGATCTTAACTTTAAGTTGCGTAGACATCAGTTTACTTGTTGTCTGCATAAATCAGAAATTAATAGACTGAAATTGAGTTCTAGGGTAAATAGAGAATCTAAGGTTGTCAACATAACAATTATTTTAATAACAAAGTACTTTGAACAAATAAAAGTGATAAAATTTTCAATTGTTTTCATAAATTTTTTTTATATAAGTAACTCATTTATATTAAAAAAAATTTTCCATCACTTTCTCAAAAAAAAAATAAAATTATTATAAAAGCAATAACAAGTGACACCAAAAGATTGCAATCAGCTAATCGGTAATTAAGTTTAAAATAATTTTATATACGATTTAATGACTTGCGCATCTAAAATACTTGATTTATATTTTTTATTTTTATCAATTTCTGAAGTCTTGTCAAAATGATATAATTGTATCAAACATTATCATTTATTACGCAATTTAAATTTGAATAAATGCAATTATTTCAATAATCTTTTACTAATTTCAAATAAAAGTCATTATACGAAATTAATTATTTTGTTTGTTTTTATAAAATTTAATTTAAAAAAAATAAATTAATTAATGAAATATGTATTTAGCATATATGAATAATTTATTTTAATTAATGAATAATAGGTTAAAAAAACGTTCGTAAAAGAAAAAAATAATTATTTTAAATTACATTGTTGATATGTTACTTATTTTCAACTATGTAACAAAATTATAATTAAAAAAAGAAAAATATTAACGAACATAGCTTATCATAAAGTCAAATAAATAATTCTTTAAACGTATGACATTGTTACAAAAAGAAGTTACAATTAAGAAAAATATGATAATAATAATTTACATAATTATTATTATTGTCAATTATTACTATTTAAAATAAAATGCTATTTGAATTAATTTGCTAATTTTGAATATAATTCTAAATTTTAAATAAATTTCAGTGCATCGTAATTTTTATTTGACGTTTTTAAATGATTAGTCAATCATTTATTTATAAAAAGAAAATAAATAAATAAAAACCACATGTGTAAATGGAAATTTACCTACTTTGATAAATCGCCTGACAGTGTGTTGTAAGTAATTTTCGAAAACCTGTTCGTGAACTTGACCTTGTTAATTGTACGACTTTTTTTTTTTTGTATTTTACTAAAACAGGTTATTGAAAATAACAACTGATTTATTTTTTTTTTAAAATATGGAATAAGGAAATTATTTAAATAATTATTTTTGTTAATATTTTCGTTTGCCGTCCCGTTACACTTTGGAGCACTATGTACAAATGTCTGATTTACAGTTAAAAGTTTAGTTGCAGTCTGCACCGGGTAAACGTTTCATAGATACTAAGGTATTTATAATGTGGTGAGTGAACAGTCATCACTGTGTCACGCCACGTTCTTTGAATGTGAGCACACTATTTTATTTCACCATGCGGTTGAATGAAGTTGTACCACGTGGCGAAGAAGTCTGATTTGCAAGTGGCAATGGCAATGATTTATAAGATTATACTTTTACTTTCCTAATTTTTTTTTTTCGTCACTATTTTTCATCTAACACTAATTTTTCTTTATTTTCTGATAATTTCACTGATTTTTCCTGTTATTTCATTAGAAATAATTTAGTCAATATTGTACTCAATTAAGAAATGACAGAATTTCGAAAATACGGGTAAGAGGGGAATATTATCCCTTTCGAACTGTAACTTCAGTAAAAATTCATTCATATTAAATTTATTAAGAATATAATTAATTATATTATTATTTTCTATTTATTATTCTATGAACTTTAAATTTCACTTTAAAAAAAACATTGTGAAAACCAAAATTATGTTTTAATTAATTTCACAATAAAGCGTAAAAAATAATATTGAAATGTAAATTAATATTAAAATTAATTAACATAAATATAAAAAGAAATATATGTATGAGCAGAAAGAATTTTTCCAAAACAAAAATTATTATTGTTATATTTATATCAACAAATGTAAAAAAAAAAGAAATTTTCTTTAATAATAATAAATAAAAAATTGTTTGTTTTTAATTAATTAATTTAAAAACATACCTTTTACCGGTTATTTCTGCACTCATGCGCGTTATTCCGTGATGTCAATTTTTTTTGAGGTTATCTTCCGTTCAATTCTTTTTTTTTCACAATTGTTGCATCTGAAAATTAAGTAAAATAAATAAATATTTGTATTCTATCATTTTAATTTATAAATTAAATAAAAATAGAATGCCTGGAACGCCGATAAATGGTGATCAAAGCAAATTAAATAAATTGCAAGATGAACAGCCAAAGGAAGTGCAACAGAATGAGAATCTACCTGTTCGTGAATTGACACAAACAGATGTTTTAAATAAACGATTGTTAGTGTCTTTTTTCAAAAATATTAACGAGTGTGACGAAGGACACAGAGATACAAGTGATAAAGAATCCGAAATTATTGATAAAGATAAAGTTGACAACGCGGACAGTGACTTTCTAGAATCCTAACGGTTTTCCAGTAGAATGTAGAAGATTTCACTTTCTATTTTTCACTTCTGTTTTTTTTTAAATAATCAATTCATAATTCAAGTTTCTTTAAGAAAATTCCTTCAAATTATTAAAATTTAAAAATACCTTAATATAGCGAAAATATAAAATGACGAAAGGGCACGCTCTCTTGCACAAAAAGTAAGGTTATATTTTCTAGAATTTGGCGGGAAAGTGTCATTTCTATATAGTGACAGATCCAGGTTATTTCGTCTTCTTATTATTTATCATTTTGGATAGTTAAAATAAAGTTTTATTAAATAAATAAATTGTTTTCGAACAAATTAAAACAATGTCATTACGTAGAGAACAATCGGACGGTGAGGATGTTTTAGATTTGATCGGTGATAACGATAATCATGATGACAGCGATCGTGCAAGTGGAGATGAACTTCATAATGATCAAGGTCAAATGTTGGAAGCTCAAGAAGATAATGAAGATAATGTAAAAAAGGAAGTTACACCTGCTGTTAGACGTGCAAAAAATCTTGCACCAAGATTGACAACTGATTTATTGAAAGGACCAAAAGGTGTGCATAAAATTGAAAAATATTTTGAAGGTTTCAAATATTATGGTCAAGGTCGAGAAAAAGAGGATCTTGATCGTATTATGAAACGTATTGAACATTGGTGTCATAGAATATATCCAAAATTTAATTACGACGATTGTCTTGCAAAAGTTGCACATTTAGGCAATAAACGTGATCTTCAAGTATTTTTAAAAAAATACAGATTAGGCGACATTTCAGCTGATGATGATTTTAAAACACCGGAATTTGTTAATGATGATGACGACGATGACGAGAGACGAGAAGATGCTACACCACAAGAAGAATTCGATTTATTACTTGCAGAACAAATTGATAAACAGAGACAAAATGAAACGACTATTAATTCTTCGACTGCTTTTGATGATTTATTGGCATCCGTTAATCCTCCCGTTGTAACAAAAAATTCCGAACCAGAATTATCTGATGAAGTGAAACAAAGAATGGAGAGAAATCGAATGATAGCCATTGAACGAAAACAAGCAACAATTAGACGACTACAAGAATTAGAAGCTGCTAAAAAAGCCCAAGAAATTCCTGGTAATAAAGACACTTCGGTTCAAATGTCAACAGGTAATAAAAATAAAATTTAATAATTTTCCACTTGTTTGTTAATTAAAAAATTTGCAGAAGAATCTTCAAATGACGCTAAAACTTTGGACAACGAAATAAATCAATCACAAAATGGAGAAGAAAGAAATGAGGAAATTGCAGAAATTCAAACAAAATCTCAGAATAATGAAGAATTAATGACAACTGATAATGAGCATCAAATTCAAGACTCTGAATCAATGATTGAATAGATCAAAAGTATTTCAAAATTTTTAAAAGTTTAAAATAGTATGAAACTTAAATTTACATTACAATATAATCTATAGCGTTTATCATTGTTCTTATAAAAGGGTTAATAAATTATTGTTACCGTTGAACTAAAATATAAAAAAAACAATATGTATATTAATTCATGTATTCAAAAAAAAAAAAAATACTTACATTTAATTCATATTTAATAAAGAACTTAAAAAAAACTATGTTCTACGTTTTTGTGTGCTTATATATAAAACATTATTTCCACGAATAAAAGCATCACCGTATTTGTCTTTTAGTTGACCATTAACGTATTCCTCGGTTTGTTCCAAAGCAATATTCATGTATCCATCAAGACAGGCCAAGACACCTGTGAATTAAAGATATATGTTTATTAATCACATTTTTCCAATTAAAATCTTAAGAATAAATTATACACAAACTTATAAACATGCAAAAAAAAATTTTTGCATATAATACTAACCTCTATAATCAACGCCACTATTAAGTTTAACTACCACTGGACGGCCATGAATTTGTTGAATAAATTGTGTTAATGCTTCTTTACGACTCATCTACAAAATAAAATGTAAATACTAATTTTTTTGGCAAATAAAACAAACAATTGAATGTAGTATTTATAGGTTAAGATGCCGCTATAGTGACAGATTAAGAAATAAATTTGTAAATATTTTACACTTACTGATAATATGATAATACTTACCTTTTTAGAATAACTGGTTCTTGTTTTTGGGAAATAATTATTTATTTAAGATTATTAATATTAAACTTTTTCGGCGATAAAAAAAATATTTGACAACAAACACACTTTGGAATTGTTCGTAACTAGATGGCTCTACCGATTTCCGGTTTAAGGTTAATCGTTGTCTTGACTAGAGTCGTATCAGCAGTCAATGCAACGATTTGTGATTGTTAAAATCTGAGATAAATTAATAAACAAATATAAGTTTTAAATAAACATTAATGTATTTCTTTGTAAAAAGAAATGATCTGATATAACTGAAAGGATTGACAATATTACATTAAATGTAAGGTTGTTTAATTATCTTTTTTAATTCGTTGGTGAAACGAATTGTTTATAATATATAAAGAGAAAGACAAAAATATGGCAGTTCCATCATCAGCATCGTTGTCAACAAGAAATAAAAAACATTTCCTTGGTGTTCCTGCACCTTTAGGATATGTTGCTGGCGTTGGCAGAGGGTAATTTATCTTTAATGAATTTTTTTTTTCACTTCGTTAAGAGAAATTATTTTTTGTATATTTTTCTAACCTCAAATTTGATTATTTTGTTATAATATAGAGCAACTGGATTTACTACTCGTTCGGATATTGGACCGGCACGTGATGCCAATGATGTTTCGTGAGTATTTAATTTCAATAAATTTCATAGTTTTATAATAATTTTTGAAATTGCATTTTTTAGAGATGACAGACATGCACCACCAACTAAACGGGCTAAAAAGAAAGAAGAGGAAGAGGAAGACGAGGAGGATTTAAATGATTCTAATTATGACGAATTTTCCGGTTATGGTGGTTCTTTATTTAGCAAGGTTACTTATTTTATTATTTATTAAGTTTTTAAAATTGAATTTTTCTAAAATGTTTTTTTTTTTAATTAGGATCCATATGACAAGGACGATGAAGAAGCGGATGCAATTTATGAAGCAATTGATAAGCGAATGGATGAGAAACGTAAGGAATATCGAGAGAAACGTTTAAGGGAAGAATTGGAACGTTATCGTCAGGAACGACCTAAAATACAACAACAATTTTCTGATTTAAAACGTGATTTAGTTAGTGTTACGGAGGATGAATGGAAAAATATTCCTGAAGTTGGTGATGCAAGAAATCGTAAACAAAGAAATCCACGTGCTGAGAAATTTACACCGTTGCCTGATTCGGTTCTTTCAAGAAATTTAGGCGGTGAAACAACATCGAGTATTGATCCAACAAGTGGATTGGCGTCAATGATGCCTGGTGTTACAACACCTGGTATGTTAACACCAACTGGTGATTTAGATTTAAGAAAAATTGGTCAAGCTAGAAATACACTTATGGATGTGAAATTAAGTCAAGTTTCGGATTCTGTTGCCGGACAAACGGTTGTTGATCCGAAGGGTTATCTCACTGATTTACAAAGTATGATTCCGACCTATGGTGGTGATATCAAGTGAGTAATTTCTTTTTTTTGAATTTTTAAAAATTTTGAGAATGTAATTTCTTTTTTCTTTTAGTGATATAAAGAAGGCGCGATTACTTTTGAAATCGGTACGTGAAACAAATCCAAATCATCCACCAGCTTGGATTGCGTCAGCTCGTTTGGAGGAAGTAACGGGTAAAGTTCAAGCGGCACGTAATTTAATAATGAAAGGATGTGAAGTAAATCCAACGTCAGAGGATTTATGGCTTGAGGCAGCGAGATTACAACCGGCGGACACTGCTAAAGCAGTTATTGCACAATCTGTACGTCATATACCAACTTCGGTGAGAATTTGGATAAAAGCCGCTGATTTAGAGACGGAGACAAAAGCAAAACGACGTGTTTATCGTAAGGCATTGGAGCATATTCCAAATTCGGTGAGATTATGGAAAGCAGCTGTTGAATTAGAAGAGCCAGAGGATGCGAGAATTTTATTGAGTCGAGCTGTTGAATGTTGTTCAACGAGCGTTGATTTATGGTTAGCTTTAGCGCGATTAGAAACCTATGATAATGCGCGTAAAGTTTTAAATAAAGCGCGAGAAAATATTCCCACTGATCGACAAATTTGGACAACGGCAGCAAAACTTGAGGAGGCAAATGGAAATAAGCATATGGTGGAGAAAATTATTGAGCGCGCTATTTCATCGTTAAGTGCAAATGGAGTGGAAATTAATAGAGAACATTGGTTTAAAGAAGCGATGGAAGCAGAAAAAGCTGGTGCCGTTCATTGTTGTCAGGTGATTATTAAATCTGTGATTGGAGGCGGTGTCGAGGAAGAGGATCGAAAACATACCTGGATGGAGGATGCAGAAACGGTAATATTATCTTTTTTTTCTGTATTTTATTATATTTTAAAATTAATATTGAATTTTATTTTTAATTAGTGTGCTCAACAAGGAGCGTTAGAATGTGCACGAGCTGTTTATGCATTCGCTTTGAGCACTTTTCCGAGTAAAAAGTCCATTTGGATGAGAGCTGCTTATTTTGAGAAGACTTATGGAACAAGAGAATCTCTTGAAGCTTTGTTGCAACGAGCCGTTGCTCATTGTCCAAAGAGCGAAGTTCTTTGGCTTATGGGAGCAAAATCGAAATGGTTGGCTGTAAGTATTTTTTTTTTTTTAATATCCGTAGTTTTCAAATTCAAACTAATTTTCTTTTTTATTATTAAGGGCGATGTTCCGGCAGCAAGAGGGATTTTGTCATTGGCTTTCCAGGCGAATCCAAATTCAGAGGAAATTTGGTTGGCGGCTGTAAAATTAGAATCTGAGAATTCAGAATATGAAAGAGCGAGACGTCTTTTAGCGAAGGCTCGTGCATCAGCTCCAACGCCACGTGTTATGATGAAAAGTGCAAAACTTGAATGGGCGCTCAATAATTTGGATACGGCTTTGAAATTATTGAAAGAAGCACTCGAAATGTTTGATGATTTTCCTAAATTATGGTTGATGAAGGGACAAATTGAAGAACAACAAAATATGAATGAACAGGCTCTTCTTACTTACAATCAAGGGGTAATTTTTTTTTCTCTATCTCCTTTCTATGATTCTAATTTCAAGAGATTGTAATTAATTTTTAATTTTTTCTTTTATATAAATTACAGATGAAGAAATGTCCAAATTCAATTCCATTGTGGAGGCTTTTGACGCATTTAGAATGTCGCTCGGGTAGAGTTACAAAGGCGCGTTCAGTTTTGGAAAAAGCGCGATTGCGAAATCCAAAGAATGATGAATTATGGCTTGAGGCAGTGAGAATTGAAAATCAAAATTCAGCGACACATAATATGGCGCATACATTAATGGCAAAGGCATTGCAAGAATGTCCAAATTCGGGATTATTGTGGGCGGAAGCAATTTTCATGGAATCGAGGCCACAAAGAAAAATGAAGAGTGTCGATGCTTTAAAAAAATGTGAACACGATGCACATGTTCTTCTTGCTGTTTCCAAGTATGTATTTTTTTTCTTCTCGATATATATTATATATTATATATTTCTTTTTGAAATTACAGATTATTTTGGAGTGAGAGTAAAATTTCAAAGTGTCGAGATTGGTTTAATCGAACAGTGAAATTGCGACCCGATTTAGGAGATGCTTGGGCATATTTTTATAAATTTGAAAAACTTCATGGTACTGATGAGCAACAGGAGGATGTGAAAAAACGTTGCATTGCTTCAGAACCAAAATATGGAGAGAATTGGTGTAAAGTTTCAAAAAATATCAACAATTGGTGTTTCAATACTGAACAAATTTTAATTCTTGTCGCAAAGGATCTACCCATTCCAATATGAATTCGAATTTTTCGTATATTTTGGATTGTACATATAAAGACTATTTCCTATAAGGTAAATAAATATTAAAAATTAATTTTTTCTCTATTCTTTTTTATAACTTTAAATTTAACATTTACCTTCCTAATTTATTGCATTATAATTATTATATTAAATATAAATGAGTTGTTTCTTTATAAATTTTTTTAATTTTGCAAAATTAAAGTTTACATAATAAGAATTTATTATAAACATTTTTTTTAAACTTTGAAGACTAATAAATTTTTATCACTACATTAGAATATTAACTGATATTATATAATTTGTGAAAGTTACGTTCACTTTTATTTTATTTTGTAAAATTTAAGTATTAGAAAAATTGGAATTTTTATTTTATTTTTATTTTCCAGAAAAAGAAATATAAAAATAAATTATTCTTAGCATAACTTTAGGTTCAACTCTAAGAAAATAACTCTGCGCAGAAGGTTGTTATGAAAACTAGTTCCTTCACCTCCGACTTTCAGTTTAGGTTAGGTTGAAATATTTTCTTTTGTTACTCCAAAAAGAAAGTTAGACACTGCACTATTCGTCATTCAGTATCTGAAAATAGTTGGTAACTGACTGGAATTAATGTGCTAGTGTTAGTTTTTTTTTTCTTCAAGAAATTTTCACTTTTTAAAAATGAGTACAGAAAAAATCGTCGATTTTAATACTCTTGGTTCGTATTTTTTTTTTTTTATTTATAACTTTATTTCTAAAATTGTTATTACTCTTTTATGAAATTATAAACAACAAATTGTAATTGTTATGAGAGTTCCCCCAAATTTATAAATATTAAATTGAAATTAAATGAGTAATAAATATTAAATTAAAATTAGTAATTGATTAAATTAAGATATCTAATTAAGTATTTAATTAAATAACTACTTATAAATATAATATAATAAATATTAGTTGATCAGAATAAATATATATATTTCTATATTCCGTCAGAATATTTTTGAATTAATTATTATTAATGAATTTTATTCGCGTTAAGTAATTGATTAATAGTTTTTTTTATATAATAAAAATTTTGAAAAGATCATTAATTGATTATATTAAATTTCCGTTTGAATTGAAGTTTTTATTTTTTCAAGACAATAGTATGCAGGAGTTGGTAAAGGAATGTATAGCAGTTCGCGAGATGGCTTATGCGCCTTATAGTAAATTTAAAGTTGGAGCAGCTTTACGTTGTGAGGATGGATCAATAACAACTGGTTGTAATGTGGAAAATGCTGCATATCCACTTGCAATTTGTGCTGAACGTGTGGCAATTGGAAAAGCAATTTCCGAAGGTAAACGAAAATTCACAGCAATTGCCGTTGCAGCTGATATAATTCATGGCTCAAAAAATGCATCACCATGTGGAATGTGCCGTCAAATGATGACCGAATTTGGTGATATGCCGGTTTTATTAACATCTCCCGATAGAATGAAAATTCAATCAACATCAGTTGTAGAACTTTTGCCATTTTCCTTTGGCTTTGAAAATATCAAAAATGGTATTCAATTTCCCATCAATCACAATATTGAGTAAATTTTTCCTAATTTCATAAATAATGTATATTTTAAATTTATTTTTAAAAATAGATTTACGCAAAAAGAAATTGTTTTTTGTAAGTTTTCTCTGTTTTTAATAACCTTTTCTTTTATGTCATTTTTTCGATTGCAAAAAATAATTAATTAATTTTATTTTTACTCAGTATTATTGTGTATTTTGTATAAAAAAATTTTTTTTTTTTAAATTATTAAACAATGATGAAAATTGTTTTTCCACTCGATAATAACATTAACAAAGAGATGATTCTAATTTACTTCGGAATTGATAATAAATAAATGATAAGCAAGAAAAAAATCTGTCTACGAATGCTATTAATGAACTAGAAGGCTATTATTTTGTTGTGAAAGAAAAACAAGATCTTAAGTTTTAAATGTTTTTTTTTCTTTATACATCCAATCTACGAGTACAGAAAACCTTTCGTTTTTTTACAATATCAGTTTACTGGTAAAATATTAATAAAATTATCATTAAAAAAAAAAAAAAATTTAATCGTCGCGTAAGACTGCAATATATTTACAAATTAGTACAATGACAAAAATCGTAAAATAACTGAACTTCATTTTGATCAAGTTTCAAAATAAAATCAATATTGATAGTGCGTTTAATTTTAATCGTAAGAAGTTTGTTCTTCTTTATTTAATTTTTTTTTTTTTTACCAAAATGGACACCTGAAATGTAAAATAGATTTTATTGAAATTTTGTTTTCAAAAATGAATTGTTTAATAAATCATTTGATAAAAATGAAAATGAATACTCACCATCCAATGTAACATTGACAGAGATTTTCATTATTGGTTGCCTGTTGAATTAAAAGATCAACTTGGCGTTGAACGCTTAACATTTGATCATGCGAAAAATCACGACCTGTGAGTTTGTCTCTAACTCTATTTGTGATTGCAAGCGCCTTTTTATTTAAAGCTTCTGGTTGATTACTATCACCTAAAATCACAAATTAAATATTTATAATTTTAAAAAATTAATTATTCAATTTTAATATTTTAATTACACATTCTTATTTTAATAATTTCTTTATTTTAATAATTATATACCTCCATTCTCAATACTGCAGGGAGCTCCTTTTTTCGGTAAAGTTGCAGTTAATGAATCAATAATATCACCACGCTCTTGACTACTACTTGCACTCATTCCCTGAGCATCGGATCTTTTCACTTTTGGCACTGTATTATCCATGAGTCGCCAATTTAACAATGGATCATAAACAAATGCTTCTAAAACGGCCATAAGACTGTCTTTATTTCTATGTAATACGGACATAACTGATTCGCATGTTCTTCGATAAGTGCCTTCAATACCCGTGACTTCCATTGCATTAATCAACATTCTCGTCAAACGGAATGGAATTTTCTCTGGGAATTTCTCACGTGTCATTGCCACTTCAAAGCAATCGCCAAAATCAATGTGAAGAATTTTTCCACTCAATCGATCGAGCATCAAATTCGATGGATGACGATCACCAAGTCCAAGAATATAGCCAACCATTGACATCACAGCCAATGATCGTGTGTAATTTGTTCTACGATCGAACCATACTTCACTTGATGGTGATTTTAGCCAAAGAAGACGTGACAAATCATCACCGTTTGTATGTTCCAAGGCATGTTCGAATACTTCTACTTTTTGCATCAGCATAAGATGATCGTAATCTGGTGCCATCTGTAAAAAAATTTAATTTTATAATTAAATTCTATATATTTAAATTTTTGTTTTTTAATAAAGAAAATTTTTATTGTGTAATACTAACTCGAAGCATAATTCTGTGTTCAATATTGAGAAGAATTTTCTTTTTCTCTCGATAATCTCTAATAAGAGTGTGTAATGTATCGCAATGAGGCACCCAACCAATAAGGCCACTATTTGTTGACAATGGTATCACAGCGTATCTCTAAAAGCACAATTATCATTATAATTTAAATAAAAGAAATTTAAAAAATTAATTTTTACCTGTATAGTAAGATTTCTTCTAAAAGTATCAGGATCGTGTAACAATAATGTATTAACTAAACCAAATAATTGCATAACTCTCTCGTCTTGTCGTAGATCTTCGTGTCCCTTCAAAAGGAACATATAATCCTTACCGTTGCTCCCTAAAAAACAAAATTGGAAAAAAAATTAATACAAATTTCCAAAAATTTAATTTTAATACAAATTTAATTAAAGACTTGCCTTTAATGCACAATTTCCTTGGTCGTTGTTTACTCGTAATAACTTGCATAGAACTATGAAAATTCGAGATCCTTATAATTGGCTGTCCCGGTTGATAACTTCCAGGCACTGCTAATTCAAGATCACGACATAATAAAAGTTTTGGACTCACATATTGTAATTCCAAACTTGTCAATTGTGGAAGTTGTCGTGATATACGTCGAAAAACATGATAATAAAGATCCCATGCCTGATTAAGATCACGAACATTACCTGAAGCTTTAAATCTATGGCACCAATCTTGAGCTTCAACTAAATCCCTTCCATAGGCTTGATTAAATGATGTTTCTTTCAATGTTTGTGGACCACGTTCAAGCATCGCGTGAAGTGGTTCCAATGTATCAAACATACCCTTTACATTTCTCTCACCAAAATATAATCGACTTGCTTCCTCAAGACCCGCGTGCCACAATTCATGCCACAAAATTGCAACTCTAATTAATTCATCACTAGCCATTATTGCCTGTTGCACCAATGTGGGACTATGTTCACACATATTTTTCAATATTTTATTAGCGGCCGTCTTTCTCGCGTGACTTGCACTTTTTGATGCCACCGTCAATGGATAGACAAGTGCTTGTGGATGAGTTTTTCCAATATCAATCAATAAATGATGAATACATCGTCCAACAAGTGCTCTTGGTGTATCGATACGTGCAATCAACTGTGGAATCACTTGAAGCCAAGTGTTTATTTCAATCATTCGAATACCCTCAACAATTGCGTCATAAACCTCTGGCCATTGTCCATATTCAAACCAAAGTGTCAATAGTCTTAATGTATCTTGTAGTGAATTACCATGGGATAAATTAATTGATCGAAAGAATCCTTCAACAGCTGGTACAGCATAACGAGAAATATATTGTGAACTACAAAGATTTCTCGATCCATTCGATGACGATGAATTATCCTGATTAATAATTTCACCTTGTTGATGTTTATAAAAGAGAACAGTCTCATAATTTGTATAGGCAAACGAATGCCATGCTTTATACCATGTTGGATCGTGTTCAGTTGCCGCTGAATAATAAGTAAGAACCATTGGAATTGAATGTTCCTTAATTCCCTGTAATGCTTCGGTCCATTCACCTAATTTTAAATAACATCTTGCTAATAAACGTTTTCTTGCGTCTTGATGTTTCTCATCCTCTTGATTCATCATTGAATTACCCGAATTTGTTAACGATGATGTGACAAATTTTTGTAATTGACAATAAGCCTCTTCTCGTTTTCCAGCGACCCACATGTGTTTACAATAAGCAAATGTTACCTGAAAACAAGAAAAATTAATAATAATTGGAAAATTTTTTTATAATTTTTAATAGTCACCTGTGGATGATTAGTAGGTAGTGGTTTATCAGGAACTAGCGATGGATCCATTCCAAGGAGCATTACCAATGTTTTGTGACACAACATAAGATTTCCACTCTTTCTACAGAGGCTCGCATATTTTAACCATGTATACATATCATCTTGTGGCGAAACAACGAGTGTATGAACTTGTATTATTTTTTGCCAATCTTCAACAATACGTTGACCACCTTGAAGTCTTTCCCACCACATACTTTTGATTGTTGATCTTCTCTCGGGTACCAATTTAAATTGTATTACTTCTTCTAATTCAGCTAATTTTTGCACTTCAACCATTGCATTATAAGCACGTTGATAACTTTCACCTGCCATTGCCGTTAATTCTGTATCAAGTAAATCTCTTGCGCTTTCAATTAATTCATGAGCAATATCATATCTCTCATCGTGAATTGCCAATACAGCACGATAAAATGCACCATCTTGAGTATCTTTTGATATTAATGACACATATTTTTGCATACTCTCCCATTGATTAAGACCCCAGGCTGCTGCTGCTGCCATTCTTGCCATTCTTTGTTTTGTTTCTTCACTTTGATTTAACCATTGTTTCATTGCCACCTCATGTAATTGTCCCCATTCACCTAATGCCTCAAGACATCTCATTTCACCTAATGTTGATTCAACATCATTTGAATCAATTTCAAGTCTCTCATTATAAAGTTGTAGTGCCTTATCCCAATTATGTAATTTCTCATACCATCTCACTTGTACTTTCAAATCAGGTTGACTATGTTGATTCATTACATACTCAAGAAGACCCTCAGCAGCTTCTTTTTGTTGAAGTTTATTATTAATCGATATTAATGATTCAAAAACATTACTCTTTGAATCATTATTCTTTCCATCTCTCTCTGTATCATTTTTATTTTTACTCTTGTGAAATTCATCTTCCTTGTAATGAAGTGCCTTTGCATATGCACGACAATGCATTGCTCTTTCGCCTAAAATTTTATTATCCAAAGGAAGTGGTCCCTTGTCACAGTGTTCCATAAATTCAGCTAAATTTAAAATTGTTTGTGTTATTTCCGGTAAATCGGGAACCATTAATGCTTGCTGTAATGTTTGAATTAATTCAGAGCGATAACTTTCATTTAATTCAGACCAACATGAAACAAAAGCAGCATTAAAAAGATCACGTGGTAATTGAGAATATGTTTGTGCCAATGCCCAACATGATCTTAAAGCAGGTGATGGTGATTCTTTTAATAAACCAATTGATAAACTTTTAATCCACTCAAGCCAATCGTCCTTTGATACTCTTCTTGTTGCGGTCCATGCTTTTTGAAGATTTGAAGCATCAACATGTAATCGTTTAATTGTTGTTGTATCAGAAGAAGTTAGTGACATATCTCTATTTTTATTTTTCGATTGTCGTTGCTTTATAAGAAGATAATCTTCCGTATCGACAACCGATGATTCAATATCAATTTTATGTACAAGCCATTCGTAACGTGTATTTGAAATTTTATGTTTAATTATCACTTTTTGTACCATAAGAATAAAAATTTTATACTTTTTACCCAATTGAATGATAATAGCACAAAGTGTATCCATTGCCGTATCACGAAGATCAGGAAATTGATCGAGTACACGTACTAATGGATGAATAATTCTTGATGAAAAATCAGTGAAATCTAAACAATCAGACAAATGATCAATTGTTTCTAATGCAACTCTATTCACAATAATTGGACAATCCGTAGCACAAAATAATTTCACTATCGGTGGAAGCACCAAATGAAGATAATTATCCAAATTATTTCCAAATTTCTGCAATGCCTGAAGAAGTTTCACAGTAACTGTACGATCTTTACTTGGATCATGATTTAAAACCTTAAGAATTTGTGGTATCAATTGTGGAATATAAATTTTAAATTCAGAACCCAATGCAACGGCAATATGTTCAACGAGTAATATCAATGTACTTTGTAATGGACTATTAACAGTCCAAAATTCTTTAATAAGAACAAAAATATCATCGAGATAATTTCTTATATGTTGCTTAACGATAGCAATTAAAATTGCCAATTGTTGAAATAAATATTCACGAAATGTAATATCGGCCGTTCTAACAACATTCAAAAAACTTGGCATCACTTGTGATATATAGGGAACGCATTTAATTCCCAAACTTTTGAATATAAAAGTCACAGCCTGAACAACCATT
Source organism: Leptopilina boulardi (assembly GCF_019393585.1). Taxonomy (NCBI): domain Eukaryota; kingdom Metazoa; phylum Arthropoda; class Insecta; order Hymenoptera; family Figitidae; genus Leptopilina; species Leptopilina boulardi. Next base: position 828,931 of record NW_026138017.1, read on the forward strand.
GTATGATGTTGTGAAAGTGTTGGATCACGAATAATTCTCATCAATGTTGCAATAGCAATTGCTGGATAATATTCTTCTAATGTTGACGATGACATATTAACGAGCATTTCACTTGTCGTTAAATCCTGATTCATTTCGGCATCACTTTTTATATCGGCCATTGATGTCAATGTATCTAATTGTGAATCAATTTGACCTAAATTCATTTTATGTTTATAGGGATCAAGTGCCCCTAATAAACCAAGAACTCTTATTGTTTCTCTACGAATATGTGTTTGTTGTTCTGTTTTTAAAAAATTTATCAAAACATCCAATAAAGTTGGATATTGCATATAAGGTTTCACCACATAACCAGTACTTCCTACCAATTGACCCAAAACCCATAGAGCGACACCACGTTTCTCTGGTGAGCTTGCATCCACCAACATTTCTAATAAAATTGACAATAATTCCGGAAGCCATTGTTGCATTTCAGCACCGCTAACCTCAGCCAAATCGCCAATTGCTTTCAAAATTGCTAAAATAACACCTGGATTTGGTTCTGGTTCTTTTAATTTTGGTACCAATACCTTGAGCATTGGTTCCATATAGGGACGAATTAATCTCGGTGCACTCACCACTAAATGATCAAGCATTCTTGCAGCTTGCTCTTTATTTCTACCCATTCCAGAATATTCCAATTCAGTGAGCAATTGAATCAACGTTTTTCTCAAGGACGGCATCACATAGGCCGGATTCATTATACTCAGCCTTCCAATTGTCCTACTGGCAATTTCACGTATTTCAAAAATTTCATCATTCATCCCAACAAAAAGTGCCGATAAACTTTCAGCTTGAGCAAGATGACTGTCAAACGATTCGTCAAGTGATGCCAAAACCCAAAATCGAACATCAGGATCTGGATCAATAATTCCAACATCGAGAAGTTTTCGTACCACTGAAGAAACAGTTGTTGTCACTGTATGTCCTGGTTGATTCAATGAGAGTCGCAAAAGTCTTGAACATGTTCTCACTGCCTCGAGCCTCACTTCCGCCTGTTCCGAAGTAAGAAAATGATCAGCGCAACGTTTCACAAATTGTAATAATGGATTCTCATCAAAATCAAAAGTACCCAATGTTCTTAATGCAAGTACCGTTGACGATACATCAACTTCCGATTGTTGAGATAAATTTGGACTACTCGCACTCCATGGAGCACCTGGATGTCTCAATGGTTTATGCATCAAAACCTGTGAAAGCATTCGTAACAAACCTTGTGAAATATCAGCTTTCAATGATGGTACATCGTGTGCAAGTTCACGTAATGACGTTGTTAAAATTGGACTCAATCCAGTAGCTAACATTGACTCAAGAATATCCTTAACATCAGCTGAAATTGTCTGCTTAACAGCATGTCCCAAAAGTGTTATACAAATAAAAACCGCTGGCTCAAGTGCAATTCGTTTTTTATTCGACATCTCCTTTGATGGCAATGAACTCTTAATAGTCTCCATAATTCTTCCCAAATAGGGTTTTATTGGATCACCAACAGCAACTGCTATCAAACCAATTGTCGTAAACGCTGCCGCTCTATCCTTCTCTCTTCCCTTCAATGTCATTAAAAGATAAGCAAGACAATCTCTAAGATTACTTTGAACAAATTTTTCCCTATTAAATGCAGCAAGTCTTGGCAAAAGATTCATTAACGCATGTTGAATATGTGGATTACGTGATATTCTCTGATTCATAACTTCATCGCTAATATCATCCAATTTCTCCAGCATTAAACTACGACACGCTGCCGATTCATGTGTTGGATGATGTGAACTTTGTGTATTTAAAACATTCTTTGACACAGACCATTTTGAAACAAGATTCGATTTTAAATGTGGCATCATGAGAAATATATCATTCTCCTTTTTTTGTGGTGAACAATTTAATTTCTCCATTAAAGCCTCATAGTCACGTTCCCATTCAATATTACTACATCGCAATAATTCATTTAAAACAAGTAACGAACCATGAATTCGATCATCACGATTAAAATTTCTCTCTCTAAATGAAACATCCTCAAATCCAGAACAAATTTCATCGTAACATTGTTTATACCATTGGGATTTGTGCATTTGTTTTGCTGTTTCACGTTGAGCTGTCACAACTAATGCTGCACGTAATGCTTCAACAGCACCTTCTCGTATAACTGCTTTCATATCACGTACGGCATTGAAAATAACTTCAAAAAATGGTGTAACTTGTTGAAAAAAATATGTTGGCATCGATACTGCCAATTCTTTTAATACAAGAACAGCCGCTTGTCGTTTACCTTCATTACGATCACCACCAAGCCATTCAAATGCACGTTTTACTTCAAATTCAACATAAGCCGCTGTATACGTTCCTGAAACAAGTGCCAATTTACCAACTGTTTTTGCCGCAAGTTCCATAACACCAACATCACTCGATGGTAAAAGATGTCGTAAATAATTAGCAAATCTTATTGTTCGTGTATTAATACTTCCAACATCGGCATCAATTAAACAAATAATCGCTAGAATTCCACCTTTTTTCTCATTCATATCGGAACCTGAAACCATTTCAAAAATATGATGATTAAATTCATCCATAAATGCTGTGAATTCTTCTTGTGATGCCTCACGAAGTTCTGTTTTAACATAAACAGAAAGTTTACGTGCCGCTTCATTGCGCACTTCTTCATGACGTGATTTTAAACGCTGAACGTATTGTTGAACTGTACTTGACATTTTGAATTTTTTTTTTTTTTTTTTTAATTTATCCAAAACAATTTACATCCTATAAGAAAAAAAGAAAATTATCAACTATTTACAGAATTTTCTATAGATACTAAAAATTCATAATAAATTTCATTTACCATTTTGGAATAAATATTTTTTGTTTATTAATTATTATTGAAAACTTAATCATTAAAATACAAATTAAAAAAAGAAAATTAAAACATTTTAGAAAAATTTTTAATTCCTTAAGTAATTTGTATTATAAATTAGGAAATAAAAAAAAATACAAAAGATTTAAAATACTGTCAAAAATCAAATGTAAATAATAAATAACCACAACATACAAAAAGTGTAAAAACATACTCACGCTAGAGAATTTTTGAATTCTCTTTTTTTAGAATATTCCTGACATCTTTTTTTTTTTAATTTTCACACATTATTTAAAAACAAACATCACCTACAGAATCTGTCAAAAAATAATAGCAATTATAATCTATAGCAGACGAAAACATTTTACAATATTATTAAAAACATTATCATAATTATAGGTTAGGATTATTGCATGCGGAATTTAGGATATATACACGTAATTCAAATATATTTACTTACTGAAAAATATTATCTCTTGAATGAATTAAGAGAACGTGTAATTTTTATAGAAATTTAAAAAATTATTGTGTTAATAGAACACAAAAACATTTTTTTTTTTTTTTTTATAAATTTGTTTACAATTGATCGCAATATCAAATTCCACAAACACACCCTGTTGTATTTTCAACCAATCAAATTGATTGCATTCTCTTTGTTAAATAATTGTGATTGATGGAAATAATTTATAAATATATAAATAATTTTGTTCACTAATGGAACTAATTTAATTGAATTTGATATAAATAAATAAAATGTTTATAAATATTTTATTGTAAATATTTTTCGGGAAATTTAACACTTGACAAATTAGAATGAAAATCGAGTGGCAATAACCAATAACATGTTGGTTCTAATAGTAAAACACATTCTGATTGGTGGAAATGACTTTATAATAAGCTGGTTTTTTGAATAGAAAACCGTTTGAATTTTATGTTATTCAGCGGCAGTTAAGACGCATGGTTGACGATATTGTGATCAATGTACATTTAAATCAGTGTATTTCTTTACTTTAGGTAAGTTTTTAAATGATATTTGTTGAAATAAATGGTTAATTTATATTTTCGAATGATTTTTTAATATAATTTACCATTTTTATGAAAGTTTATGTGTTGATAGTGAAATTTAAGGAATGACAAAGAATTACGGAGTGTTCAAAACATTTCCAGTGAATTTTAAGTATTAAAATTTTTCTCTATTTGACAGTTTTAATTAATCATTTATTTGTCAATTTATAATGTTATCAATTTTACCAAAAAAATTATTTTCTAACCTCAAATTTTATTTGTTTTTACATTTTGAAGTCTAAATAAAAGTTTGTATATTATTTATATGTTTCTTATTATTTCAATATTTTTTTATTGTCTAATTTTATTATTGAAGTTTGTTAATACATTTACTTTCTGGCTTTTGTAATATTTAAAAATTGTTAAATATGTCATAAAATAATTAATAGTAATAATAATATTTTGTTTTCATTGTATATGACCTTTTCAAGGACCTTTGAATTCCTTCTACCTTCACATTTTTAATTTCTTATTATGTTTCAGAAATATGGATAACACACTTGATACAATTCGACAATATTCCGATGAAACTCTTCAGGAAGAAGTTTCTTATTTATATGGAAGAGATCCAAGTATCATTTCCCATGGACAACAACGTTTTATTTCCAAAGATTCGCAAAAAAATTTATATTCTTTGTATGAAGAGGAGGAATCAAACGATGTCATTAATTCAGAATCATTATCATCGCAAACAGTTAAAGTTTATTTAAGAATGAAGCCATTTCCACGAAGAATGAAATTATCTAAAGAACAAGAGGAGGCATATATGATTGTCAATTCAACAACTTTAATTACAAAAATGGCAAATTTAGAATGCAATGCAAGTTGTTTAAAGCGACCAAAAAGTTCTGATACTGTTTGTAAAAAATTTACCTTCTCAAAAACATTTGGTCCTGAAACATCTCAGTATGATTTATTTGAACAAATTATTCAAACACAGATAGTTGATTTTTTGGCCGGACAAAATGCCACGGTTATGACTTATGGTAAATAAATTGCTTATTTTAATTTTTCTTTTCTAATTTTTAGAAATAAAATTTTTTGAAATTTTAATTAATTTTTTTTTTTTAGGAACAACTAATTCTGGTAAATCGTACACTCTTCAAGGAACATCAACATCACCGGGAATAATACCTCGTGCTCTTGAATTTATTTTCTCGAATATTAATCCAAAAGGTACACCATGTTACAAACCAATAAATAATTCTGATGTAATTGTATTGGATAATAAAGCGCGTGCTTTAGAATTGGAGATGAAAACAGATCTATTGTCATTTGGATCAGTGGACAAAAATTTATATATAAATTCTTATAAAGAAATGCAGAATTTTCTCCAAGAGGAAACTGCCGAATCAATGCGTCCAAGTTCATGTGTAGAAGGTTTATATTCTGTTTGGATATCATTTGCAGAAATTTACAATGAAACAATTTATGATCTTCTTTCAAATGATATTCAAGCGCGTAGACGACCATTGAAATTATCAACTGACAGTCAAGGGAAAGCATTTATAAAAGGTCTTAAATCAGTTTGCGTTAATTCAGGATCTGAGGCTTATCAAATTTTAATGGCTGGTCAATATAATTTAAAAGTTGCCGCAACAGCATTAAATGCAAGAAGTTCAAGATCTCATTGTATATTCACTGTTACATTATTGAAATATAATAAAGAAAATTCTCCCGATTCTGTGGATATTAGCACGTAAGTTTATCAAATAATAAAAATTTTCTATACCTTTTTTTTTTTTTTTTTTAATTTACTGATTGAATTTGCAGATTCGCATTTTGTGATCTCGCCGGTTCGGAAAGATTGAAAAAAACTCTTAATGAAGGTGAACGTCTTAAGGAGGCACAAAATATAAACACAAGTTTATTAGTTTTAGGGAGATGTTTAAAATCAGTTTATGAAACACAAGGTACAAAACATAAAACAAATCTCGTGGGACCATTCCGTGAATCAAAACTTACGAGACTTTTTCAAAAACCATTGTCGGGAAATGAAAACATTGCCTTAATTGTTAATGTTAATCCATCGCCGAATTTATACATTGAAACACAAAATGTTCTCAATTTCTCAGCAATTGCCAAAAAAATTATAATTGAGCCGAAAAAAATTCATCGCAAAAAATCTATTTCAAGATTTTCGAAAATAGTTGCACAGAGCATTAAATCTGTTACTGATTGGGATGCAACGGAATTTGAAAATACAGGTTTCTATTCTATTTTTTATAATTTCCTTTAAATTAGACGAAATAAATAAATTTTTTTCTATTTTAGATGAATTAGACAGTGAGAGTGAACAGGCAGTTGACATGATACATCGGGAGGATTATGAAGAGGCTTTAGATACTATTGAACAACTTGAAAAAGAAGTTTTAAATTTAAAGAATTTACTAGTGGAACGAGATATGGAAACTCGTCAAGAATTAACTGAAACTTATAGGAATATGATGAAGAAAGTGGAACAAGATTGGAGGTAAAATTTTTATAAAATATTCTATTTTTTTAAGTTTAGTATATGATTTTTCAAAAATTTCTTTATACAGAAATCGAGTCAAAGATGTTGAAGAACAACATGAAGATCAGTTAGAATATTATTTAAATCGTCAGGAAACGTATTTTAAAGAGAAAATAAATAATCTTAAAAAAAGTCGAAAACGGAGTCGTATTGATAGTGATGACTTGGATGATGACGACGATGACGACGTTGATGATGAAGAAGAAGATCAAAAACGTTACGATGAGCTTGAAAATGAAAATACAGTTCTTAAATCAAAAATAGAAACCCTAAAAGAAACAACAAAAAATCTTCGAGAACAGAAAGATAAAGAAGTAGCTGAGAAAACAAAAATTGCTTTTGAATTAAGTGTCGCTAAAGATGATTTAAAAAATAGTAAATTATTATTGGAATCTGTAAACACTAATCAAAATGAAAATAATAATAAATACATTGATGAAATAAAAAGTCAATTAACTGAAGCTCAAGAAAAAAATAAGGTATATTTTATATACAAAATAATTTCAATTTTAATTTCTTAAATTTTATTTTCTTTTATTTTTTCAGCAATTAAAAGTTTTTCTAAATGAAGCGAAAGAAGAATACATTATGATAACAACTGATTGTCGTTTAATGGAGGAAAAATTGAAAACAAAAGAAGAATTAATAGTGGAATACGAAGACAAAATAATTGAATTAGAACAACAATTGGAAAATGTTAACGATTGTCTTTCGGAAAAAGTGAAATTAGCCGAAATATTTGAAGACACTATTGAATCAAAAAATAAAATTATAAATGATCTTCAAGATGATATTTTAAATATACGAGAAAAACAGAATGTGCAAAAAAATTTTATGCGCTCTGAAAAAGAAACAATGACATGTGAAAAATTATCTCTAGATCATAATAAATCGCAAAATTCATTAAGTGACATAAGTTGTCAAACTGAGAATCCAAATTTAATTGATTCTGAAAGTAATACGGATAACATTGAAATTAAAACAAGACTCAGATTATCTACAAATGAGAAAAATTTACAAACATCATTTCTCGATAATAATGATGATGAACAAAATGTTGAATTTGTAAATTTGAAGAAAATGTTCGCTGCACTTGAAATTGAAACAATGGCAAAGAAGACGGTAAATTATTGTTTATTATTATTAATTACGTACATTTATGTAAATATTGAAAAAATTTTCATAGTTTAATTTAATGTTTAATTTAATGATTTACAGAATTTAGAAGAGTATAAAGAAAAAGTTGACAAATTAGAAATGGAAAATAAAAATCTCGAGAAAGCGATTAAACAGGTAAAGAATAAAAATTAAAGGAAATCAAAATTTGAAAAAAAAAATTCATTAAAATATGTTTTGCAGTCTCAAGAAGAACACGAGGTAACAAAGAAAAGAATAGAACAAATTCTTCAAGATGCCAAAGAAAAAGATGACTTTAAATCAATGGTATATATTAATTTACATTTCCTCAATATTTTCAAACAAAAAATGGTAGTTATTTTTTATTACTGTAGTAATTAATATTACAGTCATTTTTAATTTATTTTATTTTAAATACAATTACATATTTAAAAAACAAATATATAAATAGAAATGTAATTTGGAATTACAGTTTTTAGAGGAGTATAAACAAAAAGCTGAAGAATTAGAGAAGGAAAATAAAAATCTCGAGGAAGCGAATAAAGAGGTAAATAATACAAAAAAAAATTAAAAACTTTATTGAAAATTTAAAAATATATTTTACAGTCTCAAGAACAATACGAAGCATCAATAAAAGAAATGGAAGAAATTCTTCTTAATTTCAAAAACGAAAATAAAGCAAAAGTTGTGGAATTGGAGGAAGAAAATAAAAATCTCATAATTAAATTGGAAGAGGTGTCCAAAGAACGTGACACAGAAATTGAGACGCTACAAAATGGCAAGTATTTATTTATGTATTATTAAGAAGTATAATTAAATAATTCTTATTGAAAATATATATATTTAATTGCAGAAGTGAAGCAATTGATTCAATCCAAAGATTCTGTCTTAGAATCGCATGACAGGGAAAATGAAAAGCAAATCAAATTAACTTTAAAAACACTCAGAGCCACTGAGGATGCTCTTTCTAAAGAACGAGAGAATTGTAAAATTCTTCAGAGAAAGGTGAGATAAATATAAAATTACATAATTTATAGTAATTTATTATTTATTTTAAAATTATTTCCTTTGAATTTTTTAGAATGAACGACTAGAACAAGATGTTCGTGGTCTCGAGGATGCGATAAAAGATACTTATTTAAGAGAGGAAATGGAGAATGAAATTAAATCATTAAAAGGCAAAATTCAAATTTTATCTAATGAACTTATACAAAAACAAATGGAATTTGAAAAATTCTCAGAATGTCGTGATGTGACTATTAAAAGATATGAAAATTTGGTATCTAATTTGCAAGAAGATGTCGAGCGAGAAAAAAAAGAGGTGTGATATTTGGAATTTTCTTATTAATTTCAATTTTTCTTTCCTAATAGAGTAGATAAAATATTTTCTTTCTATTTTTTGTAGAAAAGTAGACTTCAAGATCTGTTTCAAAAGCATTCAACGCCAACACCAAGTAAAGATGAGATTAAAAAATTGAAAAATCAACTGGAAATAGCTCAAGAAAAAATACGAACTTTTGAAGAGGAAAAAATAAAAGAAATGGAACATTCTACTCAAAGAGTGAGTTAAAAAATAATAATAAATTTTAATTAATTAGAATTTTCTAAATAAAAACTTAAAATTAATAGGATTATTCATTGATTAATTAGTTAATAATTAAATTAATGGAAATAATATTTTTAGACTCGAAGGGTAAGACGACGAGATAAAGAAAATTATGATAACACTTCGGATGATGAGGCACCATACTCGGAACGTAAAAAACGATCTCCACGAGCAAGAAAGGCCCCAACTCCAATGGCTGAAAGTTCAATAATTGAAGTATCCAGTACAGAGTCTAAGTGAGTTTTCTATAAATAAAAATAATTGAATTCTTTTTATAATAAAAATAGATAATAGAAATTAATAATAATTAAAATTAATTTTTTCCCTTGTTTCAATGAATTTTAGAAGACAAACACGCATGAGAACAGCACTTGGTCCTCCTGAACCTTTACCAATTATTGAAAAAAAGAGAACAACAAATAGACGAAAGAAATTGTTTCAACAAGAAGAAGATATTGTAGATTTAGAGCCTTGTGAGGTAAGCAAATTTCTTTTTTTAATTTTTAAAATATATTAAATTAAATATAATAATTTACTTTATAATTTTGCTAGACTCTGTCACCGCCTCCTCCATCTCCACTTACAGCAATTAGGAATTTGAGAGCACGAAAGAAATAATTTTCAATTGTATATACAGTGTATAATTATTTTTTTAATCATTTAATTGTGATAAAAATGTGTATGATTAAAATATCGTTAAATAAAGTAATTTTTTAAATAAATAGGTTTATCATAGAAAAGTTTTTTTTTAAAAATGTCCATTTTTATGCAAAATTAAAAAAATCCTTTAATTGCTTTAATTTAGAAAATTCTCTTTTAATATTCTTCTTTAAATTCATTTTAATTTAGTTGTTTCATTTAAACAAATTAATTGGAATAATTAATAAATTTCAAAAATTTTAAATCAACATGTAATTTTCTGATTTGTGATTGGTTAATTTACTTGGCGCGTAAAATTTAAATTCCAAATATATTCAATAAATATTCTCTTTAATTTTATTATATTTGGAAATAATTTTGTATAATAAATAAAAATTTATGAATATATTAAGGAAATTTTAATTAAAATTGATATAATTTAATGAATCTTTTTAATTTATCAGCAATTTACATACAATATAATAGAAATTTCCAAAATGTCGGTAGCATTGTCAAAATGGCAGCTACGCGAAGGTTGCAAAAGGTATGATCTGACATTATTTTATCTGTTAATTATTGTTATTTTACATTTTTGTGCATATAATTAAGCTGTCATTTGTAATTATCAAAATCACTGCATATTATAAAAAAGAAAATTGTCTTTTTTAACATTATTTTCAAATAAGACATTCATTAAAATTCATTGCTATAAGGCATCTTGATTCTTGAATATTCCCCGTTTTTTTTTTCTTATATTTCAATTTTCATTTTCTAATTATATCACCTATCAAAATGCAAAATACATAAAATGTTTAATATTTGTCAATATTTAACATTGGATAATAATGATTGATGACATTTTTCATGACCCTGATGATGATCCAGCATTTGTCTTTTCACAGGAATTGTGCGATTTAAGAGCTTCTTCATTAAAAAATTTTACAAATATTCAAGTGGATGAGTCAAACATCCTTACATGGCAAGGACTTATTTTACCAGTGAGTTGAAAATTATTTAAATTATATATTATTTTTTCATTCTAACCTATAACAAATCTGCGATAACGTATATATATATATATGTATACTATATATCAAAGTGACTAATGTGGCTTCATCCGTTAAAAATGTCTCATATATATATATATTTTTTTTTTTACCAAAAGCTCAGAAAATTATCCTATTATAAAGGATTTAAATTATTTTTAATATATATTTTGATTTTTCATTTTTATATTTCTGATAAATTAATTAACTTTATTTTTTTTTAGGATAATCCACCTTATAATAAAGGTGCATTTCGCATAGAAATTAATTTTCCTGCTGAATATCCATTTAAACCTCCAAGAATAACATTTAAGACAAAAATTTATCATCCAAATATTGATGAGAAAGGACAAGTTTGTCTTCCAATAATAACAGCTGAAAATTGGAAACCAGCAACGAAAACAGATCAAGGTTGATTTACTTTTCTATACACATATTGATTAAATTGTATATGTTTATAATTATATTAATTGTTTTTTATTTTTTTTTTTTTTAGTAATTCAATCATTAATAGCATTAGTGAATGAACCTGAACCAGAACATCCATTAAGAGGTGATTTAGCTGAAGAATTTCTTCGAGATAGAAGAAAGTTTTTGAAAAATGCTGAGGATTATACAAAAAAATATGCAGAGAAAAGGCGAGAAACATCATCGGCTGACTAATTCGAATAAAGCCTTATGCGCTAAGGTGCCTGATAAGAAATGACGAATCAGGCCCAGATCCATTGTACAGGTCTCAATGCAAATTATGATATTTATATAATGGAAAATTAAAAAAAAAAAAAAAAAATATTAATATTGTAATAAACAACATACGGTATTGTAAATTTAGCAAAAAATATTTGCAAAAATTCTCTTTAAAACAAAAAAAAATACCTTAGAGCTATAATTTTTTTTCTCGCTAAGTTCTTTTTTTTAATGTTTATTTATTTATTGTCCTAGAGGAAAGAAAAATCCTACTTCAAAAAATAGTCGAAAAAAAACGCATATACGAATGATTCATCAGACGATCTTTTTTATTATTATTTATTTTTTTTTTGAAACACAATTTTCCTGAAATCGTGGAAAAATTCATTTTTTTATATCATTTAATTGTATGATTTTTTTTATTTTTCCTTTTTTTATGATAAAAATAATGAAAAAAACTTTTTTCAGGGAACAGTGTGCAATTGTGTATAGATCGTGGCCCAGTTCTCGAGAGCCAAAAAAAAAAAAAAAAAAAAAAAAAACTTTGCGTGCTTACATATGTCCTGTTCGATAAGTATATAGAAAAAAAATTAATGTTCTTCAAATTGACATTGAATAATATAGAATATTGTAGTTGTATTTCTTAAGTGTTCAATGGTGAGTTATGTCGAGCATTAAATATAATAAATAGACTATTTTAGATAATATTGCGAATTAAACTCGAAAGAACTGAGCTCGCAAAAATTTCGTATTTCGTTTTGAATCTGTTTAAATAAAAAAAAAACAAAAACAAAACAAAGAAGTCAGGATCAGATTGTAAGGATTAATAATAATCGTATAAGTGTACTGTCAAAAAAAAATCGTTAAATAAACTTTTTTTAAAAAAAAATTTTCAAATTATTTTTCGTTGACAAAAATAATTTCTCAAATTAATATTTAGGAGAAATGAGAAATAAAAAACATGAAATTAATAATAAGCAGAAATTGTATATAATATATTTAAAGTTTGAAGTTTATAATTTATGAAAACTAATGATTGATATGAAAAATGATTATACAATTCGAATTTAAAGCTAAGTTTTTCTTGTTTGATTAGATAAGATATTTACAAATCTTGTCGAGAGATAATTAACATAAAGAGACATTTTTTTTTCTTTTTAATGATTACAGTTGTACGAAACGCTTAAAGGCACGATTTGTTGATGCGGTATAAAAATATAAAAAACAAAAAAAAAAACCAAATATACTTAAGAAAAATTTTCACAAATATAGAAATTTCTATAATTTGTCTCGAAAAGCTATTACAACATAGCCATACTTCGAATAAATATCTTATTTATAATAATAATTAATAATAATAATAATGGTATAAAAATCATTTTCAAAATACAATAAAATTGGTGAAAAAATAGTGAACGAGTCACAAATATTAAACCTTCATGACGACTTCAATAGAATATAAAATCCGCGCTTTTGCTGCAATCTCGACTTTTTTTTAATGAAATTATTATTATCTTGTCTTTAATGTGCAATGAGAAAAAAAGGAACAGTATAGAGCAACGAAGTAAAAAAAAATTGGTCTCCTTCACTTTACAGTGCTTTTTAAAAATTCAAAGAGTGCTGAATAGAACAAATAAGAGCGCAGAGTCTATAAATAAATAACAATTAATTTATTTTCAAAAAGAATTCTTACAAATATCAATGAAACGAGAATAATTTATATTATTATCTACCAAAACAAAAAAAGAACACGAAAATATTGTTTCTTCTTTTAAATAATAATTAAAAACGAAAATTCTTCAGCACTCTAAACTTAAAAAATGATTCACAGACTTTTTTTTAACAAAATGCGTCAATTATTATTATTTTTGTTAAAAAATTGTTTTTTTTTCATTAACAATAATACTCCTTATAAAATAGGAACTATAATGATTTGAGAGACACTATTTATTAGCACCGGGAATGTTTTTAGAAAAAAAAAAAGAAAGAAAAGAAGTAAGGTACCACAAAGTTCTCCCAGTTTTTTTTTTCTCTTACAAAATAGTCTTTTTTCAATGATTTAACTTTTGGTGACTTTGGTACTTTTCATCACCGGGTGTGTATAAAAAAAATCGCACTTTTGTAAATCACTGTAAAGTGGTAGAAAATCTGTTTTTTTGGTATACAAGTCACACGTATTATTTTATATGCACAAAAATTGGTTTTGCCAATGGGGAGGCGTGTGTAAAAAAATCTCGCAAAGTCTGTGGTTACTTATTTGAAGATTTGTTAAAGTAGAGTGCAACATTTCGTTTCATTTTTGCCGTCACTTGCTTCTCCTTGGTTCTCGTGTGCCTTACGAGCAGCTATTGCTCGCATCAAGTCAAAAAATACCTGAAAAATTAAAAATAAAAAAGAAAATACATTAGAATTAAATTTTCATAATTTTAAGCGCTTTAATTTTTCTCCTTAATTTCATTTTAATAAAACAAGGAAAAAAATTGAAGACAATTTTTGATTATTCGCATAGTCATGAAAAGCTTAGGTCTATTAATAGATAGACATATAATTTGAACGAATAAAAATGCGACAAGAAAATTTGCATATAAAAGACAGTAAAAAAGAAGCAGACATGAAACGCTCAAGTGGAATAATTGCGATTAAAAAAATAAAATACACGATGCGAAAAGTGCAATTAGAATTATTTTTTTTTTTCAATTCAAATCATTCAATAAGGAAAAAATGAATTGTTTATTGAAAAGTCCTCAATTTTTATTAATATATTTTTTAAATGATATAGTAAATAAAAATTGAGGACACTTTTCATGATTAACTTTACAATTAACAAATAAAGCGTTTTTTTTTTTTTGGAAATTTGTTAAAATCTAAACAAAAATTCAATTCGTTATTAATTCTTTCAATATATTAGAAAAAAAATGGTAATTTTTTTGTTAAATTATTATCGAACCTATAAAATAATGCACTTCTTTTTCTTCCTCTTCGCTCGATCCTTTCCACGACCATTACTCGCCGATTTGTCCTCAATTTTGCGTGATCGTATCTCACGCATCAAGTCGAAAAATACCTGAAAATGCGCAATCCATGCAATTTCTAAAAAAAAGCACGAAATAAATCTTATTTAAGAGAGCGATGCATCGCAGCATTTTTTTTTTTTAATTTTCTTTTCAAAGAGATTTACATGCTTTTTTTATTTATCTACAATATTAAAAAAAAAATGGAGTAAATCTTTGATTTAAAAAAAAAAACCTTGTATAAAATTTTATGGGAAAGATATTTTCTTTTACTTTTCGCGTAAAGAATTATTATTCTTTATTTTTGATTCATCAACAAAAAATTTCCGCTGACGAAGCAAGCTCACAAAGATCCATCTTTAAAATAAGAGTGAAAGTGACAATTACATAAAAGCAAATAGTGACAACATTTATAGAATAGCAATTAAATATATAAATGAAATTTTACACTTAACAGACAGTGCATTGAGTAAATAATTTAAATTGTTTTTTAAAAATAGAAAACAATCTCACCTTGTCGACATTTTCTTTTGTTTTTGCACTAGTCTCAACATAAGGAACGCCCCATTGTTGTGCTCTTGCTTGAGCCTCGGCCAATGAAACTTTTCTTTTTTCCTGGAGATCACTTTTGTTTCCCACTAATAAAAAGGGAATGTTTTCGTCGTTTTTTACTCTGAGTATTTGTTCCCTGGCAAGCAAAAATAGATTTTTTTGTTAATATTCTTTTATTTTATAATTTAAAAAAATTCTCTATATTTCTTAATTATTTTTTTTTTACCTGAATTCTTGTGTGGCTTGGAAACTGTCGTCTTCTGTAATTGAAAAAACACAGAGAAATCCTTCTCCACTTCGAAAATAGTTATCTCTAATAGCTGCATAATCTTCCTGTCCAGCAGTATCCAAAATATCTATTTGTACTTCCTCGCCGTCTAATACAACTGTTTTTCTATAAGAATCTGCTTTTGTCGGCTCATAATCCTCGACAAACTAAAAAACAAAATTCTCTAATTTAAAATATTTCATTTTTGTAAATTTAATTTTAAGTTGAATATTAATAAATTTATCAATTCTAATTTAGTCTGATATAGATATTTAAAATGTCAATGTCATGAAAAGTTATTAGATAAATGAGGTAATAGGTTATTAAACTTTAATTCTATAAGAGGAATTTGATATTCCACCCACACACACCTCGGCATACATGAATTGTAGAGTGAGAGCAGATTTTCCAACACCTCCACTTCCAACCATGATTATTTTGTGCAACGCTTGAGTAGCACCTGGTTTCTTCGACATTTTCTCTTGTGCTATAAAATAAATTAATTTTTCAATTTATAAAAATTATTTTCATTTAAATTAAAAAGAAAGTCTAATATTAATTAATCAAAATAATAAAATTAAAACAATAGTTTTAAATTAAAAAGAAAAAAAGTTTAGAAATTTAAAGAATAAATTGTTAATAGTATATACATAAAAAGAAGATTAAATTTTTCTTGATTTATTCTTTGATAAAGAGAATCAAGAGAAATGTTCATTCAGCAAATTTATCTTTTATCACTGAGTTTTGTATTACAATTTATTTGAATGAATGATATATACAAAGAGAATTATTTCCCACAAAATTGTGCGATGAAGATTGATTCAAGAGATGTGAAAATTCTCTGTGAAGAAATTGTCTTACTTCCATTAGTTGGAATTAGCGTTAAGAAAGACAGGATATGGAAATTAACTTGTCAGTGTGAGAAATCTTTAATAAAGGGTCAAGTGTAGCTAATTATACGGAACAAGTAGTGTAACTTTAGTTTCAATAATAAACTATCTCTTCTCTAAAATGATTCATGCAATTATTTTCATTATTAATACAATAAAAAAAAATTTAACAATGTTAATGAAGAAATGTAAGGCGTGACAAGTTCAGTTCTCTTTTCAAGAGCAAAATTTATTTATGTTTATGTATTTTTAGAATTATTTACAACTTTTAATAATCGAAAATATTCTATTAAAAAAACTGAAACTCTATATTTTACAAAAAAAAAAAAATGAAATTAATTAAATGAAAAAATGTTGTCAAAAGGAATCAGAGAAAGAATCTCATAAATAATTAAATAAACTATAGACTTATGAAAGTTTCATCAGCTGCAAAACTAGTTACGTTTCATAAAAAAAAAAAATAAAACCAATGAACTGAACTAAAACAAAATAATAAAATTAGTGAAAGGAGTTATGTAAAACAAAATTTGATTAAATTTCTATTATCTTTTGAAATTTTAGAAATATGAAAAATATAAACAAAGATTCATAGTAATAATTCTACATGCGACAACAGAAATCTCATAAATTAACCTTTCTTTCAATGAATATCATAGTTCTAAAAATACAATACATTAAACGTCACTTTTGACACCTGTCACTTCGTTTTAGAAAACATTGAATGTTTATTAAAATTTAATTATTTCTTATTGTTGAAGTTTCTTTGGTTAAGAGTAAATATTACTGTCTGAACTCGTGTAAACGTGAGAAAAATTAAATTGTTGATGATTATTTTAATATACACAAATATAAAAATTATAGAAAGTTTCTTGTTTTACTTATCAATAAGTTGTGATTATTATTTTTTAAGATTGATAAGGGCGGATACGAAAAATGAATAATGAAAAAGGCGGTGCCGCGCTGTCGTTTAATATCTGTCGATTTGCGGTTAGTGCATATCGATTTTCTTTTTTTTCAATGGAATTATGTCACTTTAAATGTGGGAAATAATCTCAACACCTGAATAAAAATGATGACCTTTAAAGTAAATACCTTTGAAAGATAGATCACAATGAAAACCTCTTGTGTACTACAACTATTCACGACAATTCACAACTGTTCACAACTGGCTTGCGTCACTCGAGGTATTTTACGTAAAATACGTATTTTACGTGCACTACTACTTCTACCAAAAAATACGTTTTGGTTGTATTTATTTTTTAAAAAATACTATTTTACACATTTATAAAAAACAGATTTATTTTTAAAAAATTATTCACGAACTTTATATTATACCCAATTCATCTATAAATGTTAAAAATAAATAAAAAGGACAATTAAAAATTTAAAAGGTCAAATACCGGAAGTCGAAAATATGTATCTGGGTCACGTGATCACGTGACTGTATCACGTGACAGAATAGTCTGCTAGAATTTCTGACATTGGAAAAAGTAGGGTTAGGATTAACAACAGTTTTTATTTACATTATTACAGAAAATTGTGCAAAAGAAATTATTAATAAATCTGAATTTTAAAAAGCTTTCTCGATAATATAATTTAATTGTGAATAAAATGGATCACTATAGTTCTCAATTGATGGAAGACATTGTACTTGAGGGAAAAAATTCTGCTCCGTGAGTATAAAAATAAATGCAGATAAAAATTATTATTTTAAACATATATACATATACATTTTGTCAATTTCATTAATGATTGTTATTTATAGAGTTAAAACGTTTGTTAAACCAAAAATAAAAACTTCAACTGCGTCAAATGGCTCAGGGACCAATAATCCAAAACCACCAAGAAAACTTAAAGTTGAATTATCAACTTTGAGAATTTCCGAAGATTCAGAAAAATTACTTTATGAAACTCTCAAACAAGTCTGTGGAGAGGTAAACAATGAATTATTTTTTTTTCTATTTTATAAATATATATTTTCACATAATTATCAATTTAAAAAAAAAATAATTTAATCGAAATATTTTCCACCAGGATTTCAAACTTTTAGATTCTTCGGAATTTCAAAATAAAAGTTCAAATCTTGGAAGACAATATTGGTTAGAAAGAGGAAATTTAGTGATAAAAGGTGTTATGGATTTTTCATCAAAGGATTCAGCACCAAAATCTCAAGATGAAATTATTCGACAATTTGCCACATCCACTCTTGAATCTTATAGGTATGCAAAAAATAATATAAATAAAAAATTGTTCACTAATAAATAATAGATTTATTGTAATATAATCTAATGGAGAATAAATATTTTTAGCTTTCATAATTCCCATTGTGTTGAGGCTTTGTCATTTTCTAATGGAAATGTAGGCAAGGCATTAGAAATTCTTTTCTGTAAATATTTTCAAGTAAAGAAAATCGAGGCAATTGAATTAGATAATCATATAGAAGAAAGTGATATTTTACAAAGACAAAATGAAGAAAAAGAGGCCTTGGAATCAATTTATGGTGATATGTTTGTTGAGAAGATAAAAAATCAAATTTGGGTTATTAAATTGAAATTAGATTATTTATTAAACAAAAAAGTGGATAATAAATCAGTTAAACCAAAACCGACAGAAAAAGAAATTTGTCGATTATTTTTACATGGAAAATGTCGATTTGGAGGAAAATGTAAATTTTTACATCAAAAACCACAGAATGATAGAGATGTGAAAAATAAAAAATCAGAGGACGATCCTTATTTTTTATTAGAAATTCGATTTCCAGAAGGTAATTTTTATTTTTATCAGAATTTTTGATTAGATTTTAAATTGATTTATTTTTTTCCCAGGTTCTAAATATCCATATGAAGCGCCGTATTTTTATTTTTCAAAAAGTGAATATTCTTTTTGTAAATTAAAAAGTTTAAGAATAATGAAAAGATTGTATGATGAAGCTTTGCAGCATTGTGAAAATGGTACACCATCGATATTCGCAATAACAACATTATTGGAAAATGAATTTGAAATTAAATCATATTTAGACGAATGTAAAGAACAATTTCTCGATAAAGATGATAAATTATTTCCAAAATTAAAGAAGGACAGTGATAATAATGGACCATCACATCATGTAAAAGGAGTTATGGATAAAAGAAATAAATCAAATATTTCGTGGGATCAAATTGTTAAAATGGACGATGAAATAAGACGAAAGTTTTTCCAAAAACAACGAAATTCACAATATTTAAAAATGAAAGATCAACGAAGAAAATTGCCCGCTTGGTCAATGATGGACAAGGTTCTTGATACTATTCATGAGAATCAAGTTACTATTATTTCCGGCGAAACGGGTTGTGGTAAAAGTACACAGGTTAGAATAATTTTGATTTTAATTAGACAAATAGTTACATAATTGAATTTTAATTATTTATATTTTTGTAGGTTCCGCAATTTATTCTCGATGATTGGATATTGAATAGAACGGAGGGTAATGATGATCACGTTGAAATTATTTGTACACAGCCAAGAAGAATAAGTGCAATTGGAGTTGCGGAAAGAGTAGCTGCCGAAAGAGATGAACGTGTTGGTCAAACTGTTGGTTATCAAATTCGATTAGAAAGCAAAATGTCTAGTAATACAAGACTGACTTTTTGTACAACTGGAATTTTATTACAAAGATTATCGGGAGATCCAAAATTATCGTCTGTAACACATATCATTGTTGATGAAGTTCACGAAAGAAGTGCCGAGAGGTAAAAAAAATTAAAAAAAAAAAAAAAAAAATTAAAGAAAAAAATTACAATTATAAAATATTTTCTAATTTTTTCAGTGATTTTCTATTAATGCTTTTGCGAGAACTTTTAAAAAATCGTCGAGATTTGAAAATAATATTAATGAGCGCTACACTCAAGGCAGATGAATTTTCCACCTACTTTGGTATTGTTCCCGTTCTCGATATTCCCGGTAGGACATTTCCTGTGGAGCAAATTTTTCTCGAAGAATTATTTGAAAAAATTAATTATGTTTTTGAAGAAAATTCCAAATATAGTCGACGAATTCGAGGCGATTGGAAACAATTGCAAATTGATTTGGAAACAATGGATATTGAATCGAATGCATTATGTGAACCAAAAGATCATATACCGGATCATAATCTTACACTTCCACAGATTGTTGGTCGTTATCCTGGTTATAATTTGCCAATTTATAAAGCTCTCTATCTAATGGATCCGGATAAAATAAATTATGAATTACTCGAGCAAACGTTAGAATGGATCGTTGATGGTGTTCACGATTATCCTCAAAGTGGATCAATTGTTGTGAGTAAAAAAAAAAGAAAGTATAGATTAAAATTTATTAACGATTTTATGTGAAATATTTTGATTTCTGCAGGTCTTCCTACCTGGATTTGCTGAAATTCTCACGGTGAAAGATTGCCTGAGGGATAGTAAAATTTTTTCAGCGAAAAAAGGAAGATTTTTAATAGTTCCATTGCATTCATCATTATCGAGCGAGGAACAGTCATTGGTTTTTAGAAAACCTAACGATGGTGTTAGAAAAATTGTTTTGAGTACAAATATTGCTGAAACTTCAGTAACAATAGACGATTGTGTTTTTGTAATTGATACTGGCAAAATGAAAGAGACAAGATTTAATTCCAATCAGAATATGGAGAGTTTGGAAACTTGTTGGGTTTCAAAAGCAAATGCTCTTCAACGAAAAGGACGTGCTGGTCGTGTTATGCCTGGTGTTTGTTTTCATCTTTATACAAGTCATAGGTATTTTATTAATTAAATTTTCTCATTAATAATTAATAATATATCAATGTTGATAAAAATTTCTTTTAAAGGTTCACTCACCAATTCAGTGCGCAGCCAATTCCTGAGATTTTAAGGATACCTTTAGAGCCGTTATTGTTACGAATTGAAATCATGCATAACGGAGGGAAAGTTGATTTTCAAAAAATTTTAGGTAAACTGAAACAAAGAAATTAAAATTCTTATAAAAATTAAATTTTCATGTCAGAAAAGAATAATAATGTCTTTTTTTTAAGGACAAATGATTGAATCACCGTCGAGGGAAAGTATAAATGCAGCAACAAAAAGATTACAAGATGTTGGTGCATTTGATTCAGAATTAATTTTAACACCATTGGGTCATCATTTAGCAGCATTACCAGTCGATGTAAGAATAGGAAAATTAATTCTCTTCGGAGCAATTTTTTGCTGTTTAGATTCAGCTCTGACAATTGCGGCATGTCTCTCGCACAAAAGTCCTTTTGTTTCATCTTTCGAGAGAAAACACGAATTAAACATCAAGAAAAAAGAATTCGCAGTCGCTAATTCCGATCATTTAACAACACTTAAAGCTTATAAGGTAATTTATATTATATCAAATAATTATTATTTTTATTAATAATATTTGTCTTTTTTTTTTTTTAGAAATGGTTGGAAATTTCATATCACAGTCCCCAGGCAAGTTATAGTTTTGCGAATGAAAATTTTTTATCAATAAGAACACTACAAACGTTGGCTGATATAAAATATCAATTTTTGGAATTATTAATATCAATTGGTTTTGCGCCAATTATGATAAAGAGACGACAAACTGGTGTCGATAGAATTTTAGATATGACGGGCAACGATCTTAATGCAAACAACGAAAATTATAAATTACTTCAAGGCCTCTTGTGCGCTGCTCTTTATCCAAATGTCGTTAAAGTTTTTACACCAGAAAAATCATTTCAAATGCAATCAACTGGCGCAATACCACGACAACCAAAACCTGAGGAATTAAAATTTCAAACAAAACAAGATGGACTTGTCAATGTACATCCGTCGTCGATTAATTTTTCAGTGGGACATTTTGCAAGTCCATATATTGTCTTCCAGGAGAAAATAAAAACAAGCAAAGTTTATATAAAAGAACTTTCAATGGTACCAATGTTGCCATTAATTTTATTCTCAGGCTATGGAATTAGTGTTGAACAACATGATGGAATTTTTGTCTTATCACTAGAGGATGGATGGATAATGTTTAGAGTTGATTCTGACAGGGTAAATATTTTTTTTTTTTATATATGTTAGAAATTAATTTATTTAAAACATATTACTAATTACAAAAATTGTTTTTTTCAGGTAGCACAATTACTTCAATATGCAAGAATTGAATTAGTTAAATTATTAGAGTTAAAGATGCAAGATCCACTTTTAAATCTTTTAAATCATCAGCATGGAAAGAAAATTATAAAAGCAATTGTAAAGATAATATCAAGTAATTAGATTCATTTTTTTGTTGTTGTAATATTTGTAAAATTTATTTTCCAACTACATTGAATATGTGATCAATTGGAAAAAATAGATTGTTTATTAAATTAAATATTTACTATTGAATGAAGAGATATTTGCATCCATTAACATTTTGTGAGTAATTTATTTTTTAATATGTAAGAGAAATAATAAAGATTGATTTTTGTATTCTAAATTGCTTTTTATAACAACCTTTTTATAACAATGAGTAAATAATGAGATTATTTGAAAATATTTAGTCAAATTTATTTATTATCAATTTTCACAATGAATAAAAAAAAAAAGAAAACATTCTATTACACCGTTTTTAAGAGTATATTTTTAAAAAGTTACCGCACAATATAAATGTTTATTATTATTATTAAAAATAACGAGATTACTTATTAATTAAATTTCTTTTCTTCATTTAAAATTTATCAGTCTTCATCACGTGCATAACCTTGTTTACTTCGTTTTGCTTTAATTGCGGCTACTTCTTCATCTCCAAGTTCTTCTTCACATTTTTTAATAACCCATGAATTAACTTGTGGAACTTTTAAATGAGACAAAATCATATTAACCTTTCCTAAAGTAAATCCTGTATGTAAAACACCTGGAATTTGAAATTTAATTTACAATTATTAGAAAGTTATATAAAATTAAATAATTTCAAAAATAAAATAAATATATAATAAAATTACGTACATAATCCAACGTCTGTATTTAAATCAAATTTTGTAGAACGTCTGTCTGATGTTATTTCATGAACTTTACTTGTTGTTATTTCGTTAATAATAAGACATTTATGACATCTTATTAATAAGAATGATCCTAATCCACGGCGGAATTCTTTTTCTAAATAACTTAAAGAAAGTGCTTCTTTACATGTTACACACCATAAATTTTTTCCAAGTTCAACTAAATCAACAATACGACGTCCTTCGGCAATTTTATTCTCATCTTCTGGTTCTTTTGTGCTAGCATCATCATTTTCAGAATTATTATATACTGTTTCTATTTCAGGTAATCTTAAAATTTCATTTTTTCCAGATACAATTATTTTTGCCTCATTTACTTGTTTCTCGAGATTTTCAACTTTTGACAATTCTTCATCGTCACTTAAATTCTCCTTCGTTCGAGGACGTTTTAAAATAACAGCACCAATTTCTTTCTCTGTATCCACTTGCATTTTATCAAATTTTAGATTAAATGATAATTCCAATAATAATAATATTATTCTTTAAACATTAAAGAAAATTGTTTTTTTTTACATAACCTCAAATTCTATAGAAATAAAAAATATTGTCAGAAATTATGTTAAACATTTTAATTATTTTAGTTTTCAATTATATCAGTAAAATAAAATAGTAAATACCCTACCTTATTAATATCCTGTGATAATTAAAAATTAAATGATGATCACACTGTGTGAAAATGTAAACAAACGAACTGTCACTTTTACTTCTGTATATTATTATTTATAAATTTTGAAATATTTCATTATTTTCATATTAAGTAGGAGAATTTACTAATGTGTTTTTTTAATTTATTAAAATATTTGTTAATTATAAATAAGCAATAATCAACACGTTTTTCTTTTAAATTTCTTTTTATCGATAAAAAAGGAAACAACAAAGAAGATTCAAAGTACGCCATCTGTTACGATATTTAAAAATTAAAATGAACTTTCTTCCTTGAAAATAAAAATGGCGACTTTTATGATGCAAAACATTATAGTGCACGTCAAGAATGATTAGATTGTTTTTTATAAGTGATTTGATAAGTTATTAAAATAATAATGGATATGCGATTAAGTACAACTCTTCTGGCTGGAGATCCACGTCTAGTGGATCACATTGTTGGCCAAGTTAAATCACAAGGAATTTTCGATCAATTCCGAAAAGAATGTATAGCCGACGTTGATACAAAGGTAAGCAAAACATTTTTTATTTATAATTTGTAGGCTATTGACTATTTTTAAACTTTCCTGACATTTTTGTTTTTATATAGTTTATAGATATAGACTTTATATTTATTTTTAACCTGAAACAATTTTATTCCTCGTATTAATTACTTTTACGTTAGTTAAGACAAAAAATTTTCAAAACAAACATAATTAAAAGTTACTTGCTACATTAAACAATGTAATTATATTGTAAATTAATTTTTTGATGCTATTTTGTGATAAATTAAACATAAATCGATAACATTGTTCCAGTTTGCATATTTTTCTTTTTTAAAATATATAAAATTTATAGGTTATGTTAGAATAGTTTAGATTTTTTTTAACCATCATTTTTTTTTGCATTTTAATGAAATATTATTTTTACAGCCAGCCTATCAAAATTTGCGAACTCGTGTTGAAAGTTCAGTCAATTCTTTTTTGAAATCACAAACATGGAAACCGGATATGAACAAAAATCAACTACGCGAGAATTTAAGAAAACACATTCACGATGCATCATTCCTTGATGTTGGAGTTGAACGAATAGTGGATCAAGTAGTAAATCCAAAAATTTATTCCGTTTTTATGCCACAAATTGAAGATGTTGTTTATAAATTTCTCGGTATGGAAAGGCCAAAGCCACGCGAAAAAAATGGATCATGTGTTCTTAAAGATTTATTACCTAAAGATTTAGATCCTGTTTCACCTGAATCAGATAGAAATAGTTTAAAGGAAGAATCCCTTGAGTCAATGGATATTAGTTTTGAAGATCAAGCTATTAATGGACAAAAGGAAAATAATTCCGAGGAAAATAAACCACAAACGTCAATCAATAATGAAATTAAAAAAGAAGAAGAAGAAGAAGAAGAAGATAGCAGAAAAATTGACGATAATTTAAAATGTGTCGATGATAATAAAAAAGTGGAGGATTCTAAAAAAATTGAAGATGTCAAAAATAATGAAGAAACTGTCAAATTAAACGATAGTAAAAAAATTGAAGATATTAAGAAGTTTGAGGAATGCAAAAAATTGGATGATACTAAAAAAGAAGATGAAGAAATTAAATGTCCTGATGAAATGAAAAATGGACAATTTGATATTGATGAAAATTCAATGGATGGCTTTGAAAAACCATTTTCAAAAGAAACTTCAATAACAAATCTTAATGCCTCATTTAGATCGGACGATAAAACTGAAGAGGAAGAAGAAAGTCCACAATTTGAACCAATTGACATAATGAATTTTAATGAATCAAATATTTCAAATGATTCACATTTATCAGGAATTTCTGAATTAACTAGTCATCGGTCACATAGTCCCAATGATTATTCCAATGATTTTTCAAGAGATAATTTTGAATTTTCCAATCAAGATCAAGATTCACAACTCAGTAAAGTCTCGTCCAATTCACGATTATCAATTGTCACCGATTTTGGTTCATCGAATCAGGCATCAACACCATTTTTCAATTCCAACGATGATAGTAAGGACAATTTCAAAGTTATTCGCGACATTAAAGATGACAAATGCAAGGATGAGAAATTTAATTTTGACGATATTAAAATAAAAGAAAATATTAACGAAAAAGAGAAGGATTCAAAAAGTATTAAGAGTCTCTCGTCGAGAGAGAATTCACGCGATGAAACTGATAGTGTGATAAAAGAAAAAAGCAACGAAAATCGTGATCTTAAGGAAAAGAGCGACAGCCGAGATGGAAAGGAAAGAAGCGAGAGCAAAGATAGAAAGGAAAGTAAAGACAGAAGTGAAAGTAAAGATAGAAAAATTAAAAGCGAAACAAAAGACACAAAAAATGAGTCTTCCAAATCAAGAAAAGAAAAAAGTGATTCAAGAGACTCGAGAGATTCCAGACGGCACAAGGATAGAAAAAAAAGTAGCTCAAGCAGTTCACGACATTCAAAATCAAAAAAAGAGAACGATCATTCACGAGAAAAACGAAAGGATACACCTGATAAAGCAAAAGATGCTTCGAAGGATAAAAATAAGGACAAAGATGAGAGAGACAAAGAGAAAGAAGAGAGAAAAGAAAAGGAAGAGAAAAAAGATCAAGAAAAGCAAGATGGTGTTCAAGATATGTCTAAAAATATGAAGGACATATACAAAGAAAAAATACGAGAATTACTTGAAAAAAAAGAGCTCACAGAGAAGGAGAAATTAAATAAAGACGCAAAAGATAAAAAAGATTCCTCACGTGATAAAAAGGATTACAAAAAGGATCATAAAACATCACGAAGTTCAGATCGTCATGATAAAAGTTCAAAATCAAAGTCCACCGATTCGAAAAATGACAAAAAACGTGACGATCGACGTCATTCGAAAGACAGTAAAAGCCGAAGTTCAAGAAGTGAAAAAGATTCTCGTTCAAAGAAGGAAGAGAAATCTGACAACAGTAAAAAAGAATCAAAAAGCGATAGTCAATCGTCAAAGGAAAAGAAACAACGTGATGAAAAAAAATCAAAATCATCAAAAGACGATCATTCGAGTTTAAAAAAAAATTCCAACGATCGTCGATCAACCGACAGAGATGGTTCAAATGGCAATTCAAATGGCAAAAGTTCACAAAAAAGTTCATCATCCTCGACAAAATCTGTCTCAACAACATTAACAAAAGATGCTAATAATACAAGTAATTCAAGTGGTGAAACATCCGAAGGTATTGAAGATTCACAAGGAAATGATAAATTAATTCCCAATGATTTGGAAGCACATTCTATTAAATCATTAAATAATGAGAGAGAAAATATTGATGATTTAAATAAAATTCATTTACCATTAAAAAAACGTCCACTCGACGATGATAATTCATATTCAAATGAATCGAAACGAATAAAAATTATTGACAATCCATCGGAGAAAAATCAATATTTTGAGAGAGAAAGAATTGTTCTGAAAATAAGAAAAAATCAAATTGTTAAAAATTCACCTATTGAAGATATTACAAAAGTTCCCGATGAAGAGCGCGTACAAATAATTGAAGTTCCCGCTGAAGATTGCGAAGAAACGGAAGAAATGTCCAATATGACATTAGCAGAAACTGCAATGATTATTCTTCATCAAGATGAATTAGTTGATAAAAATTTAATAAACAACGATCATAATAAAAAAGAATCAAAATTATCTCTAATGGAGGAATCAATTCGAAAATCACTTGACGAAATGATGTCTGATCAAAAATTAGTCGAAAGTGGCGATGATCCTGTAGCAAATGTTGAACGTGCAATTGAGACAGAAACTGAGAAGAATCTTCAAGAATTTGAAAAATCAGAAATTAATAAAAAAGAAAAAAATTTCCAAATTACAGAATTTGATGAACAAGACTCAAGAGGTTCATCAGAAACTGAAGAATTTGAGGATTTAGAAATTGAAAAAAATACAAGAAGCTCTGATATTGAGAAACAATTAAGGGAATTTGATGATAATGAAAATAATGATTCATCGGAAAGAACAATTGACACTATTTTAGAAGAAGAAAGTAGAGAGTCTGAGGATGAATTCATGAGAATTAAAAATATCTCCAAATTTGAGAAGGACACTGTAGAGGAGAATCTTGAGAAATTAGAAAGAGGTGACTTTAATTGGGAGGACGATAAAATTAAAGAATTAAATGATTCATTAAATTCTGATACTGTTTCGAAAATAAATAAATCTGAGGAATGTTCACGTGAAATTGAAAAAAGTTTCGAGAAAATTCTTGCAACAACACTTGAATTAAGAGTATCCATGGGTATAAAACGAACAACTGAAGATTTAATGCGAAATATAAAAATTGAACATGGCGAAAATTCGAAAAATGAGAAAATCATTGAAAAAAGAGAAAATCGAAAGAATAGAAAAAATTCGAATGAAATTGTCAATATAAAAAATGATAACAAAGAAGAAAACTCATCAATTGAAGATGCTTGTTTATATTTTATACCAGATAATGAACGTTATTTAAAATTCACAAATTTCCTTGAGTCTTATGAAAAAGAGTTGAAATTAAATGAAAATATCGATACTAATGAAGATATTAATATTGATAAAAATGTTAATATTAATAAAAATGTTGATATTAATAAAGATGATATTAATAAAGACGTTGATATTAATAAAGATGTTGATATTGATAAAGAAGTAGCAAATTATGTCGAAGAAGAGAATTCCGATGAAAAGAAAAAAAGAATGGCTCCACCAAAAAGAAAATTATCATCAAGTCCATTGAGTGATATTTTGTTGCATAATGCAAATAATAATAATGACGGCAACAAGGAAGGTGAATCGGAAGTTCTTGATGAAGGTGAACCAGTAGCGAAGAGGAAAAAATTGGGAAGACCAAAAAAGCAGAGACCAAGCCTAAATAGTTACAATCCTTCAGGATTATTGAATGGAGAAAATTTCGTTTTTCCACTGAGTCCCGAAAGTGATGTTTCAGCAACCAGTGAAAAAATAATAGCTCCACAAGTCAAAGAGGAAAAAAGGTAAATACAAATTTTAAATTATACAAAGTCCGTCGAATTCCTAGCAAATTAATTATTACTTTTAATGTAGCAATTTTTTTTAGATAAAAAAAAAAATGGTAGAGCTTTTTAAAAGTAACGCTTCAATTGCTTAGATAGAGAATCATCATTTTCATAATTCTAGTTTTAACAATTTTTCTAATTAAATTATTAATCATTGAAAATTAATTTGAATCAATAAATTAATTAAGGCAAAATTTTATTACAAATTTTATTGCAATATAACTTTTTTCGTTTTCGTATGAAAAGATTACTGTGAATTCCTGTCATCGTTATGCAAATATAACAAAATTAAGAAGATAAAAATGAATAAATGCTGCAGCCAATGTTAAAAATTTTTTTCAAACAAGTGTGTAGAATTCGAATTTTTTGTAAGTATTGTCAATAGATTCGAAATTTATTTTCGAATTAAAACTCATTTATAATACACAATGATTTTCAGACTTCACAGCTCGTTTGCTTTTTCGAATTTAATTTTCAATTATTCTAAGAAAAACACTTCTGGCACTTAAAATAATTTTTTTTTGTATTTTAATTTCTGTTATAATTATTTTTTTTCACGCATTTCAGCTGATTGTGTTAATTTTTTTTTCTCACTCTATTCGATGTCCTAAGGAAAATAAAGAAAAACATTTCATGAACGTTATTTATAATTTAAAATACGAATTTTCATTCTTTTTTTCTATTTTACAGATTTTTGAAAGCAATATATTTTTTTAAATGAAATTTCATAAATTAATATTTGTTTTAATAATTATTTTTCATTGAATGATTTCAGCCGACAGAGAAATAATCAACGATATTCAAGCGACGATTTATACAAGCCACGACCTTTATTTGCAACTTCATCTCGACGCAATAGAAGATCTAATCAAGCATAGCTATTACACTTCCTACGAATCTAAGTATTTACTTCCACTTACCAAAACTTTAAATATGGATAGCTTTAAATTTTTCAACTTCCGTTTTTCTTATAAATAATTAATATTAACATAACGCCTTATTATCTCTCATACTCATCTATTTTTCTAATTATGCGGAAAAACTTTTACACTAAATACAATTTTCAATTATTTAAGTAAATTGAAAGGAAAACATTATTGGAGTTAATAATCAAAATTAGACAAACTATATTGTCATTTTAATATAGTTAAATAGATGATTATTATTATTAATAGAAAAAAAAATAGATGAGTCACTTAAGTGCTTTGTAAAAAAAATATTCTTTTTTATTTTATTTCAAAAAAAAAATGTTTTAAGTAAATTTAAATGTTTGTATAAGAAAATTTTTTTCTTTTTGTTTTTTTTGATATGCCGTTTTATAAATTAAAACGTAAAATAGAAACACTTTTCTAAAGTCGCAATTATGCAATGTATATATATTATAAACGTGTATATATTATAAAAAAAAAATATTTTATATACTCATTACATAATTAAGTAGACATTTTGTATTTTCTTGTTAAACAATGAATCACAATATATATCCTTATCAAAATCTGTATAGACATGTGATATGTTTTTGATGCAAATTACTTTCGATTATATAGTTAAAAGCTTATATAATAATAATAATAATTTCTATTATTTAATGAAAATGTAATTAAAATTGTGTTCAATCAACGTACTTTATAATTAAAAATTAAAATTTATAACCTAAAAATTGAATAATTATTTGTTATTCATTATTATGATTAAAGAAAAATTTGCGTTACCTATTTATATGTATATATTAAAATTAATATATATTTAAATGAACTAACCTTAAATTTTGAAGAAGAATCGATTTATTATATAGATGAAAAATATTTCCATTATTATGAAACATTAACTTAAAAAACATTACGTTAATAAAAAATATCTTCAGTAGTCACATTGTATTCTTGAAAGAATAATTAAAATGCTACACAAATAATAGAAAATCACTGCATGTAAGTAAAAATATTTAATAACTAAAGCATCCACTATTTATATTTTTGAATTTCAAAAATTAAATTTTGAATCAAGTAGTTTCCATAAAAGGCGCGAAATAGAATTGCTGAATCTGGTTTAAATTACGCGCGCTTTCACTTTAATTACTTAAAATAAATAAAAAGAAAAGACTAAAAAAATATTTCTTAATAATTTTAATTTATTATTCATTAATCAATAAATAAATATATTTAAACATTTCAATTTGAATTTCAATGGAGTTATGTGGCACCACTGGATAAGAGTTGGCAACAGTTGGTAATGAAGTCCTCGTCAGTTTCATTGTTCACCCGAGAGAGTGAACTAGTATATTATTATTATCATTTTAGAGACGCATGCGCTTGTTAGATTTATTCTCGTTTCAATATATACACACACATTTGTGAAAATAGTGGTGTACAGTGTATTGGTTTTGGGGCGCAATGGAAAATAGAATTCTCACACCACATACGAGGGAGCCGTGGTGCGACAGCGGCAGAGACCACACAGAGGTACAGTGACGCAAGATGGCGAGGGTACAATGATTGCTGATTGCACTCTGTTAACAATCAATGTGACTTTTCACAACGAAGTCACATTTTTCTAAGTAAAATCATTGATATTATGTGTGAAATTATAATTCAAATAGTGTTCAGTGTTATTTGCAAGTGGATAATAATTTTACCTAACCTCACGATTGTGTAAAAAAACCGTTGTGATTAAAAGTAGTGGCGCGCGCCCCGGGGGTTGTAAGTAAACAAACGATGAGCGCGGTTCTTAGTGTCGGCGACCCAGGTGGTCATCTCGTTGACCCTGATGTAAAAACCATTATTGAGGAGAAAAATCAGTTAATTGATCGACAATATGCCGAAATCGAAAGGCTTCAACGTGAATTATCTGATGTTATTGGCGAGCGGGACGCTCTACTTTGCGAAGTGTCAAAATTTAAGTTCGAACTTGATATGGCTGACCTAAAACGACTGCATGTTGACAGGTAGGTGGGACTTGATAAGGATTTTCTTTTATTTTACTCAAAAATGTCGAATCGATAATCGTGCCAACATTTTGCCAAACCAATTTGACCTGCTCTAATTTTTTTTTTTTTTTTTTTACTTTTACCGGTTTATGTTTTATAATGTTGATTGAGATTGTGATTTTAACCTTAGATTTTTTTGCAAATTGTATCAGATAAGTATTGCATAAATGTCTGTAATTTGACGAATTTATCGGATTTTGGTAATTCCAGGTTAGATTTGATTATTTATTGCATTAATCTGATTTTTTTTTGGAATATTTTATTGCATAATGACATGAAATTTTTATTGCACTTAATTTTGGTATTTATAATTAATTTTGAGAATTAACTATAAAAATTGTGTCACAAGGGGGGGGGGGTTTATATACACATGTGTCATATATAGAATTCCAGGTTTTATACTTCGTTGAACTGTTTCTATACTTAGGCGGGGAAAATTGATTTCTTTCATGCACAACCGGTTCCTCGTTTTCTTCTCTCTTTTTTTTCCAGTTCTGTTGTCTCTTTTATGTATATATGTATGTTCAAGAGAAGAACGCAATCTATAGATATTCAATCGGCTTTATACAGATTAGTTTTTTCGATGCGATTTCATGGATTCACCACAAGATTCCTTTCGAATTAAGTGTGTCAGGGCTCAAAAAGGATTAGTTGATCGTTTCTTTATCCATGATCATGACAAGTTAATTTGAATTAAGTCATCTAATAGTATTGCTTTTAACATTTTTTATTATAATAGTCATATAATTAAAAATTCGTTTCAATCATTATAAATTGTAACTGGAATAAGAGGGTAAAGCAATTTTATATCATATAACTGAAAACATTTAAACGCTTTTTTATTTCAAGGCGAGACAACTTTTAAAAAATAATTGTTTGTAATGGACTATAAGATAAGATTATTATTTTTAAATATTGTATTAATTATTTTTCTTTTTTTAAGTCTATTATAAAATTATAAAATTATAAAACCACAATTTAAAATATTCTTTATTATAGATGTTGGCGAATTTCTGTGGTCATTGTGGTTACCGAGGATAATTTTTTTTTTTTTATGAGCTCATTTTACCGAAGAATTTGTCTTCTACTTTAACACATTTTGTATAATAGAGGAAAAATTGATGACGACAATGTTTAGCAAAGACGGTAATTGATAATTGGCTTTCACGATCTTTTAGATGAGCCAAAAGTTTTGAACGTTCAAATGAAAATAAATTTTTTTGTAACTTCTTTAAGTACGAATTTTATTACAAAATATTGTTTAAAATATCTAAAAAGAAGTTATTAATTTAATAATTGTTTAATTTACTGTTTTATTTTTCATTGCCGTTATAATTTTTAATAATTTATTAGATTGAAAAAAATATTTTGTTCATTTGAACGTTCAAAACTTTTGACTCATTCTTTTAGCAAGTGATTCGAGAATGTAGAAGGTTTCTTCGTTTAACATCAATAATCGACTTTGTTATCAAGATTAGACAGTTAAACAAAAAAAAAAATTTTTTCTTCATAACTAATCAAGATCAAAATTTGAAATGAAAAATTAAATTAATTTCATTAGAAAAAAAATGTTCTATTTTTCGTAATTGACAATTTCATTCAGCAATTTTCTAGTTTGTATATAAGATTTGACATATATATATATATATATATATATATTTGAGATAATTTCCCATCTCGTCATGGTGGTTACATTCTTGCGAAAGCTTCGTTCCACTTCCAAGAATCGAATTAGACTACACCCACGCTTAAAACTTTGGCAAAAGACGATTTCATCGAAAGAAGAAAAGTTTGTCTCTTATCACTTTCAACTTTTATTAAAGTTTCTCGTTAATGTTCTTGTATAGTAAAAAAAAAACTGTGGGAAGAGAGAAAAAAGGGGGAGGTAAAAAAATAATTTCACCTCACTAATTACTTATACTAGTATAGAAACAGGAAATTTGATTTTTTTGAATTAATTTTGAAATTTAGAGATTGTTTTGGTATTATTTAGCATATTTGTAGGGTTATTTTGAAATATTATAAAATTACTCATATATATATATATATATAGTTTTTGTGATTATGTATGAGAAGATATGAAACGGACCTATAAGGGATCTTTGGCATATCGTATATCTTTGAAAAGGGAGAAGGAAAAATAATAAGCAAAGAGTTAAAGAAGGTTCCCACGTTTGAATTGAATTGAAATGAACGAGCTGTGATATATATAGTTTTAAAGTTATGTTCGTGTCGCTACAATTATTATTTTGTCTACTTCATTTGTAAGTAATGAGTATACGTCATTATAACAAAAAAAAGAGACAATCTTGAATTTTTTTTTTTTTTTTTTGCATTCGCTGGTCACGGGTGAAGTGACATACATGAACGGGAAATGACCTTTGCTTGTCCTAATCTTATTAAAGTGATTTAATAGCCGTCGCGACGACTATTGTGGTCAAACTATTCTTGGCTTAAGAAAAAAAAAAGAGGTACAAAGACAGTGACCTTCTGTATAGCTCCACTGACCTTAAGAAAAGCTTGCAGGATTTTTTTTTTTTTTTTTTTTCATTTCTAGTTTAAAATTATTTTTTAGTAATAAAAATATTTTTTTCATTAATCAATAATTATTTGCTATAAATAATAGTTAAATAACCGCGTATTTGGAAATAATTAGTTTCTATGAAGAAAAAATAATTTTTAAATTTCAAAAAATAGAAATAGTAATGAAAAAATAGAAAATGATATCATTTTTTTTTTATATTCTTTGCGAAGTTAATTGCTTTTATCGAGATACAAGTTGATACGATAAATGATATCAGTTTATATCAGCAAATAAAACAGAAAATTTCTGGAAATTTTGTAAAAGGAAAAACTTTTATGGAAATTTTTTGGATTTTATTTGGCTCAATTATAGTGTTAAATAGAATTTGGTTATAAAAGAATTTTTTCAGTTTTGAAATTTTTCTGGATAAAACCTACTCATTATTTTCTTTCCCTTTAATATTTGTTTTTTATTTTTTAAATTATCTTCCAATGGCAATAAATCGTTTTTTTTCCTTTCATCAATATATCGAAGAGAGAAATGATGTGTTTTTTTTTAAATACGTTTATTTTGGACATATCTTTTTTTTGAAGAATAGGTGTTCTTCTTCTTCTTTTGTGGGCGTGTGTTTACAGCATCGAGGTTAACCAGTCAACCCAAATTGTATCCCTGACTTCTTTTACGTGACTCGATCAAGGATCTGAATTCGGTTTACTGAGACCCTTTCTGGAAATCGACAGGGGTCCTCTTTAGTTTCTTTTTGAGTTTAATTTTTTTTTTTTTCTATAAATATTTGTGGCGAATATTAGCAATCATTTTTGTTTACTTCTTGTGTGAAATTTCATTCTTATTATATAATTCAAAAATCTTAAGAAAATCGTCATCTCGATACTATTTTTCACTGAATTAGGTATGAGAGAATTTATTCTGAATTAGGATTTTAATTTACATTTTTATTTTTTTATTTCGTTTGTAAAAATTGAAAAAATTATTATTTTTTTTATTAAGTACAAATATTTGAAATCCGGAACTTACCTTTGATTATATTTATACAAATTGATTTCGTAGAATAATTTTAAACACGCCTTTGACTTTTGAGAAAAAAAAAACCCATTACGCAAAGGTGCTTAATGTTTTAAAATTGAAGGGCGTCAACCGTGAATATTTCCTCCTAGTGACGTTATATTATTGTGTGTTTAATCAAGCATGCGATACAAAATGAAAAAAAAAATTGATTTTCTATGTAAAAATAATTATTCTTGAAGGTTGTTCTTTACAATTTTTATATGGAGTAATAGATAAGAAGGGATTTTGAAAATTCCTCGTATATTTTTAATTCAGAAAAATTATTCATACAGTTTATTTTGTAATCCTAATAAGCTGATGATTATTTTATCCTCTTTTTTTTTCTTTTAATGACGTAAATTAATCGAAATTTATTTTACTAAAAAAAAGGAAAATAATTTTTATACTTTAAAAAAATTTTTTTTTACAATATTTATTGTTTATTAATAAAAAATATTTATTATTAAAATAATAAAACAAAATTATTTAAATATATTGATTGCCGGTGTAATTTTTTTTCATTAACTATATAACTGTGAGTTTCATAATTCATCATGTTTTCAGAAAGATTTATTTCCTTTTGTCTTCTTTCGTGAAATACGATATAATTATAATAAGATAATAATTTTTTTTTGTGAATTAAATTTATGTTCACATAAATCAATAATTTTCCCTAGCTTCTTAAATCATTAATAATTACAATTTTAAAATTATATTTAAAAACCATTTTTTGTTATTTTACCTGAAAAATTGTTTACAATTATTTTAAAT
This sequence comes from Leptopilina boulardi, assembly GCF_019393585.1. Taxonomy (NCBI): domain Eukaryota; kingdom Metazoa; phylum Arthropoda; class Insecta; order Hymenoptera; family Figitidae; genus Leptopilina; species Leptopilina boulardi. The sequence goes on from NW_026138017.1 coordinate 865,296, forward strand.
GTTAAATTTAATAAAAAAAAATTTTGCAATTTTTTTTTTTTAATATAATTAAAATAATTTATTATTAATTTCAAAAAAATTATATTTTCAATTAAATTCGTTATATTTTATTATAAATTGAATAATAAAAAAAAAATTATTCATGTCCTTGACTTTAAATATAAATGAAAATTGAAGGACCCGATACGGCTACTTGTAATTTTTCCGGAGAAAATAATTTCTGTCAAAAGCAGAAAATTTCACATTAAATTAATTTTCACTCTCAGTTTAGTGTGACCAATATTTCTATGGGACTATACCTATATATCCCTAAGCACATGTTATATACATATGTACCGGAAAAGAAGAGTCCCAAGAAATTTGGGTCCTATTGTATTCCACATATAGTGCACAGCTGTATGCATCATCTGTCAGTAACGTACGAAAGAAAAATTTATCATGTATTTTTCGCAGTCTACTCTTCTTAATATATATAGAAGATGCAAAGAGTAGTAAAAAAAAGAAATTCTCCTTTTACTTTAGAGCTTGTAACATTTTGTTTTGCTATAAAAAAATCTTTGCGGTTACAATATGGCTCAGAAAATTTTTCTCAACTCTATTTTCCATCTAAATGATTTCCGCGTCCGGTGCATTGTCCCCTTTTAAAGGGAAATGCAAAGTTATATGTGTGTGCGATAAAAAAAAAAAAAAAACTTCCATAGTCTCAGGGAATATTTTATATTATATATTTAAATAAATTTTATAATAAGAATTATGAATAAAAATCTGTTTTTGATTATAATTTTCTTTTTATAATTTTTATTTTTTAAAAACAGTTTTTAGATTTTAATTTTTTTAATTTTAGTAGAGATTTGTTTTACATTTCTATTTTATAAATATTTTTTTAAGTTGGAAATTTTTATTTTTATAAAAAAATTTTATGTAATAAAATATAATTTTATGTAATAATTTAAATTATCTAGAAATATTTTTTATATTTTTTTCGTTTTAAAAATAAAAAAATAGTTTTTATATATCGAATAGGAAAAAAATTTTTTTTTTTTTTAAAAAGAAACTTTCGTCATTACTTTGCATGATAAATGGATTATAATTTTGTTTCCCCTTTAGAAAATAGACAATGTTACAACTGGAGGATTCAGAATTTTCGATTACGTAGCATTTTTTAAAGGTTCATCGTTAATCTTTTTTTAGCTCGTGTCAACCACGACAGAAATAGTCCTCTTTTATAGTTTTGACAGCTTCCATATTTTAATTTATAATAAAAGCGTGAAATATTATTATATGATGCTTTTAATGTATTGCTGTTTAAGAAAAAAAAAAAATTTTTTTTGCCTCTTTTCTCTAATTATCGCGCCTTTTTAGCATTTATTTTTTACGAATGGATTTTTGCTTTCTCATATAAGAGGAATTAGTATTGATATATATTTTTTTTTTACTTTGAAAGTAAAAAAGTTTGTCCTTTAGCCCCAAGGGGTGAAATGTCATGTTTCGTAGAATTTTTATTTTTCGTTAAAATTATTCTAACCCAGTTTTTCTTTGAATTTATATTTTTATCATTATAATTATTTCTATCGGTTTCTTGTATGATTATAAAAAAATATATAATACACATACAGTAGTAGATATATTCCTTTTGGATTTTCTTTGATCATTTTCGAGATCTTCACTTTGTTGTTGTAGCTGTTGGAAGTCTCTTAAAGCCAAGAACTCCACCGGCATTGGTTTATTTATGATTTCTAAAGACTCCCGCATAGTAGCTCCACGTTTAAATCTACCCCTTTCAATCTTCATCGTTTTATAGGTCTTCAATGTATAACCAACATCAAAGTTTCTTTATTCTTCTACCTATATTTGAATTTTCATTATTTGTCATTTTGTGGCTTCATTTTTTTTCAGAAACAGTCAAAGAAATCGATTAAAAATTTTTTTTCATAAATTAATAACACAATTTATTTATTTATTTTTAGTTTTTATTTTTTTAAGTTTCAACTTTTATTATTAATTATTGTACAAAGCTGAAATACGCAACGTTTATAATAAACGATTTTTAAAGAAATAATTTTTTAAAATGAAAAATTCTATAATTTTTTGCCTAAAAGTTTTTTTTTTTATAATTTGTTGATTACAAATACAAAAAAATATTTTTTAGGCAAAAAATTACAGAATTTTTTATTTTAAAAATTTTTTTTTTAAAAATCGTTTATTATAAATGTTGCGTACTTCAGCTTCGTTTTATTGTTATATTAATAATAATAATTTGTTGTATTATTTATTCGTAATTAATTATTTTCCATTTAATTAAAAATTATCTATTATAATTTTTTTTTGATTTAAAATTATTGTTAGCATTATTATTATTATTATTTTTATTATATTGTTGTAAATTTTTTTCTGAGAAAGTTGGGATTAATTTCTAAATTTAGAAAAATGCTTCCGGTTGTTAATTATTTTTTTTTTTTTTACCTGAAAAATTCACAATTAACGGTATATATAACTAGTGTTTTCTACCTTGTTCACCTAATGGGTTGTCGCGTAAACGAGTGATCGCCTTGCGTGTCAAATTTGCATGAAGGTGAACGGGTTTCGAAAGGGGTGAGTGAGTCTGGTGCCCCTTGAGTACAATTGTGACCCTTTTGTTTATGCAGTCAACTGATAATTATATGTATACGTCTATATATTGACCAGGTTGTTTTTTTTTTGCCATCAATACCAGGTAAAGGCAAACAAAAATTTTGAACCTGATTTTTTCGATGCAAAAAAAAAATTATATTTTTCCATTCAGTAATATTTCTATATTAAGAAAAGAGAAGAATACATAATTATATAAACAAAATTTAAAGAAAAGAAGAATTTTGTAAATTGTAATTAATTATTGTATTAGTAATTAGTACGGCGGAGAAATTAGTAAAAATTAAAAAAAATAAAGAAATTTTGAAAAATAAATTTCTAGAAAGTAAAATAAAAATAATTTTTATTAAGAATGAATAATTTATTTCGAAATTTTTGATACTAAAAGAGAGAATAATAATTTTTTTTTTTTAAATTTAAATTTTATTATGGAAAGGGATTATAAAAAATTAATATATTTAATGGATTATGGGGAAAGTTTTTGATGTTGAGTGTACTTTATACAAGGCTACTGTTCTTGCATTAAGTAACTCCGGTGTGCAGATGATACATGTCATAGGCGTCGCAGTGTTTGAACTTTTTATATTTTTTTTTCACACCTTTATAAAAATTTTCAAGTTTTCTAAAGATAGAGATACGAAAGTTCCCAGTTTCATTCCATGGCTAATAAAATATTTACTGCTGATTCTCCTCCGTTTTTCTCTCGTTCCAATAAAAGAGAGAGAGAGAGAGCATAGGTTCGATAATAAGAGGATTTTCGACGAAGAATAAAGCACCAGTAGTTTGCCAGAAAGATCAATATATATTATAAGAACTTTTCAAAGATTTGGCTGTATTTCAGTGAAATGAAGTTTGTTCACTTATTTTCTCAATTTTCGTTTAAACAAAAAATTAAATTTTACAAAAAAATTTATTAATTAAAAACATAATTAAAAAAAACAAACAGTTATAAAAATTAATAAAATATGTAAAATTTGAATAATTAATTATTTTGGAAAATTGTTACATTTTTTTTTTTTTTTTGAAAACTATTTTTAATTATTTATAATAATTAATTTTTTATTAATTAATTATTTACTAATTATAAAAATTTTCTTTTTGTTGCAGGTGTGTTATCTTTTTTTTCCATATTCTATAAGGTCACATAAATGTGAGTACAATATTAATTATTTATTATACCGGCAAAGATGTGTTAAAAGATCAGTTTGAATTGAGATAATTTTAAAATGGAATTTTTTGTTTTTAGTTTAAAAAAAAAAAAAAAATCTTTGCTAATGTCACACGCACATTTCACTCTTAGTTTCTGCGTGGTGATCGTATAATTATTATTTAACACATATTTTTATCTCTTTATCGTAAAAAAATGGGCTTGAAATGCAAGAATGGTACACATGTGGTTAATTCTGGGCGGCTTTATAATTACGTGAGCACGCAAAGCCTATAAAATAAGTGTCTTGGGCCTGTTAGTAGGCGGCCGAGGTTTAGTTCGCTGAACTAATAAGAAAAAAAAAAGAAAAAAAAAAGATTCCACTCTAACACCCACTATATATTTTTAGTGAATGCATTTATAAAATTTTATTATTTTAATCTACTTTTAATTAATTGATATTTAAAAATATTTGAGAAATAATTATTCGAAATTAATAGTTATAAATTTATTATTAATTAATAATTATAAATTTATTATTAATAATAATTATAAATTAATAATAAATTAAAGTAATTGTTAATTTTAATATTTTTTTAAATAAAGGTGTAAATATTTTTCAGTTTTTTTTTTTTTTTTGTTAAAATAAAGAAAAATAAGGAGCCTTGACTTTTTATTAACACGACATTTTTTCGTATATATATCGTGTGGAAAAAATAATAATACAGAAACCTTTTCCAAGGTTGAAAGAATAGTTTTTTTCTTTTTTTTTATACATAAATATACATTTATTTTCTCTAACCACAAGAATTTGCGTAGGTTCGGTTTGTTAATCACAATTTATGTTTTTTTATAGATATACAGTGTGACAAATAACCGTTACGAAAATTAAATTCTATAATCATTTGAAATTTGATTTTAATCAAAAAACGAGAGAGAAAAGATCATTTTATTATACATTTCACACTAAATAATCCCCCCTTGAAACATTTTTATTCTTTCTTCGAAAGGCCACAAAATTCTTATCTACTATAATATGGATGTCATATAATAATTGGAATTTACTTTTTTTTTGTATTAACAAAATTTTGACTGAGATTCTTTTTTCTTCTTTTAAAAAAACAATAACAATTATTATTTATAATTTTTTAAATTATTATTTTTAACAATTATTATTAATAATAATTACTGGTAACAATTAGTATCAGCAATAATTACTCTTAGCAATAATTACTCTTAGTAATAATTAATATTAGTAATAATTAATATTAGTTATAATTAATATTAATAATAATTAGTGTTAGTATTAATTAGTATTAGTAAAAATTAATATTAGTTATAATTAATATTAATAATAATTAGTATTAGTAATAATTATTACTAATATTAATTATTACTAATATTAATTATTAGGTACTACTACTAATTATTATTAATACTAATTATTACTAATGCTAATTATTACTAATATTAATTATCACTAATACTAATTATTACTTATATTAATTGTTACTAATATTAATTATTACTAATATTAATTATTAGGTACTACTACTAATTATTTCTAATACTAATTATTACTAATGCTAATTATTACTAATATTAATTATCACTAATACTAATTATTACTAATATTAATTATTACTAATATTAATTATTAGGTACTACTACTAATTATTATTAATACTAATTATTACTAATGCTGATTATTACTAATATTAATTATCACTAATACTAATTATTACTTATATTAATTGTTACTAATATTAATTATTACTAATATTAATTATTAGGTACTACTACTAATTATTATTAATACTAATTATTACTAATGCTAATTATTACTAATATTAGTTATCACTAATACTAATTATTACTTATATTAATTGTTACTAATATTAATTATTACTAATATTAATTATTAGGTACTACTACTAATTATTTTTAATACTAATTATTACTAATGCTAATTATTACTAATATTAATTATCACTAATACTAATTATTACTTATATTAATTGTTACTAATATGAATTATTACTAATACTAATTATTACTAATGCTAATTATTACTAATATTAATTATTACTAATGCTAATTATTACTAATACTAATTATTACTAATTTTTACCAATAATTATTAATAATAATAATAATTACTAAAAATAGTAATTTGAAAAATTATTTCCCCATTGAGAAAAAATTGTCCCTTGAAAAATTTCTCTTTGCACATTTTCCTGGACATTAAATTTTAGCTGGTATATTGTAGACTATTTTCCACAATGGTAAAAATGAAAGAGATAAGTAAAAAAGCAATGCAATGAGAATTTTGGTATAATATAAGAATATATATGTGTGTGTGCGAGGTTGTATCATTGACTTGGAAATTTTTGTGAGCTTCGACAAACGGGAAAACCGAGTTTATTTCTCTCTCTTTTTCTCTCTCTCTCTTTCTGGATACAAAGGGATGGTTTTCGTCGGGACGCCAAGGGCGGGCGTCCCGACGGCGCAGAACCAACGCGATTCCGATGGAGGAGTGGAGCAGTGCCTCTCCTCGTTGACGCACACACAGTGTACCCCTTAACGATTCCGTAGTGTGCTTCTCCATCTCATTCACTAAGTTCTCATCGTGAAAAAGCTGTGCTGCTACTGCTGCGCCTTCTATACATTTTGTGTAATATATATACACACACATATATATACATACATACGAATTCTATTTTCTCATATATATATATATATATATATATATATATATCCCTCTGCTCTCTTTTGCATCAGCACACATTTATGCACATGCACCACCACTCAACTATACTTCAGTAAAAAAAAGAGAGAAAGAAATAATAATAATAGACTTTAATATATATATCTTCTTCTCAATTTTTCTCCTCGTTGAAAAATTAATTTTTAATAGAGATTTTTTTTTTCAAACATTATATTTATAAATAGAGATATTAAAAAATATTTTGGCAAAAATAAATTTTAGGATGTAAAGTGTTTTGTGTTAAATTTATTGTAGAGTATAGTAAATTTAAATAATTACATTATTTTCTTTTTTATATAATCTTTTTTGTTTTTTTTTTCCTATAAAGGTCATTCTACAGATTTTTTTTTTCGTTAAAAAATTTTTTATATTGTTTCTATTGGTGTGAATAATTTTTTTGTTCTGTTTTCTTCGTTTTTTTTCCTTTTATTCAATTTACCTAAATTCCTTTTTTTTTCTTTAAATTTTGAATTTTTTTTTAAATTCCCTAAATTCTTTTTTTATCTTTTATTTTTTTATTTTAATTTTGTATTTTAATTTTGTATTTTAATTTTCTATTTTATTTTTATATTATTTATTTATAATACACATTAAATGTAGTGAATTTTTTTTTTTTGTTTTCATTCTTTAATTCTTCCTTTTTTGTCAATTTATATAAATTTTTGTTTTTCTTCTCGTTTTTTTAGTTTCTTCTTTTTTCTCTCTGCCTCTCATTCTATCGTTTCTTTTTTTTTTTTCTTTGAATCTCTCTCTTTTTCTCTGGAGACGTGAAAATGGCCGCTTTAGCTCGGCATGTAATTTTGTGACCGTGATAGTATGTGTGTTTCTATTTCATCTCCTCGAAAAAGCCATGACATTGCGAGAGGCGGCTCGTGACAAAAATGGAGCATCGTCGCGAGAGCGAAAATTCACCGGCGAATCTCGCGTCGACGCGATGCTTTGTTCATACATGATATATGTGTATATATATATATATATTTTTTTTTTTGTATGTATATATACATATATGTACACTTGGTGACCGTTTGTAAACGTATATATATATATATATATATATACCAGTTTGATTTAGTTTAGTTCAATGAAGTCTCAGGGATTGTGCGCATTAAGAGGATGAGAGAGGAGCTCCTTGACAAGATTGTTTAACGGTGAGTTGTTTGAAAAGAATATAGGAAAAAAAATGCTTTCTTCCGGTATAACATGTGCGGTGTAATTAACAGTATGACAAAGCGGCTTTATTCTCTACCCGCAAAAAAAAACAAAAACAAAATTAAACACATTTTACTCTATTATTTGTTGATTTTTTTCCCCCAAAGGAGGAAAAAAATAATATTTTAATAATTAAATTTTAATATTTTCTCGCGAAAATTTCACATTTTTTATTAATCCACTGTATTTTCATTTTATTTCCTACCTTTTTTTTTTGTTTCATTTTTCTGCTCCTATATGTGAATAATAATAATAATAATAATTAATTAAAGAATTAAGAGCTCTCTTGTTATAATTCAATTTCTAATTGTACAGTTGAAAAGTTACAATGTTGAGTGAGAAATAAGAGTAATGAGATTATTAACATGTAAGTACACTCGGGATTTAAGTGACATTTTGAGTGTATATATACTTGTTTGCTCACTCTTGTTTCAAGTACATTAATTATTGCATTAATTTTCATTGTATTCTTTTTTCTGACAGAAAAAATGATAATTATTTTAATACAATATTTCGTTTATAAGACACATTTGTTTAAATGTAATTTATGTTAAAATTTTTAATTAAAAATCAACTAACGTTAATAAGCTATTTGTTATTAAATTTTCCGTTCAATATAGTTCTACTTGATTTCACACTAATTTAAATGTATCAAATTGATACCAAAAATATCAAATTGATACGAATTTTTATATTAATTTGATATTTTTGGTATCAATTTGATACTTTTAAATTAGTGTGATTGGAAAATGTAATCTCATTAATTAATTCTGTTTTTGAATTCTATTGCTATATTGTATTAAATAAGAATTAATTATTATAATTTTATTGAATTCATTGTCAGTAACGAAGGTAATTTTCAAAAAATAAAAAAAACAATATAATCAAAGCGATATACAAAAAGAAAAGACTTTACGTGGATAAACAAAATATATCTTATCTCTAAAACTTCGTTTCTTTAAAAATTTTTTTCATTTTTAATTTAATTTTAATTAGTTCAATAATGAAAAAAGTGGATTAGTGTTTTTTCCCCTAATTTATGAATGGAAATTAATTTTAAATTAAAATTTAAAAATGTTTTTTTTTTTTTTAAAAGTCCTTGGTATAAAGTAACTTGTCAATTGGAACGCAAAGTAGAATATTATTGAAGTAGAAGGCTAAATACCTAGAATTATTGCTACATGGTATATATGCACATAATAATCATATATATGTGTCCAGACCTGCTTTTGTCGCCTATAAATTGATATGAGAAGTCTTCGGGTTCAAGAAAATCATGTGGGTTGAACCTAACTTTATAATTAGTGTAATTGTATTAAACCCATTTTAATAATCTTATTTTTATGCTGACAAGGACCATAAAAAGGCGTATATTTAATTTTAATTTGATTAATTCAAAACAATGACTTTCAATTTTTTAAATATATTTAAATCGATAAAAAAAATTATTTAAAATAAATTTTTGTTTTTAAAAATTAAATAATTTAAAAATTAATAATTTTAATTACAATTATATATGATGATTATAATTAAATATTATTGAATCAAAAAATTTTAATTTAAAAAATTGAAAAATGTTTTTAAAAAATTTATTTAAGTCAAAATTGAGATTGGAAAAACAATGCAATTTCATTTCATCCCTGGTATACTAATATTGAGCTTTCTATAAAATTTGAAGCGCTATTCTTTGGTCAATATTTATGTCAATTCTTTTGATTCTTTTGTCTTTTCTTTTATTATTTTTCATTACTTTCGTTAACTTTTCCAATGAAACTCCTTATATATATATAAGAAAAGTAATACTATTTTTCTTTTACGATTTTTTTATTCTCAAGACTATAAACAATATTGTCGTTAAAAGTTTTAAGACGAAATTTTATCAGTTTTACGAAAAAAAACTTTATCTTTTTTAATGACAATCATTATTCCTTAAAAATTCCCATATTTACGATTATTCTTGTAGATAAAAATAAATTTTACTCTACATATATATATATATATAAATTAACTGCGTTCGATTTGGCTTAATTGAATTGTAAATTTATTTCACGTCTCAAAAAAAAAAAAAAAAATTCCACTCTTCGGTTTCATGTTTTATTTCCGGAAAAATTGAAGAAAAATTCAAAAAAAAAAAAAATTTGCTTTAAATAAACTAGTGAATAAAAAAAATTTATATTCTTCTATATATAAGAAAAATCGTAGAAAATTCTTCTGAATATTCATTTCTCGTATAAAAATTTTTTTTCTTTTATGACCTTCAATATTATATAATTTGTTACCATTTATGCAAAATTTAAATTCACAATTAGCTTGAAAATAATTTTTTGCATATTTGTAAATTAATGTTTTCAAAATATAATAATAGTAAAAATAAGGTCAAGTTATTTTTGTACGAAAAAATAATGTTTTTCCATTTTTATTTAACATCTATTTTAAAATTATAAAATATACAATATTCTAACGCTAATGAAATTTTATTTCATGCATTTAATTTTCTCCCCCCCCCTCTACTTTTGTTTCCGCTAAAAAGTTCTTTTGATTATAAAAGAAGTATATAATGAGAAACTTAAAATCTCTCGCTTTATTGTAAACAAGTTTTTTTTTAAAAAAAATTATTTGTTAATTTAAATTTTTTTCTCAAAACATTTGTTATAATCTGCAATTATACGCGTATGTGACGACTATTGATTAAACTCAGCTTCCTAGAGAAGGGATGAAATGAAAGGGGGGGGGGAAGGGATATAAAATGTAGCCATGTTCTATTAAAATACATCTCTCAGTTATTTTTTCTCTAAAGTTTTTGTTTTATTAAATTGGTAATTATTTATTGGAGGATTTTTTCCATAGTTTACAGTTTTACAATAGGTATTTTTCGTTGATTAATTAATTTTTTTTTTTTACTTTTTTATTTATTCTCATTCTTTTATTTATTTTTCATGTTATTTTTTTATTTAATTTTTTTTTTAATTTATCTTTTATTTAGATATTGGTTTTTTTTAAAAAAAGGGAATAATTTTATTAGAATAGTAAAAATATTTTGTATATATAAATAAATAAATAAATATTAATAAATAAATAAATATAAATAAATAAATAAATTAGGTATACATAAAGCAAGTAATGTAAATTCTGTTTTACGTTTGCGATTAAATAATATAATATAATATAATCTCTCCACAATTGTGGATTAATAATTATGATTCTCCTCGACGCCTGAATGGTATGCAATTTGTCAATAACGAACAATCTCCTCGCCGGATAGTCACAATCCCTGTCAACTTCCGATAAGGGGCAAATCCCTGTGTTGAGACTTGAAATTCAACCCAAGCCCAGAATTCCAAATCCCGAAATATATATATAGGATATATTATCTCACTATTATATATAATCGAGTAATTTCTGATAATATGGAAAAGGGCCAAATTGACAATGATTCTGGTGCCCTCGATTATAATATTAAAAATAACACAAAAAAAAATAGAATCAATTTTCTGACTATAAAAAAAAAAATAAATTTTTATCGGGAAAAGTGGATTATATAAAAATAGATTTTATCGAATAACATATTATTCAAATGATTATGGGACAATTTGAGAAAATTGTATAATACCTCCCTCCTTTTATTATTGAATTACATATTCTTTTTTCGTACAAATAACATTTGTAAAAGAAAACAAAATGTTAAATTATTAAAAAAATAATGAATTCAATGAAATTATATTATTATTATTATTATTATTATTTTTATAGGAGGATCAAAAATAAGAAATTAGGGATTAAAAAAATTATCTTTGAATTAACTTTATTATTTTTTATGTATTTTTTTTTTTTTTTGAAAATTAAATATCGCATAATAGTGTAACTTTCTACTTCTCTCACCATCCTGCAAATATGCAACCGAACATACAAGAGCGCATGGTACATTGTATCTCATTAGGAATATAATTCTCCAAATGGATTTTATTTATTTATTTATTCAATTTTACAGGCAAAGTAATATTTTTGAAAATTTTCCAAAATAGTAATGCTACAGTGGAACTGTATTATTTCTATTATTTAATAATAATAATAATTATTATTATATGAGTAATGTGTTTCAAATATATTTTTTTAATTGAATAATAATAATAGGTTTATTTTTTTGACGTTATAGAAAAAAAAGGCAAAGAGGGTATAATTTATTTTTAACTTGGAATTATATTTGTATATAAAGCGTATTATAACAATAGAGTAAAAAAAAGTGACAAAGATTTCGGGCGTGTCCGTGACTTGAACACAAGTTGAACGTCTTAAACACTCCCTTTATATATATATATATAGTATTTGAAGGGACAAATATCACGTGCACTTTCATTTTCGGGGGTGTATCACGTGCAGGGGCAGCAGCCATTGACTGGTGGAAGTTGAACCCCATGGGTGTTATATTGATCGAGGCAGGTTTTGTGGTGTAAACGCACCCTCACACCGGCCCAACTTTGTTGTAATATCTCCCGCGCTATATAACTTGCCTCTATCGATTCTTTTCAACCCTCTTCTCTTGCACTCCACATTCCATCTGTGTGCTGATTGCAGTTACTTGAGATTTTTTTTTCTTTTTTCTCTTTTTATAATACCCAATTTCATCTCTCTCTCTCTTTTTTTTCATATTTATCGATTTTTATTTAGAAAGCATGATTTATTTAGAGAGATATTTCGTTTTTTTTTCAGTGCTGGAAAAAAAAATTTTTTATCGTATACCAATATAGTTGAATTGATTGAATAAAATATTTTGGTGTGATAAAATTATAGTTGAAAAATATACGAGTTTTCAAATTTTCTGATTATACTCTCTAAATCGGAATTAATAATTTTTTTTTTTTGGTACAAGATTGAATTTTTCTTTTGGTAAAAAAGGTACTAATTATTAGTAAAAAAAAAAAGATATAATTTTTAGAGGAAAAATAACAGAAAGTAGTTTTATCTAATTTAGTTACAAGAAATTTTAATTATTTTGACATAACCTCAAAGGGAATTTTAACTAAGGGGCCGTCCATAAACTACGTTACCAATTTTTCATTGTTTTTAATCCCCCTCCCCCCCCCCTAAAATAAGTAACGTAGTTTATGGACGGCCCCTAATAAATTGGGTTTAACTAATAATTAGTTTAAACTGAAAGATTAGTTACTATTTGAATCAAATTTGAATTTACTTTTTATTTTACTATTTATTTTACTAATTTTAATATTTAGTTTACTATTTTGTTATTTACTATATTTATTTGAAGTTACTGACTTCTTTTTATCAAATTAGTTATATTTAACTAAGAGATTAGTAGAAATTTGATTAAACTAATCAGTTACTAGATTATTATCAAATCTCTAAATCTGAATTAGTAAAAATGTTTACTAATTTCAATTAGTGATTAACTTTTTGCTTTAGAATTAGTTAAATTTTACTAATTGTTTTAGTAAAAGTTATTAATAATTAGCAAAATTTTACTAATTGAGAAGCAAGAATTGAGTCACGAATTCAAATTAGTAAATTTTTTTTACTAATTCAGATTTAGAGAGAAATAAATATTTACTTGAAGCAAAATAATTTTTATTTGAATTAAATAAATTGTATTTCTGTATTTAAAATAAATACCATTTAATTGACTCAATTAATAATTATTTACAATACAAATAAATATTTATTATTACTTCTAAATCTAAATTAGCAAAAATTTTAACTAATTTGTATTAGTGACTCACTTTTTGCTTTTTGAGTTAGTAAAATTTAACTAATTATTAGTAAACAAATTTTTTACTATCGAATTAGTAAAATTTAACTAATTATTATTAGTCGAAAAAAAATTGTTTACTATTAAATTAGTATTTAAATAATTATTAGTAAAAATTGAGTCACTAATTCAAATTAGTTAAAATTTTTACTAATTCTTGAGTGAATGAAATAAATTTTTTTTCACTATGGTAACATAAAATATGTTAGTATTCCGAATAATAATACAATTTTTAATAATGGTACTTTAATTTACTGTTAAATTAACAACAGTGTCTCAAAACGATTGCTTTTTGAGACTATATATATATATATATATACACGGTTTCCTCTCTCGCTCTCTTTGATTTCAATATTTGTTTGATATAGCAGAAAGGAAAACTTAATTAGAAGTGTCGGAGAATGGGAATTTCTCGAGTGTCAAAGGTGGTACTCATGTATATTACAGGGCTGTTGAATGAGAAAAGATTTCAATGTATATGTTCTCGATTTGAAATCTCCATGTTTGCTTGTATTTCGTTTGGTTATACATATAGTATATATATATATAACATAGCATTGTCTCCCTTTCTATGATGTCAGAGTTTAGGTGCCTCGTTAAGTCATGTATGACTAATATGGGAACCATCTATTATAAACAATGTTCGTGTGATCGCTTTTCAGTTTAGGACTCATATAAATTTATTGAAACGTTTTCAAATACCGTTATTTTGCATTTGCACGAGATAGCAATTTCACATTTGAATGAAATTTTAATAATTATATATAATATTGCGTCATCCTTTGTTTTTTAAAAAAAAGAGATTTTCAAATTTGTTTTTTTCTTGAATTCCAATGAAATTTGTTGAAACGTGAATTATTTTTCTTTTTTCCAATAGAAAGTGGGAGTTTTTTTTTTTTTTTTCAAGGGGGCGTTTATTACCAACCAGTGTCACTGCGATTCAATATTATAATCGTGATTCACGAAGAAAATGAATATTTAATGCGATAGGAATTAATTTTAAATGCAATCGCTTTCTTTTTTTCATTCATTTTTCCACTTAAATTTCCTTCGGACAATTATAATAGTTATTTCCTCAATTGGATTTTATTTTTTTGAATTAAAAAAAGAATATTTTCTAATTTCGTAAATTATTATCATTATGATTTATTTGCTTTGGTATATATATATATAGAAAATTAATAGTTTATGATTATATATATCTATAATAACAATTCTATCTCTCTATAATCGTTATATCAATTTCTTACAGTTATAAAGTTCTTTGGTGTGATATATTCTTTCTTTGAGAAAATAGAAATTTTTTTTTCATATAATTAATAACTTTCTCTGTTTAATTAAAGATTTGCGATTATCGATGTATTTTATATATATATATATATTGAGTTATCAATATAGCGGAAGTAAAACCGGTGTATTTTTTTTTTTTACTAATGTTTCAATCAACCACTAAAAATTATAAATTTATCTCACGTAAATTTTTAATTGAAACTAATTTATTTGAATTAAATTAAAATCACAATATATTGTTTCAAATACAAATTTTCTATAAATATATTTCGGGCAAATAAAATTATTACGAATTGAAGTAAATAAAATTTATTAAAAAAATTTATTTAAAAAATTTAGATTTAAATAAAATCTAAATAAAATTTATTTAATAAAAATTTATCTGAAACAAATAAATTTATTTTTTCTCTAGGTATATTATACCTCTGTGTTAATTCAGTTATTTGAAAGTAAAAAATTTTTTTTTTCAATTTACATATATCTGGGAAAATAACTATTAACTTTGTTAACGTGACTAAAGATGGCAGCAAGCTTATGATTTTTTACCTAATGTAAAAATAAGATAGAAAGGTTTCACATATATACGGATTTTTCACACTTGTATTTGTACAATAGAGCTCGTATCTATTTTCAAATTTTTAATTTTCTTCGTGACGCTTTTGATAGTTATAGATATTTTTTTGAGTGAAAATAATATTTCTTTTATGTCGTTAAAATTTATTTTCTTTTTTTTTTTATCATTAAGGAAAATTAAGGAAATTTCTTACACATATAATAAGTAAACAAACAACGAATACGTTTTTTTCTTTTTTGGTGTATATGTGTAAAATCTGCATTATATTAATGTCATCAGAGACACGCACTTATCTTTCGATTCTGTTAGCGATAAGATAAGTAGCATTTGTATATCGCGTGTGTATGTGTGTTGTGCTATTAGTGAATTTTGAGATCAGTTCTGGTATATTGTGTTTGATAAACGGTATGACGTTAATAATTTTTAATTAAGAGAATCGAAAAAACGAGTTTTCTACTCGCGGACTCAAAAAATTGACGCACATAAATGTGTTCCTGTGTTATTTCTCTTCAGAAATGTTTTCAAATTTTAAACATATGTTTCATAGATATCCTAAGACGAATAATTCAAAGGTAAACATTTACCATTTTATTATGTATAGAAGACGTTTTTTATTAATTGCAATTTTCATAAAAAATTTTGTGATTTTAATTTCTAAAATTAATCTTAAAGATTAGTATATACACAATTTTCTAATATATACTAATAAATTTTCTAATATAATATTTGATTTAGTAGTTCTATTTTTTTGTTACTAGATATATTATATTTAGTTAGGTGTAGATTAATGTGAGATTTTTTTTTCTTGAGGCTGAACTTGTTTCTTTACCACATGATCCTGGACCAGAAACAACTTTTTTCCTTTCGTCCAGAGAACCTATTACATATATATATACTATTCTCGGTGGCCGGCTTCCGCGAAACGTGGTTTTCTATATAAAACATATACTCCTGTAAAACGAGATGCTGCACATTGCAGCCACACGCTAATATTTTTTAGCCGCACCCACATATATATATACATGAGACACTTTAAAATTGTCAAAAGGCATTCTATATAACATTTTCTTTATAATATATGATACATCATATATATAATTATATGCAAATCTGGAAAATTTCAAGTCTGAGATAATCTAGAGAGAGAAGAGATAAAAATCTTAAACGTATAATTCTTTAATGCTAATCCATTTTCTCTAAAATAGAATAATTTTATATAAAAATAATTTTATTATATACTTGTATAATAACCTTGTACGATATCATTCACTATCTTGTCCGTTCACCTGTTTTTTGACGATTGCTTGTTTCCTTATACCTTGTTATTATTATTATTATTGTTACCATGGAGCTTTAATAATGACTATCTATTATTGATTAATATTCGTTATTAATTATAAAAGTATTGCAACTACTTTAATTGAAAAAAATTTTTTTATTCCAAAAAAAAATATAATAAGAATAGAAAACTTTATCAAAAAAATAAAACTGATAAATCTCTACAAACTATAATACACAGATGAAGGAAAAATTATCAATATTTTATCACCATCAAGCGTGAAATGTGAAACTTGCTGGTGATTTCTGATATAATATGCAAAAAACAAAGAACAAAGAATGCTCTCTTTACAAAATTATGTATACACAATAATTACATTTGATACAAATCGTTAATTTGTTTTTATCTTCCTATATGATTCTCTATAAATTTTCAATCTTTTTCTCATAATTCACAAATAAATTTAAAAAAAAATTAATTAATTGGAAAATTTTCGAAAAAATATATTTACATATTACAATAATATAATACAATATAATAATAATTTATTTTTGCAAATTTTTTTTTTTTTTGGTGTATAACATTTAAAAATAAATATATAGTTATAACAAAAATTATCGGTTTCGAAGAAAATGTGAGTCATCTACTTAAAATACAGTCATTTATTTTGCATCAACTGCGAATATTCCTTAAAATAGTTATATTTTAAAAACGTTTTCTGAATTTTAAAATCATTCTTAAGGGAAAAATATTTATTTTCTTTTTAAAAGAATTTTAAAATAATTATAAATTTTATTATAATGATTATTTAAATATTGTTAAAAAAAAATTGGTTTATTTAAACATTTTTCTTTGTAATATAAATTTACTCATCGGAAATGTCTTTTACCTTAACAGACATTTACGATTTAAGGCTTGGTATTGTTGTGAATGTAGAAACATGGTGATTATAACATAATTATTCACTCTTTGAAATATACATTACGTACAGGATAATTTCTGTGGGAAAGATGAAATTAGCGAGAGGGAGAGAAAGAAAGTTAGAAAGAGAGATAGAAGAAAATTTTGTTAAAAAAATTTGCGTTGAATTAAATCTATTTAAAAAATAAAGAGAAAATTATTATTCCCTTTTTTGCCGTGTGGAAAATTTTTTTTTACATCCTTCAAAAAATTAATAATTTATTGAACTTTTTATCATAAAATTTATGTACGGCATGAATTTTTTAAACTTTTATAAAATAATTATATAAGTGATGAAGTAAATTGACAGTTAAAAAAAATTGCATTTGGGATAAAATCGTTTCAATAAAGTTTTTAAGTCTCTCTTTCTATATTTATAAGAAAGTTATGAAATCGCGAGAGTTTATAAAATCTCCATAAATGGATTGTCAGAGTTAAAAGTACTTTGTCTTTTGCGTGTAATTGACGGATAATAACCGACAATTACATTCTAACGTGATTAGAGAAGTAATTCAGTGGAATATTTTCATTCCTTGGCTTTTTGCAACACAGAGAGAAAGAGATAGAGGCAATATTGTCTCTTTAAGTGCTTTAAAATGTTGTCGGTAAATAGTTCGAGATTGGTGTATAGTCAGAAACTGTAAATAATCTGCTCCTTCATCCGCCCACGTTGATTACATGTGTGTGTGTGTTCATTAATAGGGTTGAAATTGACATTTACAGACACGAAATCCGTTATATTGGCTACAAGGATTTTGTTTATTGCCTTATTTGGAAATTGAGAAAGAAGAAAAAAAAAACGATTTGCGATTTTCAATTTGATTTTATGTAATGTACACAGAAACATGAGAAAGATGCTGTGTGTGCATCATCTCTCGCTTCTGGGAAAGTCTTCACCTAGTGAAGGAAAATACACATTGAACCCTGAGGTCAAGTGAATCACATTCACTCTCTTCTGCTAAATATGGTGTTCCGTCCATTTTTTTATGTTACGAAAGCTTTTAGGGAAATTTGAGATTTCTAGTGTTTCTTAAATGTTTCGGAGGAAGGTTTGTGGAAATTTAGTTTTTTTTTTAGGGTTGAAAGGGAGAATTTAAAGGATCTTTAAGAAATGAAAGTATACAGTAGATTGTTTCGGATTGGTTTAAAATGAAATTCTGGTTTTATGGCAGGAAAGAATTCTCCGAAACAGTACAGTTGGTTTTGTATCGGATTGACTCAAAACGAAATTAAAATGGTTCTGGTTTTGTTTGCAACTGGAAACAATTTGATTTTGGATCTCTCCAAAACGGTACAGATTAGCTTTAAAAGATTTTGGTTTCGTGTGCAACTGGAAACAATTTAATTTCGGATCTCTTCGAATCGGCACCGTTCATTTATTTTCGGATTAGCCCAAAACGAAATTAAAATGGTTTTGGTTTTGTTTGCAACTGGAAACAATTTGATTTTGGATCTCTCCAAAACGGTACAGATTAGCCCTAAAAGATTTTGGTTTCGTCTGCAACTGGAAACAATTTAATTTCGGATCTCTTCGAATCGGTACTGTTAATTTATTTTCGGACTAGATCAAAACGAAATTAAGATGATTCTGGTTTGTGTCAACTAGAAACAATTCGATTTTGGATCTCTCCGAAACGGTTCAGTTGATTTATTATCGAATTAGCCCAAAATGAAATTCTGATTTCGTGTCAGTTAGAAACAATTCGAGCATAATTTAGTTTTCTGCTGTTAGATTTCTTGTGTTCTTGTTTCTGTAAAATCTTCTTTTGTCATTTTATTTTACCAAATATGATACTGTTGTCAAAAGTGACCGCACTTTCTGGGGAATCAGAGCCAAAGTACTTTATCCACATATCTAATGGTTCACAGTGCGATAAATTTGATTACAATGGGTTTCAAAAGAAGTTAGCCACAAAGAGTGTCAGTCGAGAGAGAAGTGGTTGATGGTTTCAAAAATTTTATAGTTTTTTTCTTTCTTTTGTCCGCTGTACTTATAGGTATATAGCTTCTCTTCTCTCTTTGCGGTCAGATGATCATTATCCTCTCTCGTGTGTGCGGCAAAGCCGTTGTGGGAAGCACCTCAACTATTTGAATGTGTGATTTTTGTTATAAATACTATATATGACATGACGTCAGTTTGTATGCAATTCTGAAAAAGGCAATCGCCCTGTATTACTCCAGATAAAGTTGATCGCGGTGAATGGTACATAGAGTGGGTCAGTCAGTATAGATATTGCACTACTGCACGCAAGGTCGTTCGCCCAGTTCGAACTGGCACGTCAATATACATAAAATTCATATGTATATATACTAACCAACTAGACTTTAGGCGCCTCGGCTTGTTTGTACTTTCGAAAATTTTGTTGTATAACTACGCGAAAACTTTGACTTAGTGTGGGTACAGACTCTACTAAAAATAAAGACCCCCAGACAGTCCAAAAAAAAAAATCCTACCATAGACTTGTATGTTTTAAATATAACTTATAAAAGTTCCTAAAATTATTTAATAATTACAATTTTAGATTTGATTAGTGATTATCATCGTTTATTTTATTATTTAATTGATAATTATTCGGCAATTTTCATTGAGATTTTCCATGAGTATTTCTTTAAGAATTTATAAAATAATTTCAAAATTACCAATCGTGTAATAAAATTGCAAAAGATTCACAATTCTCATTCTGTATTGAAGAGAAACATGAATAGTATACAAAGATTGAAATCTTTAAATTGCCAATATGAAATGGATAATAATCCGATGACTATCGCAAAAGAAAGATGCCGTTTTTTTTTAATCATTAAATTACATTTCTTGTTGATAGAAAAAATATTTATTTTAATTATTATTTTATTTATTCGTCATTAGTTGTAATTATTGTTCCTTATGGAAAAATTATTTTCTGATAATTTTACTTTTTTTTGCGTTTTGTATTATTGGAAACAGAATGCAGAATTAAAGTTGAAAGTTTAAGAAGCTACTTTATATTGTGAACTATATATATATTTTTCTCTCTTTCTCTGTCTTTGCTAGACAAGGTTTCCATTTTGCCATTTTCGAGGTCGCTGAACCGTTTGCTCGCATATAAAATGTTCAACAGCGGTGTATAACACTTGCGTGGGACACAGATCCACCTCTTCCCCCGCACTTTGATCACGTAGTTTGCTCTCTTTTTGACGGGGAGTGTACTTCATGAAAAACAAGTTTATTTATCAACTATAATAAATAATAATAAATAATGCCATTTCTCACTTAAAAATTTAAGTTGCTAATGATTAAAAAAAAAATATATTCGATTTTTAGAGAAAATTATTACCTTTGAAAAATAATAATTTGTTAAAATTTTAATATTATAGCTAGAAAATAAATTTAGAGGAAATTTTTGGAAAATTTTCATAGGAAGTATTTTTTTTTCTGCGAAGGGAAAATAATTTATTATTTGTATATAGGTCGCTCTGTTAAACATATGTATATTTGAAAATGGTATCGAATCGATTTTCAGCATTGGATCTCTAAAATGCACTCACACACACACACACACACACATATGTACAGCTTTTAACCGAAGGCCATTTTCAAATAAAATATTATTGGCCCTTCCTGTGTTACGAGAATGTAACAGATGTGTGTGGAAATACATTTCGAGTTTAAAGTTACACCAAAATTTCAAGAGAGCGTGAAGCCAAATGTTACTTTGCCGTTTTCCATTTTAATATATTTATATTTCCTCTTCTTTTAACAAAAAAATTAAAATTAAATTGAAAATACCTAAAAATTTACTTTCTTTTTTAAAAAATATTTTTCAAAATCTTTTTTCAAAACTTAATTTAATTTTTATTATAAATAGTTTATATAGCAGTGGATTATTATTATTATTTATAGTAATGATAATAATGATTATTATTTATATTTATAATTATTATTATGATTATTATTATATAAGAATGATTTATACGAGGAAACGGAAGTCAGTGACAAAAGGAATCAAGCGATTTTCTTAGCATGAGAATCATTATTCCGTTGTATGCAGATTTGTATGTGTTTCTTTTTTTTTGCACTGTTTTTTTTTTGCAAGGGAGGAAGTGACTTTCACACTCTTTGGATGGATGTCGGTAAATTTAATGATCGATTGTGCGAAGCGAGCAAAGTGATCGTAAAAACCACAACTATAAACGCGTGAGTTCGTAACCAAAAACATTGTTTACACACATCGATTTCAGAAATATTCTTTTTATACACATATATGTGTGTATAACGGTAAAAAGTTTGCCTAAACAGTTTTTTTTAAAATTATATTTTTAAACTAAAAAAATTTCTGATTAAATAAAAATAATAATAAATATATATATATATATATATATATATATATATATATATATATATATATATAATAAAAATAATAATAATTTATTAATAATTTCATAATAATGATACTAATTATTATTATTTGTTTAAAGAAAAATATTAACTTTTGAAACATTTATATTTTAATACAAAAAAAAACTGTATAACTTTTATGGATATATATTTTTTAAGTACGTAGATGAGAGTAATCTAGAAATTCATTCAACTATTTTATTGCTTTTGTTATGAGGATGTTGCAAACAAGGTTTATGAGAAAAACATTTAAAGTGAAAGTCAAGGAAAATTTTACATAAATTATAAATAGAGTTTTCACCATATTTAAAAAGATATTTTAATGTGAATTTAATTGTATTAATTTTTTTTTTCTAATTGTGGTTTTTTTTATCTCTAAAAGAAATTTTGTTATGGTTTTCGCGGAATTTTTTGGAGTCAATTATAAAAATTGTTTTTAAAAATAATTATCACTGGTAATTTCTTGTAAATACGTAATATATTTAAGAGAGAGAGAGAGAGAGAGAGAGAGAATTGCGAGGAATCCTCGGAGAGTTTTCTCATCTTCTGTAAATCTGTAACGTCGTGGGGAAGGATTTAAACTCCCATGTTGTCAAGGTTCACATTCTATTTTCATGCTCAAAAAGAGAAAACGCGAGTTAGAAAGAAAAACACTCTTATACGGTCGTTGACATATACTTTATAACCAACTTCAAACTTTCTCAGTAAATCTTGATATAGGATCACGATTTTTAATATTTTTATATTAAATATGTAATTTTAATGTTTTTAATCGGAAAGAAAAAATTTCATTTTTGAATGAAAACATTTTTCAATTCAAAATCTCTAAATCTTAATTAGTAAAAATGTTTACTAATTTAAATTAGTGACTCACTTTTTGCTTTAGAATTAGTTAAATTTTACTAATTGTTAGTAAAAGTTACTAATAATTATTTTACTAATTGAGAAGCAAAAAGTGAGTCACTAATTCAAATTATTAAACTTTTTTACTAATTCAGATTTAGAGAGAAAATAGAATTTTATTTAGTATTCGAAAATAGTGGATATAATTTTTAATTAATTTTTGTATTAATTTATTTTTTTTTTAATTTTCTAATTAATGAAAAATGTTTTCTCTCCTAATTAGTGAAATTTAAATAATTCATAAGCCATAGTCAATAAGTTGAACACAGATTTTATTTACCTAAAATGATAGCGGTATAATTTTTTTTGTTGAATTGAAAACGATCAAAGCAAACTGATTGTTATTTCTTTTTTTGTTTTTATGAAAAATCCATTTCCGGCGTTTAAATGTGAATGTAAAAAGAAAATAATGTAGGTAGAACACCAGTAGGTGGAAATACGATGATTGCAATTCGCTTTTGTCATTGAATTTTCCACGTTGATGTAACTTTTACCGCCCGCACATGACACCATAGGTCAATATTGCTTGTCACACACATGAGAATATTATATTAGAAATTGATCAATCAGTTTTTTTTTTCAATTCACTTGCTTTGTTGTTGATTATTCACCTTTGTTTTTTTTCAATTTCGCTTCATCATGTTTTCTTCATATAAAAAAATTTAAATATATATACATCTCTATTTTAAAAATCAATGATTTCTAATTTTAGTTTTAGAATAATATAAATATTAAAATAAAATGTGTTTGCTTGTCATATATTAGTTAAATATGTTTTAACTTTCATCAATGGAAGTCGATTATTTTTACGACTCTTTTTATAATGGCAAAAAAAAAAGAAATAATTGAAGGTAAAATTTTTCTCAATTGCAAAAATGACAACATAAAATGACCAATTTCCTATATGTATATTATTTCTATTTGAAGAAATAAAAAATGTGAAATGAAAGTGAATTTTTTTTAAGCCGCTTAAATGTGTCATTAAATTGTTGTTTTAATTTATAAAAAAAAAGAATTATATTAAATGGAACTCGTTTTAAAGGGTAATTTTTTTTTTAGAATGAAAATTCGATGGTATTTACGTTGTTGTTGTTGTTTGTGTGTATTTCATCTATGTTTAATCAAGTTCCATGTGATTTATTTTGTTCCGTAATTAGCAATTCCTCTTTGTCTTCGATCCTCGAAATTCCAACAAGATTGACTTCTTGTCATTACACTTGAAAGCGAAAGTTCAAATTACGCTATATTTACTCGATCCCAGTCTTTTGAAATTAAATCTTTGAATTTTGATACTCCTTCCGATCAGAATGAAAACTACTTTCTTGTTAATTAATATTTGTCTATTTAATTAATATTTACTATCAATAATAATAAAAAAAAATACTGATAGTAATAATAATAAAAAAATAATAAAAAAAAAAATAATAAAAAAAAAAATAATATTAATAATAATAATAAAAAATATATAAAAATAATAATATATTAATATAATTAATATAAAATACATATATATTATATTTCCTGTATTATTTTGTATGTTTAATTAATATTTATTTATTTTTGTTTCAGGTGAGTCTTTACCTATTAAAATTTCATAGTCGACCGTAAATGTGAGTTATTGCAAAATTAATCAAATCAATTAAACAAATTAAATCAATTAAATAAATAATTAATTACTATGATTCTAATAGTCAATATAGTTTATAAATAAATGTGGAGAATTTAAAATTGCGATAAAATAAGTAAACATACAAAAAAGAAATACTTTTCGTATAAATCTTTCATCTTATCCGATGTCGTTGGCTTCACTTAATCAACCTTTTTTTTTAAGGCTTTCACCTGTCTTTACACTTGATTACGAACTGCTCCAATCATGATAAGAATCTAGGTTAAGAGGCGTCAATTTGTCTTACCAGTTATCCATTATTTTTTTTTCTCAAACAATTTAAAAAAATTACTTTGATAACTTTTCAAAAAGAACACAGATTTTCTTGTTTATATATATATATATATATATATATTTCGCTCACGTATTATAAAATAAAGGGCACCTAATTACGGGTAACAAAAGCTAAAAGACATTTTAGAGAAAAAAGTATTTTAAAAAAAAATAGTTTGTGAAATTTAGGAAATTATTTATTTATTATTCTGTGTCTTTTTCAATGATTATTAGATGATTATTATTATTATTCTTATTATTATTATTATTATTATTATTATTATTATTATTATTATTATTATTATTATTATTATTATCAGTATTATTATTATTATTACAGATTATTATTGATAGCCTCTTGCAATTTTCATTAAATTGATCTAATTATATCGTATTACTTTTTCCAATAATGGCATTTTCTTTGAGAAAAAAAAAAAAAAAAAAAAAAAAAATGCTTACATCGTATTTTAATCAGTGAATTCCTAAGGGATTTTACTTTTTCTTAACTCCTAGAAATTTGCAATCGATAGAAGTATTTTTTCTGTATTTCATTTTTTATATCTTTTTCTCTTTTCGAATTTTCTCATTGCTAAAATGTTTCATTTTCTTTAACATTTATTTTTTTTTTATTTTCATTACTTATATACAAATATTTATTTCTTTAAACTTTTTTTTGAATATTTTCTTATCACTTTTTTCTAATATTATCTTTCTTTAATATATTTTTTTTTTATAAATATTTTTTTCTTTACTTATTGTTCTTTACTAAATATTTTCAAAATTATTATCTCTAATAATAATTGTTCTTCATGATAGGGTATTTTAAAAATATTTTCTCTAAATTAATTTTTCTTTATTTAATTTTTTTTTCTCATGACCATTAGAGATGGTTATTATTATTATTATTATTTCTTCAATAGCTTCTTCATTTGTTTTTTTTTATGAAGTAAATATATTATTGCATTAGCGAAATTAGCTTTTTATGAAGGTTTCATGCTGTGTGAAAGAAATATAAAAAAAAATATGATGAGTTATATTTTCCATTAATGTATGAAATTTTAAATTGAAAATGTCCCACATTTGTATATGTTATATATATAATAATTATTATACATTATATATATACGACGTAATGTTATAGCTGCAAAATCACTTTGACTTACTTTATATATATAGTTGTGTTGATTCTAGATTGTAGAAGTTGCAATATGCACTTTAGCGTAAAACTATAAATAAGGATCGATGAACGGAGGAAATGATTCAATCTTTCAAGACAATAAAAAATAAAATTGAGTTTAACTCCCATCACTGGAACCGTCGCGAATTGACGCTTTCAGAAGCTACTATAACTTTCTGTTTCTTCTGCGGGGTTATTTCCTAAAGATTCACTTTTTTCTGTCACAGAAATAACAATTTAAACATTTTTTTTTTTATTTATTTAAAAATAAAATTATTTTTATTAAAATTAAATAGGTTTTTAATATAATTTATCTTTTAAATATTTTATATTTAATTGTTTTTCATTTAATTCATATTTAATTGATTAATATTTTTACTATTATACTATATATTTGATTCAAATAAATATTTATTTGATAATAACCAAATACACCGGTATTTGAATCAAATAAATTTTTTTTTCAGTGTACTTTTGTATACGAATTTCTTTGAATTCCATAAATTGAAAGAATTTATTTTATTACCGCAATTATGCCAAGAAAAAAAAATTTTGCCCCCCCAACATTCTTTTGATAAACTTTTTAAGTTTCAGTCAAATTATACCATATTGCAAATATTCATGAATATTTAAGAATTTTTTTTTTTTTTCAATATTCATATAATAAACATGCGCATTTTGCATTATTTTCAATATATGAATTATGAAAATTAGTTTTTTTTAAAAAAAATAAATTACTCTCTTTTAAAAGACTGAAAATTTAAAGACCAATGCGGGTTAAAGTTTTTTTTAGAGCACAAAAAAAAAATGGGAATTTATTCAGAGATGACCTGCTCTGGTTCAATAATATTAAATGATCGCGAAAACAATGGCATTCTACGAAAGTGCAAAACATCCACGCACGCTTTTGGAATAATTGTTAAAAGTAAATATATGTTAAATATTTCAATTTCACTTTAAAAATAAGAAAAAAGTTTTCTCTCTCACATTAAAAGTTATAATAGGTCAAGTGAAAAAATTTAAGGTTTAGAATGCGAACAATTTAATTAAAAATCAAATTAATTATTATAGTGAAAAAAAAATTTATTTGCTTCAAATACTTGATTATACTTGACTATATTATTAAATAAAATATTTACTTGAAGCAAATAATTTTTATTTGAATTAAATAAATTGTATTTGTATCAATAATTTTTTGTATTTGAAATAAATACACTGAAAAAAAAAATTTATTTGATTCAAATACCGGTGTATTTGGTTATTATCAAATAAATATTTAATTGAATCAAATATTTCTTATTTGAATCAAATATATAGTATTTGAAGCAAATATCATTTATTTGATTCAAATAAGAAATATTTGATTTAAGTAAATATTTATTTGATAATAATTAAGTAATCGATTATTATTTGAATCAAATAAATTTTTTTTGCAGAAAATGTTTTTTTTTTTTTGCTTTTATTTATATATATATATATATATATATATATATATATATATATATATATATATATATATATATATATATATATATATATATATTTTGAAATTGCATAGTGCAAAGTAAATTTGACAAAGTTTCGTGCCGTTGAGAATTATTGACGACGACGAGGATCCCATGCGGGCTATATAATCGAAAAGGAAGGGATATATGACCGAAAGCCGTTGAACTTTCATGAAGGCATGACACGCCGATGAAGTAGAAAGTGGAAAACGATCATCTTAAATTGGCAAATACACATATATCTTTGCCATTTTTCAATAATTTAGTCAATTAGCCAAAAAAAATTCCTTTTTGAAATTTTCTATTTCGCAAAAAAAAAAAAGAAAAAAATCTAATTTTTTGAGAAATTGTATCTATTTTTGTTATTTAAATTTAAAAATTATTGAGATTATTAGGGTCCATTAAAAAAATAACAAATACTGTCAAAATCTGAATTTGGTAGAAATTTTTGTTTTAGTAATTAGTAAAAAATAATTATTATTTAAAAAAAATAAATTATTAAATTAAATTTTTCCTTAAAAAAAAAAGGTTTGATGACGTTTTTTTTCCCCGGAAGTAAATGGTATCAAATGCTAATTGTGAAAGTTGTTAATCTGTCTTTGAAACTTATAGAAGCAATTTTTTTTTTTTTTTTTTTTTATCACTGTTACTACTGAATCGGAACGTCATCGTATCATAGAATGTAGAGTCCGTAACAATATAATAGTGAAAGTTTTAAATTGTCCTCTCTTGATCGAAGTTTTGAATTATACACTATTGAAAATCAACCATCGTCAAGAGGGTTTTCTGTATCGCATATCCTATATATATAAAAAATAAATCCGAGATATTGAAAAGAATTTTTTAATAGAATTCAAAAGAATGAATTTTCCAACTATATATATATCTATATTAATTTCATATTCATAAAAAATAGAAAAGAATTTTTTTTTCATAGAAATAATTTTAAAAAAATTTTTATAAAATGTATATATAGTTTGCTGGAACAATTTAATAGCTTTCTATTATATTATTATACAGTTCCAGAAATGTCACCGCGACGTTCATGTGAATGGTGATTCAATGTTCTTTGTTTGCCTTTTGCCCCCCCCCCCGGTAAATATTGATAATCGATTAAATACACATTTGAAATGAACAGCGTTTCCAATTTTTTTTTTCGTATTTAGTATCATATACGATCTTTGAAATCTGCGATAGACTAATTTCCAATTTTTCATATTATTCTGATTTTATTTTTTTTACTGTGCAGAAATTTTTGTAATATTTTTATTTATTCGTTTTTAGAATTGGATGTTGGCAAAAATTATTTCACAAATATGCGAACATTTGAATCATATTTTGTTTTCCTACATTTTAATAACAAATTGGATTTTATTTTTATTTGCTTGCTCTTTTTTATCAAAAAAAATTTTCTTTTTTTTGTGAAAAATATGCAAGTTATTTTTTTAAAGAACTTTTACGAATTTTTTTTTATAAAAGTTTAATGATGCTTTTAAGAATATTTGCCGAATGATACAGTTTTGAAATATTCATCGTTGATGGATTCGAATGTCAAGAAGTGAATTATTTATAATATGAAAAATTTATCGTTCGCAGACAATAAAAGTGGCGCATACGATAAAACGTTTTTTTTTTATTTTTGGTAAATTTTATAATAATATAATGTTAAAATTAAAAAAAAAAACAATAATTTTTTTATTTTCTTTTCCGTCGATATTGTTCTTTATTATATATTATGTCTTATTACAAAACGTGTAGATAAATAATTAATTGAAATTAGCTATATACACGTGAATCGGATTAAGTATTATTGCTTATTCTCCCTTTTGTTCTGTTCCCCCTAATGTAATAAAAAAAAAAAACAAAAAGATCTCATTAATGTTTGATACAAAGAGATATATTTCTTTATTGAGAAAAATTTTCTCTTTTCGAAAGGACCCAAAATCCACTTTCTATTTATAAATTATAAATTTTATCGATTTTTTTTATTTACCCCAATGATAAAATTGTTTCTCTTCTAAACATGGAATTTTTATAAAAAAAAATTGATGAAATGAAAAATTATTTTTATTTAAATTTACAATTTATAATAAATAGTGAAAGTAATAAAATTAATAATTAATAAATAATAATTATTATTAATAATTATTATAATATAATAATTATTAAGTAATAAATAAATAAAAATCTATATTTTTTTTGTTTGTATATAAAATTATATAAATTATTCTAAATTATGTTTTTCTTTTTTGTTACAGGTGAGTTTTTCATAAAATTTGAATCCTTGAAGTATTGGGAGTATTTGAAAGGTAAATTACATAATTTTTTTTTTTTTTTTTTGTACAAAAACGAGACATTGCATTGTAAAATATTTAAAACACTTTTCTAAAAATATTCTTTAGCATTTTCGAGAGAATATTTAGGTTGTTAGGTCAGAGGTTTTCTGAACTTTATATAATCTTTATTGAATATTTCCAAGATTCCCTTCAATATGTATTTTTATTCTTCTCATTTATTATATATAAGCGAAATCAGCTTATTTTCGCATTTATGAATTTAGAACAGTTTTTTTTATGGTACATTCACCTGCTTAAATGTGCATTATCCCAAAATCGATTAGTGAGGAAAAAAAAAATTTCAAGTTTGAAACAAAAAAAAAAAAAAAAAAAAAAATTAACATTTCTTTTTAACACAGAAAATTAAAGGGCTTTAAAATAAGCTGCAACGCTTATTTTAATACCTTATAATTTTCTGTGAAACGATTTTTTATACCGAATTTTTATTTGGCCAGAATTTTTGTTTTTATTTTTTCAAAACTAATTCTGAATTTTTTGGATTTTCACGAATTTTTATTTAATAAAATTCATTAAACATCGAATTTTGTCTGAACGAATAATCGATGGAAACATTTCGGATCAATTTTTCAAAATTAATCTTAACACCAATTGGAAATTATCGATTAAATCGTGATTGGTCAATTTTCAAAATCGCGGCGAAATATTTCTGACGTAATTTCGGACAAATGAAAATTCTGTCGAATAAAAATTTGGATGAAGATTCAGTGAATTTTTGGAAATTCTATGACATTTAAAAATACGAATTATATAGAAAAAATTCACGATCTTTAACTGGAACAGCGATATTTTTTGTTTATATATCTAGAATAGCGAAAATTTTTACTGTTTTAGTGAAATATATTGCTGTTCCAATGAAACTTATCGCTTTTCTAGGTGAAGATTTTTTTCCCTGCAAGTATTTATTTTGAATAATACGCAAAAAAAAAAAAAAAAAAATCTTTACCTACATCAGCTATATGTTTTTTCACTAAAAACAGAGAAAGTTTTCGCTATTCTAGAGAAATATATCTCGCTGTTCCAAAGAAACTTATCGCTGTTCCAACTGAAAATGTTTTTTCGTGTCCCATAAAAATAGAATTTTTATTTTCATGAATATAATTTATTTTTTAAACGAATTTTCCTTTTTTTTGAATTGGCATTTGATTTTTTCAAATAGTGAAAAAAAAGGGAATTAAAAGAAAAAGGTGAGAAATCACACACCACTCGCACACCAGTGAATTAAATTGAGTGTATTACTGCGAGTGCATCAGAAGCAACTTTTAATACCGATCTGAACCGTACCGTGAAGTACCGCTCGTACCAATGATATTGTGAATAGTGTGCGAGAACGGTTTTTCCTAGGCACGAGCCTATTCGCGGACACACGTTTATATATATATATATAACTATACGTGTCGCAGTTTAAAGAGAGGAGGTGGAATATAGACAGGCAACCACTTCGCGGTTCTGAAGAACATCACAACGACCAGTCAAGCTGAAACCACCAACAGCGATTGTACTACCGTTTCGTCGATATTATTTATATAAACGCGTTTCGCTGTTGGAAATAAATTTTATTTTTTTTTTTTTTAAATTAACATTTTTAGTGAATTTTGGATTTAATTTTCTTTTGAATTTTAGTGATGTGAATATTATTTTGTTATGGAATTACAAGTGTGTGTTGTTGACAAGGATGATTATGTGTGTATGTGTCAACATACGTTATAAATTGGTCTGTTATCCGAGAAACCTGTGTGTACCGTATTGCAGACAAGGATGACGCGCCACATGGTAGCGACTGTTACCACTTAATGACCCCAGGGTCAGTTGTCAGTTGTCAGCTGATTGTCAGAGACAAGTATACCACCCCCCGTCGCTTCCCCTTTTTATAATGTCACTTTCAAATTTGCTTTCACGTCAAAAATTGAAAATTATATTTTTTAATTTAATTGAAAATTTTCATTTAATTTCTTATTTTTGAATTAATTTTATCAATGATACCACAATCTCTAAAACTGAATTAGTAAAAATGCGTTTACTAATTTAAAATAGTGACTCACTTTTTGCTTTAGAATTAGTTAAATTTTACTAATTGTTAGTAAAAGTTATACTAACAATTAGTAAAATTTTACTAATTCAGAAGCAAAAAGTGAATCACTAATTCAAATTAGTAAACATTTTTTACTAATTCAGATTTAAAGAGCAGAAAATTAAAAGGCATTAAAATAAACTGCAACGCTTATTAGTTTAATCTAATTTTACTTATTTTAATCCATTTTGGTATTAAAATAAGCCAAATTTGATTAAAATAATAAGCGTTGCAACTTATTTTAATACCTTATAATTTTCTGTGACACCCAGAGAAAAGATATATTTTTCTTTTTATTTGTTTTGAAATAAATTTTATTTCCGGTTTAAATAAAATTTTATTTTGCTCAAATATATATATATATATATATATATATATATATATATATATATATATATATATATATATATATATATGTTTTATTTATGTCGAATAAAATTTTTATTTAAAACAAATAAAAAGTTTATAGTTGGTGCTGTGACAAATATACGTTTATTTAATTCAAATAAAATATATTTAGTTTAAATATAATTTTTCTCTCGTTGTAGGTAGAATTAAATTTTTGCTATGTGAGAGAAAAGATTTTTTGGGAAAAAATTTATCATTTTTATTTGATTTAAATAAAAAAATTTATTTACTCCAAATAAATAGGCTGTGAGACAAATATACGTTTATTTAATTCAAATAAAATATATTTTGTTTAAATATAATTGTTCTCTCGTTGTAGGTAGAATTAAATTTTTGCTATGTAAGAGAAAAGATTTTTTGGGAAAAAATTTATCATTTTTATTTGATTTAAATAAAAAAATTTATTTACTCCAAATAAATAGGCTGTGAGACAAATATACGTTTATTTAATTCAAATAAAATATATTTTGTTTAAATATAATTGTTCTCTCGTTGTAGGTAGAATTAAATTTTTGCTATGTAAGAGAAAAGATTTTTTGGGAAAAAATTTATCATTTTTATTTGATTTAAATAAAAAAAATTTATTTACGCCAAATAAATAGGCTGTGAGACAAATATACGTTTATTTAACATAAATATATATTATATTTCGTACAAATAAAACATTTCTCTGAATGTATACATACGTAAAATATAGAAAATATTTTCTTTATTGGAAATTATATAGAAAACTAAAAAAAAATTCTTATATCAATTAAAAGTTAAAAAAAATATTTTAATGAGAAAAATTTTCATACAAAAAAAAAAGAAAAGACTTTTCTTTGATTTGAGAAAAATGTTTACTCAAAATCGAATCAGATAAAAATTGCTTTTAATCAAGAAAACTTTTCTTTCGACAAAGTTTTATGAAAAGTTAACTCTTTTCATTATATATATGTAGTAAAGAAAAAGTTTTCTTGATTGAAGAAATTTTTCATTCGATTTATTAAGATAATATTTACTTATCCGTTAAAACATTCGGTTATAAATTAGTTTTTTCACTTTCTTCTAATTTTTTCAAAATTTAAAGAATATTACATTTTTTCATAAGAAATAAAATCTTGTTAATTATTGTTAAAAAAGTATAATTCACATCATCTCCAAAATGATAAAAAAAAATCATATATAGAGAAGAAAAAGCATTTCTTGGAAAAATACAAGCTCACAATTACAGTTACAAAATTGAATTTGCAATCCAATTACTCTGCATAATGTTGTGAAATAGCAGAAATTTAAATGAGAATCTGAAGTAATTTCTAATTTGTAAAAGTAAAGTTCTCTTGCGATAAAAAAAAAAGATATATTTATTGAGATTGATTCAAGTGTTTAATATAATTATGAATAATTTTTTTTTTTGTAAATTTAGTTGAATATAATTTTTTTTTTAATAAAATATTATTTATAAACACATTGTTTTGACGATTATAAACTGTCAATTAAAATTAAGGTCAGTGGCACGAATCGATGCATTCAATAAGATTGAACATATATTATTATTATTTTTTTTTTTTTTGCTGTGTCGATGAAAGCATCCTCAAAAATGCATAAGGCGAGGTCGAATGTATATATATGATACAGATTTCACAAACACACTTTCATCTTTTTTATAAGAATCAAAAAAAGTTCTTCTCATCAAAAAATTTTCTGACAATTATCCTCATTTTATTCACAATTTACACAGACATACGTAAATATTTATATAATATTATAATTTTTTTATAATATACCCATCAATATAAACTTTATATTCATTTTTTTTTTCATTAAATTTTTTTTATTTCCCTATAATCAACTAATTTTAAATTATTAAAAATATACAGGACATTAATTTTTAAAACAACCAATTTGAGTATTATATTAAAAATTAATTGACAATTTAATAATATATTCTTTTGGTGAAAGTTTTATAAAGTTTTCTAAATTGGAAATTATTTTATAATTGATTAATAAATTAGATTTTTTTTCATTGCGATCCATATTCGTGGTTTATTATTTAGGTTATTTACAATTATTATTATTATTATTGTTATCTAATAATTAATAATTTTAAAAACTTGGAATATTCAATGGTAAATTGAATAATATATGATAGATTATTTTTTCAAATTTATTTTATTTTTTTTTTTGGTAAATGGTAATTGTGGTCTATGAAAATATATACAGTAGGATTTGAAATTAGAAATTTATAAATCGTTTTTTTAAAATGTTCTTCTTAATGGAAGTCGCATGAACGTGTTTATAAGATGCGATTTTCTACATTCATGTGTTATTAAACGAGTACATGACCTTTTCGTATAAAACATGACAATCATGGATGGAATGTAATAGGAAAAATAACGGATGAAACTGCGAAATGTGAGAAGTGTGGCTTTCAGAAATCGCGTGCACAATTCTCATTATATTATATATATATATATATAAGTTCAATTTTCACAAAACGTATATACTATCAGACTGTGACGAATCAAAAAATATCTATAATTTTTTATTTTTATTTTTTTTTTCCAAATCAAACACAGTTCACTCATCCTTGAGATCAATTTTTATATATTCATTTATAAATGTGAAAATATTCTGTTTTTCACTGTGAAGAAATTAGTTTTTTTTCTTCAAAAAAAAAAAAGACTTTTGAATTTAATGAAATGTCATGTAAAGAGTAAATTTTTATAATTAATTTTTAAAAATAGTTAATATTTTTTTATAAATAGTTGAAATATTAATTTTTTTGAAGAAAAAATTTTTGGAGAAAATTGATTCAGTCGTTTATATTGAAAATAGTATGAAATAGCAATTATGTAATTCCTTAATAGCGTAATCGTTAAAGCGTTAGGTTTCAAGTGCGTAGGTCGTGAGTTCGATTCCCCTCGAGCGTTAGAATAATTTATTTCATAAGTTTGCTTTCGTTCTGGATTGTGTGCATGTAATTGTAATCAATTCAGAATTTCTACAAACAATGTTTACATCTACAATAGTAATTGTATAATCGATGATAATTACAACTAATGATAATTTAAAAAAATCAATTTTAATTATAACTCGGTATTTGATAACTGATATTAATTCAATTAATGGTAGTTACAATTAATGGTATTTACAATTAATGGTAGTTACAATTAATGGTAGTTACAATTAATGGTAGTTACAATTAATGGTAGTTACAATTAATGGTATTTACTATTAATGGTAGTTACTATTAATGGTATTTACTATTAATGGTAGTTACAATTAATGGTAGTTACAATTAATGGTATTTACAATTAATGGTATTTACAATTAATGGTATTTACAATTAATGGTAGTTACAATTAATGGTAATTACAATTAATGGTAGTTACAATTAATGGTAGTTACAATTAATGGTATTTACAATTAATGGTAGTTACAATTAATGGTATTTACTATTAATGGTAGTTACTATTAATGGTATTTACTATTAATGGTAGTTACAATTAATGGTAGTTACAATTAATGGTATTTACAATTAATGGTAGTTACAATTAATGGTAGTTACAATTAATGGTATTTTCTATTAATGGTATTTACTATTAATGGTAGTTACAATTAATGGTATTTACTATTAATGGTAGTTACAATTACTGGTTGTAATTATAATTTCCTAGTAATTAAATTAATTGTAGTTACAATTACTGGTTGTTGTAATCGGTAGTTACAATTAACAAAAAGGTTATAATTTATGGTAGTTACAAATAATAGTTATATTTGGTGGTAGTTAAAATCGATGGTAATTACAATTAATTGTAGTTAGTCAATTAAATGGTATATATTTGTTTTAAATACAGAAATTATTGGTTCAAATACAGTTTATTTAATTCAAATAAAAATTATTTGGTTCAAGTTAAATATTTATTTTATAACAGTACAATTATTTGAATTAAATAATTTTTTTTTCAGTATAAAACTATTAATAATTGGATAAAAAAAATTTTAACAGGCAAATTTTTTTACTTTTTAATTTAAAACAAAATAAACAAAAATTTGAACATAATATTCTTCTGTTTTATGAATGAAATATGACTATTTTTGCGTAAGAATGAAATAGAATAAAAGAAGTCGTGGTGGCTAGTTCACTGACATAGATGCTATTTCTATATAGAGACACTAGGCTTTCTCCGGATCACGAACTTTTACTTTTGCCAAAGGCAAATTTATGTTCACTATATATGTCTCTTCATATAATAATAATGTATAGAAGATGTATTCCCGACCTTGCATTTTCATATGTGCGATGATACGTGTAAAAAAAAAAATTGCAACCTTTCGTTTTTCTTTCGTTTCACTCTAGAATTTTATTGTTTTTATAAAATATCCAAGTTATTTTGTTAAAAAGAAATATTTTTTTAAAAAAGTTAAAATAACTTCATATAATTAATTTCCTGTTTAGTTGCGGTAATGGATTTTTTCTCGAAAATTGATTATGACAATAATAGAATGAAAATAAACTAAAATGAAGGTTAACTTTTTACATAGTTTTTTTTTGTCTGCTAAAATTTTTTTTTTAAATAAACTTTTTTTGTTTTAAACTAAAGAAATTTAAATTGATCTATTGAATTGCTTTAATTAAATTAATTTGTTGACTATTTTATGTTAATTAAATATTAATTAATAAAATATTAAATTAGTTAACAATTTTTTTTTTTTGAATAATTTCTGTTTAATTTTACATAATTGTTGGAAAATTAGAAGAAGAAAAAATGATAGTATTTTAGACTTATTAAGAGATTCGAAGATTTATTCAGTGTTAAAAAATAAATTTGAAGCGTGAGCAATAATAAATTAGGTGACAGAAGCACGTACATACATATATAGTCTTTCGAATTCGATGAAAGTGAAATGAAAATGTCTTAGTGAAAGGACTTTTCTCACGAATAAGAAATCACTAAAAAAAAAAGGGGGGCGATTTCTTTATAGCTACAGGATTTTTTTGTTTTCATCTAATTCTCTAAAGGTGCGAGGGCGCATATTCAATCAATAGAAATTTATGATTAATAGTTCTTTATAGTCCCATTGAAAGCTCCTTTTATTATTAAAATCTAAATAAAAAAATTAATTCAAAGTCAAAAAAAAAAAAATTAGCGAGTTCAAAAAAATAAATATTTCGAAATTTTGCAGAAAATAATTTATTTTATTTTCATTGAAAATTATTTAATATTTTTCAAACTGAGTTTTTTTTCATTTGTTTAAAATTTTGTCATCATTTTTTTTTTTTTTGTTAACGAGAACAAAAAAAAGAAAAAGTTGCGTATTACAATATTGCGACAGTCATAAAATGTTTATAAACCAGATCACGATTTGTATATGATTTTTTTTTTTCATCTACTTCCGGTATTACAACCACAAAGAAGTATAAAATTGTGTAGAGCATTGAAAAAAATATTAGTTACGCTTTTTTTTAAATATTGCAGTAAAAAAAAAATCTAAAATTAATAAGAGAATTTTTTAATTTATTTATATTTATAAAATTACTGCAAATATAAATTTTTTTTATACGCTATCCTACTTTTTAAGCGAATTCTTTATAAAATACAGTTATTGATGTTTCAATCATTCTATAATTTAATGTGCGTTTAATCAAATGCCGCAATTTTCAATTCGTGAGACTTTGACTGATGATGATGAAGAAAAAAAAAACAATGAAATAAAAAAAATATATATACATTGTTTTATGATTTCTCATGTATTGAGGAAATTTATGCATTATATCTAAAGAGGAAATACAAAACAGTTTTTTTTTAATCTTTTAATTGTAATCTTCTTAATAATTTATCGGATAATTAAATCGGAAATTTTTATCTAGGTCGATGATGATGTGAATAATGTAAAAAAATTGCTTTGAAATATTAAAATTTCTCGGTATTCAATAATGTCTTTCAAAATAATTTATTCATAAATTTAGAGTCTTAAAATAATTTTTTGTTATAGATTAAAAAAAAAAAAATTATTTAAAATTTTTATTTTCTTAGAATTTTTTTTTTTTAGAGAATTATTTTTAAAGTTAATTTCTTACATTATTCGACACCATTTTTTAAATAATATGACGCTAATATATTCTAATTTGACTAATTATGAAATTCGACATATAAAGAAGAAAAAAATATGAATAAGGACGAAATACTTGGTCATAGAATGGTCGGTTCAACTGACATGAAAGTACGAGGTTACTCTCTGACAAATATGGCATTGGTAACTACAGTGTTGCGACCTGTATTAATTTCTGACTTACAAATTAGTCATAATGTTTAATTTCAATTTCCTTTTTCAAATTATTATATTATTGAAAAAAAAAACAATTAACAAATTAATTTAATAATAATAATTATAAATTTAAACTACATGGAAAATAATATTTACCTAAAACAGCGAAAGGTTTCACTAGAATAACAAAAGATTCAAACTATTAACTTTTGCTATTACAGTGAAACATTTTCCTGTTCCAGGTAAATATTTTTTTCCATTATTCTAATTTGAAGAATATTATTTTTTTACACTGTTATTTAAATTATTATTTTATTTTTTTAAAATTATTATTATTTTTTTAAAATTATTATTTTTTTAAAATTATTATTATTTTTTTTAAATTATTTAAAAAAATTTTTTTAATTATTTTTTAAATACATATATGAGATTATGTATTTAAAAAATATTTTCTTTTAAGGGGATTATAATTTATTTTTTTTAAAAAAAGAGATTATAGTTTGTTTTTTTTTAAGTCAATTAGAGCTATATGTATATTTAGTTTGGAATTAAGAGAAAAGCTTTTTCAGACCAGTGAACTGAATTTGA
Source organism: Leptopilina boulardi (assembly GCF_019393585.1). Lineage (NCBI taxonomy): Eukaryota > Metazoa > Arthropoda > Insecta > Hymenoptera > Figitidae > Leptopilina > Leptopilina boulardi. Next base: position 904,483 of record NW_026138017.1, read on the forward strand.
ATCCCTCGCAGTTTTAATTGGCAAGTGTATAACTCGCTCCTCATCATCCTAACAAATTATATATAACGTTGAATTCAAATATCAATTTATTCGTCAGTTTTAATTTGATTTTCAACGTTTGCAGAAAACGTTTTATATATACATATAGGGAGTAAAAAAAAAAAAATTGAATTACGTGCGCTCTCGTCAATAAAGAACTTTTCTTTTATTAAAATATTTTTCTTTTACCTCAAGATTAAAAATCTTATTTTAAATTTGAGCTTATGGTTAATAAAAAAAAAAAAAAAATTGCAAAGATAATTTTTAAAAAAATTTATAGACTAAAAAAAAATTTCATTTAGATTTGAAAAAATTTTTCGTTAAAAAATTTAAAATTTTTCTTATGGTGTAATCATGTTATGAATATCATATGGTACAAGGTGATGCACATTTTCCAATAATTTAAAATAATTTATAATAAATTTAATATTTATATATTATATTTATAAAAATTGAAATAAAATTCCTAATTAGTGTAAAATATTTAAAAATTTTGAATATATTTATAAAATTTTTATATCTCAGCGCAATTTATGAATTCAATTATAAATGGTCACTTCCCCCACTTTTCACTTCTCTCGACTTTGACACTTCCATTAACGTGTATACGTATATCAAAGAGGTAACGGCACCATTACTATATGTCGTTTAGTTTGTGATCGTGAATCGACAAGTGCGGTTGTCATTAAAGGTGAACAATGAAAAAAAAATATATAAATGTTTCAAACTCTGACGTTCAATATTCATGTGAAAATTTTTTCAATACGAAAATTAATTTTTTTAAGGATTAAAGAATTTTTCATTTTTTTCTTTTTAAAGTGAAAACAGTGGAAATGGACGTTAATTCTTTATAATAATTAAAATTAATAATATTGCGACAGTTTTTATTTTGTTTTTCTGAATTTATTATATTTATTATATTGCATTTATATTTATTCTTTTGTGAATTTTATTTTATATTTATTTTTTTTATTCATTTTTTTATTTATTTTTTTATTCATTTTTTTTTGTGCATATTTTATTTTGTATTCATTTTTTATGTGCATTTTATTTTTTATTTTTATTTTCATTATCTTTTATTATTTATTTTCCTTTTTTTTTTTTTATTTACATTTTAGTGAAATTGCATCTCGTTAAAAAAAAAAAAAAAAAATTGACCTGATAGTGTGAAAATTTTATTATTCGCGTGTGACAAAACGTTCAAATATTATTATCTTTTTTCATTTTAATATTTTCTCATTTATATTGTACCTTGTCATTTTATCAATATGCCATATCTCTCAATATATATAGCTTTTAAAAATCAAAGTCGAGTTTTGTAGGACAGTGGTACGATAGAAAAAAAAAAAAAAAAAAAAACCAATATGTAATAGTTGCCGGTCTCACATTTCCATGTCATTATTAATAGCTATTCATTTTTACTAATTAGAACAAATTTTTGTCTTCGTTTTTTTATTTCTACTTTATAATATTTCCTTTTTTATTTTAATAATAATTTATAATAATAATAATTTTTAATAATAATTTATAATTATAATTTACAATAATAATTTTTAATATTAATTTACTTTATATATCTAAAAATTTTTTAAATGACCTTTAAATTTTGCGAATAAATTTTTACATTGTTTGTCAGAGGTGAAACATGGCTTGCAATGATAAGTGATATCTTTAATGGTAATCTCATTTGCGCAGGGACAATGCATTCTGGGATTTCTAGTCCATTGCTATTCATCGTCTTTGACTTTTCGTACGTGTGCCCTCGATATCAAGGCTTTTAAAGAGGAACAAACGGTATTTTTTTTTGTGTACCAAAAAAAAATTTCCTTATTTGAGAAAAAAAAAAATTATAATTTTTTAGTTGCAATTTAATTTAATTTTTTTTTTTTTTGTAAGTTTTATTGCGAAAGAAAAAATTATTCATAAAAAAATTTCCCCAAAAAAAGAAAATAATTAGGAAAAAAAGAACTAAAATGAATTTTAAATAAAAAAAAAAAGAAAATGTAAATCTCGTCGCACAAAAGAGATGCAATTTTTTGTTTTGACATTTTCTAATCTCTCACATAGGTAAAAAGGATAATCTCTTTGGAAATCTCTTGCTAAACAATGAATTCTTTGAAGATTTCTCACAGGGGTTAACCGGAGATGTTTTTCTTCCCAGCATGAATTTTTCTCTTATACATAGTGCCGTTGCTCGCAATTTTTTTTTTTTTTTATTTTTTTGCAATGAGACATATACACACATATCATCCATATTAATCGCGTTGTCTCTTTCCTCAATTAGAAAGTTTTTCGGCATCATCAATTATATATGAATCTTAATGGAAAACAAAATACTTTTACTTAATTTAAATTCAATTTGAATTGTTTACATGTTTCTCTTGCGTCTTTATATACTAATTAATTTCGATTTAATTAATTTAACAAAAGATTTTCATTATTTATAAATTAGAATTTATTCCTTTCTTTTCTTATAATATCCATTGTTTTTTAAAATAGATTTTAAAATCGTTTTTAAAAATAATTTTTACTCATCTGATTTTGTCTCGAAAAAAAAAGAATTATTTCTTTTAATTTTGAGTCAAAAATAATACAAAAAAAAAGAGAATCATAAAAGCACTAGCAATTGAAGTTTCTTCTTTTTTTTGAAACTATTCTGATTGTAAAAACAGGTCTCTGAGGTACAGTAATGTATCTTTGAAAAAGACATTTTCTGCTTCGCCAACGAACCAAAGAATTTTTGTGATAAGAAGAAAAACATTATTCGACAATGGGAACGTCGAGAGAAATCGCAATTCTAAAAGACTTGTCGTTTATAACAAAGTGAAAATCACAGAGGAAATGATTCGTGTTTAAGAATGTGCGTGATTGTGTAAAAAAAAAAAAAGCTGACAAAAAAAAATAGTAACCGTGTGTTTAACAAGAAGAGTGCGAGAAAGGAAAACAAAAAAAAAGTGTATTTATGAAGGAGGAGATAAAAAATAAAATATAAAAAAGAAAAGGCAATGTTTGGTATAACGATGATGGAGCCACGTGAAAGAATTGTCGCGTGTTCACAATCGCCTCCTCATCATCAACAACATCATTATCGTCAAGTGATAAGAACGACAAAAGTTCATCAAAATTCGCGATGTACGCGCGTTGTCACAATTCAAGAGAAGGTTATCAGATCACGTCTTCAATTGGGATATTCAACACCAACTGCATTTCTTAATCGGTAATGTTTTGTGCTAAATTTTTTTTTTTCTATATTATATAATAATATTTTAAAACCAAATATTTTAAAAGATAGAATCAAAAAATTAAATGTGATACTTTTAGATACAGAAATTTAATTTTTTATTAAAACTAAGTTTTTTAGATCAATTTTAGATTCGGATTTTAGAATAGAATCAAAAATAGATTTTAGATTGAAATCAATATTCAATTTCGGTTAGGATTTTGTAATCAGATCAAAATTATCAAGAATTTTAATTATTTCTCAAATTGTAGAATACAAAATTACATTTTATAGTTTCATTTTGATTTGGTAGGAATAAAACTAATATATATACTCTTTATTAGCAGTTCTTCATATCAGATTTTGAAATCAAAATCAAATAAAATTTCGTTACGAATTTTGGAATCAGATTAAAATGAAATTTGACACTGAAAAAAGGGTTTGGTATTGTCAACCAAACGTTTGGTTGGTATTTAAACCAAAATTTTTTTATTGAATCAACAAAATTTTGGTTGTCTCAATCAAAATTTGTTTGACACAAACAAAATTAGAAAAAAAGGATTTTTGTTGTCCTAACTAAAGTTTGATTGGGACAACCAAAATGTTGTTGATTCAATAAAAAAATTTTGGTTTAAATACCAACCAAATTTTGTTTCGAGATGAGTAATTTTATGCCCAAAAAAAAAAAAATTAGATCCTTTCATAACCATTGTAAAATTTACTCTCTAAATCTGAATTAGTGAAAATATTTACTAATTTAAATTAGTGACTCACTTTTTGCTTCTGAATTAGTTAAATTTTACTAATTATTAGTAAAATTTTACTAATTCAGAAGCAAAAAGTGAGTCACTAATTTAAATTAGTAAAAAATTTTTACTGATTCAGATTTAGAGAGTAGGTTTATGCAAATCTTTTAGAATATAGCAAAAGAGATAAAATATTCTAATTTCCAATATTTTTTGACGTAATCATACAGATGACTTTGACTTATATATCAAATATAAAATTCAATGTGACAAGAAATTGAATCACATATATAATACATGAAGTCATTCAAATCAATTTTTATTACTAAATTTATAACTCAATTATACTTTTATTCTTTCAAAACATGTGAATTTAAAAAATATTTTGAAATTTGTCGCATCATAAAAAATTCTCTTAATTTTGTAATAATAATCGTTAAAAAAAAAAAATTTAGTTTCTTGTAATTTAAAAATTTTATTTATAGATTATAATATTAAAAATGTATAAAAAATAAAATGCAGTTAGATTTTTCAAAATATTTTAGTATTTTAAAAAAGAATAATAGAAATAATTTCTAAATATTAGAATAAGAGATTTCGTTAAAGAATATATATATATATATATATATTTATACTTTTAATCAAGTCATCTCACGATATGCGAGATTGAAGCTCCAAGGCCATTAGTCGTCCCTGTTTGAATGAAAGTGCAAGTTTGTCGATCGACCATTAAAATTGGTGGGCGTTTAATATATATTCAAGGGGGCATACATTTCTCACAAATTGACCATATATACCTTTAAATTACATTTTATTACATTATTATTATTTTTTATTTTCATTATTTTTATCATTATTATTATTATTGTTATTTATTTATTTTTTATTATTTTTATTATTACTATTATTATTATTATTATTTATTTATTTTTTATTATTTTTATTATTATTTATTTTTTTTATTATTTTTATTATTATTATTATATTTTTTTGTTACATTTGTTTATACATTATTTTATGTGGCAAGAAAAAAAATATATTGCATTTTAAAGGATATAACTAAAGAGAAAGAAATCTTTGACTTTTATCCTCTCTTTGCAATACAACCACCCACATTAACTATATATATATATATATACACGGAAAAAAAGAAAAAGTAACTTTTACTACTTTAAAAGTAAAATTGGACCTGTCCGAAGTTTCTGCGCATCTCTGGCAACTTTTACTCCAAAAATAGTAAAATTTACTTCAGAAATAGTAAAAATTACTACGGAAACAGTAAAATTTACTACAGAAATAGTCAATTTTACTATTTTTCGAGTAAAAGTTGCCAGAGATGCGCAGAAACTTCGGACAGGTCCAATTTTACTTTTAAAGTAGTAAAAGTTACTTTATTCGTTTTTCCATTTTTCTCCGTGTATATATATATATACACTTTTATTTTACAACATAACGGTTAATTCTGTGTTAATAAATTTATTAGCCATTTTTTTTTAAATGTGTGTGAGTATGATGTACATGACGTGAATTTATATATAGTTACGTAATAGACATCTCTCCAACTATATATAGTCATCTACCGCGAAGTGTACTAATTCCATTAGAATTTAAAAGCATCGAACGTATATGTATATATATATATATAGAGAGAGAGTGCAATTTTACAAAGATTGATGCACTGACGATTCATGAGTTTCCGGTGTAAAATAAGAACAAATTATTTGCTCATTCATTTGTTTCGGTAAAAAAAAAATTTTAATATAACTTATTACGATTTAACACTATAAAATTAAAAAAAAAATGTATTTGATTCAAATAATCTTGAATCAAATAAATATTTACTTGGGGCAAATAATTTTTATTTATTGAATTAAATAAATTTTACTTGGATTAATAATTTTTGTATTAGTATTTTTATTATTATTTTTGTATTTTTGTATTAATAAAGTCAAAAATAATTTATTTTTAATAAAATAATTAATTAATAATTTTTTTATTAGTATTTTTATTATTATTTTTGTATTTTTGTATTAATAAAGTCAAAAATAATTTATTTCTATATTTATTGAAAATATATCATTAAATATATAATTATTATTTAATAAAAATATTTTTAAAAAAGTATTGAAAAAAAAAATTATTAAATTCAATTTTATTTTTGCTTCCAGTAATGGAAAAAAATATTTAGATTTCATTTATATGATTATTATATAGATTTCTCATTTCGTTCTTTACTCGCGCGATAAGTTCGCATATTATATTTATTATATAGTTTTATATATATATAGAGAGAGAAAATTTAATTTATTATCATTATATATAGAAAGCATTATTTATTGCTGTCTTGCGAAAGATAAAAATATTAAATTATTTTTTATTGATTATCGTAAAAAAAAATTCTCGAGAAATAAACAATAAACAAATTAACAATTATTATATTATATATGCTTTTCTATTGAAGTTTTGTAATTAGATTTTTAACAGCTCATTAAGTTTTCAGTGTAAAAAATTTTTAATTACCTAATATATATATATATATATATATATATATATATATATATATAACAAATACAATTTCAGGAAAAATAATAATGAAAAATTTTATAAACTTTTTTTTTTATTTTTCTATTTTCTAATAATTTTGAATGACAATTTTTTTTATAATTTTCACAAAATAAAAATTTAATAAATTTTTTATTAATGTATTTGCTTATTATAATTATATTAAATTCCTATTATTATTGACAAATTAGAAAAAAAATATATATTTTTTTAATAATAATGGAAAAAAAAACTTTATGCATTCACTCGCTTTCTCTCAAATATTTTATCGTTAAATTTTCGTATACGCTCACCGTTATCATAAAGCAAGATTAAAATAAGTATAACCATAATTTTGATATTTAATGAAATCCTTAATGAAGTATAAGCGTGGAAAATGGGTAAAGCCGAGGGAAAATTAACTGGGAAATGTTATATATATATAGTTATATATATATCCGATGAAGGAATTTATATACGTCTTAACGGCGGAAATCTGTGTGCCATGAAAAATTCAAAAGAAGGAAAATTCTCTTGACGATGTGTAAATTGTATACACGTATATATAAATAACGAGAAACGAGAGAGAGAGAGAGAGAAAGAGAGAGAAATCATTAGAGAAATTATTAAAGCGTGCTCTTATTATAAAAGCATTCGTGCGCAGACGTTATATAGCAACACGAGTAATTATCATTTAGCAATTAACAACCGTTAATTGCTATTAACAGTAACCAAGGTTTAGTGTAAAGCTTTCGTGACTGTGATCAAGTAAAATTAGAAATTTCTCTCTTCTCTTAGAGATTTCGATTTACTTCAAGCAAGGATAACAGTTTTTATCTCTTTATATATATATATATATATATATATATATATATATATATATATATATATATATAAAACAATTGTTTCGAAAAAATAGTTTTTTAAAGTAAAAAATAATTTATTGTTTCGAAAAAATTATTTTTTCATTGCAAAAAATTGCAAAACTAAATTGGAAACTGTTTCCATTCTTTTTATTAACTCTTTATTTTTTATTTATTCGGAATTTAATTACATATCAATTGTTTTTAGGTATAATTACATATTTATTAATTTATTCATTCGTTTTTATTATTTAGCGAATTTAATTTTATATCAATTAATTTTTTTCTCAATTATTATTATATTAATTATTGTATTAATTTTTTTTTTCATTTCTATTGTCACTTCCACTTTTTTATTTTCATTACCGTTTCCACTTTCACTTTTTCTAATTCTCATTCCCATTTTCACTTCCACTTTTTATAATTTTCATGCCCATTTTCACATCCACTTTTTTATTTACATTTCCACTTTCACTTTTTCTAATTCTCATTCGCACTTCCATTGTGGGAAAGTGAAAGTGAAATGTGAAAGTGGGAATGAGAATTAGAAAAAGTGGTAGTGGCAATGAATATAAAAAACTGGAAGTGGAAATAGTAATGGGAATGAAAATTAGAGGAAGTGGAAGTGTCAATGAATATAAAAAAGTGGAAGTGAAAATGGGAATGAAAATTGGAACAAGTGGAAGTGGAAGTGAATGTGGGAATGAGAATTAGAAAAAGTGGTAGTGGCAATGAATATAAAAAACTGGAAGTGGAAATAGGAATGGGAATGAAAATTAGAAAAAGTGGAAGTGAAGTGGGAATGAGAATTAGAAACAGTAGAGGTGAGAATGGAAGTGCGAATGAGAATTGGAAAAAGTTTAAGTGGAAGTGAAAGTGGTAATGGGAAAGTAGTGTCAAAGTTTCTGTGAAAATATATTTTAGAAACTCTTAATTTTTTTACAGGTACTAACTTTAGTAACATTAGTAATGTTAGTAACATTAGTAACGTTAGTAACGTTAATTTTTTCACCTGGATAACGCTTATTTAAAAATTAAAAAAATGAGAATCTGTTTTTTTTGAACAATTTTTTACATTTTGCGAATTTACTTGAATTTGTTTTTTTCCTCTTGGATAATTTTTTTTTTCTTTTTCCTCTCTTTAGTGTATTAGTCACTTTACGTGAAATAAAAATTTATTCGCCCGATATGCTAATCTACAATATTATGCACTTTAATCTATTGAAAAACGAGTTCTTGACCACGTGCGTTGGAGGTGTTATCTTTTGAAAATTTTATGTCTCATATGATTTGTCATATATATATATACATATATATATATATATATATATATGTCTCGTTCACTTGCATATTAGTTAGACAAAAAGGAAAAAAAATAATTTTTTTTCTACCTCACGCTAATGACGATGTTCCTTATCAAAATTGTTTTTCATAAAAATTACGTTTTTTATTTTCTTTTTTTTTAAATATAGAAATAAATTGATTTCATTTTATATTATTGAAAAAAAATTTTAATATTAAATTAATTTCAATATAATATATTTGAAATATGGAAAGTGTTTTTAGAAAATATTTGAAATACAAAAATTGTGGAAAAATTATTATTAGGGAATTTTTTCATGACAATTTATAGAGAGAAAAAAAAAGAAAATTCATTGGTTGGATAATGAATAATCATGCACGCAAGTTTACCTAGATTTTATTTTATTTATATATATATATATAATATATAACGGACTAGCATGTCGCAACTGGACTGTGGCCATTCACAACTGGGGCATTTTATTTGCGCATTCAAAATGTTGCCTCAAAGAGAAATTCGGAATTCAGATTCTGATCTCATTTTTTTTTTCGCTCACTTTTCATTCAAGACTACTTTTGCATGCGCGCATGTGTAATTAACAAGTGCAAATTATTCCAGACACAAAGTGTCCGCCTGCCGCGCAAGACCCTTGGTCACGCTCCATGGCCAATTTAATTCAACACTTGAGATTTTCACATTAAAAAAAAAAAAACAATTTGTTATTATGAAAGTATAGTTTTATTTTTTACGCGCACGTTTCTTGAAATATTATAATTATTTATTTATTCACATATAAAAATTCTAGTGAAAAATAATTTTCACTTGACGAAAAAAAACTGTCTGACAATAAACTACTTTTTCTACTTAAAATTAATTTTACAAACAAAGAAGGTGGAATTTTTTTTTATATTTTTGTAATTTAAAAATAAAAATGTCTAACTGTGAAATACTTTTTCTACTTAAAAAAAGCTAGTCTGACACTGAACCACTTTTTCTACTTAAAAATTTATTTTTACCTATACAATGACGGCAAACATAAATATGTCTGGAGTAAATTACTTTTTCTACTTGGACATTAGAGAGTACGTCTGACACAAAAATACTGTTTCTACTTAAAAATTAATTTTGCAAAAAGGATGGAATTTTTTATATTTTTATAAAAATAAAAACGTCTGACAGTAAAATAGTTTTTCTACTAAAAAAAAAATCTAGTCTCATACTGACCTATTTTTTCTACTTAAAAATTTATTTGCCTATACAATAAAGGGAAAAATAAACATATGGCTGACTAAATTCCTTTTTCTACTTGAACATATATAAACATGTCTGACTCTTACTTTCCTTATTTTCTACTTAAAATTTTATTTCACCATACATGAAAAAAATAAATATATAAGAAATTAATTTTTTTCAAAAGCATCTTGTCTGACTGAACTATATTTTTTCTACTTAAAAACTTGAATGAGAATTTATTTTTTCAAATTGAAATTTCTTTTATACCAATGTTTGGTAAAATTCCCCTCTTTTTTTGGTGGGGGGAGGGGGTTAAAAAAATTGTGTTAAAAGAGTACGTAACAGATGGTGGGCAAGTAATTTACACTGATCGCATGTTTATATGTAAAATATATAAAGGAATCGAGAAGAAACCAAAGAAAGTTTTTTTTTCTAAAAGGAGAAGATAAAGAAAAGAAGGAAGGAGAAAAGAGATGGGAAGGAAGAAGACACTGATGAGGCTTCTGTGTCTATGGCGCGTGTCCAAGTGGCAGCTGATGTCCTCTACATTTTATTTTATACCATGAGCTTCTATGTGTGTGTGTGTGGGTTTTTTTTCTATTTTCGAAGATACGTCGCGTTGTCTGAGAGTCTTGTGTCTCAAGACAAACCCACTTTCGCTTCAACCACTCTAGTTTTTCAGACTTTTATATATATATATATATATATATATACCTACCCTTTTTCACCCTTTACCATCTTCCAAGACGACGTGTATTTTAACAGTCAGATTCTTGAGCTTACTCAGCTTTCTCAAAGTCAAGTGTATGTCACACTTAGTTTCCAGTCACATATATAAAATGCTTTTATTGTTTTATTTTTCCTTTATTTAGAGGCACCTGATCAGCGCGACTCTGAAAATTAGAATATTTAAATTTTTGCATAATAATAATAATTAGAATTATATAAAATAATATTTATTATAATTATTAATTTATTATTCGAAATAAACAAATTTATTTAGCACAAATACAATTTTATTAAGGGCAAAATAAAATATAAATTTATTTAGTGCAAATAAAATTTATTTAAATAAAATATAATTTTATTTAGTGCAAATAAAATTTATTTAAATAAAAAAATAATTTTATTTAGCGCAAATAAGATTTATTTAGCAATTATATTTGGCGCAAATAAAATTTATTTTAATAAAATGCAATTTTTCATTTAGCGCAAATAAAATTTATTTAAACAAAATAAAATTTGTTTATAATAAATAAATATTTGTTTAGTTCTGAGATAAATATTTATCTTTTCCCCTGGGTGTAGAAAATGTTAGATATATAATAAAAAAATTTAATTTAATTTTCTTTACTATATATTATATTCTAATATTATGTGTACGGTTCTAATAATAAAATATTCATTTTCTGTTTCAGGTGAGTTGAACCTAATTACAATATACAAAAAATGATTTCAATCAAGGTATTTGTGAGTAGAGGAAAAAAATTAATTTTTAATTCTTTGAATATTATTTCCATATATTATAAACCAAAAACAATGAAATAACAAATTTCGAAATTTCTTTTAAATTTTATTTAAAATGAAATCAAACATATATCTAGTCCAAGTGAAGAAAATTATATTATTTATAATTTAATTTCAAATGAATTTTTATAGAATTTAAAATGGAAAAATCGTTTTTTTGTTGTGTGTGTGTATATATAATATGTTCGTGCAGAACTGAATGACTCAACGAGTTTATAATTTCGAGGTAATTTGCTCGTAGGCCATATGTTCATCTATCTTTTATAATCATTACACATATACACACCTTTTATGTTTATAAACCATTTCTCGATATACATGCATATTTTTTTTCCCCCCTTGTGCAATTGGAATCGTGTCATCTCGAAAACAATTGAATAGTCACCTGAGAAAGCAAAACATGTATATTATCTCTCGTAACAATAAAACAACACAGTACCATATTTGTGTGTCGTAATTTGCTACTCAATTTTTTTTTTCAAAACGATTTTGTAATATATTTTTCTTGATGGGAATATTAAAAATCATATATTGTTATTGTTTTTAGAATTTTCTATTTTGTTAATTTTTTTCTATTCAGTAATTTATAAAGTATTTATTTATTTATTATTTAATTATTATCTCTATTTGTTTTTTTTATTTATTTATTTATTTATTACCTTAATAATAATTTATATATCAATTTTATTTAACTTTTTTTTGATTGTTAAAATAGTAAAGTATAGGAGTTACAAAAAAAAAATTACAATGATTAATGATAAAATGAAAATAAAATAGAAAATTTTTATCATAAAAAAAAGTTGAATAAGCACAAAAGTATATATAAAATAAGGTCGAGAATGACAATTTATATTCATTTTGATATATAATAATTTCATTAAAGTTTCATACTCCGTTTTTCTTCTCGATTCTCTCATATATATATATAGAATATTCAGAGAGCAATTCTACAAAATTAAGTCAGTAGAACAGTAAATTAATTTTACGCGTTTCATTTCATCTCAGTGTGCCCCTTTTACAATTCTTATAACAATTATTACAGTTGTGAGAATTTTTGACTTTCAACTCTCGAATTAATATGCAAGAACACAAAAAATAATCTTAATGTTTCTGCGTTTTTTTATCATAATGCAGTCAAACCTCGTTAAATGAGACGGCACTATTTCATTAGTAAATTTATTTAATTGCATAAATCCCTTTGATTTTTAAATAATAAACTCTTAGTGTTTCCAGTGTTTTTTTATTTTTATTTATTTTTATTATTAATATTATTATTATTATTATTATCATTATTATTATTATTATTATTATTATTATTATTATTATTATTATTATTATTATTATTATTATTATTATTATTATTATTATTATTATTATTATTATTATTATTATTATTATTATTATTATTATTACTATACAGTTAAACCTCCTTAAGTGAGACGGCACTATTATTATAGTAAATTTGTTTAAAGATTATAATTTTTTTTACAGATACTACTGTGTTTTTTTAAATAATAAACTTTTACTATTTCTATTTTTTTATTATTATTATTATTATTATAATACAGTCAAACCTCGTTAAGTGAGACGTCCCTGTTTTTTAGAAAATTTGTTTAATTATAAGTTTTTTAATAGGTTCCATAGAATTTTTAAATAATAAACTCTTAGTGTTTCTGTTTTTTTTTATTATTATTTATTATTATTATTATTATTATTACTATTATTATACAGTCAAACCTCGTTAAGTGAGACGTCCTTATTTTATGGAAAATTTGTTTAATTATAAGTTTTTTAATTAGTTCCATAGAATTTTTAAACAATAAACTATTAGTATTTCTACTATTTTTTTATTATTATTTATTTTTTTAATGATTATTATTATTATAATACAGTCAAACCTCGTTAAGTGAGACGTCCCTGTTTTTTAGAAAATTTGTTTAATTATAAATTTTTTAATAGGTTCCATAGAATTTTTAAATAATAAACTCTTAGTGTTTCTGTTTTTATTATTATTATTATTTATTATTATTATTATTATTATTATTATTATTATTATTATTATTATTATTATTATTATTATTATTACTATTATTATACAGTCAAACCTCGTTAAGTGAGACGTCCTTATTTTATGGAAAATTTGTTTAATTATAAGTTTTTTAATAGGTTCCATAGAATTTTTAAATAATAAACTCTTAGTGTTTCTGTTTTTTTTTATTATTATTTATTATTATTATTATTATTATTACTATTATTATACAGTCAAACCTCGTTAAGTGAGACGTCCTTATTTTATGGAAAATTTGTTTAATTATAAGTTTTTTAATTGGTTCCATAGAATTTTTAAACAATAAACTATTAGTATTTCTACTGTTTTTTTATTATTATTTATTTTTTTAATGATTATTATTATTATAATACAGTCAAACCTCGTTAAGTGAGACGTCCCTGTTTTTTAGAAAATTTGTTTAATTATAAGTTTTTTAATAGGTTCCATAGAATTTTTAAATAATAAACTCTTAGTGTTTCTCTTTTTTATTATTTACTTATTATTATTATTATTATTATTATTATTATTATTATTATTATTATTATTACTATTATTGTACAGTAAAACCTCCTTAAGTGAGACGTCACTATTTAATAGTAAATTTGTTTAATTATAAATTTTTTAAAAGATTCCATTGAATTTTTAAATAATAAACTTTTAGTGTTTCTACTGTTTTTCTTTTTTATATTATAATACAGTCAAACCTCATTAAGTAAGACAGCACTATTATATAGTAAATTTCTTCAAAGAATGTAAATTTTCGTTGGAAAATTATTATCATAGCGTTAGAGCGTAATAAAAAATTCTCATTTATCCCCAAGTGTACCATTAAAACAGGTATGACTGTATTTAAAAAAAAAAATTATATTTTTAAATAATAGAAGAAACATTGAAAACTAAATAAAATAATAAATATATGTAGAAATGAAATAAAAATATTATTTTTTTACTGTAAATAAAAAAAAAAGAAAAAAAGATGAATCCCATACACACTGAGATTGAAAATGATTATAATTCGTTAGCAGCTGTTCAAAATGATGACTCCGGGTGTTCTGTGAAACATATCAGGCAGGTGTATAGCAGAACCTACGTTAAGAGCACGTGCCTCTCGTGTCAGTGTTCCTTTTCTTTACGTTTAACAAAATTGTGTGTATATGTGTGTGTGTGTGTGTTCTTTTTTCTCTGTGTGTAAGAAGATGATGATGGCACGGGTCTCGAGAGGAGCCAAACACGCAGGCAGATGGCAGATGTTTCATCAGTATTTTTCCCTTCTTTTTCCTCGTTTCTTATATTATATGTATTTCCCCATTCTTATAATACATTCTTTCGTCGTCAAATTGTGTGCGGCTTCTTCACGATTTGCCTCTCTTATTTTATTTCAAAAAAGAAGTAGAAATGTTCCTCGAATACTCATTTTTTTTTTTTCGCAGGTGCTGTTTGCTACATATAAAGACCCTTTTTTCACCATATAAGAGGGGGGGGGGCAAACAACCCCCAATGGCACACGACACCCACATATAGAGATGCGATAATTTATAGCCATTTGCGGAAAGATTGAGTTTTTACTTTTTTTTTTATTTAAAATTTCATGCTACGGTCAGTGACACTTTTTTTGAAAATTCAGTCGAACCTTCTTAAATGGGAATTGTAATTGTACCTCTATTATTAGGAATATTTTAGAAACTATTTTTTTTAAATTTTTACTGTATATATATAGTTTTTATTTATATTTCTAATATAGGATATATTGTTTATTATATCTCACTTAAGCAGGTTTAACTGCATGTCTGTATCAGAGTATTTTTTTTAAAATCTTCTCTAGAAGAAAAGATATTAGTATCAAATACAAAAATTATTTAAATACAATTTATTTAATTCAAATAAAAATTATTTGATTCAAATAAATATTTATTTGATACAAGTATATAAATATTTATTTGATAATAGTTTTGAATCAACTTTTTTGTACAATATTAAATAATCCCTCTTGAAAAAAAAAGAATGTATAGAGATACAAGTATTGAATAATATTTTTTTTTAGGCTTCTTTTTGCTTTTTCTCCATGAGAGAGAGAGAAAAAAAAGGGTACAAAGGGTATCGATTTGGGGCAGATTAAATTAAAGCACTTAACGTCGAGGACAAGTAGCTTAAAATAGTCATTGATATCGATTGGTTCCAAAGCGCACTCGGAACATATCTTTTGGAAAAGGTCGCTCTCTTAAATTCTATATACGTATATATATATATATACAGCCAGTTTGACGCAAATAATCTCTCAATGTTCATGTGGCAACACGTTCGAACAATGTGACAATGAAAAAAAATTGTATACATATATATAGTTACATACCGTTCAATAATTCAAATTTTCCTCTAATATTTCTCGTCACGTTTTTTTTTTTATTATATTTTTCAATCTCTGATTCTTTTATGCAGTATTAATCTTTTTATTAATAAAAGTTGTTCTAAATTTAAAATTTTGATTTTTAATTATTAAATTAATTAATTATTAATTTATATTTATTGGAAAATAAATATAAATAAATATAAAAAATATGAAAAAATAAAAAATGTATTAGAAAAAAATAATTATAATAGGTTTTTTGAATTTTTTTTTTTTGTTTAGCAAAAAAATAAGGAAATTGATTTTATTTTATGTATAGAAAAAAAAAGTTCACCTTTGCGTGAAAAAAAAGCCATTTAAATATATTGCTTGACTCATCATGTATAGCGAACAATATTGTCTTAAAGTTTTACGTAATTATTTCTATCTATATGGCATATATATTGTAATAAGTCTAAGTAAATGAAAAAGAAGGTTGAGTGTCACGGTCGTGTACAAAGCGCGCAAACGATATGAGCGCAGGAGCGCGTGTACGCCTTCCACCTATATCTACCTGCTGACGTGCAGGATCGTATTTAACATAATAATTTTTTTATTATACAGTATTTAAATAAAAATATTGTTTTTTTCTCTCTCTCTCTCTCTCTCTGAATAAATAATTTATATATTCATATCGAGAAACAAATTATAAAATCTGAAAAATATTGTAAATAATGAGAAATTAATTTTTTAAATTTGATAATTAGTTAATAATTAATTATTAGTTAACAATTAATAATTAGTTAATAATTAGTAATTAGTTAATAATTAATCAATAATTAATAATTTATAATTAATTAATTAATATACCTATTATTAATAATTAATTTACAAATTATAAATAATTAATTAATATTTTATAAAGAGTTAATTAACAATTTATAAATAATTATTCTATTAATAATTAAATATTTTATAAAATTGCTATAGGCAATTTAAATCCAGTGGTATAAAAATATTCTTTTAAATTTTTTTATTAATTAAAAAATTGATCAATTTTTGTGAATAGAATTTTTATAATAATGATTAAAGCAATTAATTAATAACTATGATGAATTATTATATACTCATGGCAATTTATCAATGGCTATTATATTAATTAAAGTAATTTTTATTTATTTATTATTAATTATTTATTCTAGACCTTTCAGTAGGCATTAATTATTATTAATAAAATTATTTATTATTAATTTTAATTATTATTTAATTTATTATTTAATTTATTATTTTAATTATTATTTAATTATAATTAAATTTCTACTATTATTTATTTCATTTAATTTTTATTATTATAATTTGTAATTTATTTTAATTTTTTTTTTTCATTTTATTTTAATTTTTAACATTAAAAATTTTTGTTTTTGAAAAATTTTGTTAAGTTCTGCATCCCTGGAGACACGTGTTCACAGGCTTCACTTTATATATGCAGCCCTTCCTTTTTCCCCACCTTCTATGGGATCTTCATCTTCCTTTTCCTTTGCACCTTGATCATCAGGCTCCTGACTATATAGAAATAAGAAGGTCCTTTTTTTAAAAGCTAGCAGCTGCCAGCTGAAACGTTTCAGTCAAGCATTCGTTGTCGAAACCTGCGGACGTGTTTCTCGAGGAACATCAAATATTTTTTTCACTTTTAATAATTTTTCTCTTTAAATATTTTCTCTGAAAAAAAAAATCGTTAATTTTTTTTAAATTTAATTAATATGAAAATATTTAACGGTTTACTGTGTATTAATTTTTGTTATTTAAAATAAAAAATTATTTATTTGTGCAAGTGAAATATAAACTCAAATCAAGATGATAATCGTTGTTTCTGGATTTCTTGTGGGGTATGTTTTTCAGTGTGTGTGTTATATATAAAAAATATTAGGGTGATATATATTTAAAGGGATTGGGGTGTAGAAGGAAATTCATGATTCATACATGATTCATGCAATGAAAGATGTTTTGCAATATATATATAACGATGGCGAAATTTCGTAATCGTAGCACGTGCTCAATTATTTTATATATATATATATATATATATATATATATATATATATATATATATATATATATATATATATATATATATATATATATATATATATATTCCTTTGAGCACTCGACACTTCTATATATTATTATGAAGGTTAATTAGTCCAAAGGGTAAAATGAAATAGATCTCCACAAGGATATCAGCTTCAATTATTTAATTGCTTGTTTCGAATTCACCAAAATATTCTAATGACAAACTGAAATTAAATTTTGTACATTTAATATTTAATATTATATTAAATATTAATATTAAATATATTTAATATTATATTAAACATTAATATTAAATATATTTAATATTTAATATTATATTAAATATACATTAAATATTTATTAATTTTAATTGAAAAATTCTCAATTGTAAATTATAAATATTTTTATAAATATTTTTTTTATAAAAAATTACTATTTGTTTATAAATTATTCGATTTTTATAGGTAAATAAATATTAATAAAGTAAATGATTTTTTTTTTCGTTCGAATTTCGTATTTCTGTAGGCGAATCTTTTTTTTTTTTTTTTTTTTTTATTAATAAATGTCGAATATATGCATACACACACGTATGCACCGGAAATTACGTTTGGTAATCACGTATAGCGGATATTAAGCCAGACATCAGCATTGATTCCTGCTAATTACTTGTGACTTTCAAGTTCACCTGCGAGAGCAAAAAAAAAAAAAATATTGGTTCCTTTTTTTCGCCTTAAAAACTTGAGGATTCATTAAAAAATATATCTGGCACTTAATTGAAAATCGAATTAAAAGTATCCTCATTTTATTAATTTTTTTTTCCTAAATATTAATTTAGAATATAATTTTTTATTTTCTTTTTATTATTTTCAAAGAATAAAAAATAATTTTAAAGAAAAAAATAATATTAAGGAATCAAAATTAATATTAAATAGAAAAAATTAGAGAACAAAAAAATTAAAGAACCAAAAAATAATTTTATTAAAAAAAAAAATGTTTTATTATTATTTTTTTCTTTTTTAATAATTTTTTTTTCTCACTGTTGCAGTTTCCCACAAAAGATGGAGAGGTCGACGCACAATACAAGCCTTAATCAGGCTCACAGCGGAAATGTGCACAATGTATATTCCCCCGGAAATCAAACAGCCCTCTCAACATCGTATATAACAGGGCAGTCTTATATGCAAGGACAAAATTATACTCTTGGCCCATACCCACCATCAACTGTGCAGGTGTATCCACACACGGGCTATGGACAACCCCAAAGTTATGGAGCAATAGTTCAGGGTTATGGGGGACAACCACAGTCTGGTTTTCAGCAGGCATGTCATAAAAAAGGATCCATTCGTAATGGGTAAGTTTTCTATCTTCTCCAATAACCCATTTAAATAATCCACCTGGACCAATACCTGAGGTTTACAAAAAAGACTTTCATATAAAGCTTATAAAAACAACTTCAACTTTAATCCCACATTCCCTTGAATTTTAAATGCACAACACAAGATTCTTCAAATATTTACAAGAAGCACTTCCTGAGATTTAATTTATTTTTTGCCAATGAAAAAAATTTTTTTTTTTAAATTCATTAATTCTATTTGAAGGAATTTAATGGAGAATTATTTACGAATTTTAATTTTAAAAATATTATTTATTTAATTACAATTTATGGACTTACAAGAAAAGAGAATAAAAATGAAAAAAATTAAAAAATAATAATAAAATTATTATTGAACAGAAATTTTCTATTTAAAAATTAAATTTTCATTTACCAAATTTTCAATTCTATTTTTATTTTAAAAAAATTTAAATTAATAGTAAAATTAGTAAAATTAATTAAGTAAAATTTTCATTTGGAGAAAAAATGAAATTAAAACTCCTATTATAATAAATAATGATTAATTTTATTTATTCGGAACTGATTTTTATTCTCTCGTTAAATATAAACTTTTTATAGCTTCATCTCAGAACGAATTTATAAGGATTTCCTAGAATATTGTGGAATATAAAAAAAAAAATTTTATTGCGAAACTTTTTATATACATAATATAATAGATCTTCATTTGTCTCGATGTCAAAGAATAGAATACAATAATCATCAAATTGTGTTACTGTAAATATGCCATCATTTATAAATTAAATTTTAATTCATTTCATTGAGGTTAATGTTCTCTATAAAAAAAAAAATAGTTCTGCGTTTACAATTTTTTTTTCCACTTAGAAATTTTCTATTTTTGATTTTCTATTTATCATTTATTAATTTTCAAATTCAATTTTTTTTCTGTTTTTATTTTTAAATCCTTTTGATAAAAAAATGTTCATTATATTTGATTAATTTCATTTATTTATTAATTTTCATAATGCAATTAAATAATTTAAATTTTCTAATTAGATTAATTTTCATGGATTTTCGCTCGAGATTTTCATTTTTTTTTTTTTTAAATATTTAAAGAAATTCAAAGAAAATTCCGTAATTATTATATTTTTAAATCTCGAATATAATGACGCACGAGACTTTTCTTCTGTGTTTATAATTCGACTAAAACGTGGGAACAAATTCTTCAAGGCTGCAAATGAATTCTCATTATTGTTATATCAAGTCACTCGTTATTGTCATTAGTATCGTTCTTTTGTTATGTGATAATTATTTTTATCATGAGAACATTATTATTATGTCACTTGGCCTTGAATGTCTTGTGGTTTTTTTTTTATTTCATAACATAACTTGTGTAAATTCAATTTCTCCGCTCTATTTTCAAAATGTAATTTTTTTTTATAAAACAAAAATTTCCTTCAATTTATTCAAATTTAATTTTTTTTATAAAAAAAAAAAATATAATATTGTAATCGCAAAAATACATTAGAATTCTTGTAACGTATTTTGAGAAAGTTCCTTTTTGACTTAAGTTACATACACGAAAAGTTTTGAAAAGAAAGGAATATTATCTAAAAGTGGAATAATAGCGGTTTATGTAAAACAAGAGGCCAAAGTTAAGTCCTGCATAAGTCAAGAGAGAATCACCTCGAAAAGTAGAATGCATTGTTCGTCCTCGACTTTTCGTCGTCCCCTTGGTGCTCATTTGCACAAGGAAAGGGCGCCAAGTTGACGTCATTCACCGAAATTGGAACCCCAGACAATTTATTATATTCTATATTAAATTTAATAACCATCGATTTGTCAAATATTCAAAAAAAAAAAGAAATCAATTATTAAAATTAAAAATATCAAAAATAATTTTAACAAATAAATTTTTTGAATTTTATTAACAAAATTTTCATTTTTAGATACGAGCTGTCCCAGGATCTATTGGAGAAACAAATTGAAATGTTGGAGAGAAAATATGGTGGTGTAAAGGCAAGAAATGCTGCCCTCACAATTCAAAGGGCATTTCGACGTTATACATTATTGAAAAAATTTGCAACAATCACGGCAATGGCAAAGGCAGAGAAGCGTTTAAGTCGAAAATTACAGGAGGCAGCCGAACGACAGGATCACGAGAGGCATCCTTATCACAGTCAAATTTATATTCAACCAAGTCAAGTTGGTGGTAATCGACCAATGCCAATTAGAAGTATGTCATTAAGAGAAAGGAGACATCCTGAAAATAATTCACAATGTCAATCGTCGTCGCCAATGCCACGTAGTCAAAGTGGAAGATGTGAGGTACAAATTGGAGGTCACAGGGTTAATGCTCATCAACATGCTAATCACAATGTTCATCAAAGTACTCGTCATTCTAATTCAATGACGCCAAGTCCTTGTGCTAGGCATCAACCTCCACCCAGTCCTTGTTGGGAGTCAAGCTCACAAGAAAGTGGCTCCAGCATTCATTATTACAATCCACAGGTAATTGTCAATTTTTCCCTCATTAATCAATTTTTTCTTTTCGTCCATCAATTTTAAAACAATAAAAAAAATGGAAAATAAAGTGTAATTGAAATAGAAAATTAAACAGAAAATAATAAAATAGAAAAATAGAAACAAAAAATAAAAAATTAAATGAAATAGAAATTAAAATTATAAAATAAATATAAGAAAATAAAACAGAAATTAAAATAAATATAATACAAAGCGAATAAAATAAAAAATTGAATAAAACACAAAATAAATAAATTAATTAAAAAATTGCAAAAAACATTAACACAAAAACAATTTTATTTGTAATTATCATTAATTGAAAATACCATTAATTGGAATTTCTTATCAAATGAAATTTCTATTAATTGAAATATTATTAAAAATTTTTATTTTTAGTTACAAATCTTATTAATGCAATCATACGAATTGAAATTGTTTATTTGAAATGAGAATATGAAAAAAAACTTTCATGAAATTACAACTAGAATTTATGATTATACAAAGCGCGCGTTAAACTATACAAAACTGCATAATAAATGTAATTGATCTCATTCTTCAACATTTTCTTGACGAGAGCTGCACATAAGCATAGAAATGGATTTGATCTCATTTCCAAAGTCTTTCATGTTTTTTCAAGAGTGAGACTATTTTCCAATTTAGAATTTCCAAGTAAAATGATTGCAATGAATTTTTTTTTTTATTTAATTTTTCATTATTTTTGCAATTAAAATTCAGTAAAATTTGAAATTTATTAATTTACATGTTTTATTAGTGAAAAAAAAGTAAAACCATAACTTTAAGGTGTCGACCTAACGACTCGATGAATTTTATAATTATTGGTTGCTTTAGTTATTTATATCTTCTTAATTATCTTCCGTTAATTCTATCGTCTATTTATTATCTTCAATTAATGGTATCTTCAATTAATAACATCTTTAATGAGTCGCCATTTCAGTAAATCAGGAAGAAAAAAAATTTTATCAGCATAATTATATTTGAAATATTTTCGTATCTCCAGATCTCTCAATAAGATGGTACAATGATTATCGAGCATCATCTGTTGTTAGATTAGATGTTTTTACGATCTCTCTCTGTTTCTGTCTTCGTTTCTCTCTCTCTCTTTCTCTCTCTTTCTCTATTTTCCTAATCTGAAATTTGTTTACCGAGTTTCATATCATGACCTGATTCTATATTCTCCAAGCAAATTAAAGTTTTTACAACTCTCTTTGCACATCTGTCGAGTGAGTTAATTCTTTAAAAAAAAGTCTTGGTGAAGATTCTTTGTCTCTAATTCAGAGCTTTGTATTATTCTTTCCTTTTTTTTTTTTTTTATTAAATTATAACTTTGCAGGAAACTTTGTGTGGATTGAGACAAGAAACTCCACCAAGGGATTCACATAGAACTCCATGCACTTCTCCATCGACGCCTCATAATCAACAAAGTTCGTTGTCACAAAATTGGACAAATTCTTCGGGTGGTGGTTGTAGTGGTAGAAATCGTGGATCCGCGAAAAAAGTACCACCCGAGGTACCAAAACGAACTTCGTCAATTACATCGAGGTCGATGGAACCGAGGCACAATGGCCTCAGTAAAAGTGTGGAAAATGGAAGTCTTAGTTCGGTACAAAGTTCAGGAAGCGATTCGACTAATTGCGAAAGCTCTGAAGGAGATGCACAGAGAGGCTCGCCTATTTGGAAGCATAAAGGCATTGTGAGTGTCACACCTTTTTCCTCTTTTCACTTTGCGTTTTCATCTTGGATTTTTACAAACTTCGTTTATTTTTTTTTAACATACAAAAAATAAAACATAAAAGTTTTTAAATAAAAAAAAAATTCTAATTTACTTCACCATAATTTATTATATATGATTAAAATTAATATATTAAATTATTTAATTAATTAATTCTTTAAAGTAAATAATAATATTTAAATACTTCGTCTTTAATATGACAATTAAAAATAAATTCCGGTAATTAATAAAAAATTGAAATGAATTTTTTGTTTAATGTAAAAAAATTGTGATTATTTATTTTATGATTGTTTTCAGTCGGGTTCACCAGAACATCAGGATTGTGGTCATACAAATGAGGGTAACAACATGATGAATAGCGTCAAGGAACTTGGTCACTCCCATGCGAATTCCGGATACCAACACCCACTAATGGATCACACTGAGGCGATATCTCAAACGAGTTACAAAGTTTCGGAACAAAATAGAAAACGTCAATACAGGGTCGGTCTCAATCTCTTTAATAAGAAACCCGAGAGGGGCATCACCTATCTTATCAGGCAGGGTTTCCTTGAGAATAGTCCACAGGGAGTCGCTCGATTTTTGATCACAAGAAAGGGACTTTCCAAACAAATGATTGGCGAATATCTTGGAAATTTGCAAAATGCATTCAACATGGCAGTTTTAGAGTGAGTTTTCATTTATTTACAAATATAAATAAATTGGTCATTTAATTTAAATATTTACAAAATTTTCTTGATAATTTTCAGATGTTTTTCACATGAATTAGATCTTTCTGGTATGCAAGTTGATGTTGCATTGAGAAAGTTTCAAACCTATTTTAGAATGCCAGGTGAAGCGCAAAAAATTGAACGTTTAATGGAAGTGTTTAGCCAACGTTATTGTCAATGTAATCCCGATGTAATATCAAGGTTACGATCGGCTGATACAATATTTGTTCTTGCATTCGCAATAATAATGCTCAACACGGATCTGCATACGCCGAACCTGAAACCAGAGCGTCGAATGAGAATGGAGGACTTTATTAAAAATTTACGCGGTATTGATGATTGTGGTGATATTGATAAGGATATATTAATTGGAGTTTATGAGAGAGTTAAAGCAAATGAATTTAAACCTGGTTCTGATCATGTAACACAAGTGATGAAAGTACAAGCGGGTTTTGTTGGTAAGAAACCAAATATGGCATTACCACATCGACGATTGGTTTGCTATTGCAGACTATATGAAATTCCTGATATCTATAAAAAGGAACGTTCGGGCGTTCATCAGAGGGAGGTATTTCTCTTTAATGATTTGCTTGTTGTGACGAAAATTTTGGGCAAGAAAAAAGGACGACCTACATATACGTTTAGGCAAAGTTTTCCACTATGTGGAATGATTGTCACGTTATTTGAAGTTCCTCGTGAGTTTGAATTTAATTTTATTTTTCTAAATTTACTGATAGTAAAAATTAATACTAATTTTTTTTTCTTCTTGTAATTGCAGATTATCCGTATGGTATAAGACTGTCGCAACGTGTCGATGGAAAGGAATTGGTGACGTTCAATGCACGTAATGAAACTGATCGTTACAAATTTGTTGAGGATTTGAAGGAGTCCATTAGCGAAATGGACGAGATGGAGACTTTACGAATTGAGACTGAATTGGAACGACAAAAGAGTAGCAGAGGTACGAGGGGAAGTGCGGAGAATCGCGATTCAGGTGTTGCTGATGTTGAGGTTTGTCCTTGTCCCGGTTCCTGTTCTGAGAGATCAGAAACGACTGATATGGACAGCCAGTTAAAGAGATCAGCACTCAGCAATTCTCTTCTCGATATTCATGAACAATGTAAGAGAAATTCGTAAATATAATAAAATTAAAACATAATTTTAATAAATATTTTTATTTATTATTATTATTAATTTAAATATTATTTGTTTTTATAGTCGCCGGAGAGAAGCCACAACGTCGTGGCAGTGTCGGTTCATTGGATAGTGGAATGTCAATTTCATTTCAATCGACTTCCGCAAGTTCGATGAGCCAAGGAATGAAACATCATGGACAACTTCATTCTATTCATACGGGAACAACAATTCCTGGCATCAATAAAGGCTTATCTCAACAGCCATCTTTTTTAGGAGGATTATTTAATAAACGTGAGAGAAAATTATCTCAATCGGAGGAAACTGGTCCCTATAGTCGCACCACCGAAGTCTAGAGAATTAATTTCTAGACGTCGGGTTTTTAGGAAATTTTTTTAAACAAAAAAAAAGAAAGGGACTCTTCCGAGTTAATGAAATATATAAAATTAAATTTAAAGACAGTTAAACGGAATTGAAGATGCTCGTTTAACAATTATCACACATTCTAATAATAGGATATATATTTTTTTTATTTTCCCATTGGTAAAAAAAAAAACGTTTTTCTTTTTGGGTGTGTCATATTTAACGAGTGCATTTTCTTTTCTTTTGGTGCGAAAATTAATTTTACAATCATACGAGAGCAATTTATTTCTAGTCATTTATTATTGTACATACCATATAATAACTCCTTACGGAGGATAATGATCGCATCACATTTTTTAGATTAATTGCATATATATATATATACAATTTTTTATTTTATTTTTTTTTTTGCAACGCTTTTTGAGAAGGTGATCTTCGCATTTTTATTTTTAATTTATATATTATGAAGAAAAAAAAAGACTCTGGCAATAATGTTAAAGAGAATTTTTTTTTTTTTTTTTTTTGTAAAAATACCAAAATTATTATTGATTGGGCAGGATCCAATCAAAGAGAGTCCAAGGCGAGGAGTGAAACTTTTTGGCTATTCGGACATGATTTTTTTCTTGTGTATAGTATTTATTCGCCTAAATAAGATATTTGGCTTTTATTTTTATTTTTTATTATTTATGATCTGCAGGTGGCGTTTGCATGTATAAATATGTGAATAAGTAATAATGTTCATGCGCATAATTCATTGTAATTTTTGACATTAAATTATCATCGAGAGACTCGAATTAGGATTGAAGTTCGTGAAGAATATCATTAATCATGTCGACATCAATTTTTTTTGTCATTAAAGAAGAAAAAAAAACAATTGTACATATAAAATAATTAACATGCAAAGGCTAATTTTTTTTCTTTTTGACTTTATGTGTCAAAAATTAGATATTAAGACGTACTAAAAAAAAAAAGGAAAATAAGTAAATGGCGGGATTCATTGTTTTTTTCAAAACTTTGCTCCTTTAAAATGCCAAACGAAACTGGTCCCTAAGTCTTATTAATATTTACAACCATTTTTGTAAAACACATTGCAGTATTATAGAATTATCTGAACACCGAACGCACTGATGTTTCTTGCGAAAAATAATTTTGACGAAATAACAAATTTTAGTCAAGCAATTACAAAGAAGAAAAAAAAGTGAAACACCAAATTATTGTTAAAAACAAGCAGTGAATTTTTCAACGATTTCGGCCTTTTCTTGTACATTTGGAGAATTCCTCTCTCTTAAAAGAAAAAAGAAAAAGAATAATTCTTGACCGTGAATTTGAGTGATTGTGAATTTCGTTATTTCGTGTAATTAAGAAATTTTTAATAAAAAGGATTTGATTTTAGAAATAAAAAAAAAAAAAAATGTTCTAACGGTCAGAAATGTACGCGAAATGACGTGAAAACGTTTTTCTACTGCCAAAGTACATTGTAACTTGTGATTTGAAGAAATAACGAAACGAATTTCTCTCGCTACAAAAAAAATTAATGCAATTATTCGCTATAATGCGTTCTTTAACAATGTGTAAATATTCTTACTGATTGTATTACAAAAATAGGTATAATTAATAAATATAAAATACAACCGAATCTCAAATTCGATAACTAGAATTTTCACACAATTTTCCGTTTTGTTTTTCATTTGAAAAAAAAGATTTACAGAAAATTGTTTGAAATTCAAACAAAAAAATACAATTGTCAAAAAGCAAAATTGCGATATTTGTAAATTTGAAATTTTATAATAAATTTTAATCAATTTTAATGTTGCATATTTAAAAAAAAATTCATGTAAATTAAAATTTTAAACATTTTCGTTTTAAAAATCAAATTTTTATAATTTTATCACAATAAATAAATAAATAGAATTTTTTTTGTTAAATTAACAAACTAGGAAAGTGAATAATTCGTATTTTTACTAGTTGAGATAAAGGGTAAAATAATAAATAGAATTAACAAATAATTTTTAATCGCAATTGTTCGAAGATAAAATGGAATTCTAAAAAGAAAAATGTGGTTTACAGTCAATTTTAATAATCAATTTTTGGTAGTTAATTAGAATTTTTATAAAAATAACAAAATATCTAACGAAAAAGACTGTTGTGCAGTGATTTTATTTTTTTTTTGCTATTAAATTAGAAATTTGTCTCGAAAAAAAAAAAATTATTGTCGATAAATCCAAAAAAAAAAAAATTATAATTGTTTTTAATTTAAATTTTGTCAAATTATTTATATTTTGAAAAATTAAGAAAAAATTGACTTGAACATATTATGCCAGCCATTTGTTGACAATATAATATGAATTCATGGAAATTAATAATTATAAGTCACTGAAACGTCGAAAATGTTACTGATATTTAAGTAATTTAGCGATAATTGTAAAATATTATTATGTAAATATTAAAAAAGCGCAGGAATGAAACGTTCGCATTACCGAAACCTATCGCAAGAGAAATTCGTAAATTGTAAATCGTCAACTGTAATAAAAAAAAAATTAAGGCCTATAATATAATACTTGTAATTTCTTTAATGCCTGGCATGTTTAGAAATTAATTAATTTTTTTTTTTTTGAAATCACAAGTGTTGTATTTTAATTTTTTGTTGCAAATAATTTAATTAAAAAATTAATTTAATTAAACATTATATTTTTAAATTACTGGAATTATTAATTTTTTAAAGAAATTATTTATTTTAGGAGTATTATTTAATAATTAATAATAATAACGAATAATTGTTTTGTTTCACTTGATTTTATTTAATTAAATTTTCTAATTAAGAATTTTTTATCCAGTGAAAATATTTAAATAATTATTTTATTTACTTGACTTTTTCCCTTTATTAATTAATTTCTCTTTATTATTTATTAAAAAATTTCTTTATTGTATTAATAAAGCGGTTAACCTTATAGAAACTTGTAAACACTTAAAAATGTAATTATTTGTGCGATATTTTTGAATATACGAATTTCAAATTTTTAACTGAAATGAGAGGGCGGAAACAGGCCTACAAACAAAACGGAAGTATAACTGCGCATGAATTTTAGGTCGAGAGATATAATTAATCTGATTGGTTGAAATGCCGTGTGTAAATGTCCAATATTATGTATTTGAATCTTCCCGCGTGAATCGACCAATGAGAAGGCTCTTGTTGCGCTGCGAAAGTCATGCGCATTTGCCTTAAGCTTTGTGGATTGGCAACACTGTGTAGTCGTTCGAACAGTTTGGCACAAGTGCTGCAGTGAAAAACATCTAGTGTGTCGATCGCATCTACTTAATTAGTGAGTTTTAGTTAATTAATCGGGATTATTAGTGTGCGTAAGTTTAATATCACGTAAAATCGAACTTCGTTTAGTTGATCGCGATCTGGGAACATGAAAAATACTAATTATTTTCGTTCTAATTTGTTAATTTGAGGACGCCGGCCGGTCTCATTGTTAGTCGATCGGGTAAAATTTCGCCAAATATTCGTTATTTTCTTTGCTCAGAAATTCAGTTTTAATTAATAATCGTGTTCGTTTAAGACTTTGACGCAAATTATGTATCGTTGAACTATAATTTCGAACAAATACTTCGCAAGTATCATGAAAATCGGAAAGTTCTAAATTTTCATGTCGGTGGGCGGCCATTTTTTTTCCAGTGAAATTTCTATAAATATAATTTTCAGAAGTGCATTTTTTCGTGATATTCGGTTTTGTTTAAGCAGAAATATAAGTTAAACTAGATCAGTGATCTAAATTAATGGGACATTAGGAAAAATTTCTATTGTGTCGTCTCGTCATATGATTTTGCAAAGTAGTGGGGGGTGGGGTCGTGCTCTGATCTTTTTGGCGGGATTTTAGGATAGTATCGGAAAAGTATAGCGAAGAGTATATCGATCGTGTGTTTTATCAGATAAATGTCAGTAAATATTCAGTGGCATCTTTAACCGGAAGTGAGGTTTTTGTAATATTAGTGTTTAATTGGTGGAGCAAGTAATATATATATATTGCTCACAATAATAATTCCGGAAATAATTTTCAATATTGTGTTTTATGGTTCATTGGCGGCCATGTTTTTTCGGTGCAAATCGTGAACAATCGGAAATGTTCGGGAAATCGCATTTTTTCTTAAAAATTTCTAATCTAAATCGTTTATATCGGAAGTATTTTAACTAATTCGGAAAAATTTTGTGAATTCAATGCTCGTTTAAATTCCTTGTGTGTTAAAGTGAAATTATGCTAAAGTGAATTTATATTAAAGTGAAATTGTGTTAAAGTGAAATTGTGAAAAAGTGAAAAATAATTCGAAGTGTCTGGAAAATCGGATATCAGCAGGATGGAGGGATCCTACTTTGCCAATTGCTGTTCATTCTTTATCATCATCCAGGATTATCCAGGCTGTTATCGTCGAGCTGCCTAAGGAAAATCAACAAAAGGTTAGTTCCTTATTTTCATTTCTAATAATATATTCACAACGCTGATAAAAACAAATATATTAATAATTATAATAATTACTTTTATATTACTATTGAAATTAAGTCTGGAAACAAATGAGCCCTAATGTCGCAATTATTCCAGTTATCTAAAAAATAAAGTCTTTGTTTAATGTTGAACTATTTAAATATAAACATTAATTCCAACTTACCGATATGAAAAGTGGTTTTCTCAAAATTATTATATCGTAAATTTTTATATTAATTTCTCGCGTTCCGTAATATATTCCATACACGATTCTGTCCTATTGATATTGTAAATATTGAAATATATTTTCTAAATATATAAAATTTTCTTTATAAATTAATTAATTTATATAATCTTACAAAATTTGTTGAACGACAGGGATAATAATTTATTGAAAGAGAAGTTACATTATTGTCTTCCTAAAATAGAAAGAACGCATTTAAAAAAAATGAAAGAGAAATTTATTTAAAAAATTTTTTTTTTTATTTAAATTTATTTTTTATATTTCATTTAATTAAAAGTTTACTTACTATATTAATTGGATTTAAATTGATCAGAGTTTCACTATCTCCACATATTAATTTTCCGAAGGAATTCGCCTTGTTCAAAAACATATTATTTTAATGATGAATAAATTATTAATTACAAATTTATAAATTTAAAACAGGGTTTTTACAGAATCTGAAAAACTTGGAAAAGACTTAAGATTTTTTTTGTATAAATTTCTTAAAAATCTGTAAAACACTTTAAATATAAAAATAGTCATAGAATTTTTCAAGTTTTAAAATTTGGCATTTTTTTTTGTTCCTAAAATCCACTTAAATATTATTTGCAATAAATTATAAAAAGTTCTGTAGAAACCCTTGAAATTTTTTTTTACCTGAATAACCATTTCATCACAGTAAGATATAATTATAAATAATATTATAATTTGTATTAAACAATTAAATACATCTGGTATAATGAAAGACTTTGGATATATATCAATATTTTCAGCCAATATATTTATTGGAAGAATAAAATCCGTTACGAATATAATTAACCATATTAATGTCAAACAGGAATAATAATCATTAAAGTATTTTATCACATTTTGTAATATTACGTGTAGTCTATGAATAAAATGAATAGAAAATCCACTTTCAGTCAATGATAGATTTAATATTTTTTTTCTTTCATCTAAAAAGAAAATTGTTTTATTTAAAAAGTTTTAAAATTTCAAAAATAAAAAAAAAACAATTTTAATGGAAATTTTTAGTTTACTTGTTATAAACATCTCGTTGAGAAGAATGAATCTGTTATTTATTTCATTGACAAAAATTATGAATTTTAATTTGTCCATATATATGAGTGATGAAATTATAAAATATTTAATGAATTGATGCCAAGCATATTTATTATATAACATTCCTAAAATATTACCAACAATAATTGTTATTATAACAAACCACTCTATTATAATTTTATAGAATTTTTGTTTCTTTCGATTTTTTGTCATGTTGTCAAATTTATTTATATTTAATAAAATATTCTCGTAAACTTGATAACGCAATGTGCAAGATATACAGCTTATTAGAGTACATAAATTTACAAAAATTGAATAAATTACTTGTAATTCATGATCGATATTTGTTTCAATGATAGTTTTATTATTAACCGGATATAAAAAAACTTCAATTATTGAATAAATTAAATTTATAAAGTAAATAAAACAGAAACAACTTGGATATAAATGTAATTTAAATTTTGAATTTGTATTTGTAGTTTTATTATTTATCCAATATGGATGAAGTCCAAAGAATTTTAAAATCTGAATTGTTGGATTAGTATTCATTTTATTTGTGATTAACTACTTTTTTGGAAAAACAATTTTTTTTTATGTTAAATGAACTAAACAAACTCTTTTACAATATAGAATAAACTGATCTGTTAATGGTTTTAAATATTGAAATAATATTTTAAAGTAATTTTCTATTTACACGATTTTCATTTATGGAAAATTATTTTTTATCGTTTATCAAAGTTAATTATCGTTTCTTTTCGCTATTTCATTAAGTAAAAAATAATAGTAGTTTTATAAACTGATAATTTTATTTAACAATTTTAACCTCCATTTATGAGTCATTATATAAATCAGATATTTCGTAATTACTTTAATCTAAAAAATAATTACAAGTTGTACGATATAATTGATTTTTTATAATTGGCTTATTTTTTGAAATTTATTTTAAAATTAAAAATATTTAAGAAAAATAATATTTTGAGTTTTTAAAATATAAAAAAATTGATATTTTTATATTTTTACTAATCATTAAAAATTATTAATTATTTTTCAAAATTTTTATAATTTAAATTTGACATTACTTGAGAGAGCAAAAGTTTTTTTTTTAATAGGGAAAGTGTTAGGGATGATTATTAAAGAATAACAACCGATATGGGACTGAAATTGTTTAATTAAGTCTTTTTACAGAAAACAATAAAAAACGAACGTAAATTCATTGCAAATCACCATCATATATTAGCATTTGATGTGTAGTG
The DNA here is from genome assembly GCF_019393585.1 of Leptopilina boulardi. Classification (NCBI taxonomy): domain Eukaryota; kingdom Metazoa; phylum Arthropoda; class Insecta; order Hymenoptera; family Figitidae; genus Leptopilina; species Leptopilina boulardi. Next base: position 937,227 of record NW_026138017.1, read on the forward strand.
CTATTACTACTATATACGCTGGATAGTTTCTAGATTTAATTCTTTTTAATATAGGTTTATGCAATTATGAATATTTATTGTAAAATCGTGTCGCATTTTTTTTTTTTCGTGTCGTGAGAACAAGACAATGTCGAGGGGAATAAGGGATTCGCGTGTTTTCTGTATTTTGTTTGAGTAATATCTTAATATTTATTTTAAATTATAATATTTTTTTTTTTATAATTATAGGATACAGCGGGATTACTTAAAGATCAGATCTGTAAAAAACGCTGTTCGTTTCGTTATAATGCACAAAAAAAAGATGCCAAACTATTTTTTTTTTCCTCTCGATTATATTGCATTCTTTTTCAAAGAAATCTTGAAATGTTATAAACACTCGTGTTTGGCAAAACTTTTTTCATTCTTGATTCTACACGATTTCAGCAATTTTTTTTTGTTTTTTTTTTTTTTAAATAGCACCAGCCAAATGCAAATATTCCTGCTGCATTCTATAGTTGTACATATATAGTATATTAATATACCACAAATCGTTATCAATATAATACAGTATTGATTATGTTTACAATAAAACCTATAAATCTATAGAATATATTTAGATATTTACATAAGAATATCAAAAAACAAACGATTAAAAAATCTTGAAACGTTCTCAACAAGTGCTAAATAACATCATCAAAAAAAAAAAAAAAAACAAATTAAAATAAAACATTCAAATATGTAAAAAAATTTATGCTTTTATAAAAGAAAATTTCATTCTTTTCATCAGCACTTGCTAAGAACGCGAAACATTTCATTTCTTAACGATACATACTGTTTACGATAATTTCAGAGCCCAAATTGGTTTACTAAATCTTTAAAAATAACAAAACACGCTGTTTAAATACCTCGCTTGCTTTTTTTTTTTAATATTAAAATCTTTTTTTTTTCTTTTTAAAAACTATGAAATTCTCTTTGTATCAACTTAAATAATTTATATTCAAAATTAAAACTCTCTGCGCTTCCTCGATCTTTAACGAAACAAAAAAAAAAAAAAAAAAAAAAAACGGGATTAACTATGATATATAATAAAGGAGAAAAGGAAATAAAATTTTTCCACTTAAGAAAGCGTAAAGTGTTGTATTTTCTAATTAAACAAATATATTTTTTATATCTCAGTTAAAATGATTCGATATCATTTATTTAAAACCGTCGATATACCAAATTGTCGAACTAGTTTGATTATTACACGAATTGAATGCCAGTAGAAATGATGTAAAAATAAGTGGAGCCCTGTTGCATATTTCTTATTCTTCTTCTTCTTTCTTTTTTTTTATCATCTTCGAAGTAATCTATAAACTTCCAACAATGAAATTCATTAAAATTGAAATTAAAATGATGATTAATGGATAGACACATTGAAATTGTCATTTTTTCTCGAATTCTCAAAGTTGGACTAGTTTTCTTTTAGCTCTTCGTTAAGTTTTTTTTTCGGATTAAATAGAATACTGCATATTTTGCGCCGAGTTCGCAGGGTTTAACGACGGGTCACTATTTGTGATCGCAACTCGGTTTTTTTTTTTTTTAATTATATATTTATATATAATTATTTATCTTTATTTATATATTTATTTATATTGTATGTATAGATTCGTTTATATTCCTAGCTAAGTTTTCAAAGTGTGAAGTGTGAAACAACCAGCCATGGCACTGCCGAATGCAAGTTTTTGTTCTCATTTTTTTTTTTTCTTTTTATTCTACAACTTCCTTTCTGCATGTCCAAAAAATTGTTGCTCTCACTTTCACGGAAACAAACAAAAAAAAAAACAGAAAAAAAAATAAAAAATAAAATACAAAGTATTCGTCATACGCCGTCGTATTTATTTACATGCAATACGTCATTCTTTCTCTCTTTTTTTTTATTACTTGTACTTTTAATCCTCAGTTCCAACGGATCTCTCGCTATCTCTCTTTCTCTCACACTCTCGGAGCATTCGACATTCTCTTGAAAAAAAAAAAAAATAATTGATGACGCGATTATTTAAAAACGCGACATCGTTATTTCGGAAAATTGTCGCTTCGTCAATAAAAATCTTGGTGTGTAGAATTTGGATTAAGAAGAAGGGGTCAATAAATACATGACAAGTTACTATGAACCTCTCATCTCTCCCAAAAATGAAACCGAAATGGAATAGTTTCTGATTCTCAGTTTCGAAGCGATCATTGTTGCTTTTTTTTTTTTTTTTTTCTTTTCATTTCCATTTCACAGTCGAATTGTGTGTTTTAGATTTTACCAATTGACAATTGACTTGTTCTATTTTACAGTTGAAAAATTCTGTTGTTGATTTGTCGAGACCCAAGTTGTGAAAACGTCTCTGTTGAAAGAAAAGAATTTATTAAATTTTTGAGTTTTTTTTTTGTATTAATATTATGAAAATAACAAAAAAAGAATGCTCACACAAACCTGCAGTGGCTGACCACGCACTCATTACTGCAATATTCATCTTCCCATTCGGTATTGGCAACTGCTGGATTTGGGCAACCATGACGAATACAAGTGTTTGATGGTGCCCTTTGAGCAACCATTGCTGCTTGTGATGAATTAACAGGTGGTGGACTTGATAAATCCTGTTTCATGTCATTTCTCGGTGGGCTCATGTGCATTATTTGTTGTTGTTGAACCTGTACTGGTTGCACCTGTTGCTGAGAAACCTAAAAAAATAATATTTTATTAATTCCACCTAGTATAGAAAAATAGAATTTTTCTATTAAAATTTTATGTAAATTAAAGTTCATTTGAATTAAATCGAATTGTAGATTTCAAATTTTAGGTTTGAAACACGAGTGTCGGAGTGTGTAAACAACTTTTTTTTTTGAGGTTATGATGTTTAATTTCTTCTTTGTCTCGAAGTGAAAAATTTATGTTTGATTTGGAAAAATTGTAAAATAGAAAAAATTAATAAAATTTTTTATTTTGGGACATTAATAATTATATAAAGAACAAATATAAACAAGTGTTGTTGAGGTTAGGTGTCCCATGGCTTGCTTCCGGTTTTTGTGAATTTTTTTCGAGTAAAAATTAATTTTCGATTTATAAATGAAAAAAAAAAAAAATTAGGAACAGTGATAATTTTTTTTTTTTACTCACACGAAGACTGTTTTCTGATTGTTGGATATAAACTATTTGATACATTTTTGCAGGGCTTTCGAATGCGTTAGCAGTAGCCATAGTGTATATATCGAAATCGTGAAATTCGACTCGATTATAGTCAGGGATTTTGCGATAGAGCGGCAAAATTTTAAAATTATTTTTAGTCCAGTTAGGTTTGTTTGAAATTTGAATATTTAAATTTTCGTTGAAAGTTTTATTTTATTATTTCTATATTAAAAATAAATTAGGATTTTTTAAATTATCAATTTAGTGCGGGATATTGGAATATTTGAATGTAAATTATTAAAAAAAAAAAAAATTCTAGAAATGTAAGTAAAATAAGAACGTATTTTTTTATTTTTTTATTTTTTTATTTGATAAAAAGGAAGGAAGTTATGATTTTTTGAAATTTAACGTCAACGAAGAAAGTGTGTTTTTGGAACATTTTTTAATCTATTGTACTAAGAAAACGAAGCTGAAGTACGCAACGTTTATATAAACGATTTTTAAAGACATAATTTTTTAAAATGAAAAATTCTATAATATTTTTGCCTAAAAAATATTTCTTGTAGTTTTCATTAATCAACAAATTATAAAAAAATATTTTTTAGGCAAACAATTATAGCATTTTTCATTTTAAAACATTATTTCTTTAAAAATCGTTTATATAAACGTTATAATTAAACTTATAAAGTGAGTTTTCTCAAAAGAGACACTTTCGACTTTCAATTTTTTTTGCATTACAATCTCTGATGATTGAAGAATTTTTTCCCCTTTCTGCGAAAGTGGTATTTTTAGTTTTTAAATTACTATTTATAATTTTTTTAGTACAGCTCACAGAATATTTTTTATTTTAAAAATAAAATTTATTTTTTCTACAAATATAACCTTTTTCCATTAACATTCATTTGTTTTTTTTTTAATTTTCATAAAAACATACTAAAAATTGTTGCGTCAAGCTTAAAAATTGTAAATAGTAATTTAAAAACTAAAAGTACCACTTTCGCAGATAGGGGAAAAAATTATTCAGTCATTAGGGATTGTAATGCAAAAAAAAAAAATTAAAAATCGAAAGTGTCTCTTTTGAGAAAACTCACTTTATAAGTTTAATTTCAACTTTTTTGTTTCTGTTGTAGGTACGTTTTTTTTTTAGCACATATTTGAAAAATTTGAGAAAAAATGAACAAATTTCATATATAGCATAATTTTTAATTTCTTAGTACAATAGATTAAAAAATGTTCCAAAAACACACTTTCTTCGTTAAATTTCAAAAAATCATAACTACCTTCATTTTCATCAAATAAAAAAATTAATTACTTATTAATTACTTATTTTAATACCAAAATGGATTAAAATAAACAAAATTGGATTAAAATAAGAAGCGTTGCAGCTTATTTTAATGCTTTTTAATTTTCTGTGTCCTTATTTTTCATATAGATTTCGAAAAAAGTGTTTCGGACAAAAAAAAATTTTCAATGAAAATTTCCCATAGAATGCCCCATATAATATATTAAAACTAGTAGCACTGGTTTTTGCTCTTTTGTTTTCGTTTATTTTTTCTTATTTAATCTCACGCAGTGAAACAATGCGTGCAATTTCAAAGCACCGCACAATATCGTGTTACGTTAAAGATTGTATAAACTGTTTGCAATTCTTTCTCGAATAAATGAGAATATATATTATATATATATATATATATATATCAGAAAGTTCACTGACCTGCTGCATATATTGTTGTTGCGAGACTTGTTGCTGCATGTGTTGCTGCGTCATGTGAGGTGGTGCCATTGGATTTCCCATTAAAGCCTTAGAAAAATAAAGTATATAATTTAGGTTTTTTTTTTTATAACCAGAAAAAAAAATTCATCTTTATTAGACTTTTTGAAAAAAAAATTACCTGTTGTTGCTGTTGATTGCCTTGCATTTGAGCGAGATGAAGGGGGGATTTTTTAATGCCCATTTGTTGTTGATGCTGTTGTTGTTGTTGTTGATGTTGTTGTTGGGGTGAAGGTGGCTGTGGTTGTGGACTGTAAACTTGATAAGCAACATTTCCTGGTTGTGTATTTCCTCCATATGCTGAATATGGAACAACTCCATATGGAACAGTTTGTGGTTGGGGTTGTTGTTGCTGTTGTTGTGGTTGTTGTTCATTATCAGTTGCACCCTTACTGACCAATGAGGCCCTATAAGCTGCCAGGGCTTTTAAATATTCCTTTTTCGCTGCCTCTGTCTTCTTTTTATAAACCTAAAATGTAATAAAAAAAAAAATTCTTTAATTTATTTATATTTCGTTGTTGCATTCAAAAGGGATCATTTTTCTATAAAAAATAGTGGAGAAATTTAATCATCTAATTTGAAAATTATAATAATGCAACAAACTTGGCTATTGAACAATCAATCAGTAGTATTCAATCAATCATTGATTGATCTTCTATATTCAATTCCGTGTTTTATTTTTATCAGAGAAGAATTCAGTATAATTAAATTGAGACTTAAGGCTATAAAGGAATATTGATTCTTGTCTAAAGTGAATTTTTGCACTATAAAGGGACAAATAAATTGTTGATAATTTTTAAGATAAATTTTACCAAGTATTATTATTATTATTATTATAATATGAAGATGAGAATATATTGAGAAAGGACTTTACGAGGTATTAAGTTATATTAATGATTGTCATTTGTAAGTAATGCATTTGGAATATGAAAATGTAACGGTTCATTTTTCCAGTGTGCGCGTTATTAAATGAAATCTTGTGCCGATCGTTGTCGTTGTCATAATTAAAGTCCTCTTTGTAAACCATTAGAGAGAATGCAATACAGAGAGTTTAAAACTTGCCATTGGAGTATATATCTGCACCTGCGCGATAACATATAAAGTCGTTTCGAATGGTATAGCTTCCAACTCGACAGTAAAAAGTTATGATAATGACTCGCTCATAGTGGGGTATCGAAAATAACTGTCCCGATATCAAGAGACTTAATATGACTACGTAAAATACAAGTCGTAGTGTTATTGAAAATTTTATAATGTATATACTGTGTACGCGTTATTTGTTTTACTACCAAAGTGTTTCAAATAAATCATTTCCCCTTCTCTCTAGCGATGAGAAAATTGAAAAAACATTGAATAAATGTTTTTTAAAAAAATTTTATTTTTTCTTAATAATATTTGTAGAGGATTAAATATAATTTTTAATGAATGATAAAAGCTGAGAATTATTTTCTCTAACTTTTACATCAAACAAGAGTTTTTTTTTTTCTCTTCATTTCTGACTTGAAACCTTTTTACAATGTTTGCGTTTCATTAACACATGTGAAGTCAGCTGTCAGTTTGTATTTAATGTTACACAACACACATTCTTCCAAGGATTTAGTTTCTTTTAGAATTTGGACTTTTATTTTTTCTTGTTTAAATCTAAGGATTCTTTTTTTTATTTTTTCGAGGAGTTTTATTTTGTGATGTTTCATCATCTTAAGTTTAAACTATCGTGATTGTGAAAAATCATTTGCTGGAACAGCTTTATGAAATTTTTCTTTTATATTATAGAGAGACCAGATGTGATGAGAGAAAAAAAAAGAGAGAGAGAGAGAAATAGACGAGGGTTTTTTTTTTTTTTTTTTCTCAAAAGGCGTTTTCTTATACGAATGGAATAACCGAAGTAGAAACGTGTATATACGACTTTTAACTTAAAAGATAGCTTTTATATACTTGGTACAATCAACGTCGACGATGATTACGACGTCGTCCTCGTTTCTCCATTGCAATTAAACACCCCATTCAGAAAAAAAATGATGAATCGTTAATATTTTTTCCGAGTTGCTACCTTTCAATTCTGCTTTTTGTTTTTTTTTTCTTCCTTTATTTTTTGATACTCTAAATTTTCTTCGCTTTCTATATTTTAGTAAATGACCGATGAGACAATTATTTTTCTAACATCATTAAGAAAATAAGAAAATTTTATTCTATTAAAAATGCTTATAACAAAAACATTTTTTATTATTTAATTTATATTTTTAATATAAATTTTAATTTAATTTTAATTTTTAATTTTATTTATATAAATAAAAAATAAAATAAATTTTAATTTAATTTTAATTTTTAATTTTATTTATATAAATAAAAAATAAAATAAATTTTTCTTTCAAGCATCCAACAGTAATTTATATTTAACTTTATTGAATATTAATATTGTGATCTTATCTTAATTTAAAAATTTTTTAACGTTCTTTCTTAATGTTCGACAATTTTCGGAATTTTAATGTAATTGGAAACTTTCAATTTAAAATAATAATAATTATATATAGAAAATGTTTTTCTTCTTTTTTAATAAATTAAAAAATTCTTTAATGTTATATTCAAATGAAGCCAATATATATATATATAGGTATATATACCTTAATTATTATTCTGTGAATATAAATTTGATATTAATTTTAATTGATTTTTAAATTTAATAAAAAGTGTATAATTTATTATCGCGAATAATAATACAAGCTGAACTAATTTGTAATTCTAAAGTAATTATTTGTGACCAATTTAAAATTTAGAATTGTCATCCATTATTATATGGACAGAGAGAAAGGGAGGAAAAAAAAAAAATAAATAAGTGGTTCATCGGTCATTATGTCAAATAATGAATAATTCCACCGTCGATAAACTGTTATCAATTATGGGTAATTTACTTAATACTCTATATTTATCCTCCCGAGTTATTTATTCAGGACGCTATTCCTATTCAGAGAGTTGTTACCGAGTTCATACATTATTTAAATAAAACCAGGGGAATATTTGTCAAAAAAATTTTTTTTTAAAAAATAAAATAGCTAAATCATTCGTTGGAGAAAAAAAAAATATAAAATTGTATATGATGTAAAAACAGTAGAGAGAGAGATATAGTAAAAAATTGCAGTAAATTTACATTTTTCCTTCATATTCAAATTCTTTTTTAGAATTTTTCGCCTTTGTAAAATCAATTTTTCATTAATAATGATTTTTTTCGATGTTTTACTTTGATTCTAAAATTTTTTTTTAACGATAAAAATAATATTGTGGAATATAAAATGATCGTATTATAAAAAAATATTGAAAATATTTTATTATGAAACTGTTTTATTATGGAAATATTTTTTTATGCGGAAAATGTTTTAATATGAAAACGCATTTTATTATGAAAATATTTAATTAAAAAAAAAATATATAGAGAAATTTTTTAGCTTTCGTAAAAAAATTAAAGCGAGATTTCAATTTTCTATTTTTTTTTTTTTTGAAGAATATATGATAATGTGTGAGAGAGAGTTTGATGTGAAATTGCGTAACTATCTCAAGGATAATATTCTTTTTCACCGTTTCTTCCCCCTATCTATTTATTCATACGAATTTATTTATTCGCTTGGCGAGGCAAACACGATCGCTCGTATATAGCAATTGATAGTGTAACTTTATTGCTACATTATTCTAACAATTTATAGCCAGTTCACTGTGTATGTTCATATATACAAATAACATATAGATATATAGAGAAATGTTTCTCATCGTTTTACAGCAATATACAATATCCATGCAAGTTGTCATGAGAGAAAAGGATTAAAATTTTTTTTTTTTCAGGTGTCAGCTTTCTTTAGTGTCGTTTATACCAATATGCGACAATGTATAAAAACATTGTAAAAGTAAAATTTCAAAGGATTCGCGCAATAACATATATAATTTGAATAGAAATATTAATATACCGTAAAATAAATTTTTTATTTCAATGAAAAGAAAAAAATTTTTTTTTAACTTCTTTTTTTAATGTAAAAGAAATTCTTCATAAAAATTGACTTTGATCTTTTAATCTAGTTTATCTCTCCTTTTAGAAAAATGGTAGATTAAAGAAAAATTTTTTTATCCATTGAAAAATTATCCCGATTTGAATTAAAATCTGCTTTCGCGAACGAAAAGCAAACACGATTAATAAAGTAAGAGAATATTAAAGGCTCCCCCCGTTATAAATTTTTATTCTTTTTTTAGGAGAAAGCTTTCTATATTGATTCGATGAATGTTACACGCGTGACTATACACGAAAAAAAAAGAGAGAGAGAGAAAGAGTGACATTAATTTTGTCTGGACTTGATTACGCGACACTTCCACTTCCGCTGATGGGTTGCTTTCACAAAATGAGTTACGATTAATTAAAATTTTTATCTTTCGTCCAGAGCGTAACGAGAATGTATTATTTGTTACAAAATGTACCCTACGACGAGTCAGGGAAAAATAGAAAAATTAAATGTGCACACTGGTAAAAAAAAAAAAAAAAAAAAAATAGACTTGACATAAGATGAAAGTTTCATTTACTAATGGAAAAAGGGACTTGTATAAATTGAGAATAAAGCACGTAGAAGGGGGGGGGATTGGTGGTGGGGGGATTAATTAAACATGAAATACCGAAGATTTTTAATACTGGAGAGAAAATTAAAGTAAACTGTTTTACGATTATTAAAAGCTTAATCTGTTAAAAATAAAAGAAAAGTTAATTTAAATATTTTTTTTAGAGAAAAAAAAGTTGATAGTTAAATTAAGTATATAGGGAATCTTTAAATCATAATAAAACAAGAGTGTAAAACTATTTATCATTCACGAAAGTATATATCTTAAAAGGCCAAGAATGTAAAATAAAGTATCGTGCAAATTGCAAGCGAAAGGAAAAAAAAAGAAAATCCAAGGATTTATGAACAAAACATGATATTTTTACAATTTCAATTGCATTCAACGATTTATTGTTAGATGTCAAGAATTTCTGACCTTTCGAAAATACGTCAAACGATTAGAAATTCAACATTAATTGGGAAATTTTTTAGTCTTTGAATTTAATAAGACGAAAAATTATGAGCCAAAAGTTTTGAACGTTCATATGAAGGAAATTTTTTTTTTTGCAACTTCTTTAAGTATGAATTTTATTACAAAATATTGTTTAAAAAAATCTAAAAAGATGTTATTAATTTAATAATAATTGGTTAATTTACTGTTTTATTTTATTTGGTCATCATAATTTTTAATAATTTATAGATTGAAAAAAATATTTCGTTCAAAACTTTCGGCTCATGAAAAATTTTCATTTCACACTGTATATTCAAGTTTTATTTAATATTTGCAATTGTAAGATTTCTGTTTTTAATTTTTCGTTTCCTTTATTTTATTCTCTTTAAATGTAATTTAGCCTCTTCGCTATAATAGTTTACAGTTTGATGAGTACTTATATATATATCTAGATATTCATCGTGGTTGTCGATAAGAGTAATAGACGCTCAAAAGAGGTATAGGAAGGAGGAGGTTGAGAATCCGTGAAATTCTATTATAACGAGAGATAAGCTATTTATATTCCAAGCGACGTTTCGTTGACTATCTGCCAGGGAATTACCATTATTATTTATCGTGAAAGTTTATTGCCGGCCTCTTTCCACGTACTTATCGACTATATATGATGATTATACATATATACACACAGGCATTGAAAAACCTTTATATATACTTATAGTTGTAACTTTGCCGGATCTAATTACAAATTGAAAGGTTTGATGCAAGAATGTGATAGCTCCAATTTTTTTTGTTCCTCCCCCCCTCATTTTACTGTCGTGTATTTCACTATGTACCATTGATTGATTTTTTCCCCTTCTCGTTTTTTTTTCTCTCTCTATATTTGTGAATGATGGATTTTGTATACAATAGAATTGAAAATTTCATAATTTGAATTTTATTTTTTGAATTTTGTTAGTTTGCTGTTATCCAAAATTTATTTCAATTGTTGCAGTTTTTTTTTTTTGTTAATTATTATTGTAGTTTTTGTTTTTGAAATTTTGGGAGAATTATTTAATTTGAGATGTTGGTTTGATAAATTAATTATTACTTACGTCTTTGTGTTCGGTGTCAAGTGCATCCCACATGGAGGCGACAATTTTGGAAACCTCACCGAAACTTGCATTTGGATTTTGTCCCTTAATTGCTGCTTGAGTGTCCCTGAAGAAAAGTGCGTAAGCAGAAACTGGCCTGAAAAAACAAATTAAATTATTAATTAATTTTCACTATTAGTTTAAAATAGAAAAAAAAATTTTTTGGTTTAAAAAAGAAAAACTGAAAAAAGATTTTGCGATATTAATTTGTATAGAAATATAATTTCCTTTGTCTCTTGTAATCTATTTTCTTTTCATTATTTAGCTTTCTTTCTTGTCCCTCTTTAGAATGAGTTCGTCAATAAAACGACTCTTTAATTATATACGTTTAAAATACTCAGGGGCTACAAAGTTTTCAATGAATATTAAAATTTGATAAGAATTATATAATTTATTTCATTTAATTCTTTAATTAAAATTAGTGATTAATTTTAAAAATTATATATTAATTAACTCAAATAGTAAATTTTGATATTGAATGAAAAATTAGGTTTTTTAATTCATTTTATGATTCGCTATTCGCAATGATTTAGACAATATTCGAAACGGTATTTTTTTTATATATAATTGGATAATATCAGCAATTTAAAAATTGCAATAGAAAAATTGAAAAAAAAAATTTCTTGGATCAAGTTCGCAGTTTATGCGCCTATAAAAAGAAATCGGGTCGATATTTTCAAAACTTAGTCCTCGTTAAATAGTTATTAAAGACAATAATTTAAGAAAAATATTGACTCTAATCGTTCTGAATTGGCAAATGTATTGTTGCAATAATTCTAGTAAATATAGAGCACGAAGGAGGATAAAAAAAAATACAATGAGTATAATATATATATATATATAAATGACTTAAGAATTAGAAAGGATTTGCACTAATACAATTAAATATAAAATTGCATGTTTCTATTTTATCTTAGAAACAAATTGCTTATTATAAATTATTACAAAACTCCTCTAAATTTCGTCAAATCTAAATTCTGAATTTTCTAATATTTTAATTTTATAATTATGGACCAATTTTTTCTCGTACAATTTTATTTTCATGAAAAAAAAATCTGAAATCGTAGAAGGGTTCATATATTTTTTTAAAATTGTAAATTTTTCTTATTAGTGGTTTTTGTTGGAACGAGTTGCAGATGGTAAATTTGACAGAGTACGGCAGGCAGATTTAAAAAAAAAAAGAGTTCTTCATTTTTTTTTTCTCGAAGCTATAGTAACCCCAAAATGGCAATAATGTGGCAACCTGCCAGATTATGATACAAAAAGTATATATATATATAGTATTGAAAAAAGAAAAACTTACTTTGGCGGCTCATTGGGATCTTTCTTCTTCCTTTTCTTTTGGGCTTTCGGCTTCTTCTGTGCCTTAGTCGTTGCATCGGCAGGTTCTGGCGATGGTCGTTTGATTCCTGCCATCTGTACAAGATAAACAGTCGATTAAGACCAGGATTAAATGATGCGTTTAACCACTCTTGCGGTGTGACAATAAAAATCTAAAAACATAATCGTCGTTGATTAAAGAGTCGGCATTTCAACTAACGATTCAAGATTACCGAAAAAAAAGCAACAAAAAAAAAGAACTAGTATACAATATGTATAAATTAAATTTTGATGTCTCTTAATTAAATACTTAATATCTCGCCAGGTGTTATAAATTATAAATACAGAGATAAAAAAGGTTTTAATATTCACAATTTTAACTATATCGTTTAGATAAAGAAAGTTGACTTCTTGACATATAATTCTTTTTTGAAGAAAAAATTATTGGAGAATAATTAATCGTAATTTATTTTTTAAAAGAATTTTAATTGTTTTTCATTTATTTCAAAATTGAGTATTATTTTTTGCAGTTTTTTTTTACAAGTCACGGAATGACTATATTATTGAGAGTGATGGAAAAAAAATTCTTTTCAAAAACCATTAGATATCATTAGTAGTATAGGAGAAGATTGACAGGGTAAAGGAAAATAAATCTTGATTATCCGCGAGTTAAAGGAATTGCTTTTGTATAAGTTTTTAACAAGGGTAAAGCTCTTATATATTGTTGACGAAAGAATTTCCTTTTAAAATAGAACACACACATACAAAACATGAGAAAATAGGAAATTGTATTTATTTTGTGACAGTAAAGAGGATTGAAAGACGCTAAATAAAAAAAGAATCGCGTTTTCATTTAAAGACAGATTTTCCGTAAAATCTTTTAACGAATTTATTCTTTTTAGTTTTATTTTCAGAGGGCAAATAAATTTTGAGATGTCAGACTTAAATTAGAATTTGTTTTTTTATTCTCTCTATAATGGGATTGCAATTTTTTTTCCTTCTTTTTTTAATAACTAGTCGCGAACAATGTCGTTTGTATTTAGATTTTTCTTCAAGGACAAATATATTACTCGAACAGCTGTCTTCAATGAGTATATATATGTATTATTTTTTAATAGTAAATTTATGAGAAGAGAGAACAAGTTGCCATACATCTAGACTACAAATGAAGGAGATTATTGTGCAATGAATTCTTGCGTAGGTTGCAATTTAGATCTGATTTCTTTCACTTATATTTTACTTAATTAGATAGTTAGGAAATGTACATTTCTCGAATGCCAGTTAATTATACGAATCAATTATAAAATCCGGCTCTAATTGTGTCAATTGTTTTTTTTTTTTTTTTTAACAAGAACAGGAAATAGAAAAAAATTTCTACATTTCAATTGAATATACAAAGTTCAATTTTAATTACACTGAGAAAAAAAATTTAGTGTTTGCAACAAAATTTTTTTGGTTAGGCAATTTTGGTTCTTGTAGCCAAATTTTGCTTGGCTGAAACAAAGTCGTAGAGTTATCTCAACCAAACATTTGGTTAGGCCAACAAAATTATTTGGTTGAACATTTTTAAATTCCAACAAAAATTTGGTTACGACAATAAAATAATTTGGTTAACACAACAAAATAGTTTGGTCTAAGAAAGCAAATGATCGTTTGTTGTCCTAACCAAAATTTGGTTGCGACAACCAAATAATTTGATTCGCTCTCAGCTCATAGCTTAAGAGAACAGTTAGTTTAAATCTCATCTCATTTTTTGGTTGACTCAAACAAATAGTTTGGTTACTTAAATACCAACAAAATTTTTTTTGTTGGCCCAACCAAATTTTGGTTGCTCTGACTAAACATTTTTCTCAGTGCATTTTCATTTGTTTATACTTTGAAAAAAGTTTTAATTATGTTTCTCGAAACTTTTAAAAACACAAATCGACAATTAAGAATTTGATTTGCTTTTAAATTATTTTTGCTACACTGAAAAAAGGGTTTGGTATTCACAACCAAACGTTTGGTTAGTATTTAAGTATTTTTTTGTTGAATCAACAAAATTTTGGTTGTCCCAATCAAAACTTTAGTTAGGACAACAAAAATCCTTTTTTTCTAATTTTATGAGCCAAAAGTTTTGAACGTTCATATGAACGAAATTTGTTTTGCTACTTCTTTAGGTACGAATTTTATTACAAAATATATTGTTTAAAATATCTAAAAAGAAATTATTAATTTAATAATATTGTTTAATTTACTGTTTTATTTTACACGGTCATCATAATTTTTAATAATTTATAGATTGAAAAAAATATTTCGTTCAGAACTTTTGGCTCATCTAATTTTGGTTGTGTCAAACAAATTTTGATTGAGACAATTAAAATTTTCTTGATTCAACAAAAAAAAATGTTGATTGCTTAAATACCAACCAAACGTTTGGTTGTCAATAACAAACCCTTTTTTTAGTGATATAAAAATTTTTGAAACAATTGTAGATAAAATTTTATTGGCAAAATAAATTGAAGTATAATTTACTGACCATTGCGGAATGAGGTGTGCTATCGTCGCTGTCTTCACTGGTTGTAGTATTATTGTTCTCCGGAAGAGCGTTTGGCATTGTTGATGGACTTGGTCCCGCAGAACCTCGATGCGAGGTGAAATGCATTTGTTGTTGTTGTTGTTGTTGTTGCATCTGCGCTTGTTGTTGCTGCTGTTGTGAATGCATATATTGCATTTGTTGTTGTTGCATCTGTTGCTGCTGCTGTTGTTGTTGTTGCTGCTGCTGCTGTTGATTGTGTTGTTGTTGCAACAAAAGCAACTGTTGATTACTGTGCTGTTGTCCCGGTGAATTCATTGTTGAATACGATCCTTGAGGACTGTTGTATGCCGAACTATATGAAAAATAATTTTAAAATTTGTTCATTTTAACATGAATATTTGTTTTCCACTATATATATTGAAGAAATTAATGAAATTTTATATCCGTAAGTGAAAAAAAGTTTTGAGAGCAATAATAATTTTCGTAAATCATGTTTAGTGAAGGAGGAAATGCCTTTTAGCCTCTGTGCTTTCAACTAGGTTTTGATAGACTGCGACACCAATTTCTGTTATCTATTCGCGAAATTCGCAAATACTTGGAGACTACGATAATTTTCGTGGAACGAGACGAGAATTGTGGAAAGGGGAGAGGGGGTTTTGGGGGGTGGAAGGTTCTGAAGGTACATCCACTACCCGAATGCTATTTTAACACAAATTGGATAACTTTTGAGATATGGCCGCCGCTGCGTCAGCGTCGGAGGATTTACGGCCTACTCTACATCAACCTCGTCCTTCTCCCTTCTACATCCCCTCTCTTCCTTTTAGCCACCCCCTCGTTTTACATCCTCGCACCATTTCAACTCTCTTTTTTGCCTCCCACCATCACCAACCCCCCCCCCCCCCCCTCCCCCTGAACCAACCCAGACGACTTTCGCGTTCGCAAACGATCCAAAATCAAATTTACCTGCCGATAAATTTTCCCCGAGCAATTTTTTTTTCTTCTTGTTATTTTTCCTCTTTTATATCCACTGCATTCAATGCAAAAAACTCGGAATAATAGTTTGACGACAATAAGGGCGAAAAAAAAAAAAAAAAATTGTGTGCTATTTGATTTGTTGAACTAATATTTGTGATGCAAATTTTAATTTTGTCGGGCGAGGGTGTTGACTTGAATCATTTTGTGCTTCAATGGTTCTGTCTCTCTTTGTGTATAATAATTTTTTATTTTCGGAATTCTACTAAAAATGAAATACCGCGAGATGCAAAAAATAGAATCTCATTTAGAATGGTTTTTTTTTTTTTTTTCAAGGAAATCCTCTTTTTAATTAAAAAACTGATCTCCAAGGGATGGAGAAGGAAATGTAATTTTTCGCACTTGAAAAAAAACGCATTAAAATTGTATAATAAATGTTTTTCTCATATTGTAAAAATAAAAAAAAAAAATTAGTAATTAGTGATAACAAAAGTTGAGGGATATGAATTTACAAAGAGATGACCACTTAATATTTCTTCTTTTTCTTGCAATTTTGTAAACTAAAAAAGATTGGGATTTCAATTAGGAGTGAAAAAAGGATTAAATGAAGACACGCGTGCGATTTAGTTGAAAACACGCGAAGGCGCCTGTTGCTATCGTGCAGATAATAAGTTTAGAAAAGACGTTCTTTGGTTTGGCCACGGGACGTCATTAACGTTCACTGTGCCACAAGCAGGGACGCATTAATTTTTATAATCGGCAGCTGAAATTTTTAATTGATTCCCTGTTTTCTTCTTAAAAATTTTTGAAATTCACCATCAAAAAATTGTTTTTTTTTTTTATAAACAGAATTAAAATTTTAATTTATGAAACATTGAAGTATATTATTATAATATTAAAATCAATTTTCTTCAATTGAATAGTTTTTTTAATTGAAATATAAAATTGATATTTCCCTTGAAGAAGTGCAAATATTGAAGTTTTGAAATGAAATAAAAACACATTTCACTATATATATATATATATATTGAGAGTGCTTGTGCGCTATATATGTGATTTTTTAGAGAAACTCTTGGAAAAAAATTTGAATATATTTTTCAAATTGAAAACATTAATTTTAGATTGTAAATATTGAAATTTTTTTTTTTATATAAAGTATCGATAAATCTCGCGTTGCTTTTAAAATTGGAATTGCGCGCGCTTGAATATAAAAGTCTCTTGCACGTAATATTGGAAATCATAAATTCAGATATTCTATATAAAAATGAAGGAGCGTATGTATATATATATACTATAAAATATAGATCATTTTTCTAGAAGAGATTCAGTTCAAGTACCAATTTAAAGAGAATATATAAATTAAAATTGTTATACTTGCTCTCGACACTAATTTACGTCTTTTGAGGTTACAAAGTAGTTCCACTTATAAAGATGAACACACATATACATACACACACGATTGTTGGCAATTTCAATAATATCTCAATTATAATTTTCCTAACCTACTTTCTGCATAGACCACATGGCAAATAATAATAATAATAATATTCTCTGAATTCGAATGAATTTTCAAAGCCTCATAAGATGCATTGCCGTTAGCAAAATTCACTGCTTATAGTCGTAATTTCTGATATAGCAGGTGCACTCGTATTTATAACTTTGTTGCGAAGTAGAAAGGGCCAAAAAAAGAATAACATAGTAAAAACGTTTCCTATACACAGGTCCATTAAGATTGTAGAAACAAGGCTGAGGTCTGCGCTTTGAAAATTTATGTTCCGCGCTCCTCATCTTTTAATGTATATATGAGAGCCCCCATGAATAGGAAATTTAGCTTGATAGGATCTTCTTTTTCTCTCTCTCTTTCTCTCTCTCTCCATGCTCCAGAAAGTGATTCTCAATAAAAATTTCACTGACAGATCCTCGAAACACAAAGGTTATAACTTGAAGAAAAAAATAAAGGGGAAAAAAAAATCGCTGATCATGAGAGCTTTTAAATAAAAATTTACTGCCTTTTTGCCTCTCAAACTCTTTACGAGTGTCTCATAAATTTTATATAGGATTTCAAAGATGGCAAATTTTTCTTTTTTTATTGGCAAACTATGAAATAATTCTTCCCCGATTAGATTTTAACCTAATCGAATCATGAATAAGTAATTCTTTTTTTTAAAAAAAAATATTTACATTATTCTTTTAATATAAGTTTATATTATTAATTGAATAATTAAAATTTTAATAATTTAAATATTCACAGCAATGAAATTGAATAACATTATTATTATTAGCATATTGATAGCAATAGCCTTGAAAAAAAAACAAAAAACTACAATTAATGTGTGATTTGGGTTTTGGCTAATTATTTTTAATTAAAATTGAAGTCTTTATAAGACACAAATTGTTTCGCATCTTCGAAAAGGAATTTTGTAATTTTTTTCAGTTTCTCATTTGCCCGCGCGGTCCAATCTCAATTCTTGAAGCGACACACCTTCGAAACTGATTAGAATCCTGTCCAGTTTAACCGGTTCTTTTTTTTTTTTTCTTCTTTCTTTTCTTTTTTTATTGTCGGAAGTGAGCTAAATTCGTTTCAAAGTCTCGTCTTTTTTACTGCAAAAGCATCCACTCTTATAGTTAATTTAACTGTCAGTCTGTCAAACAAAATTCACACATTTCAAGCTTTGATGAGTCTATTAAATTCACATTGATTTGATTGTAGTTCACAAAATTCTCTCATTGAAATTAATCCAGTTAAAAGGAAAACAAAAAATTAAATAAAGATTCGAATTTTTTTTTCAATTCAATAAAATAATTATTAATTATTAATTAATTAATAAGTTAATAATATTAATAATTTTAGTAATAATAATAATAATAATAATAATAATAATAATAATAGTAGTATTATAAAATAAATAATAATATAATTCAACAAAAAAGCAATTTCAGAAAAAACGTCTTTTTTTATGGTTCTTGAAAATCTTAGTTTGGAAGAAATAATTAAGAATCTCGCGAGTCATAATTCTCAATATGAAAGTGAGTCACTCGCTATATGACTCACTATATTTATGGTAGTTTACGACAGTCTCCATAAAATTTAATTAAGCTAATTTTAGGGGGAGGAAAGATGTAAAATACAGAATTATAGTTTTGTAATGACATAAATTATTTTCTATATATAATCGAAAAACAGTTTAAATGTAAATTTATACTTGTATTTAACATAGAATCATGGTAATTTCTTGAAAAGTTAAATTTTCCCTTTTTTCATATAAACATAAATGTGGGTTTTTTTTTTTAGATTTGCTCTTTCTTTCTCTCTCTCTCACACACTCAAACAAGTTTAAAATGGTTTATTAGATAATTAAGTTTATTCTGAAATTAAGTGTACGTATAATACAATAAATTTAGAGTCAATTATTTCAAAAAGGGTTTTTGTCGCGTTTATACTCAATTTGCTTAATGGGAAGCAATTTAAGGCTTTTAAGTCAGTTGAGAATTTCTAGCGAGCAGCATGTTTCTGACATAATAAAGGCAAGTCCTTACCTAACGCTAATTGGTTGCATAGAGTGTTCCTGCTGTAGGTAAAGCGGTTGCTGATATCCGCCGGGATCCAAACTCAATCCATCTGGCGACTGCTGCATTCCGCCATTTGGCATCATCTAAAAAAGACATTGAAAATAATTTCTTCGTATAAAATTATTATTATTTTTTTTTTTACTACTATTTAGTAAAAGGAAAATAATTCAGGGAATTAAAAATTCAATTCACCGAATTAGTAAATTATTTTATTTTCAGTAAAATTATTTTATTATTCTTTAATTATTTTATAATATAATTTAAATTGAATTTCTATTTTGTGTAATTAAAAAATTCTAATCGATATTTTGAATTATAAAGTATAGAAAGATTTATTAAAGGAAAATAAAGAGAGAGATGTGGATGAAAATAGATGCGAGAGAAAAAAAAAAGAATATATTTTAAGAAGAAAGATTCTGCAAAAAAAAGCTTTCCCTCTAGGAAAGATTTTGCAATTATTTAGCCTTTCTTGAGTCATTAATAACCGTTGATAAATTTCTTTTTCCCTGTCTCTTTTTAAATGAAGATTTATTGAAAGTTGTGGGAGATGAGTGTCAAAACTTTCAAGGGAGATTTGAGATGAGAAAGTCTCCCTCTCTTTTTCTCTCTCAAAAAAGATTATTTGAGTCGCACACGTCTCAAACTATCTCTCTCATCCACAAGTTTCGCGCAGTGAGTATTTAAATACCGTATACGCAAACATGGACATGTCAGAATGATCTATCGGCCGTTTAACTACTTCCGGGTCGCGGCATTATTCATACTCCATGACTTATTTTTAGTTGCTTTTGCGCTAAGGATATATATGGAGAGAATAATGCAATACTGTCATTTCAATTGTTCCGCGCCTTCTCATGACTATCAGCAAGGCTACCGTAAAATTTTTTTTGCCATTATAATAATTTATAATAATAATAATAATAATAATAAAATAATAAAAATAATAAAAATAAAAAAAATTATTATTTTTATTATTATATTATGGAATACAATAAACTTATTGTTCCTTCCGTTATGTATTCGTTTATCGCGACGAAAGTAACTGAGAAAGGAGGCAAAAGTATTATTTTTTTTTAATATTTTATGCAAATCTTACAAAAGAAGGAAGTATTCATTTGAAGAAGAAATTTAAACATTAATGAAAAATATTTAATGCCGCATAAATTTGAATAAATTTGAATAAACATATATATATATACGAAAATTTTTTAGCAAAGAAATGAATTTTGCTTTCGAATTATAGACGTTGGGTATAAAAATAGAATTTAAAATTGAGCTGTCTGTTTTATAAATTAGTTTTTAAGAGAATGGAAAAAAAAAAATTATTTACAGTTACTTTCCAAATTGTTCGCGGAAAAATTGTTTTTTACTTCTTGAATTTATCTATATACATAAAAATTATCTTATATAATTCTGTGATTAATAATCTAATAAGATTAATATTAAAAATTTAATTATGCGTAACTTGTTTTATATATATAATTTTTTTTTATACAAAACTAGTTTCTTGTCAATAATAATTTTAGAAAAAACAAATGGAAATTAAATTTCATTTTCAAAATTGCTTTCTAGTTTGAATATATTCATTATTCATAAAACATTAATTCGCAGTCATAATAATATCGCGGAATAGTCATTAAGTTGCATAATAAATTGAATGCAAATGCGCGTGCGAGTTGAAGTTGAAATTTATTACATTTAACAAACAATTAAAAATTTATTTAAGTCACTTAAAACTTTATGAACTGAGTCGTGACATAATTCGCATGAGAGAAAACCTGATAAAATTTGTTAACAACAGTTTTAAAATATATGTTTATTATAGCTATAATAATAATAATAATAATTATTTTATTATTGCAATTTAAAAAAGTTTTTCTAATCAATTTTTTTTCCTTCCTTTCGTTGTGAAATTTGCAAAAAATATTTTTTTTTTTTAATTCCGAGGGTTTTGAGTGCAAATATACCTGTGATTGATAAGCGTGCATTGGGTCGTGCTGTTGATGATGTTGCTGCTGTTGTTGATGTTGTTGATGCGAGTGCGTGTGGATCGAAGGGATGTCAAAATCCTCATCGCCGAAACTTGGCGTGTGAAAAGTCTGCAACGTGAAAACGAAAAATTGCTCTTAAGACAAAAGTGCGTGCAAACATCGATATTACAATATCAACTACATTAATAAATATAATCAATAATAAACATACATTTGAAATTAAGATAAATTTCAATAATTTTTTTTTTCTAAAAGTAAAAAAAAAAATAGAAATTTTCACATCTTTCAATTTTTAATTATCACTGTAAAAAGAAGGTACTAAAATAGTACCGATTTTAGGTATTAAAATAGAATTAAAAAGCAATTTAGTACCTAAAGTTGGTATTAAATTATATACCTCTCGTTTTACAGTGTAATTAATATTGGTTTTATCGATTATTTAGAATTTTTTAATTAAAAATTCTTTTTAATCTTTGAATATTAAAAAAAATTTTTTTCCACCTAACTGAAATTTATAATATTTAAATAAAAATATTGTGATAAAAAGTATTTTATTAAATTAACATATTATATTAAAACAAATAATATTAATAATTATAATTAGTTTATAAAAACATTAAACATTAATTGAGAATTTTATTTTTTTCATTCGAATAATTATTAAAGGATTTCTGCCTCCTCCGTCTGGTACCATTAATAATTTTTAAATGCGTATAGAAGAATTTAATTAAACGTGCATTCTGAAAAAAAAGAGTTTCTCTTTTACAATTACTTTCTATATTAAAACACTATTACAGAAAAAAAAGAAGTAAAACTCTGATTTAAATGAGAAAAAAAAGATGAATTAATATTATTTGTTGAAAGAATTTTTAATGAAATGCAATCAATGTAAAACAATCAAGGGGAATTTTCCTTTTTTTGCCTTTATTGTGAAAAATTTATTTTAATTAAATACCGGTAAAAATGATATGAAAATTAATTAAAAATCCAATGAGAAAATATATACATTATGTTTCATATTTTGTAAATTGACGTTTAATTTAATTTTCAAAATAGGGTTTATTATATGAAATTAAATATTTGCAACCCTGTCAATCAACCATAAAAATCATCAAATTCAGGATATATAATAAATGTATTTTAATTCTTTTTTCTATTAATTTTTTTTTTATATTTATAAAACAGTTTTAATTTAAATTTGAAATATAATCTAATATGAAATACTTTTTTTTTTTTTTTTAATTTAAAAAATGTTCAATTGGACGAAAAATGAAAATTTTTTTCCCCATGTCTCATACATAACCCCTGGAGAAATATATATATATATAACTATTAAAGGGATTCCCCCTTTTTTTCATCCATAAAATTAAAGAGAGATGATACTATAAATATAAAATTCTATTATACAAGTATAAGCCATCCCATAAAAAGAAAAGTTAAGTTCTCTCAAAACATTTTTAAATCTCAAAAAAAAACAGACTTGGGTCTTGATTTAATACAAAAAAAAAAAAAAAAAAATGGAAAAAAAATATCAAAATAAGTATACAATATAAGCTCCTATAAGAATGTAATTTAATGGAATGAGAATAATAAAAAAAGGATAAAGAAACCCAAGATTCTGAGGGATAGGGATGTCGATGAGGGTATGAGGAGAGAAAGAGGAAATATAGGAAGAGAATGAGGTGAGGGGGGTTAAAAGTTGGAACTAAAGAATTCACCCTCAACGTATATATATATATATATATATATATAGATCAGGAAAGGATGATAGATAGCGTTATATCGTCCAAAATCCTTTTAGCAATTTATTCTCTCTCTTTCTCTCTTGTAAAAGGGAGCAAAGGAAAATAAATTTACCATGGTCTTGGTTGGTGGGTGGTTGAAAAGTGGGGGTGGGAGAGAGTACCAAGAGAGAGAGAGAGAGAGAGAAAATAAAAGTTTTTAAATTGGATTTAATAGCGTCAGGAATTTTCCTTTGAAAGAACTCTCGAATGCCTATATCGATCGAGAGTGCTCGTCTCCTGAAAAAACCTCCCCCGCGTATATTGTCCCGACTTCCCTAGTCGACATTCTCTCCCCCATCACCCCTTTTCAACCACCCCTCCCTCCCTCTTTCCATTCGCTATTCTCTGCCAATTTATTTGATGGGTTATAAGACCACGAATACGGCTAATTTTGCTTTAATATTCATTTATTTTAATTAATACTAATAATGTTACAAAATAATAGTAATAATAATAATAATAATAATAATAATAATAACAATAATAATTCTAGTAATAATTATAAAAATAACAATAATAATAATTCTAGTAATAATAATAAAAATAATAATTTACTTAATTGTCTGCCTTTTAAAAAGGCCTTTACAATTTTCATCCTAAAACCATATTTATTTTAATTTTAGTTATTTAATTTAATTTAAATAATTATATTTAATTATAAATAAAATTAAAAATGGTTAAATCATCAAAGGCATGTGAATTTTTTTCGTTGATTCAAATATTTTTAAAAAATATATATTTATTTTGTTTATTTCTAAATTAAAAAATATTATATATTTCGGGAGAATAAGAATTAAAAACAACACGGGAAAAATGTAATTAGTCGAGTGTAACGGTTATGCGAATGTGATTCCGTGGTATTGCGCGCGGCTTTGAGTCAAGATCATTCATAAGTGTGGGAAAGTGCATTGTATTTTATTAAGTTGAAATCCTTGGCGATTGTTAATTTTTTTTTTTTGTCAATTTAAAAACAAAACATTTCTATATGGGAAATTGCTGTTTTTATTTTATTTATTATACATTCAAAATAAATTACAGTATGCGTTAGAAAAAAAAAACTTTTTGGCAAAAAAAAAAAACATATTTTTTATTATATATAAGCGATATTTAATTAAAATTCTTAATTAAAAAAAAATCGTTTATATGTGAAAAATTTAGTAGTGTTATTAGAGTTAATTAAGATTAGATTAATAGGAATGATATATATTTTCTAATTAAAATTTCTTTTTCTAATTGGTAGCTTCATATATAAGAAAATTAATAAAAATGTGAAAATTTTATTTAATCGTTTAATAAATCGACTTGTGTTTCATAAAAATGTTATTTCATTTGAAATAATGTTAGCATTAATCTCACGAATTCAAAATGGCGTCTCAACGACTTCCTGTTACCCTCAAATTGCGAGTTATTCTACCGTTTATAATACCCAACCCTCTAACTTTCAGTAATGGAATGGCGTGGAACAAATGGAACTAATGCAGTAGAAATTTCTTGAGAATTGCAATTTTTTAATGAAAATTTTTTCTCCTTTTATTGCACATTTCAAAAAATTACATATATATTTTCATTAAAAAAAATAATAATTAATATCAATTAATAAATTAATTATTTTTATTAATTAATAAAATATGAAATATAATAATTTTTGAATAGCAAAATAGTTGAGAGATAATGAAATATAATTTTACCTCCATGAACGAATTTGATTGGTGTGTGAGTTTTAATTATCTGCAATATATAATAATAGGATGAAATTACTATATAGTAAATTGAAGTTTAAAAATAATTTTCTCTTTAAAGATGTTATCAAGTTACATTTCATATAAGTACTATCAGTGCAATAACATGGTTGTATATACAATCTATATAACATGAGGGGGACCGGTTTGTCTCCAGTAAATAAGGATTATTATATATTGAGAAAAAAGAGAAATAATAAAGAAGTGCGTCACGCAACTATATAAATTGACAGTGTACAAAAACATGACTCATAGAGAGAAATTGATTTTTTTTTAATCAGCGTTTTTTTTTGTAAAGTAATAAAAATTTTCCATAAAAAGAAATTACTTTATCAAATACATTTTTTTTACGTTTAGTGTTAATAAATTTTATTTATAGTTGTAAACGTGATTTTTCAAATTTTGAAATTTACCACCTTTTTCATTAGCGCCCTCTGCTATTTAGTTGAAGCAACTGCTCTAGTCAATTGATCTCTTTAATTTTTCGACTGTTTCTAACCTCAAAAATTCCTGAATTTTTTTTATCCTATCACTACTGTTGGAATAATAACATTTTTTAGTAACTTTGATTTAAAAATTCAATTACTAGGTTCTTTTTATTTAATTTTTTACTCTTCACACTTTTCAACTTGCTTTGATTCGATAAATTTTTGGATATTATATCACTCACTTCTTAACACATGATCAATAAAAACAAACTCTACTACTGACTAACGTTTTCTTTAACCGGAAGTTTCTTTCAATTATAAAATCTGACTAGAAAAGAAGGGGGAAATTTATTCCTATACAACTTATTTCATTTATTTATATTTTTTTCATAGTAAAACAGCTTAATTATAAATATGAAAAATAAAATCAAAAAAGTGTAAATATAAAAAAAAAAAAATGTCCATATAAAAACCCACAGCGTCTTGATTTTAATTAAATTAAAATAATAAAGTATAATATAGGTATATATAAAGACTTGAAAACAAAAGAAACTTTCGCGTCGTCGATTCAAAGAACTGTTCGCTTTTAATTAGCTGCTTTTAATTAGCTCTTTTAATTAGCATTTTACAAATTATACACACTACTTGATTATAGTTGGGTATTATAACCCCAAAAGGCCACAAGCGTAATTGCTTTTTATGAAAGAAAAAAAAACAAAAAATTATTATATACGCACAAAAATAGAAAAAATTTACACATTCCATGGTAAAATGATTGCGATATTCTATTTTTTTGTGTTTGGAGTTCGATCCCCAATGGAATTATAAATTTTTCCCCAAATAAAATAGATTTTTTTTCCGAATTAATTTCATGAAATAGAATATAAGTAAAAATAATTAAATGAGAAAATGGAAGAAAAAAATTGAGAAATATCGCATTTTTTTTTTTTTTTTTGAAGAAAATAGGAAACTATAACAATATATTATATAGGAAAATTATAATGGAGATTTTGTATATATACTAAAACATTAGAGGGATGTTTAATCGAGCGGTAATTTAAAGCTATATAGCAAATCGGAACTCGCTTAACCATCTGTAGAATTAACGCGGGTTATTTACTGCCATCTATAGAACACTAGCCTCATACACAATGGCGAATAATTGGTATATCAGTGGTATTTACATAAATCTCGAATTTCATTAGTAAAATGGCATATATGTAATACCCCGCGCTATATATATATATATGGGCAAATCCACAGAACCGGCCGATTTCATGTTACTCACATATTTTTCTATTTTAGAAGTATTATATTAATTATTTTCATACTTCAACCATTTTGTAATATCTCTGAGAACCTATTGAAATAAGAAAATTGAATAAATGTGAACCTTCTAGTCTTTTATAAAAAATAAAATCGAATTAAGTAACTTAAAAAATGAAATTTACGGTGTTACTCCAGGTATAAATTTTAATTCTTATAGGTATAACTTGTTCGGCATAGATCCGAACAATTCCAAACTGTGGTGAATTATAGTTTACTTATTGAAGAATGTTTTGAAAGTAATAAAAAATATGTGCTCTTAAATAAAAAGAAATGATAGTCGTTGAAAGTAGCGTTACTCATTATTTTATAATAATGAAATGTCTATACATTTTTGTAAATATCTTTTGCGGCGATTATTCTATTTGAATTTTTCAAATTGGAGCTTATTGCTTGTGAACAGACGAACAAATGTATGTATCATAGAATAGAGTGCAATCAGAATTAAAGAAAATATTCCAATAATTATCACTCTATGTTTAAGCGTGAACCATTTTCAACTTAGCCTTTTTTCAGTAGCACAACTACAGGATAAAATATGATGAGTTGAAAACATGTGTGATTATATAAAGACATTATTATAATTCTTGTATGCAAACGCCAAATTATATTTTCAATTTATAACGTCTAAAAATTAAAAATAAAAAAAAATTTATCGAAATTTAACTAGTTAATCGTGAAAAATGAATTATCCTTTCATTTGTTTTATTTTCAAAGTTATATCAAAATCGATGTCAATAATGTCAGTTTGTTGGTTAAAATAGTTAATATCAAAATTAGTAAGTAAACAATTTAATTTACAGAAATAAAAAATTAAATGCTAATAAATAAAATATATAATAAAATATGATAAAATATAAATAATTTATTTTTGATAATTAAAAAATTAATTATTTGTATTTTATCATATTTTATTATTCAAAATGTTTTGCACATATTTCAAATAATATATAAAAAAAAACAAAGAAATGCCATTTTTAATTATAATTTCCAGAAGAAAAATAATATTTTCGTTTTTGGCTTTTAACTCAAACGGCATTAAAATAAAATGAATCACGCAAGAAGATAATTGTTCTTGAATATATTTTAAAGAAAGTAAACCATAAATAAAAGGTGTGCTTGCTATTTGGAAAATTTTCATCTTGATAAGTAAAAATCGGCCGGTTCTGTGGATTTGCCCATATATATATATATATATATATAAATGTATTAATCTTGAGCGAAAAGCGGAACAATGGCAGACAAATGATATTATAAAACGTGAAATGATATTATATATATTCAAAACTATATCCGCGAGCGATTCATTATTATTATTATTAATATCATTATTATTGTTATTATTATTATTATTTTTATTATTATTATTTACAGTATCATAATTATTATTATCATCATTATTATGATTATTATTACCATTTATATTGTCGTTTGTGTTAAACATCACACTCGAAGAATGACAAGTCATTAGTGTCATTTCATATGCCAATATCTCGTTAAAATTTTCCCTTTATTATTTTAAACTGGTTTAGTTTCGTTTCTATATTTTTCTATTATTATTCATTATTATTATTATTATTATTATTATTATTCATTATTATTATTAATATTATTATTATTATTTTTATTATTATTATTATTATTATTTTTATTATAATTATTGTTGATTTTTTTTATTTCAATTATTATTAGTATTCATAGTCAAAATGTTAAACTGCTTGTGCATGAAAAAAAAAATCATTTATCCAAAGACGTAATCAATTAAGGGATCATAAACTTGTCAAACATACTTGATACAATTAATTATATTGTCCTTCATTATTTACTGGCCTATTCAGGCTTAAATTAGAAAGTTGTTGTTCTTATTCATTGCAAATTATAACATTCGACTAATGAATTAGTAATTAATTTATTGAAGTGAATTTTAAATTCATAATTTATAATATATAATTTAATATAGGTTGATTTTAATATAATTTTAATAAATAATTTATTAAATAATATTAATTTTGCCATTATATTAAATTTAATTATGTTATAGAGTAAATAATTAAAAATTAATTTTTTTTAAATAAAATTGTATATATACATATTTCAAATATTTGTGATAAAATCTAATAGACAACTCTCGAAAGTTTTTGGGTAAACTTTGAAATTTTTATTTTCAAGTTTATATAATTGACTTAAACAATCGCGCGGGAAATAGTATTGTCAGTTTAATACGAATATTTGCTTAACAGATTCAAATAGACTTCTATATTTGAAGAGCAAGACTAAATTTGAATTTAAATCAAATTCAAAGATGATAGAAGGGGGAATATAATATAATAATGCTTATATTTTAGAATATATATAGTATATTTTGTAGTGTATAAATTTTATAATTGTGAAATCTAATTTTATAGATGAAAATTTATCATTTCAATTAAAGAGTGAAATTTTTCATTATGTTGAAATATACATATATTCATAGAAAATTTTGCCATTAAATATTAATTAAATCTGAATCATGTTTTAAAAAAAAAAAATTATATCATTGAAATAGAAATATTTTCAACAGATTGCTGAAATTGTGAAGGGGAATTGGATTCATGGTCGCTAAGGGAATAAATTTCATCATTTTAGTGGATATGGAACACGTTTCGTTGAATTAATCTAAACCCGTGTGTGTTAATTAAAATTTATCTCTGACATGAAAACTTTGATTAACAAAACAATATTCTAGTAAAATTTACTTCATATATATAAATATATTTAATTTATTAAGTTTAAATAAATTTGCATATATGTCAAGTTTTTCAATTTTTGTTTGTTAATATTCAATTTTTAGTTCACTTTCTAATTTGATGATTTAATTAAAAAAATTTCCAACTTTATATATATTGATCAAAAAAATGTTTAACAAAAATTTTTGTAATTAAATTAATTTTTTTTGATTCGAAAAATTAAAACTCTGTTCCAAAGTTTTATATTTATTTCCAAGAAATTCAATTCTACGAAAGTTAAATAAAAGACATCATTTTTTATAATAAAAAGACAATAAGATTAAAATAAAAAATAAAAAAAAAATGCTGCTGATTAATGTAACTAGACTTAATTGAAGCAAATAAGAAGATCTTTTCAAGTAAACCACAATTCAACGATTCAATAAATTACATCCTTAAACTTTTTAAATTGAGTTGAATCGGCCAATTAGGCTAACTACATATTCAATTGGTTCAATCATGCCCGAAGTTTAATTGACTAGTAACTATAGATAGAGAAATTCTCTCAGTTGAATATATATTTATTGTATATTTTAAATTAAGTTTGAAAATTCTAATAAATATATATTTTTTTCTGTTTCAGGTGAGTCTATTCCCTTCTTAGCCAAATAAGGAGTAAGTCTCTTTTTTAATAATTTTAAAAAATTTAATCTGATTGAATTTAAAAAAAAAATGTTTGTAAAATGAGAAGAAAAAAAAAATTGTATTTCATCCCTTGACACTATTTTCTCTTCATCTTGTTCTTCCTCTTTCAATCTATAAAGCGGAACCGAAGTGCATCCGGTTGCAACGTCACTGCCACGCGCGGTAATAGAATTCGCCGGTGCCGGCAATTTCAATCTTTCAAACTCGATTATAAAATGTATTTACGTAAGAGAGCGAATTCTCAACTTGAGAATGTAAAACAAGAGAGAGAGAGAGAGAGAGAAGAGTGAACGAACTTGGACTTGCATGGTAGAGAGAAGAAAGTTGAAAAAGGGGGTTTGGGGGGATAAGGAAGAGTATAGGAAAAGAGTAGATTCCTCTCTCGAGTTTGAGAAACCATCTAAATAATATTTCCACTGAAGTAAATTCGCGAGACCAACTTTTAACGAGATGGTGAAGGAAGTTTTGGTTTTCTGAGTAAAGAAAAATGACGTCGTCGTCAAGGCGTACGTCGATACTTTCTATATATATATATATATATATATATACACAATATTTGCACAAAGTTCTCCATATTTCAGTAGCAAAAGCCAATATATATGGGAGCGATGTCATATCTCTCTGAGTAGAGCACGGCTTTTTCATTTGACAAGTTTCTACTAGTTCGAAATGAAATTGCCAGCTTGTCATGATACGCTTGATTTATATGCTGACTCACTTAAAAATATCACAATCCATTATATCCCCACTCTCACGCGAGTTTAAATTTATTAGCAAAAAATATTATTCACAATATTTTCCCTTTATTATATTTTATTTTCTAAATTCTTCTTTTTTCGTCTAAAAAATCAAGCAAAAAAAAAAAATTTTTATTTTATAATAATAATAACACAGAAAATTAAAAGGTATTAAAATAAGCTGAAATTATTATTATTATTATGTTAATCAAATTTTGCTTATTTTAATATCAAAATGAATTAAAATAAGCAAAATTGAATTAAAATAATAACCGTTGCAGCTTATTTTAATGCCTTTTAATTTTCTGTGAATTTAAATTTTAAATAAGATAAATTTTTTAAAATAGAATATTTTTGAGATTATATAGGAGGGAAAACGTGTTTTCTTAAAAAAAAAAAAAAAAAACGAATTTTTTAAAGTGTACCTTTTATATCTCTCTCTTTATTCCAAATAAGGTTCGCGAAGGTAAAATAATGTATATAATTATAGAACGTTCCTGCAAAAAAATAAAAATTATAATAGTAAAAACCGAAAAATTTCCTTTACCCGGTATTTTGTTACATTTTTTTTTCTCAGGCAAAAAAAAATCCAACTCGAATATTTGTGTGTGTGTGTGTAATGTTTTTGCTCCGCGAAATCAATTGCAGTCGGAGAAAAAATATTTGCTTGTAAAGTTATTTAAATTGAAATTGGATTCAGTGATACGAAAAACATTTTTTTTTTTTTTATTTTCATTGGTCGAAAATAAATTGTATTGAGATTGTCTTGAACAAATACAAAAAGAAAATTTTATTTAATTTTTATTAAAATGTATTTTTTTTCGAAATCACGTTTAAAAAATATTTTGTAAAAAAAAAAAATGCAATTTGATTTTTATTTGGTGTAAAAAAAGTTGAATAGAGAGGAAATAACTGTAAATTATATTTTAATTTCCGACTTGTAATTGATTTATATTAACAGTTATACATTCACAATAATTACAATAAAACTTTTTTTTTTTTCCTAGACTTAATTATTATTCTCGCGGCCTTAATTGCCCTAATTATCTGACGGAAGAAAAAGTAATATCGAAAATTTTTGTTTATAAAAAAAAAATTTGGTACTTAATGGGAATAATATAGCAGCTGTTTGCAAAAAAAAAAAGAAAATAATCTCTTTTTCCGGACCAGATTTGTTGAATCAATTTCTCTTCGTCTTTTTTATATTGCGCGAATGACAAATGAAGAACGTAATTAATGTACATGAGAGAAAGTGCAAATTAGGTTGAGATGCACCTGCAACCAAGATAACATTTTTCACCGATCATACACTTTATTAATTTATTTATTTTATTTTCTTATTTTTAATTTTATTATTATTATTATTATTTTTATAATTAATTATTTATTATTATTATTATTATTTATTACTTATTATTATTTTTTTTTTTTTTTTAAATTTTTAATTCTTTTAGTTTTAATTGTTTTAAATTAAAATAAAAAATAATCGATTTGAAAAACAAGTTTACTAAAACAAATTTGCAAAAAATTCAATTACATAAACACTGTAAAAAGAAGATCTTATTTTCAGATGAGTCTTAA
Source organism: Leptopilina boulardi (assembly GCF_019393585.1). NCBI lineage: Eukaryota > Metazoa > Arthropoda > Insecta > Hymenoptera > Figitidae > Leptopilina > Leptopilina boulardi. Next base: position 969,656 of record NW_026138017.1, read on the forward strand.
AATCAGCGCTAGTAGCTCTAATGAAAATTGCATTGCGTAAATTCAGCAAAAGCTGCCTTAAAAAATGTTGCCTCTTAAAATAAGACCTCTTTTCGGTCTTAAAATAAGACTTTCTTTTTATACAGTGAAGCAGTATAAATTATAATCTTTGGATTTTAAATTATATATTATTTACGAGGTTTGAGACTAATTTCAAATTAAACTACAAAAAAAAAAGTGATTTTAATACGTTCGTAATAAAAGCGAAAGTACTTTCAAATTATTTTTTTTATTTATATAAATAAATTATTACTTTTGAAATATAGTTTGCATATCCGATATACTTTCGATGTGGAATGTTTTTTCTCTCTCTCTCTCTCTCTCTCTCTTTATGAGAAACAAAAATGTAGTTATATCAAGGAAATGATTTATGATCGGAAGTGTTAGATCGATTCAAGATTAAGTAGATTGGAAATTAGTAATACAAAATTCATAAAGCATAAAGATAACTGATATTAGTAAAAAAAAAAAAAAAAAAGAGAAGGTGTTTGAGAAAATCAACAGAGCGTGTAATACTAGAGCACATATATATACGAATATATTATGTGCTTTCGAATTTGTTGAATTTCTGATGATAAATCTCTTTGCAAATATAAAGTAGAAAAGCGGGAGAATCGAATAATATATTCAAGAAAGAAAAACGTAAATTACTTATTAATCTCCGACATTTCGATAAAATATATATATAAAAGAAAACACAAATAATATAGACTTTCGCATTTCACAAAATATATATATATTTTACGTAATATTCTATTCATTGAAAGTTCAAATATTAATAACATCATTTTGTCGACTTACATAAATTTAGAAAATTTATTAATCAAAAATACGTTAATAATATATTAAACAATTGCTATATAACGGTAGAAAAAAAACACAGATAATAAGAGACAATAAAAATATGTTAATAAAATAATAATAAAAAACATCAAGAAATATTAAACTAAGAAATATAAAATATTAAATATTAAATAAAAAAAATAATAAAAAATTGAAATATTAAAAAATTCCATCATTTTAATTCTCTCTAAATTGAAAAGTTATATTCGTAAAAGTAGACGGAATTATTTTAATAAAGAGATAACTCGCAACAAAAATTGTAAAGCATTTTTAATATTGAAATATTTTACATGTTTTATGAAAAATGTTTTTTCACTACTTTTTTTTTTTTTATTTTTTTTTTTTGTAAATGTTCCGTGAAATATTTCACATTTTTTAATTAAAGTTCATGGGCTTGTGTATGTGTATTTTTTTATTTTTTTTTTTTTATTATACTATTATATACAGACTTGGGCGTACAGAATTTTAATTAGAAATTACGTTAACGAAAATAATTTGCAATTTAATTACTTTCGATTGTGCTCTCTCTAGTGACGTGCTTCCAATATCAGGTGTAATTAAATTATACACGAGAATTCAGGATATTGTGATTTGGAAATTCAAATTAATTTCATTTTCGAGTAACTAACGTAATTTGAAAGTTTGTTGCCGACGTTCCTATTATTCATTTTAATGGGATCTCTCTCTCTCTCTTTCTCTCACTTATTTTTTTCAATAAAGATTTTTGCGCGAAATTCTAGGGTACGAATATTTTAAATCGTCAAAGTGAATTGACATTCTTGAGATTCTCAAATGATTATTGCTTTTTCAATATTTCATTTTTTGTGTTTTATTAAATTCACAGAAAATTAAAAGGCATTAAAATAAGCTGCAACGCTGATTATTTTAATCCAATTTTGCTTATTTTAATCCATTTTGGTATTAAAATAAGAAAAATTGGATTAAAATAATAAGCGTTGCAGCTTATTTTAATGCCTTTTAATTTTCTGTGTTATATTTGTGGAGAGAGGATATAAATTTTTTTGATATATCGATTAGGTTTTTTTTTTATTTCGTAGATTTATTATGATTTGAGCGAAATACAAGAAACTGTCTAGGGAATAAATTGCATTAGCTGCGATGTTGTATGTGTATATATATATATATGTATTCTCTTTTATAAGCCTCCTTCATGTTTGTAATATGAAATTTATGGCACGTTGGGTAAATTCTGTTCTCTGCTTTGAAACTTCGAATTGTATTAAGATTCGAAACCTTTGGTGGAGAATTCTCTCTCTCTCTCTCTATCTATCTCTCTCTTCTTCCATTCTTAGTGTGTAGTTGTCAAGAGCTACAAGAGGAGTACATGTAGCTATTCTATATTTACAACTTCGTAATAGCGTGTCCGGAATTGCAGGAAATTACACGTTACTCCTTCAACCCTTCAACTCTCCTCCCTATACGAGCACTCCTTTCAATTTTTACTTTTTTTTTTTTATCTCTCTTGTAACTTACCATTATCTTACTAATGTCATGAGGTTTTGAAAATTTGTTGAAAAATTGATTTCTAATTTGTCATTACAAGAATTCTTTTAAATAAAAAAAAAAAATTAAATACTAATTTTTCAAAAAGTTTAAATTTTTATCTTCGCTCTTTTGCACTATATTATATATATATATGTATATATATATATATAAAAGAAATAAAGTGTAACAGCTGCAAGAAGAAAGACGAAAATAAAAGTAAGAAAAAAAAAATAAGAGCAGCTGCACTCTCAGTTTCTTGGCTGCTGTAAAACTTGGTTCTCTCTATATATGTTTAAAGTGACTCCTGATGCAGAAAAAAAATTTACATCTTGTGCAATTCTTACAAGGATTTTTAATGCCTTTCTGTATTCAGAAGCTCAATTATATTCGAGTGAAGAGAATAAAAAAAGAGACTGGTAATTTAATAGTTAATAAAACAGCTAAGTGAGTGTAAAAAATGAAAAAAAAAAAAAAACTGTAAAATATTCCGTATCGTTTACGTAGAATCTCGAATTTGTGTGTTCATTTTTCAAAATAACGTGCGGTTGTTTGCACTTTGTATATATTTATTATTTAACGTTCTCATACATTATTTATAACGTTTATTTGTACATTTAGTAGAATTTCTTAATGTCGTTTGTATAATATTTTGTTTACGTGATATTTTATCTTTTTTGTGTGTTTTTTTTTTTTTATTAATAATATTAATTTAATATATACTGAATTGATTATTCGTAAAATTTTATATTTATTACTAAATTCAATAATAATTATTTAAAATTCAATATTGATTACACTCAGAAAAAAATTCGTTTTTACCAAATTTTGGTTAAATCAACAAAATAAATGCATTGATATATAGTTAAGAAAACATTTGGTTGCATAAACCAAACGTTTATTTAGCTCAATTTTTTTTTTGTTCAAAAAATTTATTAAAATAAACCAAACAGTTATTTAGATCAAATAAATATTTATTTGAATTAAACAAATTTTGTTTGAACTAATCAAAAAATTGGGTAAATATAAAAAAATGGTACATTTGGTTCTGAGTGTACAACAGATAAATTTAATTAATAATAATTTAAAATTAACATAATTATTTACCGTTATAAAAAATATTTTAAGATTTTATTAATTTAAAAAAATACACTTTTTTCCTCTCTTTTTTTACGTTATTCATTAAAATATTTTTGCAATACGTGAATTATAATTATTATTATAGAAAGGACATTACGTATACTAAAAAAATTAAGTTACGTAATTATAATTATATATCGTGTCAATTAATTTAATTAGACCCCATACTCCCATGTCTCTTTCGAATAAAAGAAAACTTGGTAATTATTGTTGTTACATGATTTAACAGTATATGAGCAGTTATTACAACATAATACAAAAATTAGAAAATGCAAAAATGTTAATTTATAATGTCTACTTCAACAATTTGTCATATAATGACTATTTTATTTTTACAATAATCTATACAATTTGTTTGCTATTTAAAATTTTTAAGTGCGTAAAAAGTGAAAGTTGGAGTAAAATATATAATTTTCGACAAATTTCTGTTTAAATAACATAATTGAATATATTATGGTCAATTGAAAAAATTATTGAGAAATTTTTAATTATATTATTATAATATTATTATAAACATGAGTAATAATATAAATTATAATTTTTCCAATATTGCTTTTTATTAAAACGGTTTTTTTAAATTAATTTCAATTATATTGTTTCATTATATTCGAAAGAAAAATAGAATTAAAAATACTTTTTATAGTAAAAAAAGAAAAGTGTTTTCCCTTTGAGACGATTAAAAAAAAAAAAAAAACAATTTTATATTTGAAAGAAAAATCGAAATCGGTAAACGTGTAAAATTTTTAGCACTGACGACAAAAATGTAATGGTCAATGTATAACGTGAAATTAGATGAACGTTTTTTTTTTTTTCTTTCTTCTTTTTTTTATGGGTTCAAAGTAAAACGACCTCGTAAAGCTTGCCTCCTGGTGTAATGTATATCGTTGGTACGTAATGACATAACCACAACACTATATTATACCCAGTGATACGTGTAGAATGTACATAAAACGTGTATAGGTGAATATATATCGTTTAGCAAGTGCATCTCTCACAAAAACTTGCAAAACTTTTAAAAGGATAATAAATATTTTCTTCGATCAATTTTTTTAAATAAAAGAAAAAAAAATTTACAATTTTATAGAAAAATTTTGTTATTTAAAAAATTTTTTTTACGAAAAATGGATTAAAATTATAATTGATGGGAATTAAATTTTTGCGAGGACTAAAATTTCGAAAAAGATAATCGAGTTTCATTAGCGACAAAACGATATTTCGCGTTCACTTGTGAAGATTAAAGCAAAATTAATCTATTACTATTATAGTATTGATGAGGTAAGGGGTTTTAGTTGAGGTACCCTCACTAACGTTATATAGAAACCTCTCGACAAATCCTCATCTTAATTAGAAGTAAAAACGCCCACTCTACGATTCATGTATAATTGGTTCATTGACAAGCCAATTAAACGATTTTCTTAATCCCCTCGATATATATAAGTTCCCAAAGTGGAAATAATTTTATAAATTTTTTTTTAATTTTCGAGAAAATTAATTATCTTTTTAAAAACTATAATTGATAGAAATTAATTAAAATTATTTAAATTAAATATGTCAATTATTCTTCCGTGTTTGAAAATGGAATTTTATTGCAAAAAAAAAAAATTATGTAATTAAAAAATGTTAATTAATTTTATATATCAGTTTCATTTAAAAAAAAAGATTGTATCTTTAATTACAATAACATTTATGTGGAGTGAAGTGTATTTTATGTTAATATTTTCTAATAAGAGGAAATTAAATTGAAAAAGCAAATACACACATACAGTCTCGTTTGTCACTGATTAATTATACGTTATGTCTGAATAATGAATTGCGACGGTTATCATCATCTTGGCAATGAATCATGAATACTGTTGTATTGTTTAAGAAAAGACAATTTATAAAATGTATCCCATATATAAAGAGATTGGTTTATATGATTCAGGGGCAGCAAAAGTATAAAAAAAAAAATTTTTTTTTCTAATTATATATGCGATCTTGAAGATTTATAACTGATTTCATATAATATGTATATTTGCAGTCTATTATGTAAATTGTTTCCTTGTTTTCTTTTTTTATTTTATTGCAAAAAAATTCTATATGTGTAACACAATAGTTGAAAAATTAACATGACATGCAAAAAAAATTCATATACATTGTTTATTTCAATGAAAGAATTAATCAATCAAATTAATCTGACATTGTAATGTATAATTCAATCGTAAAGAATGTTTTTTTTTATGATGTGTTAATTTTCTCTTATTATTTATATATATGAATTTCAATACATAAAAAAATATTTAATGTTGAAAAAAATTTAATTCAAATACTCGACTGTTATCAAATAAATATACTTGAATCAAAATAATTTTCATTTAAATCAACGAAGCTGAAGTACGCAACGTTTATGATAAACGATTTTTTTAAAAATAATTTTTTAAAATAAAAATTCTATAATTTTTTGCCTAAAAAATATTTCTTATAGTTTTCATTCATCAACAAATTATAAAAAAATATTTTTTAGGCAAAAAATTATAGAATTTTTATTTAAAAAAATTATTTCTTAAAAAATCGTTTATCATAAACGTTGCGTACTTCAGCTTCGTTTTAAATCAAATAAATTGGCTAGCGAAATAAATTGTATTTGAACCAATAATTTCTGTATTTGAATTAATTAAATAATAATTATTTAATACAAATAAATATTTACTTGAACCAAAATAATTTTTATTTGAATCAAATAAATTGGCTAGCGAAATAAATTGTATTTGAACCAATAATTTTTGTATTTTAAATAATTAAATAATAATTATTTAATACAAATAAATATTTATTTGATAATAGTCGAGTATTTAATTCAAGTACTCGACTATTATCAAATAAATATTTACTTGAACCAAAATAATTTTTATTTAAATCAAATAAATTGGCGGATAAATTGTATTTGAACCAATAATTTCTGTATTTGAATTAATTAAATAATAATTATTTAATACAAATAAATATTTATTTGACAATAGTCGAGTATTTAAATCAAATAAATTTACTTTTTCATTGCAGCGAAAGGTTTAACTGATATATTTCATTGAAATGCTTTAGTGAAACCTTTTCCTGTTCCAGATAAATATTTTTTTTTTCAAAAAAAGAAACATAATTTTTTATAATTATATGACTGAAAATTTTTTTTTTTTTTTTTATTCTCTCAGCTGGTATTGTAATTATTTATTATTAAAATTATTATTTTGTAATTAGTTGAAAAAGTTTCGTAATATTTGATAGTAATTTGAAGTTTTTTTTATAATTGAGATTTAATATTAATTACTTGGTTATTTAATAATTGTGTTTTTTCTACGAAGTTACGTAAAATGACAATGGAGAAAAAAACGTTAATATATTTCATTAATTCGGCCTTGATTAGATAATTAGTTTTCGTTCCTTTTTTTGGTTTATTAATTATGAGGTATTAAAATAAGCTGCAACGCTTATTATTTTAATCCAATTTTGGACTAAAATGGATTAAAGTAAGTAAAATTGGGATTAAAATAATAAGCGTTGCAGTTTATTTTAATGCTTTTTAATTTTCTGTGAAAGTATTTAATTTTCCTTTCTTTTTACTTTAAATTTTAATCAATTTTTATTAAAATTTTTTTAATTTTTAATTTTTTTAAATTTTCTTTTTTTAATCTAAAAAAGCTGAATGAATCCTTCTTTCTTGGATTATTAAATGAAAGAGTGAGAGTCTGTGAGTGTTGAAGCGGATGACAAACGCATATATGTATATATATATATGATACGCAATTGTGCTTGAAAACTCGTGCGTGCCTGTTCGTTTGTTCGCGATCGTTAAAACAATGAAATTACAGCCGGAGGTTATTTATTGCAGATTGCCAATTACCGGGCGCATAGATTGCATTGACTGATCGAATGCGTCCCATATTTGGTTGAGATGAGCTCATTCCATCGTTATTATAGTGCCGATGTTTTCATGAGGATTGCGCACGGAAACCCATAAGCAATTAGTCCAAATGTCTACTCATAAAGATAACCAAAGAAAAAAAAAAAAGAAGACAATTTTTTATAATTTCAATTTTTTTTTCTTAAAAAGAAAAAGTGAAAATAAAAATAAAAAATAAATTCACTGAAAATAAAATTATTTTGCAATATATTGTTTGGAATACTTTTTTTTTTGGAACAATGATGAAAAAGAAGACAGTGTCTGCTTCTGGTTTATAAGTGCGTAGAATCGTAACCTTGCACCTGTCGCGACAGCTTACCTGCGCTTCTTTTCTTTGTTTCTTTTCTTTTTCTCCCCATTCTCACTTTGTCTGCTCTCAAAACGAACAATCACGTTGTGTGATTTTTTTTTCTTTTCGTAACAAACTCACATTTATTTGTATTTTATTTATATCTTTATTTATTATAAAATAATTGACGCAAAAGTCATAAATTTTATTGAAAATGTAGAATATTGTTGAGAATTCCAGTCACATAGAGATGCAGCGAAGCGTGTTATCGTTGTATTAAAAAATTCTATGCATCCCCAAGCGCACGGACTCTGTAAACGTGAGAGACGGAAGTAAAGGAATTTTTCTTTAAAACGCAAACTGCCAGAATATATATATATATACTTGCCAGAAAAGAGCAGCCAGACAATTGATTTTGCCTCACCTCGCCCTATTCCATATAAAACGAGAAGCCAGGAAAAGTTTAAACTTTAAAAGCAAATTTAAACCAAAAAAAGTTTTATATAAAAGTTTAATTCATGAAAAAATAAATTCGAAAATTGAATATATTTTGTTTTACGAAAATTATTCATATATTCTTTTTCGTGTAAATTTTTTTTTACAATCATTTCCTGATATCTATCTTTTTTTATTATTTTTTTTTTCGAGGCAAGCGAAAAAAAAATTACCCGATAACATCAGGAATTGTATATATATATGGAGTTTGAGTGAAAATAAATTAGGTGAAGGAGTTTTTAAAAAGCAATTTTCTCACACAATCGTGCAACAACCTCATTATTCAAAGTGTGTGCGATTTTTATCAAAACTTTGCCATTTCCTCTTCTTACAAACTCTCCATATATAATACACATACACAGCAAATATTATAATAAATATATCGAGATTAGCACGCCTCGTGTGTCACTCAACTTTGTATGTCAATGGACCCAGTTATAAACATTATGTAAATATTTTATGTCCCTCTGCATATATATATATATATATATACAATATGTGTGTGTGATAAGAATAGTGATGGCACGTGTATATTTTATAATACAAAAAGGATTGAAAAAATTTTTTTTTTACAATGAATAATAAGAAAGAATATCAATCACATAATAAAGCAAATTTACTCGTTGTTTTATTATTATTATTATTATTATATATAGATGCCATGAAGATTATTAGCAATTTTTTTATTACCAAAGAAGAGTATTAGAAATGTTTTTCCATATTTTGCATTACAAATATATTCAAATGAACCATTGATTATGCATGGATAAATAAATCTAAATGGGTCAAAGAATTATCGATTCTATTTCAAAAAAAAAAATACTTGCGCTTGCTGCTAATTATGCATATTGATTACTGTATACATAATAATTCATTTTTCGTAATAATCAATATAAAACAACTTGTCATTGGGGACAATAAACTTGGTTCTTCTTCTTCTTCGAGTTATTGTAAAACAAAAATAATTTATGAAAATTGGATCAAAATTGTTTAATATTTTTCAATATTTATAATTTTTTTATTTTATTACTATTTAAAAGAAATTTAAAACAAAAATTTTTTCACTTTAATTGTTTTAATTTCGCTTCTTTTTTTTCATTTTAAATATTTTAATTTCGTTTTTTTTTCACTTTAACTATTTTAGTTTAATTTTTTTCCCTTTCAATTCCCACTTGAAAAGATTCCACGGAAAGTGCCCCCTGGAGGTTCTATCAGAATTCCGCCGGAACTTCCAACGTATTTCCGTCGGAATTCCATCGGAGTTCCAAAGAATTTCCGATGGGATTCCAACGGAATTAGGACTCTACAAATTTTGAAAAAAAATTAATCGGAATTCCGTCGGAATCCCATTGGAAATTCTTTGGAACTCCGATGAAATTCCGACGGAATTACGTTGGAAGTTCCGGCGGAATTCTGATAGAACCTCCAGGGGGCACTTTCCGAGGAATCTTTCCAAGTGGGTTGTTTTAATAATAATAATAATAATAATAATAAAATTTATTTCTATATTCAATTTGGATTTTTTTTATTATTAAAAAATACAATACAGTACAGTAATTTGTACAAATGGGCATAGATTAATTGTCCGTCTAAATTAAATAAATAAATAAAAAGGATTCATATTTATTAAATGAAAATAATAATTTGAACTTTCAATTACAATATTGTTTTAATTTATCGATTGTAATTGTCGATTATAAATATATTGTAATTACCATCGATTGTAATCAATTAAAATTGCTATATCGATTTAAGACTGACATTAATTAAGACTAGAGATAATTAGGATCACTATTAATTAAGATCATCATTAATTAGGATCATCATTAATTAGGATTTTTTTTATTAATTAAGATAACCATTATACTGAAAAAAAATTTCAATAATCAATTATACTTGATTAAAATAAATATTTACCTGAACCAAATAATTATGTACTTTATAATAAATAAAATAATTTTTCTTCTTTGGTAGAATATTTGCCAATATATTAAATATATATAATAAAAAGTTGTATATAAAAAAAGAAAGATTAAATTTTTTTGTTTTGCAAATTATGATTCTAATATAAATTATTTTTTCTGTTTTACAGGTTAGTCAAAAACAACAAAAGATGTTTTCAATCCAGCAATTCGTGAGTAACAAATATTATCTAATTTAATTTCATCTTATTGTGGAATTGTTAATTTAAAAAAATATAAATTAAAAAAAAATATATCTTTTTTTTGCAATATTTTTTTTCAAAGCCAGTCTAATTTAGATTGTCATTAATTTTTTTTTTTTTTTTGCAATTCGCGACGCCATTTAGTTCCGGAAGTTTTTCGAATATTATTATCGCAAATCATCCTTTTTTTCTCCCGCTTGAAATATACAACATAGTGAATCACATACAGAAACGAGAATAAGTATTTCCGGTTTCAAGTTTTACCCCACAATAGAGTTTGCCATATAAATCTGTTGTCTTTTTTTTTTATTTTATTTTTTTTTTGCGTATTTTTAAATTAAAATCATCCGACTGTGACGAATTTTTTTTTTTTCTTTTGCAGTTGCAAAATAAGAACGACATAGTGTGTGATATTACCTCGGGCATTATACGAGTGACATAATGGGGGGGGGGGGGGGTAAAAAAGGAATATGAAGTAGTGTGGCGAGAGAAGAGATTCCAAATGGGATAACATAAAGTGGAAAGGCATGTCGAACGATTTTTGCGCATAAAAAAAAAAATCTCTTTTTATTACTTTCTTTCTATAAATCTATATTCATATATTAAAATTAGTTTTCTCGTTAAATTTAATATGAAAATTTTTTTCCTCTGACAAATTTTATTTTACTTTTTTAAATTAAAATTAAATAATTAATTATAAAGTTTATATAATTTGATTTTTTCGAAATTATTTAAAAATTCCCCCTTATTTAATAATATAAAAAAAAATTATAAATAATGAAACAATAATGAAAATAATTATTTTGAAATGATTTAAAGAAATGAAAGTATACGGATTAATTAGTTCAACCCATACTAGGATTTAATTAGATTCATTATTCTGACGTTATAATCATCTTTTCGTGATATTAATTAAAAGATTATTATTGTATATAAATAAGGAGTTTATAAAAAAAAAAAGTCATTAGACATAGCAAAGTGGCTAATTAGTTTTTCTATCTCGCGATGTTTATAATTGGAAAAATAGTAATTTGCTTGTGATGCGTATAAAAAAATGTAGAGTCGTAAAATTAAAAAAAAAAAAAATAGAGGCAATATAAAAAGTATATCGCGAAAATTAGTTGAGAGCAATAAAAAAGAATATTGCAAGAAATTAATTCGTGACAGTACTCACCTGATCAGTCATATTGTATCCGTCGTGATGATACGACGTCTGATGGTGCTGCGGTACGCTTAGAGACAAGTCGATGTTGTCACTTCTCTGCAAAAAAAAAATTTTTTTTTTTTACATTTGTCAAATTATTTTTTTATTTTAATTATTTCATTATTTTTTCTAATTTAATTATTTTAATTTAAAGAATTTTATTTTTTATTAAATAAAAATTTCCCCCCTTCTTTGTGCAATTAAAATAAAGTAAATTAACAAAATAATTTTGAAAAAAAAAAATCAAAAACAGAAATGCCGCATTGTTTAATTTAAATTCAGAAACTTATTGCGTAATTAAATAAATCATTCTCTGTTCAATTAAATGTCAGCTTCACTCTGTTCAATTAGAAACGCGAGTTTTATTTACTCAATTAAATAAATCAATTTTGTTTCAGAATTAAATTTCAAGATTTATCTGTTTATTCACAGTAGAATTTATATATATATTGTCGAAATAATTAAATTGAAATATATTTGTTTTAATTAAATTAGATTTGCAAATATTTATTAAATTATAATATATAATTCGGCAAATCAAATTTGAATACAGGAAAGAATTAAAATTACAAAAATATAATTATTATATAAAAAAAAAATAAAGGGAAAATTTTTATTATTAATTATGTTTTTAAAATATGCGGTTACTTTGCCGGAAAATAGAGTCATCATTAAATTACAGCAATTATGAGTTTCGTTTTATGTGCGTTCAATTAACCTCGCCCACCTTTAAATATAAATGTCCCTTAGGAGATTTCTAAATTGATAAAAATTAGAAAAACATAAAAATTACAGAAAACAAGAGTCTTAATTTAAATGTGTTTAACATTCAATTCCGGTTTTTATACTTTCACAAAGTTGCTAATAGATAAACATAATTATTTAATATATTAAAAAATAAAAAATAAATTGTAACTTGTTTGGCAAGCATTAACTGACAAATGATGGATATAAATCGATTGAAAGGAGATTAGCGTCAGAAAATGTTTTCTTTCGGAGCGTGCCGTTGATTCTTATGGGTTTTTTTTATTTTATTTTTTTTTTTTTTCCTCCTCAACTCTTTTAAAGGCCTCGAAGGTAAAGAAATCGCCATCATTTGTTCACCTGCCAATCGAGATCACGGCAGGTCTAGAACTCTCTTAAGTTAGTCGTTTCATTCCCACGACTGCGGGAAACGAGTCTCAATAGCTCGTTTTATTATAAACTTCGATAACGGGTTCTAATGACTTTATCGATCGTTAAATCGTGTATCTATAGGTAATCGTGTCAGCCGTCAGTTGATAATATAATATAAAGGAAAGAAGGACAAAATGTTAGATGATCGAGTGCATTTCAATGAATATAGAGAGAGAGAGATGAAATTTTATATTTATATATTATAAGTTTAACACTCGATGAGTGGTCACGTGGCAGTTACAAAATATTTTGCAACAAGATTATAATATACAATAGAAAAATTGTAAAATTATTTTTCGATTGTTTTATCATTAATTTTTAATTCAATTTTTATTTTAAATTAATTTTCGACTAATTTTTTATGAGCCAAAAGTTTTGAACGTTCAAATGAACAACTTGTTTTTTGTAACCTTCTTTAGGTACGAATTTTATTACAAAATATTGTTTTAAATATCTACAAAGAAGTTATTAATTTAATATTTGTTTAATTTACTATTTTATTTTACATTGACATTATAATTTCTACTAATTTATAGATTGCAAAAAAAATTTGTTCATTTGAACGTTCAAAACTTTTGGCTCATAATTTTTTAATATAATAATAAAAAGCATTTTTTCTTATTAATTTTTATGCCTCATTTTTTTTTTTTTTTAAATATTTGATATATTTTTGGTCTGATTGAATTAGAATTTTGATACAATTCAAAATGTAGTAACAATTGCATTTAGACTTTAATTATTCAAAGGAAGTTGTTACAATTTATCAACCCTCTCTCTCTGACTCTTGAAGTTGCACTCAATGAGGTCTCTTGCGGTTTAGCACTATACAATGAAGTTAGCAACCACAGCTGTGCACACTAAACATAAGTCTGTTGACTCGTAGCAATGTTTGTGTATGGAATTCCTTTCGCTTTAGTATATCAAAAAAAAACAAAAAAATTTTCAACTTAATGACAAAAGTGTGTCTCCATTTTTCTTTTTTCTGGTTAATTAAATGACTACCTGGCAGCTGCCATCATCAGAACCTTGAGACGAATAGGGGAATTTGTAATTAAGAATTAAAAAAAGTCATCAAGATAAAATCTCTCTAAAATTTTTTAGTTTCATTGATATTTATTTTATTCACATAAAGTTTGATGGAATTGTAATTTTTTTTTTATTTTTTGCGACATGGTAGAAGGTTTATAACCTTGTCAACTAAACTTTTCATTCTCGTGTATGCATATATATATATATTTATAATTCAACCTCAATGTGTACCTGTCACAGTCGTTAATAGAGAAATACGAGAAATATGTTATTAATAAACATGTACATACTCGTTTCGTTAGCAATTAATGTCCATCCACTGACAGCTTTATGAATCGTTTATAAAATCGAATACTGAACAATAGCGATAAACAATTTTGTTCCCGTTTACAAAAAAAAAAAAGAAATTCACAAAACCTAATTGAATCAACATTTTCACAAAAAGAAAAAAATGTCAAATTATTTAATAAAATAAAATCTATAATTTAAAGTATTCTACTTTTTTGTTTAAAAAAAAAAAATTCGCTGAATCACATTTACTTTTATTATATTATTATTATTATTATTATTTTACACAAAAGGCAAATCTATCATAATAAATATGATTGCAAAATATATAGTACGCTTTAAAATGTAGTCGTGTCGTAATATTATATTGTGAATGTAGGTCGTTAAATGAATATAAGAAAATGTAGTTTCACTCCGATATTTAATCAGATTAGTGAATAAAAATTTCTCAGTTATATATATAAATTTAAATTATTAATATTTAAATTGAAAATAAAAATTTGAAATAAATCCCCTTGAAAAATATATTTAAATATTTTATAATTCAAATTTTTTTTATATAGGTTAATTGAAACCCGGAAATTGATTATTAGTTTTTTTTTTAATCAAATATTTTTTTTTTATCTTTTTGGAATTTCACATATATTTGAATTTTAAAATTTGACTATTTTTTTATGGAATCATTGCTCAATGCGATCAGTGTTATTTTATTTAATTTTACTTTCTCGCTTTAGCTTCATTGCGAAATCGTTTTCTCCGCTCCAATTCCATTTTCGCAAGCAAAATCGCGCAATCCATCGTTAAAGTATAAGAAGTTTATGAAAAAAAAAAAAATAAAATAAAAAAAAATAAACCTCTCATATAAGTTCCATTGTTTCCTATCACGTACAGTTCCGGTCAAAATTGTCGAAAAAAATTTTTTAAATTAAATATTCTTAAATTAAATTCCTAAATTAAATTCTTAAATTAAATTCCTAAATTAAATTCTTAAATTAAATTCCTAAATTAAATTTTATTAATTAAAATAGTTTTTAATTTACAAAAAGCAATAGTTTCTTTAAAATACAATGAAAACTTTCTATTTTAACAAAGTATTATAATAATAACTCTTTTTTTTCTGAAAATACTTAACGTTTCCCATTATTTCATATACTTATGAGATGCCTTTTGTTTCTTTGTTATATTTCGTCTTTTGTTGCGTTTTTTTTTATAGCTTCATTAATATTCTATTTTTTTAACTCTTTGTCTTATTAAATATCTCACAATTGTTTCGTTGTCATTACAACACAAACTTTTTTTTGTTTATTTTATTATTTATTTTTTTTTTTTTTTTATAAAAAATGACATAAATCGACTGATTATTATTATTATTCTGTTAAAAGAATGGATTTTCTGTGAATGAGAAATTGATGAATGTTATTGTGTGTTTAAAAGAAAATTTAATTCCAAGGACAGAATTGAAAATGTCACAATATTTAAAATCGTGTGCATATATATACACTCAGAAAAAAATTCGTTTGAAGCAACCAAATTTTGGTTAAATCAACAAAATAAATGCAGTTAACCAAACATTTGGTTGCATAAACCAAACGTTTATTTAGCTCAATCAAATTTTTTTCTTTGTTCAAAAAATTTATTAAAATAAAACCAAACAGTTATTTAGATCAAATAAATATTTATTTGAATTAAACAAATTTTGTTTGAACTAACCAAAAAATTGGATAAATATAAAAAAATGGTACATTTGGTTCAAACATATCTTTTTTCTGAGTGTGTTATAGACAATAAAATTTTCACAGAGATGTAAAAAAATATTAAACCAGTTTTGCAAATTTCTTTTCACTTTTTTTTTTTTTTTATTTATGCAAATGAAATTTAACGGTCGTTAAAATTATACTCTAATTTATGTTAACATTAAATTCAATTTACAAACAACTTCTATTTATTTTAATACTATACATTAAAAATATAGGAAGACAGATTAATGTAAACCTTTTCTATACTTAATTATACGTCTTGTATAATTTCGAATTTTTCATTTTATTCTTTTGAAAGAACAAAATTCATAGAAAATCCAATTTTGAAAAAAACATAATTAGATTTTAAAAATTTTAAGATGTTTTTTTTTGAACCAAATTTTATTTTTATAAAATTGAGGAAAATTGGAGAAATAAGGGAGGTTTTTTTTTAAAAAAAAAAGAGTTTCAATTAGATGTTGATTTGTTGCAATTGGTCATTTCTTGGAACGTGGAGGGGTAAAAAAAATAATATATGAACCTACTCACTCGAATTATCGCAATTACGCACAAATTACGGGTCCTCTCTCTCTCTCATCCCATGGTTATATTGCATTGCTTGGACGGATATAATTCTTTGGTTTCTTTTTCTTCTCCCCCCCCCCTCCTTACCCCTTGTTTCTTAACCCAAGTTTTCTTAAGCAAAGTACACATTACCCATATCATAAAGAACAAAGACACAGAAGATATACTTTTCAGGACCCCATAAGTAGTGAAAAAAAAAGAAAAAAACAAAAATTAAAGTAGATAATGCCTTTGCTCTGCATTGTGGTTAACTATACGTTAAAAAAAAAAATTCATCCTCTCACACTGATAATTTTCTTATTTTCGTGTAAAAAACAAGTTTTATGAGTCAAAAGTAAATTGTTTCAGTCGAACTTTATAATAATGTCTCGAAAGCCGACGAAAAAAAATATATTTACCAAAAAAATATAAAAATAAATAATTTTATAAAAAAATATTTATTTATTTAAGTATCAACGGGCTTACAAAAAGAAGAAACGCTCTTTCGTACAAAGTAGTATTATGATAAGAAAAAAGAAAGAAAATTATAATAAAAAAGAAAAAGTAGTTACGCTGTGTTGTCCTCAAAATTAAATAACAATTCTGGCAAAATATAAAATAAATAGGAAAAATAATAATAAAATATAATAAATAAATAAAAATAATAATAATAATAATAATAAATATAAAATAAATTATAGATCACGTTGATTTAATTTATTAGCAAAATTATAAAATTAGCAAAGAAATTTTGATTTTTATATTAGAGAATTAATTAATTTTTCGCAAAAAAAAAAATAATTATTTTTATTGTAACAAAGTTGTGAGCGACGAATTGCCATTTGAATTCGCTTATCTTTCAATGTATATATATATACTTTCGTGTGTTGGCGATTCAAATGCTATTCATCAATTTCTCAGTTCCCTTCTCTCTATATAATACTTGAAGCTATCATTTTCTCACTTATATATATATATGTGCATACAGAACCATAGGAGAAGAGAAACGTCAGATAAGAGAATTTACGTAATTTGAAAGTTACACTTTATCTTATAGATTTTAAATAATCGTCTAGTTGAGGTACATTTATTTTAAAATAAAATTCTCTAAATGTTCATGATTGAAAAGACATGTTTTATAGAAAATCTTATCACATTTTATACCCTTTGATTTATTAGCGGTCAATTTTAATTGGATTTAATTGAATTCTAGGAAAATATTTATTTATTTTTTTTTTTTTTCATTTGAAGAAATTTATTATATTATATATATATATATATATATGTGTATTTTCAATTTGAAAGATTATATTCGTTAAATTAAATTTATTCCATTATGGTGCGGCTTGTAACAGATGACTAAAGTCTCTGCAGGAAGGATCAAATTTCAAGTCAAGACACATAACTCTTAAACGAGTACAATAAAAAGCAGTTGCAATTTACATCTTGACATAATCTCTAATTTCTGTCTTCGTGCAGTCGTTTCCTTATTGCTATCCAACATCCTCTCTGATGGTGTGTCTTACATAATTTCTCATGAAAACTCCCTTTTTTATTATTACATTTAGTATAGAATTTTTCGATTTTATTAAAAATAGTGTTTCATTTGCTGTTTTTTTTTAGGGGGGCAGAATTTTGGTAATTTAAAGAATTTTATTATGTTTAATTATTTTTTACGAAATTAAATGAATTTTTATTTCTCCGAAATTGAAAATGTCCGAAAAAAGGCAAAAAGATTTTGTCGCGATTTTTAAAATTGTCCAGTCAGAAATTATTAAGAAAATCGTGATTTATTTTGAAAAATCGCGCCAAAATCTTTCTGTTGATTGTTTTTTTTTTTTTTTGACTATTTGCAATTTCGGACAAATAAAAATTCGCTATAAATTTTGTCAAGTTATAATTCGTCAAAAAAAAAATTCTCTCAAATTCGAAATGTGCAAAATTCGTCTAAAAAAATAATTGTATCCAATAAAATTATTTAAAATAATTCCAACGATTTTAGCGGGAAATTTTAAAATTTAGAAACTTTAATTTTTATTAAAAAAATATATTTTCGAAATATTTAAAATAATTCCAACGATTTTAGCGGTAAATTTTAAAATTTAGAAACTTTAATTTTTATTAAAAAAAAAATATTTTCGAAATTCATCAGAATAAATTTGACAAAAACATTAAAGATTAGAAAAATAAATTTGCAAAATTTTGTGGTAAATTTTTGATAGAGAGAGAGAGGAAATAGATATTTGCGAATAATGGACGCGAATAACATTGGTAGAATAATTTTGGACGAAAGGAGGGGAGGATGGGGATAATAAGGGTTCTCTCCGCGATGCCGGAAGTGGAAAGTATCTCTCTCTCGCCGATCATGAAGGAACGCGAGGAATCGCGAATTTGATTCCTCAAATGCAATGTGTTACGCGGTCGTGGTGCCAGTTTCGTGTTTGGTATTTCATGCGTTTATGTTGCCATTCCCCTTCCTTCATTTCTCTATAATCGTTCGTAGGAACGTATAGAGGAACACAACGGAACGAGAACAATGCCGTCTGTACTCTCTCTCTCTCTCAATCCAATATATATATATATATATAGATAACCATAAACAGGAATTCAAATCATCTCGATATGCATATAAATTTCTCGTAGATCTCAATAATTACCTCTCACATCAAAAATAATTAAATGAAATTAAAAATTATTTTTTTATTTTGGAAAAATGTTTTTTTATTTATATAAAAAAATTTTTTTACCAAAAAATAAAATTCTTTTTATTCACCAGTAAAAAAATTATTAAAAAACGAAACAGTTTTTTTGTTCGCTTATTAAATAAAATTAAAATTTCGCCAACGTGAAAAAAAATAACTAAATTATTCGATTGGCTCTTGTTTTAACTGACTTCATCGAATCGAAAACTCGTTGAAAAATATCAGTGTGTGGTATATATATGAATTGGTGGAAAAATTAATTGAAAATTTCTGAAAATTCTCACACGAATTTATTTGCGTAGATATGTATATTTGAAATTACTTTTTTGTTTGCCGCTATATTGCTTTTACGAACGCAAAATACAAATAAATAGAGCAGAGTATGAGTATTGGAAAAAGGGGGGGGGGGGGGGTTTAAAAGTAAAAAAAAAAAAAAAAAGTAGGGATGACGCGCGGGTCCATAAAAATGAAGCTGGGTTTGTCGATAGGATATTTCGTTTGTTTTCAAGAGACGAGCCTTTTTTTTTTTTTCTATTGACCACTCGCGATTGTTTGATCTGTTAATTTGTGTTTGTTCAATGCTTCTACGTGTTTTTTTTATCCCCCTCTATGTAACCTCACGAAACGCTCGTTTTTTTCATATAAAAAAAATCACGTAACGAATTCGAAAATTATACAAACGAACTTGGTTTATTAATCTACGCGTTTTTTTTTTGAAAAATTCTTGAAAAAAAATATTTTCTAATTTAAAATTTAAAATTTTTTTAACTGGCAAAAAATAATTGTTAACTTTTTTTTATCTTATTTTTCAAAGTAAAAATTTATTTAAAAATAAAGAATAAATAGTATTTTAATAAAAATTTTGAAAAATAGAAATAACAGTTCTTTGTATATATATATATATATATATATATATATATATATATATTTCAAAAATGAAAAGCTGTTAACATGTTTTCTTATTTATATTCTTCGAGTTCTTATCTATTTTGGAATTCATCTTAAAATTTGATTTGATGCTCAATGCACTCTGTTATCAGTGAAGATGCATGAAATGCAAAAATATGCTTGATAAATAATGCATTTTACCATCAAAAGCGAAACATGAGTTGAGATCAATGAAAAATGCATGCGAGTGCTAACGTTCCCCGTCGTGCACGTATCATTTTCAATGTTTTATAAATAATATACACAATTTACGAAAAAGAATTATTATAAATATTTTCTTTAAAAAAAAAAATTTAATTTAATATTAAAATATCAATTTTTTGATGTTATTAAATATTACAGAATAAGTAAAAAATAGAGTATTAAAAACAAATTAAAAAATAAATTCATAACAAATTAATAACAAATTATTAAAAAATATTAAAAAATATTAAAAAATATTATTAAAAAATATTAAAAAATAAATTATTAAAAAAAAATTTTATATTAAACAAACGTTCATTAAAATATATAGGTACACATAAAAAAGTTCACTGGGAGAAAAAACTCATTTCATTTAAATTTAAATCAAAAGTAAATTAAATTTTCGAAAATTAAATTTGCAGAGATGAAAAAACTTTACTTTATATAAAATTTTCTTTGTAGTTTTTTGTTCATAAAAACTGAAAGCATTTTTTTTTTCTCCTCTCTTTTTGTTGAGAGTGGAATATTCATGGTGGACAATTTAATTTTTAGACAATTTCCGATATTGGTTCAACCCTAATTTCACGAATATAAAGAACAAAGAGTTTCTCAAACTTTTTCTTTTTTCAATTTAATACTCCTCAATTTAAATATAGTGTGTATACTTTTATAAAAAAAAAAAAATAAATGTTAAAAAAATTATATTTAAAAGTCAAATACCAATTTATGAAAGCTTTAATTAAAGTAAATTATAATTCGAAAATTAATTAAATTTTCATTTAAATTAAAAAGTAATTAAAAATTTAATTATTTTTTTATTAGTTAATATATTTTATATTATACATAAAATTATAATTAATAATTAATTAATAAATTTATACCTATAGTTGAAAAAAAAATATTTTGAAAATGAGTTTAAAAATACGGAAGTTAGAAAAGAATTTGGCAAAAAAAAAATTTTTTTTTAGAAAGTTTATTGATATTTTAAATTTTCAATGAGGAAATGAGTTAATAGAGGAAATGAACAAGGGGATAATAAAAATTTTGTTTTAAAAAATTGTCCTCGTTGCGACTATTACTGTCGGTTTATTAACGACAGTTTGAAGTTTTATATACCTGAAACCTGGTTGAGTTATGATCGCCAACTACTATAGACGTGACTGAAATACATTGACTTGACATTTAAACGAGAGAGGCGAATGTGTACAACACACTTTGAAAGATAACACAAAATGGATTTAAAGCAGAGTTCTTAAGCAAAAATGACTGGAAATGAATGCATAAATCACCATCACATTTTCATCTATCTCTTTCTCTCTCTCTTGGCGCAAAATCATCACGCTATACTCGTTGAGAATTTAACTTACTTTATTAATTGCACACATATATTTTGATAGAAACTTGAAATTCCTCCTATATATATTCATTGCAATAGTTTCACGAGAGTTTTGAAAACTGATAATTCACTTTAGCTGTAAAATGTATAATTAACAAAAAAAAAAAGAAGAATAATTTATCGTTTAGATAAAATTACCATTACCTTCCATTTTAATTTTTCGAGAAATTTACATTTTCATTGGAAAGTAAATTATCGTGTAACTTTACATTTTTCATATGGAAAGTTATGTGGGATAAAAATGGTTATAAAGATGTCAATTGAAAAATTTATATACATTTATTTATCCAATATTTCATTACATTTTCATTAAATTTTCATTATATTTTTCATTTTTATAAATTATTATATAAAATTATTATTTTATTCGTTTTTTAAAATTATTTTTGGGAAAATAAAAATTGATTTATTGAAAAAATGCGGCAATTTTTTTTTTAATCTTCAGTAAAAATAGTTTTTCTTTTTTGATTGAGGGAATAAAATCTGATTTGTTCTTACCGAAAGAGGAATCACGGTTAAAATCATCCAACTGGAAACTTACCTGTAATAAACAAGAAAACAGTAATTAGATGACAATTTTGACAGAAATGAATTAAATATTTATTATATATATCAAATTTCATAAATTTTATTTAATTAATAAAAAAATCAAAGAAAAAAATTTAATAATAAATATTTAGCGAAAAAAAATTGTTAAAACTAAATTTTAAATCCAAATTTCAGATTTACAATTTCAAATTTCCTGGCGAATTCCCATTAGCATAGAATGTAAAAAATATATATATGTATGTATAAAGGTGAATTTAAATTTCCAAGTCCTCAACGTTCCCAAGTTTACTTTCGGAGTTTTCAAAATATATACGAAAGAAAATTTTCGAGAGAAAAAAAGAGAGAGAAAAGTTTTATTGATACCGGTAAAACTTTTTTTTGGAATCCCAATGTTGATTTTTATTCTACAAAATTTTCTTCCATGTGTATTTCATGCTAACAGAATTTAAAGAAATTAAATCAACCCAACTTTTCCACCGGTTGAAAGCTTCTGCCAATATAAATTTTCATATATATATATATATATATTGCAGGGAAAAATTGCTCCCGTAACAAAAAAAAAAGTAAAACAATTTTTTTCTATAGAAATATTTTCAGTTAGTAAATTTTATAATGAATTAGTATTTTTTTTATTAAGTAAATTTTTTTTTAAATTTATACGTAATATTTTGCAGTGGATTTAATTTTTTCTCGAAATTATTCGTTGAGAGAGAAAATAAATTATAAAAATATTTCGTTGATGTGCACATTTGCAGTGCATTACGATTAGGTACGATAATTTGGGAAATTGGATTCAGGGCTTCGAGAGATGAACGTATTAACGCAGTATATCAAATTACGATGCTTATTAATATGCTCGACTGATAATTGTGTCAGCTTGATATGGAATGTTAGTGTGTGTGTGTGTTGTCGTCATCATCAATGTGTGAGAGTATTCGAGAATTTCTGATAGCACTCTAAAATTCAATATATTTCTTTTTTTATATATATATGAAAAAAACGGACATTTTTCTATATTCCCATCAATTTTTATTTAGCCATATCACGCTAATTGATAAAATCCTTTTTATTACTAATTATGTAATTTTTCTTATACTTCTCATATGCGGTAAATAGAATTCCTTTCCTGTTAATATTAAATATATTTATTTATAAATTTATTAAAAGATCTTTTTTTTTAATTTTTATCGATTAATTAATATGGCAATTAATGTCATCTTTGACGTTCGAATAAATTAAACTTGCTGATGTTTCAATTCATGATTCCTCATCTCGCATATATATAGTGAATAACTGTATGTACTTGGGGTATTAAATAAATTTGAAATATTTCATGAGGTTCGTGAATTTATTGTCGGGATAAGGTTAGTCAACAGTATAAGAAATTCTAACGAGATATAGAGAGAGAAAGAGAGGAAGGAACGGCATTCCTGAGTTTATATCGAGAGACAGACAGACACTATTGCGAGAGTTATTAAAAAACAATTCTTAAATTGCGATGGGATTAATTTTTTACGCCATTTTTCTTTTATTTAATTTTTTTTTGTTTTACACAGTTTTGTTAGCAATCAAATAAATATAAAATAAAAGACAAAATAAAATATAAAATAAAATACAAAAAATAAAGAATAAAATAAAAAATAGAAAAAAAATATATAAAATACAAAATAAAATATAAAATACAAAATAAAGTACGAAATAAAATATAAAATAAAATTAAAATAGTAAAAAATTAAAATATATAAAATTATTATTGGAACTTAAAAAAAATATCAATTTCTGTAATGCTTTGTAAGAAAAAAAAATCTAGTTAAGTAGCTGTATTTTTTTTTTACACTGTAATGACTTTTCATGATCGTAAAGTCGCAGTCATCTTTCGCAATATGATAGTTTCCAATGAAATACTTAACAAGCAAACTAAATTTGTTTTTTTTTTTATTTCAATATAAGAAAATTGACTTTTTATCTCATCATATTTGAAATAATATGAAACCAATCGTCATTACTGAGACTAAATTAGCTATATTGAATAAAAAAAAAAAAAGCAATTACTATTTGTATAATCACATCTAATAAACATATGAATAATTTAAGTATATACAGATTCTCTCTTTGAAATTCAAATATATATGAGTCTTTTGTTGTTGAAGAATTAACTCTCCATGCAATTATGCATACCATGAGAAATACATTTTTTTAAGTTCATCCTCAGGATATCCTTGCATATTTTTTCTTTTCTTTTTTTTTCGCTTCAAGTTGGAATTTAGAAATAATTTATTTTTTTAAATTAATACTTTTCTCATGAATTGGAATTTTTCTTATTAAAAATTTAGTTGGGAAAAAAAATTAAAGTTTGCTGATTCATATTTAGAGAGATATAATGATTTTGCATTTTTGTTTGAGTTCTATGTAGCCTTCATTATATTTAATAATTCCTAACGGTTTTTTTTTTTTTCATCGAATCAAGACAGTAACCTAAATTCCAAACGAGAGCCAAATATATATTTGTAGAAAAAAAAAAAAATGAGCAAAAATAATCTTCGGTTTTATAAATTTCACGATCGTTGTATTTTTAAAATGAAAAAATATAGGGAGTTTTAAAATATATTTTGCTACAAATCCAAAAAAGTATTTTTTATATTTTTTTCGTAAAGGTTTAGTTTTTTTTTATAGAATTGTTAGAAATATTTATATATATAAACAAAAAAAATATTTCTAAAAGTAATATTTATAAATCAAAATAATATTTACACCCAGAGAAAATTTATATTTGTCTCTCAGAAACAAATAAATATTTATTTGTCTCTCAGAAACAAATAAATATTTATTTGTTTCAAATAAATTTTATTTGAGTTAGATAAAAAAATTTATTTGTGCTAAATACAATTTTTTATTTGTGCTAAATAAATTTTTTTAATTTAAAATAAAAAACAAATTATTAGGCTCTAAGGCAAATATATATTTTTATTTGTTTCGAATAAGTTTTATTTGTCTGAAAAAAATTTTTATTTGATTCAAATGAATTTAATTTGTCTGCAAAAAAATTTATTTGATTCAAATAATCGATTACTGTATTACCAAAGAAATATATACACTTGAACCAAATAATTTTTTTTTGAATTAAATAATATTTGAACCAATAATTTCTGTATTTGAAAAAAATATCATTTCAAATAATAATTATTTGGTGCAAGGAAATATTTATCTAATAATAGCTTAGAAAATTAAAAGGCATTAAAATAAGCTGCAACGCTGATTATTATTTTAATCCAATTTTGCTTATTTTAATCCAATTGGATTAAAATAATATAAGCGTTGCAGCTTATTTTAATACCTTATAACTTTCTGTAAGTTAACACGCAGAGAAATGATTTATTTGAACCAAATAAAATATATTTGAGTTAAATAAACGTATATTTGTCTCAGAGCCTACTAACTTATTTATTTGGCGTAAATAAAAGTTTTATTTGTCAGAAATAAATTTTTCTTTGCCTCAAATAAATTTTTTATTTCAATGAATTAAAATATATTTGCAACAAATAAATGAGTTAGTATAGGCTCGGAGACAAATATACCATTTCTCTGAGTGAAGTAATTGATTATTTGAATCAAATAATTTTTTTTTTTCAATATTTGACAAATAAAATCCTAAATTTCAATCTCTCAACATCATTGTAAAAGAGATATAGGTCTAACGCAAGTGCGACGTGGGTTTTAAGTTTTTAGCCATATGTAAAAAAGCAATTATGCGATCATAATCGGAAAGATAATACAACACACATGCATATTATGTGTGGCATAGTTGTAATCCCTGACACTGACAGGATAAACGAATAAAGAGTTCGTGTCCATTTACCTCTCTCTCTCTCTCTCTCTCTCTCTCTCTCTCTCTCTCTCTCTCTCTCTCTTCTCTCTTCTCTCGCGTGTGATGTACGAGCAGATTAGCATAAATAATTCTCCTTTTGGATTTATGGGACACATTCTAAATCGAATTTACTTCAAGGAAACCAGCCGGTGTGAAAGTTCAAGTTTAACTCGCACGCATTATTTCTTGTTTGTGTGTGTGTGTGTATTTATTTCAATGTAAATGTGCGTGAAGTTACCGTGTAATATATATATATATAAATATATGTGCGTGACACAGTGCAAATGCACACGTGGGAGTGTAAACGTGCTGGCATGTGCCTGCACGTTCGTGTGCCATGTTAATGCACCTGTCATATACTCCCGGGAACATTGCGCCTACCTTTTTTTTTCTGCCCTCCAGAAAGAAGTGGTAATGACCGAGAGAGAAAGAGACAGTTGTATTTCGATCGCGTGTGTGTATTTATATATGAGAAATGAAAATGAAACTTTGCACTTGATGAAAACGAGTGTTATTGCAAAAAAAATAAAAGGTTTAATCGCGAGAAAAAAATTGACATTGTCTCTTTTTTCCCCCCTATTATAATATTCTTACACCCAGAGAAATGATTTATTTGAACCAAATAAAATATATTTGAATTAAATAAACGTATATTTGTCTTAGAGCCTACTAACTTATTTATTTGGCGTAAATAAAAATTTTATTTGTCTGAAATAAATTTTTCTTTGGCTCAAATAAATTTTTTATTTCAATGAAATGAAATATATTTGCAACAAATAAATGAGTTAGTTGGCTCGGAGACAAATATACCATTTCTCTCTGAGTGTACCGGTTATCGCATACAATATCTCAATATTAATTTTTTAGTAAATTTATCTAAAAAAAAAATATTTCGAAATTACAATTTTTCACTTGCAAATTTTGTAATCTCATTTTAAGAGAAAACTTTATAATTTATAGAACACATTTTTTGTTAAAATATAATAATTTATAAATTTTTAATTCGTTTATAGCTTGGTTATGAGTGGTAATAGAAAAAATATTAAATAATTTTTACAATAAAATAATAATAATAATAATAATATCCCGTGCAGAAATTTTTCCAGGGCCCAGATCGGGGTTGGATCAGGCTGCCCTATTAGGGAATGAAACGCTGCGCCTGATGTGGCTCTAATTAGGAAATTCACATTTTTTTGTCGCCCTGATTTGGCCCTGATCAGATGTGGCGTTTCATTCCCTACTAGGGCCCTGATAGTACAATTTCTAATAATATAATTTTAATTAAGAAAATTTTAGTTAAATAATTTTAATAATTTTTAAAAAAATAGTTTTAGTCTTTTTTTTTAATTTCCAAGTAGTAAAAGTCAGTTTAAGTCAGACAAAATTAAAGAAAAATATATCATTTGGCAAAAAGTAAGTATTATTAAAAAAAGAAAGAAAAATTTGTTTTAGTCAAACCAGTTTTATATTTTGTAAATTTAATTTTAGTGGTAAAAGTGAGTTACAGTCAGACTATTATTTTTTATCAGTACTCTCTAAATCTGAATTAGTAAAAATGTTTACTAATTTGAATTAGTGACTCACTTTTTGCTTCTGAATTAGTAAAATTTTACTAATTATTAGTAACTTTTACTAAGAATTAGTAAAATTTTACTAATTTAGAAGCAAAAAGTGAGTCACTAATTTAAATTAGTAAACATTTTTACTAATTCAGATTTAGAGAGTAGTAAAAGTTAGTTTAAATCAGACAGAATATTATTTAAATTCTTGAAAATATAATATCAGTAGTAAAATATTGTTTTAGTCAGACAAATCAGTTTAAAAATTTTTTAATTTAATTTGCCAATAGTAAAAGTGAGTTACAGTCAGACTTTTCAAATTATTGTAAATTCTATGTCAGTAGTAATAGTCAATTTAAGTCAGACAGCGATTTAAATACTTGTAATTTTTCTACTCTTTTTTTTGTAGAATCATATTAAAAATTAAGTTTTATTCATACAAAACTTTGTTAAAATTACTATTTTTATTTTTATTATTATTATTATTATTATTATTATTATTATTATTAAATTATTGCAATTTCACAATAAGTAGTAAAAGACTGTTATAGTCAGACAAATTTTTCCTCGACAAATATATAGTATATTATTGTAAAATAGACTTAAAGTAATGTTAAATAAAAAGTATCAGTATGCAAATTTTGACATTTCACAGTCGTGATATACAAAATATTAATCAATTTTCCTATTCGTCCTTGATCTCGATAATATTTGAGAGCATAAAAATTCTCAAAGGAGTTAGAAATCCTCTTCTCGGATTCCATTTTGTATAAATATATATGTATATATAAACGAATTTCTAAATATGAACTTTTATGTTTTTCTAACCTTTTGGATATAGACACACGGCATTTGAAAAGTTCACTTTCATTTTTCATATATATAATTTTTATTTTTTACTGCACTGAAATTTATTGTATATCTTTCGGCAAATGTTATAAAGTCAGGTTTCAAATTTATAATGTTCTGTTTTATATATATATATATATATATATATATATATATATATATATATGAATCCGATTACAATACTCTTCTCGTCATTTATCAGACTCGGATTATATATTGCATAATATATATCCATATATAAGAGAAATGCAATTACAATTCGAATTCATGAATTCATAAATATAAATTTTTAATACTGATATATTTTATGTATATATATATGTGAAAAAGCTGATAAATATATTTCCGCACGAAAAGAGATTATATTATATACTTTCTTTTGATGATGATCACGTGAATTCAATCAATTATGAAATTTTTGAAACGAGGTAGAATTTTTGTACATGTATTTTATATTCAGATATTTTTTTTTTTTTTTATAAATTTGATAGTAAAAACGTAGAATTTATTTAAAAGAACTTTTTTTGGATTTAATTATTATATATTTAATTAATTTTAATAAATTAATATTAATATCGGGTGCAGTTCCGAATAGCACATACCTCTGATTTCGATAAAACTTGGTATCCCTACGTAATTTGGTGCGCTGATTACGAAAATCATAGTGAAAATTGGCGGAAATTTAATTATCATGGTAAAAACCATAAAAAACACCATAAAATCATGGTTTTTTTCGATTATCTCGTAAAAAACAAAAAACTTCGAAAAAAGTTTTAGACGAAAGTTGTAGATCTCTAAAAAACACACATTTCATGTTTTATGCATTTTTTACCAAAAGTTATTATTTTTCGAGAAAAACGCAAAATAGTAAACACGGCCTTCGGCCGCGTAAGTTACTGCTCGCTTCTCTTTTTAAGAAATCTTGGCGAGAGGGGGTGGATGTGTCCGAAAGTAATTTGCAGAAATTATCATATTCACCATTACTCAGGATCCAACGAATTCCGCAAAATACTTTCGGCCATATCCACCCCCTCTCGCCAAGGTTTTTTTAAAAAGAAAAGCGAGCAGTACCTTACGCGGCCGAAGGCCGTGTTTACTATTTTGCGTTTACCGCTGCTGTAGACTCCACCCCACAATTTCTGCAAATTACTTTCGGACACATCCACCCCCTCTCGCCAAGATTTCTTAAAAAGAGAAGCGAGCAGTACCTTACGCGGCCGAAGGCCGTGTTTACTATTTTGCGTTTTTCTCGAAAAATAATGACTTTTGGTAAAAAATGCATAAAACATGAAATGTGTGTTTTTTAGAGATCTACAACTTTCGTCTAAAACTTTTTTCGAAGTTTTTTGTTTTTTACGAGATAATCGAAAAAAACCATGATTTTATGGTGTTTTTTTATGGTTTTTACCATGATAATTAAATTTCCGCCAATTTTCACTATCATTTTCGTAATCAGCGCACCAAATTACGTAGGGATACTAAGTTTTATTGAAATCGGAGGTATGTGCTATTCGGAACTATATCCAATTTATCAATTGATAAATTAATCAATAATTAATAATTGATAAATTGATATATAAATTAGAAATTAAAAAAAGGGAATATTTTCTGAAAGACAATATTTCTTATTTCTATTTTGTTGTTTTTTTTTTTTTTCTAAAAGTAAAATTTTCTCCGATATATAATAGTGATAAAGGTTTTCTCTTAAGGCGGTCCCGGAATCGATGTTTATTTGCAATGATTTATGGTTTTAAAAGACAAGAGAGTCCGCTCTTATGATTATACATATATATATATATATATGCGAGAGAGGTGCTTTTGTCAAAGTGTATGTGTGAAAGTTGGATTTAATGTCGTGTTTATCAAATAATGTCTGTAATTTCCCCCGTAACGACAATCTTTATTGATGACAACGTTGAGCGACTTTTAATGCAAGTCTCGTGAATTTACGCGCGTGTCATCCAATTTAATGTATTCGAATATATTTTTTTTTTATTACCAAAAAAAAGAACTTTCAAGTATATATATATGATACAGGTGAAAAAAAAATGATAGAATATTAATTTTAGAATAGAAAGTTGCAAAAAGATATAATTGTTTCAATTTATAATATATTACAATCGGAGAGAAAAGCTATATATTTATCTCAAATCGAATTGAAATTTTATTTGCTTCAAATAAATTTTTATTATCAAATTAATTTTTATTTGCTTCAAATTTATTTTAAATACATTTCTATTTGCTTCAAATGAATTTTTATTTCGTTATAAATAAAATTTTGTTTACTTAAAATTAATTTTTATAGTTGCTTCAAATAAATTTTAATTTTTAGTTATTGTAAAATTAAAAAAAAAGCGCGCCACTTTTTTTTAGGAATTATTATAATCGGAGTAATTTTTCAATTTTATTGATGTGCAAAAGGATGTTATAAAAAAGAAAAATAGAGTGAGAAGTCTGATTTGATGGCAAAAGATCAACCAAGCAGATAAGTCGAGATGAGTTATCGATTTGCGATTATCATAAATTACTATGTGCTGGCTAAAAGCGATTAACGCCAAAGTTAACGATGGGCTTTGGGCGAAGGGCTTTTATACGTTAAAAAGGAATATATTCACAAAAAAATACAGTAGAGAGATTGGAGAAAATTAGGAAAAAAATTTCAAACTTAAAATCTGTGTTTTCATTCATTTGCTTATAGAAAAGAAAAATATATATTTTTTTTAGTGAAATTAATAATAATAATTCTCTTTCGGAAATTGAAATTATAAATTCTCCCTTTTTTATATATTAGTAAAAATATTAAAAAATATTAAAAAATATTAAAAGATATTAAAAAATATTAATTAAAAATATTTCTCATATTATAAAAATAGAATTTTTTTTTATAATTTAATTATTCTATCAGATAAATTTATCTCAATGTATTATATA
The DNA here is from genome assembly GCF_019393585.1 of Leptopilina boulardi. NCBI lineage: Eukaryota > Metazoa > Arthropoda > Insecta > Hymenoptera > Figitidae > Leptopilina > Leptopilina boulardi. The sequence goes on from NW_026138017.1 coordinate 1,001,042, forward strand.
TATATATACTTCGTTAGTGCGAGGAAAATTAATTATATTTTTGTCGATATTGTTCGCGTAGAAATTATATCTTCTTTTTCACGTTGCACATACATACATACACACACACACATGCACACTAATTGAAAGACCATTATATTCGAAATTCAATTTAAGACTTGATTAAACTTTTTTACGGGAATATATTATTTCTTTTTTGTTCTTTCATTTAATCAATATACTTTTTTAATTTATTTCCTTTGTCAATTTATATTGTTCTTCCTTTTAATTATCAAAATCCTTTTTCATCTTCTAATTCTCTTCTTCCCTTTTTTCTTCCCTTTCGTTTTCTTTTCCTTCTTTTTCTTTTTCATTAGAATGAAAAGGGTTTGAAAGATTTATTAAATGCTAATTAGTTTGGTTTGGTAAAGAAAAAAAAAAGGGGGAAAGGGTAATTTTGGGGAATCGGGATATCGGCGTGACATGGCGATTTCTTTCTCTCTCTCTTTCTCTCTCTCTTTCTCTCTCTCTCTTTCGATCGAGAAACATATCACGATCGCTATATATACAATTCCACTTTATATATGATCGTTTATCATACTTTTCGTAGCTTGCAGGGACAGCAATGGATAAAATATTACTATATCCAAACAACTTGATTATATAGTCTCGAAACAAAGGAATTCTGTATAACTTTCAAATATAATTCACTAATAGATTTATTAATAATGCATTTTTTTTTTCAACGAAACAATAGTTTTTGTTCGAAAGTTTTTTTTGTTAAACAAATTTTTTGCTTCATTGAAATTTTTTTTTTTTTTTGCTAACGGATGCTTTGAATAGAACAAATTACCGGTGGTAAAAAATCAAATTCAGTATATATATATATAATTACATGAAATTATTCAGATTTACAGTTGAATCGTTTTAACTAAATGTTCCACTTTTTTTTTTCTCACCGGACTAGCAACGACGTTAATTATTTCATTACACTTGAGCGTTACATTAAGCACATAAAAATTCTCATTAGACTCAAAGCAGTCCTTGCATTTAAAATTTTAATCATTAATCTCTCGAGAAAGAGAAGTATAATGTAAAAATTAAATTTTTAAATTGAAATAGTATAAAATTTAGATTTTTTTTTATATTTAATATGCAAAAAAAATTTATTTATTTTTTATATTCATAGATTTAAAAAAAAATTGAAATTAAATATTGAATTTATATTTTCGAGAAAAAAAATTGGGATAATATAATGGAATTTGCGGCAAAATGAGATTTAGAAAAATGTGAGGAATTGAAGATATTTAGGATTTTCTTTTATTTCGTTTATATATATATATGTAGAGTATAGAATAGAAACGCTTGAGTGCAATGTTGGCTCAACGAGTGGAAACCCGCTTTATCATCTTGTCATATTACTCAACCGGTGAGGCTTTACGGAGCCAACGTGGTGTTACGCTTCGATTAACCCAAAGGAAGTGAGCCGTTCAACGAAACGTTTTCATTTCACCTAACGCACATTGACGGCTTTAGCCTTTTGCTTTCGATTGTTTACTGTTTTTTTTCACACCTTTCTGTTATGCATTCACGTATCAATATTGTGTCTATATATATTTTTTAAAATACTCAACATCTCTCTCTCTTAAATCATTTTCTATTCTTATATTAAAATACAGCACACGCGCGTTTCACTTTTGATTTCTCTTTGAGGGAAATAATAATGTAATCAATTTCTTGACGAATTTTTTTTGGCTCAAATTTTTCAGTTTAATAAAATAAATTTGTCTAAATAACTATATTTATTGGAATTATTTTTCTTCATGTTCTTTTTTTAAAATCTTCAGCACAAAACTTTATGTGACAAAAAATTATCGTACAATTTAAAAAATTAATTATATCAGAAAAAGTAATATCTCGAGGATTGAGAAAAGAAAAAAGTTTTGAAGAAGCATTTCGCTCAAAATCTCGATTCATTACTGCCAGAGTGTGTTGGAAAACATAACTTTTCTCTCTCTCTCTTGGAAAATGCCTTCCTCAATTTCTGCGAGGGAAAAACTTGAGGAAAACTTTTCGCTCATTGCATCTCCACCGGTTTTATCCAATTATTGTACTTTTGTCCGTTGTACACATTTAGCCATCCATTTCTCTCTTTCTCTCTTTCTCTCTCTGAAAGTTGAGTTGTGTCAGTTCCTATAGAAATTTCGAGAAAAGCTGTCGACCTGAAAACGCGTTATTACGTTATCCAACTTTATTAATTTTTTTTTTATAGATCTCGAAATTTATTTCTTATTATTTATTTAGCTCATTTTTTTTATGAATTTCTGTATTTTTCAATTTTTTATACAAATTTTCATACACTGAGAAAAATATGCTATTGAATCAATAGCATTTCTGCCAAAGGTATAAAAATTATTGATTCAAAAGCATTTATGCTATACTCTCTAAATCTGAATTAGTAAAAATGTTTACTAATTTAAATTAGTGACTCACTTTTTGCTTTAGAATTAGTTAAATTTTACTAATTGTTAGTAAAAGTTACTAATAATTAGTAAAATTTTACTAATTGAGAAGCAAAAAGTGAGTCACTAATTCAAATTAGTAAACTTTTTTACTAATTCAGATTTAGAGAGTAGAATCTATAAAATATTTTACAAATTTTATCAGTGTTGCCAATTACATGGAAATTTAGCAATACAAATAATAATAATCTTTTATCAGAGCAACACTGAATTTTATAGCATATGCTTTTGAATCAATAATTTTTATACCTTTGGCAGAAATGCTGTTAATTCAATAGCATATTTTTCTCAGTGTATAAATCTATAATAATAATATTAAATTACAAAAAGAGTATAAAAATGTATTTAATTTGAAATTAATAGGCGCACTTTTCAATGAAAGAAGTCTTCTTTAATGTTCATTAAGAAACTGATAGAATTCAACTTTGTGTTTTCATGTCATAAGGAAACCATAAAAACAAAATCAAAACCGGATTGACGATGTCTGATTAATTAGAGAGACTGTTTCAAAATAAGCACATTCTTTATAACGTTCCAATTATTTTATTGCAAAGAGAAATAGAGACACACATTTTTTTTATGATTATAAATTTCGATTAAATTGATTCATTAAACATTATTATTTATCACGTAATCACTATTTTTTACTTTGTAATTATACATTTTTCATATTCCAATTAAAAGAAAATGGAAAATCAGTCATATATTTAAAAAAATGATTGTATTTTAAAAAATGAATATAAATTCCTTGACTCCCGCCGGTTTTATAATTTAATGTTGAGGGGAGAGCAATACTATTTCAAAGAGAGAGAGATAGAGAGATAGGTTCTTCTGCACCCTACTGTTGACACCGGATGTACGACATAGTCACTAAATTCTGCTTTCAAAATAGATTCTAAAATGTAAAAAAAAATTTCTTTATTTGTATAAAAAAATTATATATTATTAAAAAAATGTAACGAATAAATAATATATTTGTAAATATATATTTTTTTATTACAGTAAAATAATAATATAAAATGTGTTTTTCATTTCCAATAAAAGTAAATTTTTCAGCGAGAGAAAAGGAATTTAATTTAAAATAATTTTCCAAGACAGATTTCATTATCGTTTAATGTCAAAAGAAAGTTTGTCTTTTCCAACAAACTCTCAAAAGCTACTTTCCAGTTTAAGAAATAAGACAATGTTGTTTAGTTAGTAACAGTAAAGCCCTCCCAAAGAGAAAAGAAAGTCACATTTTATGAAATGCGTTCTTTTTGATTATCTTATATATATATATATAAAGCAAGCGAAAAAAAAAGGAAATGAAAAAGAATGGTATTATAGGCAAGTTTTACGAGAAGAGTTCGAATGACTCAAGTTTCTATATATATATCGCGAAACGAGTTTCGCTCTATCGAATATTTTCTTAAGAGAGAGAGAGAGGGGGGAAAAAAACCTGTAGGGGATGAAAAAGAAAAGAGGAGAAGTAGAATAAAAGAAAAAGAATAAAAAGGCTCGTGTCCCGGAGGGGTATAGGCGAAAGAGAGAGAAAAAAATAGTTGGATTGGAATTGTTTTCTTTAGTTTTAAGCGGTTCTACCCACCCCTTCAGCCATGTTTCAATACCCCCACCATTTTTCTCCTTGCAAACTCGCATTGGTTGAATTAAATGGAATATGAGCTACCGCCCCCTCAGTAACCCCCTTCAATCTTCAGCTGTACAAAAAAAAAAAAAGAGAATACAGATATTCTCCTCTCGATGCATTTTTAAAGCCCATTACACCTGGAAAATGCGGAGGAAATTAACTTTTCATTCTCCATTCCAAGTACCGGATTAACTTTCCATCATAAAAATTATAAACATACTCTACAGGACTTTAAGTACTTTAATATCGGTACAAAGTTCGGAGGCTGGGCTAGGAACATAAATTTTAATTAGCATTTTATCACAAGTTATTATTAGAGTATGAAAGAGAGAGAGAGAGAGAAAGAATTTATTAAGGATGCCTCGAAAAAATAATTTAATATTTCGCGAGATACTTATAAAAAAAAAAATCTCTGGTGGCTTCATTTTAAAAAGAGGAGGATCCTAAAAATTTATTTAAAAAAAAGAGATTATAATAATAGTTTGAACTCGTGTAATAATCATATTGCGGCGAATCCGATAAGGATTGAGCGATAAAATTAATTGAATATTATTGTGTTGCTATTGATTGAAATATTTTCATATAAAGATTTTCCTATTGGATAAAAAAAGGTATACTTTTTTCTATAAGCAATTTTTTGTTATTTACTAAAGGGAGAAAAAATTGATTTTATAGGATGTAATAAAAGGGGGCAAAGGGATTACGTGTTCTCTCATTGATTCTATTATTCGGTTCACCCTATAAGTTTTCTCTGACTCATATGTTGGTGCGACATATTGTCCATGGCAAACAAACCAACAAAAATGAATGGGGTCTTAATATATCGAATATATATACATGTTGTGATAACATTTTTTTCTCCTCGAGAGAAAAAGAGACCCCAAAAAAAAGTAGTTCCAAATGTCGTTATTGTAATCAGTGTATACATCTTTACAGAAACAAAAATTTATCCATTATATTTAATATCAGATGATGGTTTTAGTATCTTCCTCTTCTTCTTCTTCTTCTTTAGAGGGAGGAATAGTATATATTATATACAAAAAAGGAGGATGAATCGTTTCTTTTTTTTTTCTGTTAAGAGGCGGATTGTAAAGTCTGCGGCCACAATGGGACCCCTTGGAAACTAATAATTATAAACGCGCGCAGGTAGATTCTCTCTCACCGGCTTCTGGTTGAATCTTTATGTTGCTGAGGCAAACTTAAAAAATTTTTTAGAGTTCTGTTTTATTCAGTTGCACTCATTTTTTTTTTTATTACATTACACTATTATTGAAAGGAACATAGAGACAGCGAAAGGAATTTTTATTTTCCATTTAAAATCAACATTCCTCTTGGAGATTATCAGAGAAAATGTTGATTGCCGCGGAACAAGAATTCTGAACTTAATGTTTTCCCAAGTATTTCGAATTCTGTGCTCTATATATATGTTATTTTATAACTCCTATGCTTATTTTTTATTTATTTATTTCTATGAACATTATTTACATTCAAATTGAATTAATAAAAGACATCAAAAATCAATAACTAATTTTATATATCCCACTAACAATTTCATAACCGTAAAAGCCAATTTCTTTCGTATTATTATCGTCCTCGTCGTGAAATTGTAATATCCATTATCGTTGATGATTGTCCTTGAAAAGTATATATACACTTGGTTATTACTACTTTCCTTTCCCAGTTTATAATTGGACGTGGATATTCTTAATGATTATAAGGCACCACCACCTCTTGAGAAAATAATTGGGGTGAATAACCTGCTATTATACACTACAATAGCAATCCTTTGCATTTCAGTATATATATATATTCATTCAAGGGTTGGTTGTTCCCCTCTATTGAATATTTCAAGAGGCTTATTATAAAGTAACGAAAACAAGTATCCAAAAGTGTAAAATAAAGTATTGCTAAATGTTATAAAATAGCATATATCTTCTTCAAAATTAGGAAGGTTTGCGTCTAATTGTAAAGTGTTACGGAAGTAATTCTTTCTTAAGGTGTATTTAACAAACGTTTTTGAACAGTACAGATTTCTTCTGAACAGTACAAATTGTTTCTAAAGAGTACAAATACAATCTGAACAGTACAAATTCATTCTGAAAAGTACAAATTGTTTCCAAGGAGGATAAATTCATTTTGAAAAGTACAGATTGTTTTCATAAATTAATTCTGAACAGTACAAATTTTTTTAAGCAGCACAAATTCATTTAGGAAAGTACAGATTGTTTCTAAACTGTACAAACTGTTTCCAAGCAGTATAAACTGTTTCTAAGAAGTACAATTAATTCTGAACAGTACAAATTGTTTTTAAACCGTACAAATACAATCTGAACAGTACAATTTCATTCTAAAAAGTACAAATTGTTTCTAAAGAGTACAAATTCATTCTTAACTGTACAAACTGTTTCCAAGCAGTATAAACTGTTTCTAAGCAGTACAATTAATTCTGAACAATACAAATTGTTTCTAAAGAGTACAAATACAATCTGAACAGTACAAATTCATTCTGAAAAGTACAAATTGTTTCCAAGGAGGATATATTCATTTTGAAAAGTACAGATTGTTTTCATAAATTAATTCTGAACAGTATAAATTTTTTCTAAGCAGCACAAATTCATTTAGGAAAGTACAGATTGTTTCTAAACAGTACAAATTCATTCTTAACAATACAAACTGTTTCCAAGCAGTATAAACTGTTTCTATGCAGTACAATTAATTCTGAACAGTACAAAATGTTTCTAAACCGTACAAATACAATCTGAACAGTACAAATTCATTCTGAAAAGTACAAATTGTTTCTAAAGAGTACAAATTTATTCTGAACAGTACAAATTTATTCTAAACTGATATAGAAGTTGGGTCTAAAAAGTAAAAATTCCTTCTAAACTATACGAATTCCTTTTAAAAATTCCAAATCCTTTAAACACATTCCATTTACGAGGTATGTGCATAAATCGTTTTCTAATGCTTATAAAAGTCCAATTCCCTTTTTAAAAGTGTAAAAATACAATTAACGGTGTAAAAACACACTCTTCAAAGGAACGTTTGAAGCTCTAAAGAGAGAATCTCTTAAAAAGAAAATAGAAAACCAAAGAAAAATAGCATTGTAATGGTATTTCTTTTCTTCTTTTTTTTTTTTGGTATAAAAGCTATCTCTCTCCGCAAATTCATGGACCACATGGACAGTCATTGTATTCCTTTATGAATTTCTACGCCAAGTATATTATATGAATATATATATATACTATACACATATATATATCCTCTGAAATGAATTATTAGTCCATTATGCAATAATGCCTCAGTTCTTTTTTGCCTCCTAACAAAGCTAATTTAAATGTAAAACCACTTGCATAAATTCCAACACAACTTTCTCTTCCCTTAAACAGACATCAAAACTTTTATTCCCAGTGTTCTCTCTCTCTCTATTTCTCTCTCAACGAATGTTAATATTCTCATATTCACAAAAGAAAATCTAATTTTCCAAAAAAAAAAAAGAAAAATATTTCAATTTTCATTTCAAAAGACAATATTTCTTCGTTGTCTGTAACAATACATATCTTCCTGCTTTCATTTACATTCAAAGTGCTTTGATAACCGAGTTAACTCCATGTCCTCCCTATATAGCCTCAGGGATTATAACTTTAATGCATCTCCAATATTTTTCTTCATCTTCTCTTCTATATATACATAATTTTATACTTGTGCAAGAGAAGAAAAAAAAAAGTGCATTAAAGACAATTTCTAATCTACATTGCATGCCATTAACCCACTTGAATTGCAATTAATTGATGTCATTAACGTGAGAGAAACAACTTGAAGGCCTGTTATTTTTCAAATACTTGAGATTTTTCACATAATAATAAAGAACATATAACTTTTGTTTATAACATGTACTTAAATTTTTTTTTCAAATTTTTTTTTTTTTTTTAACAGCAATTTGTCCTCATTTAAGATTAGGATTACGGAACATGCGCGCGTCTGCTTTTATTAGTCCTAATCCTGAAACGTGACAAAACTAATATCCCTCCCTTAATCCTAACCTGATCTGGTTCGACAAGTAAAGCTTTGACAGGTCCCAATGAAATATTTGATGGTCATGGTGGAAAAAAAAAAAAAAAAAATATTGGCTTCGTGGTTATCGTGGACAGTGGAAAAAAAAACGAAACGAGGTTTTCGCTTCCGTCGCACATATAAACGCACTATATATATATATATATGTATAAGAGAGAACAGATGTGTAGTCTACCTGATCCAAGGCCGACGGAGAGATCTAATAGATAGTTCGAAACTCCCCCTTGTCTGTTCTAATATATCCAACACACACACGAAAAAAGACCGGTTTTTTTTTCATCCACACACAATTTCCCGTAAAAAAAAAAAAAAAATCAGTCCTTTAGTGGTTTTACGAGTGTAATATTGCCCTTTCCAGAAAAATTTTTCTACCGTCTGCGTCTTGTGTACGACCTGTAAAAACACAGATGTGCTGACCATTATGTGGTTTTTATGGTGAAATCATTTTTGTTCAACCTAGCTATTGACTTTGAATTATCACCTAACGGTTATATTTAATTTAAGCATTTTCTAATTATTTTAAACAACTTTTTTTTTAGATTATTTTCCAATTGTATTTGATAGCCGAAATAAGGAACTGGGAAAATTAATTTTTGTCTCTCTTAAAAATAATCCTTATCTTTTATCAGTTTGTTTAATCAAGTGGAAGAGGGACGATTCTTTTTTTTTTTTTTTGAAAGAATAAGAATTGGTATATAAAAAGTTCTTAGGTTATATTTTATAAACTCATTTTCTCCCTTTTTTTTCGTCGAGAAAAGAATTCTTCGACTTTGAGAATAAAGGGACTGTGACTTTCCCGTGGGGGAACAAAGATGATGAAAACCGGTTTTCCATCGTGGTGCTCAGTTGGAATTGAAAATCCTCCAACTCAGCAGTTTTATCACCAATAACTTTTTCGTTCCCTTTCTTGCTTCGACATGAAGTTCCCATTTTGTTTCGTTTTGGTGGCCATTAAATTACCCCCGGCACTTGTATTCTCAATATTATTCTTTTTCACCCCCTTTTTTTTTTCTTCTTCTCACGCGACACTTGAAAATCATCTATTCATGTAAAAAAAAAAATCTCTTTGTTTTAATTTTTTTTCCTCAACCGGAAACATGAAATGACAAAATAATATGAATTATGATCGACAGTATTTCATATAGAACATTTATTTTCAAGAAATATAAAATTACAAATACAGTAAAAATAGAAAGAAAGAAAAATTAAAAACAAAGGGAGGGGAGGGGGAAACTAAACGGAACAATGCTCTATTAAAAATCTTTTGATACAAGTATAAATTTAAACAAGTATTGCTTTAACTGTCTTGGAACAGGCACAATGCTGTAATTTAGCAAAAAAAAAAAAAAAAAAAATTGATTTACGGGATTACAGTCCGCTGCACTCAAGTATGACGGTTATAGTTCATTGCGCTTGGTCATTAAATCCATAAAGTAAAAAATAAAATAAAGTGCAAGGTATAATTTCCTTATGTTGAAGATATAACTTGTGACAGATGAAATTTTCACTTTAACAAATAATAAAATTTGACATTGAGAGACAATTATTATTATTATTTTTATTATAATTTATTTAATATTTAAAAAATTTTTCTCTAAAAATCGTCATTTAAAATGTCAACGTTAAAAATCGTGTGTAATTAATTTTTAAAATGGCATTTGAATTCCAATTTTGCCGAACAATATGTATTCACATGGAGGTTTATTTTAGATTTCCTGTTGATACACATTTTAAAATTCTAATGTTAGGATTTGAATTAAACATTTAGTAATATATTTCCTTGCTCGAAATGCTTCTAACATTTACATAATTTTACATTAATTACTCAAAGTCAAGATTCAAGTTGATGATAACAAATTCGTAGTGTCTGTGTGTGTGTGATTAAATTACCAATAAATAAAATGACACATAAAAAATTCTTTAAGATTATTTTAATTTTTAATTAAAACTATACTAATTTTAATTCTTATGTAAATTATAAGATTATGTCTATAAGAGTGAAAAAAAAATTAATTTAAATATAATCGGTTTCTTGAATGTTATTAAATAAATAATTATTTGTCAAATAAATTAATATTTATTACATAATAATATTAATAATAATAATTAATAGTAATGAATTAATTCCGTAAATAAATTATACAAATAAATATTTATTTATATTTAATTATTATAAGTGGATTATTTGTTCCAAATACAGAAATAACACTGAAAAAAAAGTTTGGTATTAACAACCAAACATTTGGTTGGTATTTAATGATGCTGCAGTCCGCAACGTTTTTATAAACGAAAACGAAAAAATAATTAGACAATATCCATTAATTTTGGTTAAAATTAAAGTTATTCGGGGGTAACTGGTTTTTTATAAAAGTATTAATTTCTTGAAAGTTTATGGAAATCAAAATTAGAGATAAATTAACATGAAAAAATAATTCTATTTTAATTTTTCGTTTTTGAAAACGTTGCGGACTTCAGCCTCATGGTATTTAAGCAACCAAAATTTTTTTGTTGAATCAACAAAATTTTGGTTGTCCCAATCAAACTTTAGTTAGGACAACAAAAATCCTTTTTTTCTAATTTTGGTTGTGTCAAACAAATTTTGATTGAGACAACCAAAATTTTGTTGATTCAACAAAAAAATTTTGGTTTAAATACCAACCAAACGTTTCGTTGTCAATATCAAACCTTTTTTTCAGTGAATTTAATGTGATTGAAAGAAGAATTATACAAAATTTTTTAATTGTCAAGTAACCGATTAAATAAATTTTTTTAATAATCTAAGTTTTTTTAAATAAATTTAATAATAATAATAATAATAATAATAATAATAATAATAATAATTCTATCCATGGTTGAAATTATATTGATCCTTTATTATTAATTAGTTCAGTTGTAATGTTTGGATTGTCGTGAGGTTCTAATAATATTCGTACAATTTTTGGATACGCGAATTTTTTGAAGAGATTTTATATTTAGATTCCGTTTTGCATGAATTTTACATTCACTTGCCAATTTTTTTTTAACACATCACATTTTTTCGAAACTTTTCCTTGAAATATAATTTCTCGCAATTCTTTTAAGAATCTTTAATCCATTTTTTATTCTAATTTCGTATATCACTGCACATATTTTGTTCTGCTTTTATGCATAAAGATTTTAGGCTTTTATCACTGTTTTTTTTTTTTTTTAAATAGAAGTACAATAAATTGTAGTTCTTTTCTAAAAAATTTTGTTGTAACAATATTCGTTGACGGACGTTTCGATTCAAAATCAGTCGGAATTTTTTTTTGGAGTTTCATTCACTTTTTTTTTTTTTTTTTTTGATTCAATATTGTTAAACAATCTCAATTTACGATTTGTCTTCTTGTTGTTGAAAAATAATATCTTTATTCGAGTTATTAAGTAGCGACTCCATGCCGTCGGAACATCAAATCATCATTAAAAATTCACTATGTTCGAAGTATTTTCAACTAAAATTAAATAATTATGAAAAATTTTCCACTGGATAATAAATTTTCTTTTTTTCCTTTAAAAAAAAAAAAAGCTTTTTTTACATTACGTAATAAGAACTCGCGACGGATTCTATTTTTAGTATTTTTAAATTGAAAAATTCTGTCCCCCTCTAAATTGAGAATAATCTTTAAAGTCAGAAAAAGAAGAGCATTTAAAAGTTCATTCACCCCTGCGTTAATTTAAAGGAGATTTATTAAAAGAAACTCTTGGGGAAAAAAGAATTTATTTCTCTCTCTCTCTCTTTTTTTTCTGATATTGATTAGAAAATAAAAATAGCCTCAAAATAATAAGGAAAAAAAAAAGAATTATTTTTTTTCGAAAATAAATTTGAGATTACGCGCGAGGGCAACGACGTCTAAACTTGCGAGACAAGTCACTAGATGGCGACATGTATTCAATAAAGATGAAAGTCTATAGGAATCAGGTGGTCCGATAAAATGTACACGAGGAATTATTGGCCAAAGGCTAATCACCCACGCACTCTTGTCACGTATAACACACATTAAAGGGGGGTTTCTTTTTTTTTTTCGCCTTTTTAATAAAGCCGGAAAAGACACAGTTGATGGTGATGTTAGACTTACCGGCGTAGCGAGGCACGTGGACAGAATGAAATCCAGTTTTAAAATTGGCACTCGTCAATACCGCCTGGTTGGATATTTTATTTTCCTCTAAAGGAACACGGCTGTCAATATATATACCATGTATATATATAAAAAAAACACTTAATCCCTTTGGCTTTTTTTCGGGCACAAACCACACGAGTCACTAGTAAAAAAAAAAAAAATCACTCAACAAAAAAAAGAGAAAAAAAACGTAATCACTGAAATCCAGAAATTTAACACAAAATCTCTCTATCTCTCTCTCTCTTGGCTTTGAAATTTTTCGTTATCTCACAGGCGTCTCGTGTCACGGAAATATATAATTTTTTTTTCAACACGACACGCGCTCCTCGTCGTGGACGGCGCGGGAATGACTTGAGCATGGCCGCGCTTGAGTTACGTGATGGAAGGGATAATTCGTGTATGGTGGGGGGAGACAAACACTAAAACACGAGCAAACGTTTGAGGGGGTATATGTATATATATGTATATGTATACAAGTCGGGAAACGGGGAAAAGAGAGAAGAAGAAAGTGGAAAGAGTGGGGATACGGCACGCCGCGCTGTTTAAAAAAAAAAGAGGGAGGGGGTTGAGGGAATCGCGAAAGGAGGGAGGTTTTTTTTTTTTTTTTTTGAGGGGAAGGTGAGTCCAAGAGGTAATACACACAACAGCCTGTCGAGCGCGCAGGGTCGACGTTTTGTTGTCACAAAAGACCATGTTTCCATCTTGTGCTTAAATACCGTATTCATTAACGCCCAAAATCCCCAAACGATTTAAAGTTAAGGTGGACCTAAATCTCCATTTAATCTTTTACTACTACTTATACAGAATAAAAAGAAAACCCCCATTGTTCCCACGATAGTAATCTCTTCTTTTGCTATTTCTTCTGGTACTTATGCTCTTTTGCGTTAATTTCAAGACAATTAAGTATCACTAGCGGAGAAATCATCTCAAGAGCCTAATAAATATTTATTTGATTCAAATAAATTTTTATACGATTTAAATCAATTTTTATTTAATTCAAATAAATTTTTATACGATTTAAATAAATTTTTATTTGATTCAAATAAATTTTTATACGATTTAAATCAATTTTTATTTGATTCAAATAAATTTTTATACGATTTAAATCAATTTTTATTTGACTCAAATAAATGTTTATACGATGTAAATAAATTTTTATTTGATTCAAATAAATTGTTATACGATTTAAAAAAAATTTTATTTGATTCAAATAAATTTTTTGTTTGATTTAAATAAATTTTTATTTGATTTAATAAAATTTATTTACACCAAATAAATGGGCAAGTGGGCTGTGAGACAAATATACATTTATTTAATTCAAATATAATATTTGGTTCAAATAAAACATTTCTCGTATAACAGAGAAAAACACATAAATATTTATTTTTAACTTTGAGAAAAAAATATTTTTTTCTGTACTTATATGATTTTAAGTTATATTTTCAAAAGTTTGTCATAATAAAAATTAAATTCTTTTACTGATGTTTTATTAGAAATTCTGTAGATGAAGAAAAATATAGATATATATATATATATATCAAAGTTCTTTTTCTCAAGGCAAAAAAATTGCTAGTTGATAAAATATTTTCTTTGGATGTCGGGAAAAATAATAATTTTATAAACGAAAAAATATGAAAGAATTCTTTGACGAATAAAAAATATTTTATAAATATAAAAAAAATAGAGAGAGAGAGAGATACCTTTTTCTGAAACGGAAATATATATATATATATAAAAATAAGAGACAAGAAGATATTGAATTTGAATGTTTTACAATAGAAACAAAATGAAAGGATTTCTTTCAACTCATATAGAAGGAGAGACTTTGAGAAAAGTTTGGCTCGACAAGCAAGTTATGAGAATGCATAAAATACCAATGCTTCCAACTGACATACTGCAACCACATTTTCGCACTGGTTTGACATTGGAAAAAATGTGAAAATGTCATATAAATTTCAATTTTTAACATTTCATCAAGATTCTATTTTTTTTTTTTTTTTATTTCTTTTAAGGTGTTTTTAACAGCTCTTATGACATTTATTAAAATATATACTGGATAGATTTTTTTTCTTGACGTATATTCAAATATTTTTATTATTTGAAATTTTGCTTATCTTTCGTATATATATAGATAATAATGTAAATTTTATTTGATTTGATATATAATTCTAATGAAATATTTTTTTTTTCTGTTTCAGGTGAGTTTGAGAATGCAACAGATGTTTCCAAATCGAGTTATTCGTAAGTAAAGAAAGGAATTAATTAAATATTTTTGAAATATTATTTATATACATACTCTTTTATTTTAAGCTTAAATTAAGAATATTTTCTTCAATTTGAAATATATTTCTGTAACACTAGTAGAATATATATTTGAAAATATGAGACCGATCGCGAATACCACAAAAGTTATCCCAAAAGGGTTTTTTTTAAAGAAAAATTGTATGAGGCACATTTTGATTGAATTATCCTCCGACCTACAATGGACCAGAGGAGAAAATTTTTTGAAATTTTCAATTTTTGAAAAATCCTCTTTAGAATACTACAAAAAGTATCCCAAGATATATATAGAAAAAAAGTTACGGGTACTTTTTGAAACGACCGCAGCATCCAAGCAGCGATGGACCAAAGTTGAAACATCTTCGAAATTCTCTATTCTCGAAATATTATTCCAAAATAGCAGAAAAGTTATCCACAGATTGTGCTCTACAAACAAGTGTACGGGCCACTTTTTAATGGGACCGCAGCATCCAAGTAGCGATGGACCAAAGTGGACAAAAGACTTCGAAATTAAAAATTTTCGAGATAAACTCTCCGAAAGAATAGGAGAGTTATCCCAATATAGTACTTTACAAAAAAATGTAAGGGTTACTTTTTGACAGGACTCACAGCATCCGAGCTCCGATGGACCAAAGTTGAAAAAACTTTGAAATTTTCTATTCTCGAGATAAACTATTCAAAATAGCAGAAGAGTTATCCCCAGATAGTGCTCTACAAAAAAATGTACGGGCCACTTTTTAATGGGACCGCAGCATCCAAGTATAGCGATGGACCAAAGTGGACAAAAAATTTCAAAATATAAAATTTTCGAGATAAACTCTCCGGAAGAGTATGTGAGTTATCCCAATATAGTACTTTACAAAAAATGTAAGGGTTACTCTTTGACAAGACTCACAGCATCCGAGCTGCGATGGACCAAAGTTGAAAAAACTTCGAAATTTTCTATTTTCGAGATAAACTATCCAAAATAGCAGGAGAGTTATCCGCAAATAGTGCTCTACAAAAAGTATTTGGGCTAATTTTTAATAGGATCACAGCATCCAAGCAGCAATGGACCAAAGTTGAAAAAACTTCGAAATTTTCTATTTTCGAGATAAAAACTATCCAAAATAGCAGAAAAGCGTTATCCGCAGATAGTGCTCTACAGTGTACGGGACACTTTTTAATAGGATCACAGCATCCAACCAGCAATGGACCAAAATTGACAAACATTTCAAAATTTTTAATTTTCGACATAAACTCTCCGGAAAAGCAAGAGATTTATTCCAATATATTTGTACATTACAAAAAATGTATGGGTCTCTTTTCGACAGGACTCACAGCATCCGAGCTACAATGGACCAAAGATGACAAAAAATTCCGAAATTAAAAATTTTTTTTATAAACTATTTTCGGAAAAGTAGGAGAGTTATCCCATTTACAAAAAATGGCACTTTTCGACAGGACCAACAGCATCCAAGCTGCGATGGACCAAAGAGGACAAAAAAAATTTTTTTGAGATTAACTCTCCAAAATACATTATTTTAAATTAGAGAAATGAAATTCTGATTTTTTTAAGATTAACTAAGCAGGGGGTGAATTTGGAATCGTGGCAAGAGAGCAGGAAGATAAGTCATGTTTCATTATAAATATCACGCCTTATGCCTCCCGGCATTCAATTTTTTTTCTAATACATTCTGGTGTTTCTCGAGAATATGACCCCATTTTTCTCTCTCTTTTTTTTTTAAAGAATCGAATTTATTTTTTTTTTAACTCGTTTGTTCTTTTTTTAATTCAAAAATTTAATTACATTTCTTTCAAAGTTGACTATAAATGAATATAAAATAAATATTGTTTTCTTAAATATAGAAATTAAGATATTCTTTTTAGAATATCGTTTTTTTTATGAATTCTTTTTTCTTTCAAAACACAATTTATATTATAATTGAATTAGTCTTATAGCATTCTTTTTTTTATAAAAAAAAAAGAGAAAGATCGACAGAAAGAAAATAATTGTACCAATTGGATTTCATGAAGATTGATTTGCTTGTTAGGTTTTCTAACCATATGTTTAGATTAGTATCTTGGGAAATTCTAACTTATACTTTCCCCTCGTGTACATATATATATATATAAATATCTTTTATGTGAGATCTAATTTTATATTACATTATATATATTTTATATACATTACAAATATAATTATCCATAATTTCAATTTTAATTAATTTGTTATCAAATCCTTTGTTAATCATTATTGAGATCATTATATATAAATTATCGCATATATTCCCGATATAATCAAGTTAATTGAGAAATAATGAACAATAGCTGCATATATATTGTTATAATTAAATTGAAAAAAAGAGTAAAAAAAAATAATAATAATAATAATTGACGAGAGAATTTTATTAATTAAAAATTGTTTTATTAATAAACTTTAATGAAAGAATTTTTTTTTCTGTAAAGTATTTCGGAATATAAAATAACATTAATTAAAGTTTGTATCGAAATTATTAAAAAAAAAAAAAAAAAAAAAAAAAGGAGGAAGAGGAGGAAAATTTTTCGCGAGATTTATAGTAGAAAACTAGAAGTGCACTGTATAAGTATACGCAAATAGGAAGAGCGATATTGTAAAGAAGAAAGTGGGGCAAGAGGGTGGGGGCGGGGGTTGGAAAATGGGGGCGGTGCCTCGCGTTATTACGTTTCTATGGAGATATCATGGAGGGGCTTTAATTTCAGAAGTATTCAAATTTATTTAAATCCAATTTCCTCGGGTTCTATATTAAATCCGTTGTGTCCGTGCCCTGCCTCGTTTCCTCTCTCCCTCCACTTTTCTCTCTCTCTCTCTCTCTCTATGTCTGTCTCTCTCCCTCTTTCCACCAGTACATCCTTTCTTCTGCCCCAAGTGACTTTCTACATAACAATTACTACCATTAAAGAAATTCCCAACATTACATTTGCGAACAAAAAAAAAAAAAAAAAAAAAAAAAAACACGTAAATTGCACCAACACCTCAAATGTATATATATATTATAATAGTGACATAATGCGTGTTACATTGTTGACTTCATATGCCGCACAATGCACTTGCTTTTGACAGCAGGCCTCAAAGAAAATGAGAATATTTTTTTTTTCCGATGACACGCCCTATTTGTATTATTGTATCCATACAAATGTTCGTAAAATTTTAGTAAATAATAATAAATAAATTATTTGTGACGCTCTCTTGAAGAAAGGGACCTTAGAAGCAATTATAGGTTATGTTTTGGAATTTTTAACTGAAAATACACAAAGAGGATCAACTCTCAAAATTGATATTTAAGTCCAAAATATTTCATTGAAATCTGATTTTAATTTAACAAAAGTTTAACAAAAGACTACCGGTAGCAACTACCGGTAATTTTTCCGGGACTACCGGTAGTCACTACCGGTAATTCTTCCGGTACTTCTGGTAATTCTTCCGGTACTACCGGTAATTTTTCCCGTACTACCGGTAGTCACTCCTGGTAAATTCTTCGTTACTACCGGTAGTCACTATCGGTAATTTTTCCGGGACTACCGGTAATTTTCCCGGTACTACCGGTAGGAACTACCGGTATTTTTCCCGGTACTATCGGTAGGAACTACCGGTAATTTTTCCGGGACTACTGGTAGCCACTACCGGTAGTTACTACCGGTAATTTTCTCGGTACTACCGGTAATTTTCCCGGGACTACCGGTAGTCACTACCGGTAATTCTTCCGGTATTACTGGTAATTCTTCCGGTACTACCGGTAATTTTTCCCGTACTACCGGTAGTCACTCCTGGTAAATTCTTCGTTACTACCGGTAGTCACTATCGGTAATTTTTCCGGGACTACCGGTAGTCACTACCGGTAATTCTTTCGGTACTACTGGTAATTCTTCCGGTACTACCAGTAGTCACTCCCGGTAATTTCTTCGTTACTACCGGTAGTCACTATCGGTAATTTTTCCGGGACTACCGGTAGTCACTACCGGTAATTTTTCCGGTACTACCGATAATTTTTCCGGTACTACCGGTAGTCACTATCGGTAATTTTTCCGGGACTATCGGTAATTCTTGCGGTACTACCGGTAGTCACTCCCGGTAATTTCTTCGTTACTACCGGTAGTCACTATCGGTAATTTTTCCGGGACTACCGGTAGTCACTACCGGTAATTTTTCCGGTACTACCGATAATTTTTCCGGTACTACCGGTAGTCACTATCGGTAATTTTTCCGGGACTATCGGTAATTCTTGCGGTACTACCGGTAGTCACTCCCGGTAATTTCTTCGTTACTACCGGTAGTCACTATCGGTAATTTTTCCGGGACTACTAGTAGTCACTGCCGGTAGAAATTACCGGTAATTTTTCCGAGAGTTACAATCAAAATTTGTTATTTGGTAATAAATTTTGATTGTAATTCCCGGAAAAATTACCGGTCTGACTACCGGTAGTCCCGGAAAAATTACCGATAGTGACTACCGGTTGTAACGAAAAAATTACCGGTAGTGATTACCGGTCGTAACGAAAAAATTACCGGTAGTGACTACCGGTAGTCCCGGAAAAATTACCGGTAGTGCCTACCGTTAATCTAGGAAAAATTACCGGTCGTGACTACCGGTAGTGAATATTCCGATAGCGGGAGCGGTAATGACTACCGGTAGTCACTACCGGGAACTTTTCCACCTGGGGAAACTTTTAATCGAGGTAAAACTGTGTAGAAATTTTACCAGGTCCCAGTTCGAGGCCGGATCAGGCTGCCCTATTAGAGAATGAAACGCCGCGCCTGTTGTGGCCCTGATTAGGAAATCCACTGTAAACCTAACCTAAAATTCGTTTGCTTCTAAGGTCTCCCAATTATTTGAATCAAATAAATTTTTTTAAATAATTAAACATAATCCATAATTTAAAAAAAAAAATTGACAAAAATAATCTTGTCAAAAATGAAAGATTAATAAGAAAATTTAATTAGGCGCGATATATTGGGATTAAATTTTTAATTAAATTTAAATCGGGTATGTCAAATGGAAGATATATATATATATGACGTCAAGAATTGAGAACCGAATTTTGTGCATATAGAGAAGACTGCAGGAAGGATCGATGGAGTTGTGTTGCGGTTACGTTACACCGATTCTCCAAAGCGCTCAAGTGAATTAACTTATACTTGACTTAACCAGTTTGGGATAACTTAAACCCGCTCTAAACAACCTCGGATTACGTACGCGGCTTACCGCGTTTCGTGCTTCAATTAAGCTGTTTATGTGTTTATGTTTTGCCCGCACTTTTGTTCTTATATTGAAAGATTCGTCTCTCCCCACATAAGATTTTAATTTTTACACATGAAAAATATAATAGTCGCCTTACAAATTTCACAAATGCCGTAAGGAATTAAAAAAAAAAAATTTACCTGAAACAAACAAAGGTTTCACTAGAATAGCGAAAGATTTCACTGAAACAACCAAAAACTATTTCTAATAATATATTGAAACGTTTCAATGTTTCAGATAAATCTTTTTTTTCCTTGTCATTTTTTAAAATATTATTTTAATAAATAAAATATATGAAATTATTTAATTATTAAAAAAAAATTAATAAATTTTTGAATAAATTATTTAAAATGATTAAAAACTAGATGTGAAAAGAGAAAGAAAATGTAGATATTTTTGTTAAAAGAAATCTGTGAGTCAAGGTAGCTATGTGGTTAAAATACACGGCTCGGGTCCCAAGGGTCCTGGGTTCGATTCCCCATGCGTGCGAGATTTTTTCATATTTATTCTTAAACCCTGATAAGTTTTTTCCTAATTAGGGTTTATAGGTGGGAAAAATTGTAACAACCTTGTAGGGGCTCTAGTCAGTTTCTCTCGAAAGGGCCACTATATAGGAAAATCTGCACATTTCAATTTCGCCACATTATTAGGTATAAAAAATCAGGATTAGGGATTAGGATTAAGAAAAAATATACCATAAAAAATTCAGGAAATAAATTTGCCGATTCATTCAAAAAAAAAAAGAAGCAGAACTTGTATCACTGATATAAAGAATAGATTCGAGATATTTAAAATGAGACAAAAGCTTCTTTTAATGTAACAGAAGCCAAACAACAGTAATGGTACTATAGCATTGCTTTATCAAGTGGCGCAATTAAGATCGAGAGATCTGTGAGGCGTAGCCAATTAAGATTATTTATCTATTCGTAAGGGCAACTGTTCGTAAACATCGTCTTGTCTGCTTGTTTGGAGTTTAGTTTTAAAATCCTACACTGCATCAGCTAACTGACTGTAAATACAAAGTTGTACTTTGTAAACCGTATACATATATATATAGAGAAAGAAATGAGGGGGTGGTAGGGAAAAAGAGGTCAAAATTAATGAAAAATAAATATGAAAACTTTTCACCTATAATATAATGGAATAGGTAAAAAAAATGAAAAAAAAAACAATATTAAAAATCCATATTGTCAGGGGGTAAAATATGATTAAAATGTATTGAAAAAAAAAATTTTTTTTTTCCCTCTTTTTCTATCGTAAAATATGAAAAGCTCGTAACTTTATTGTAATTTTCTTAATTAAAAACTTTTTATCCTTTTACGGTGTAAAAGTATTTCAAGTCGATAACGTAAGTAATTTATTCTAGAAGCCTTTTATAATTCAATCAAAATCTCTAAACGACTTTTGAGTGCAAAGTTTCCGTATTTAAATTTACTGCATTTATAAATCGGTTAATGCGCTATATACTTGCGGAGTCTATTGTATATTAAATAAATATTAGAAATTTTTATTAAAATTTAATTATTAACATTAATTAACAAATTTTACTGTTCAAAAATTAATGTTATTAATTATATATTTTTTTATGTTCTTTTTTTAATATGTTAATTAATAATATTATTAATTGTAATTAATGTTAATTAATTTTAAATCATTATAATTTATTTTAATTAATGTTAATTAATAATTAATATAATTATAAATTAAAAATTTATAACTTGAGGAATAATATTTCTTAATGTTAATTAAAAATAATTATTCTTACCAGTTCGATATTGTTTCAATTTCAAATTTCTTTTGGCAAAACTCACCTGTAACAAAAAAAGAAATAAACATTAAAGTATTTTTTATAATGAATTTTTTTTGTATATTGGCGTAAAATATAAAAATTAATTTAATTTGGAAAAAAGTTTATACTTTTTTTTTTAATGATCCCATTTTTTTAAAATGAAAATTTTCTTTTTACGTTTCAAATTTTTGTTTCAAAATTATATACATTTTCCTATATAAAATATATTTTGCATTTTCTTTATGTATATTCAAATTTCTTTTTTTTTTATGGTATACTTTATTTTAATTAGAAGATGGGCTGAGAGTTTTTTTTTCGAAAATAATTTAATAGCTTCATAATTCGGGGAAGAAGTTTAACTAGTTTTTTCTCGATATCAAGAGAGCAATAACGGTCATTATTCTAACGTGGCAGAAACAAAAAAGTTTTTTTTTTTAAATACATATATATATATATATATATATATATGTATAGGGTCCATCTGACTATATACAGTAATGATAGTCCTTTTCATACACATTGGTGAGGGTGAGGGGGGAGGAGGAGGAAAGAGGGAGTTATGCAGCTATCAGACGAAACTTATATTTACGTCATTATCTCGAGTACAGGGTGTCCCCTCTCTCCTCTCCCTCATTATTTCTTATTTTCTGTTATTAGGATCTTTTTAATACTTGTGCTCCTCTCTCTTCCATTCTTCACTTTTATATACTATACTATATGCAAATTATATTTCATTAAAGATCGTTTTGATTTTCAGTTCCTTTTTCACTATTGTTATTTTTCTTAAAAGAATTAATATATATTTTTTTAAATTAAAAAAAAATTTTATTTAAACATTTTTTGGAAGATAATAAAAAAAGTATTATAGAAAAAAATACAATAGAAAAAATTTTTTTTTAAATAGAAAATTGTAAAAAGAAAAAAAAAATTGTAAAAAAACAAAAGAAAATTAACAAAGGTTAAATATATATATATATATATAAAATATAAACAGTAAATAAATAGGAAAAAAAAATTGAAAATTAAATAATAAAAATGAAATAAAATTTATATATAGAGATGGGGAAAAAATAGGGCAATTAAATTTAAAAAAAGAAACTAGAACTGCTATCATTTCTCGTTTAGTTTTTTTTATTATTATTTTTTTTTTTTTTAGAGTATTTCGCTCTATTCAAATTATTTTTAATTGCATTCATGAAGCATTTATTGTTTTAAAAATAAGGTCAGGTTTTATATTTTTCTTCATTTTCTCTTTCATTAAAATTTGTGTTATCGCGCTGATTCTAATTTTATTAATGTCGCTCTTAATATAAATATATATTTTTATCGTTACCATCATCTTTTACTTTAATCATAAATAAAATGAAATAAAAAAAAAATGCGATTATTTTAAAAAAAAGAATTTATGAATAATATAAAATATTTTTATTTGCTATATTTATTTATTATGAAATTTATTTTCTTGAAAATTATCAGTTTGATAAAAAAATATTGAAATGGAATTTTTTTTTTCGATAATTTAAAACATTACAATGTATTTAATTTAATATTTTCAAAATTGCATCTATATATTGAAAAACATGTTTCGATATCAGTAAAGACAGGAAATGAGTAATGAAAAATGAAACTAGCAGTATATATATATTTATCGACATAACCGCATTATTAATCTTTTAGTTACGCATCACTAAGTATTTTAATTGTCATACATAATTAACTAATTATGTGTGGAAAAATACAATAACCGATATTATTTTCTAAAAAAAAGAACTGTTTTTATTATAAAATAATTATAAACCAGATTTTACAGTTATTGAAACAAATTATTTTCAAATAATTATTATAGTTAATTTTATTTTAAATAAAAATATTTTTATTTACATTTTTTTCTAATAATTTTATTTCCTTTATTTTAATTGAAAAAATATTATTTATTTAATATTTTGTTTATATTTTCTATATAAAAATACTTATTATCATTCGTTATCTAAATATTATTTTTTATTAGTAAATATTTTTCCTGTTTATTTTTTCCTCCGTTTCATTGTATAATAAAATTAATTTTTTTAAATTTCCACTCAAGTAAATAAATATATTTTAAAAAAATTTTAAATAAAATTTTTTTTTTAATGAAAAAATGAATCGAATTAAAAGTTGTTTAATTTAAATATAATTGAAAAAGCGATTATATTTGATTTATTTGTACTATGAAGAAATTATAATAAAATTTTTTGAAAATTAATAGGGTATTTTTTTTTTTATTTTATTTTGTGAATGGAATTAATTTATACATGAGGAGCAAATTGGCGATTCTTATTTGTATATGTTATATATAATGGAAAGAAATGTTAGTTCGTTAACGAGAACAGAAAAGTTGTAATCGTTGATCTTTGTTGGCGATCTGGTGACAAGTCGATAAATCCACCAGTTGCCACTCTCAAACGAGAGAGTGCACAAAACGATTTTATATATATATATATATATACACGACACATGTCGATACATTGAAAATTCGGTTAAAAAGAAAAGACAATAGTAAAACATCAATTATTTTCTTTTTTTTTCAAAACTTCCATTTTTTTTATTTTACCTCCGAAATTTTTTTTTTATAAAAAAAAACCTGGAATAAATTTTTTAACAATCAAATTAAATAACAATTTTTAAAATATTAAACTACCGGTTTGATAAAAATTTATAGAATTAAATTTTAATCTTTTTATATATATATATGTGAGAGTTTTATATTTGTGAAAATTGTATACGCAAAATGTTATTACGATAAAAGTTAAAAAAAAAAAACAGTGAATAATGTTTCGTATTTTGATATATGGTATAACATTTTATTTTTGTCGACATAATATTGAGAGAAATCTTTTTATTGCATGCGCATAAAATTCGTTGAAAATAACTGGTGATTTGTGCTAAAATTAAAAAAGTTTTTTTTTTTTAATCCCCTCGAAACATTTTTGCCTATATAATACTTTATTACTATATACGCATTAAAAAAAGTAAAAACTTCATTAGTTTATATAGTACCTGTCTCATTAAAATCAGTTTATTAGTACATATTTCAGAGAAAAATAATAAGTTGTATAAAATTTTTTTTTTGAAAAAAAAATTAGCTTACAAAAATTGGAGAAAAAAAAATTATGTTCTAAAGAAATATAAATTCAAAATTTAGAATATTATATTTTTTACTGAATATAAAACATAGTAATAAACAATTATTAAAAATAAAAAATAAAATAAAATAAAAAATAAATAAATATAAATATAAAAAAAATATTAAAAAATAAAAATTAATTAATAATAAATATTATTATTATTATTATTATTATTATTATTTATTTCATTAATAATTAATATTAATTAATTAATAAATTATAAAATTTTTAATATTATTATTAAATATTAATTAATTGTATATTTGTTAATTAAATAATAATTAATTGAATATTTGTTAAATAAAAATTAATTAATTGAATATTTGTTAATTAAATATTTATTAAAACAGATATGCGAAACGAATGTGACGTTAATTAAAAATTGTTTCTTGTTGGTGAATCAACTTTTTTTACGACTAGTACTTTTTGAAATGAATAATAGAAAATTAAGAGTTTTGTTTGTCTGCTCATCAAATAGAATTTTATATATATATTTATTAAAGGCTTGTTTGTATATATAAATGTATGTTGAGTTTGTTTCGCGTATATATATTGCAATAATGTATATCTTCATGAGAGTTTAAATGACAAAAGTTGAAACTCTGATTTGACGGCGGAACAAATACGCGATAAAGGCGAGACTATGAAACTTTTAACTGTCGGTTGTTAAAAGTTAAAATGTTAGAGGCATATAAAGGTCGAGTCGATCGAAGACTCTTAAAATGAAGCCTGTTCGGACAAAATGTACTGTAACAGTAAAATAGAATAATGTTCCAAGCGAGCTTTACCCGAAACTCACCACTATAAAAATTGTTGTTATATTTCTTTTCTTTTTTTTTTTCTATCTCCAACTTTTTAAAAAAAATTTTTCCACAAAAAAGAAAGAATATTTTATTTATAAAAAATAGTTTACGAAGAAAAAGTAACAAAAATTTGAATAAATAATAAGATTTTTAAAAAATAATAATAAAAAAAAAATTTATCACTAATTAAATAAAACTGTTCTATATAAAGTGCGCGGTTGACATTACTTTTTTTTTTACGCATTTGTTCAGTCTATTTCTTTAGTAAATATGACAAAAAAAAAAAAAAAAAAAAAATAATCTTGGTTGATGAAATTTCAAGGGTTCATGTCATCATTGTTGACTCTCCCATCAAGCACAAGGATATATACAAATATTAACTGAAATTTTTAAATATTTATTATAAAAACCTTCGAAATTATTTTTTTGAAACGGAAAATAATTTTTTATGTCTTTGCAATTACAGTAATTATAAAAGTAGGAAAAAAAAATAAAAATTTATCAACAAATCATGTAAAATACATTTTGTTAATTAATATTAATAATTATTTCAAATTATATTATTAATTTATTATAATTTTTATAAATTATTTATTAAAATTAAAAAAAAAATTATGGATAAAAAATTTTTTAATATATTTAAATAGTCAATTTTCTCATGATTCTTTTTTTTCTTTTTTTTTTGCATAAACTCTGTATAAACCTTTGATAAATGTAATAAACGAAGAATAATAAAACAAGAAAAAAAAGTTTTTTATGAAAATATTTTTATACTTTCTGATCTAATATATTACAAGAGAACCTCTTTGCGTGACGAAACTAATATTTGAACAAGTGTTTCTCTTCATAAAACATATATGACTTGTGAACTGAGAAACGAGGAAATGAATTTTGTACTATCTAATTCTTGTTTTATTTTCACAATTTTTTTCCATATGACAATTAATAAATTATTTCTTATCAAATATTAATAGAAAATTTAAATTCAAATTTATATAAAACAAAATTCCAATTAAACATATAAAAATTAAATATTTTTCGGAAAAATTAATTTTGTTATTAATTTTATTTAATTTATTATTATTTTCCGTTTCCTTTTAATATTGATATAAAAATTTCATTATATATGTATATAATGGTCCCTCGTTTTTTTTTAAATGTACGGGAAATATTTTTCAATTTACTTTGAAAAATGGTCAATAAATACGTTGAGTATAAACTTCAACAATGTTATAAGAGATAAAGAAAAATGAAGTAAAAAAAAAAGAAATAAAGCAGCACCGCGATTGTGTGGTTGTGTAACTTTTAGAACAAAAACATGTCGACCATTATTCAATTATCCTGCTTGCTGTGATGAAACTTTAATATCGAACAATTATGACAAAACCTTTGAACAATTTCCGTAATCGTTTATACAATCCTATTATACAAATTACATATAATCTCGTTTTCTACTTTTTTATCCAATTTTTC
Source organism: Leptopilina boulardi (assembly GCF_019393585.1). NCBI lineage: Eukaryota > Metazoa > Arthropoda > Insecta > Hymenoptera > Figitidae > Leptopilina > Leptopilina boulardi. Next base: position 1,028,147 of record NW_026138017.1, read on the forward strand.
AGAATTCCTACGGATACTTTGTATAAAATGTGAACTATTTTTTTTTCCCCCTTTTCCGTCTTCCTTACACTATTTTTTTTATTCAATATTTATTATATTTATTCAATATTTATTCATTAGAATATATTAAAATTATATATTGATAAAATTAATTTTTGTATTAATAATTTTTTTATTTAAAAAATGAATTAAATTTTATTAACATATAAATTATTTTATCAAATATCAATAATATTTAATTTTAATAATAGGAACAAAAACGGAAACTAAAATTTAATAATTCAATTTATGATTTCATAAATTAATATTTATATATAATTTTAAATGAAAAATGCGTACAAAAAAAACAAAGGATTATTAAATAAAATAATATTTCATATAATACAAAATAAAATTATAAATGACGTGCATGTAATATTTTTCTGACATTGTTTTTCCAGTATTGATTATAAAGCCAATAATGGTCCATGATAATAAAAGTTCCGTTGATTGAAAACTGAATAATCAAAAATTTTTGTTTGGAAAATATACACAAAAGCATTGAAATAAAATAGCGAAACATGTATTTTATATATATATATATATATATATATATATATATATATATATATATATTTCGTAAAATTTGTTTTAATTAGTGAGAATTGTAATTCAGAGAATGCATTTTTTATAAATGGAAAAATGACGATGGTATATACATTTTTTTTTTTTTTTTTTTTTTAATTATAATAACAACGAATTTAATTAAATTTCCCATTTTACCTTTTATTCTACTACTTCAATTAATATTTTATAATTCCATTAATGTCAGCAAATAAAATTTTAATTAAAGTTAGTTTGTTTGAGAGGGTTTTATGCGTTAATAAACCAGGACATAAAACGCTTCATATAAAAGTTTTCAATATAAAAAAATAAAAATAAAAAAAAAAAAAAAAATATGACTTGAACGAGAGTGTACTTGAATGTGAGTTTTTTTTAAACAGTGGTGTTAAAACTTAATTAGAGTTTGCGAGCACGAACGACATTTCATAGGAACGATTTCTGGAGAGAGAGAGAGAGAAAAGAGGGAGGGAGGGAGTACCATCATGCAGTAACTTCGATATACACTGTGATTATAGTAGAAATTGCCATACTTTATAAAGTATGTAAATTTTCTCTTGTGAATAAGTCTACAGTATATACCGTTCATTTATCTCTTCCTTATCATTTTCAGATCCCTCCTTATTTTCGAATTATCTCCCGTTTTAATTTGAGAATAAAAAAAAAAATAAAATAAAAATTATGAAAAAAAAAAATATTAAAATAGTAAAAATTTAAAAAAAAATCGATTAGATGCTATCAGATTTTAATGATTGGTTATTAATTATAGAAATGATAATTTAATGTTTATAGCATGGCAAATAACTGCAATTATTCAGGAGGATTTTATTTGAATTGCTAAATATATGAGAAATAAGTGATAAGTTCTCTGATTTTATATGAATAACAGAAAGAATTTTACAGTTCTTCTTTTAAATTTATTTCTAAAATAAAAATATTACAGTTTAAATATTTACTAATTTTTTTTTATCAAATTCAATTTCGGTTTATAAAACATAAATTTTCTTCATATAAAAAATTTCCCTTTCATGAGAATTTGTAATTTTAAAAAAATACATATTTTTTAATTACCTAGTAAAACTTTTAAAAAAAATATCAATGTTTTTTAAAACTATAAATTAATTTCAATATAAAAAAAAATGTGAAAAATGCGCATAAAAAAAGTATTAAAAATTACTTATATATTATATATATATATAGTTTTGAAATAAATATTATGAATAAAACATAGAACAAGTTTTTGCTAATTAATAATTGATATTAATCAAATTTTAATTGACTCGCGGAATATAAAAGGAATAATTAGCTTCTGGAAACGGGTGTGTGATATAGTAATAATTTATCACGTGCACAATTTGAAGCTTTCATTCACTGTCAAGAAACGTTTTTGAAAGTTACTTGTATAATTTAGAACGATAATTATTCATTGTCTTTTGATATAATATATTATGTATAATAATGAAAGTGAATTTCCCCCCCCCCTCCCCGAAAATATTTCACTAATCAATTGACGTCAAAATTTCAAACAAATTATATTGAGGAATGAATTTTTTTTTTAAATATTTTTGTTCGAATAAATTATATATAATTGTCTAGTTGCGAAAATTATTTAATGATTTTGTTTTGATTCAGTTTAAATGACTTCTGTGTTTTTTTTTTCATTCCACTTTTCTGGAAAAATTATATATACAGCTGTTTATGAAAAACCAGTTATTTTTTTTTTTTAATTCTAAAAATAATATATCTCGAAATTACATAAAATGCATTTATATATTTATACTGGTTAAAAAGTGTAACTTTGTTATTTACTGTCTTGAACTAATTTCGAAAGTTGTTTTCATATATTAACAATTAATTTTCATAATTTCATAAACTTTATATTAATTATGATTTTAGGTATAAAATTATATCGTGGAATTGGAAAAATTTCACGAATTCTTTGTAAAATTATACATGAATAGAAGAAATTTTTTTTAAATGAAAATAAAATTTTTTTTCACTAAAAAAAACTATTACGAATGGCTAAAACAGACAATTTTGCGCTCTAGGATACAAAAAGGGTTCTTTTTTGCTCAAGGGGTTAAAATAATATTTTTTGTCCCTAGGGAGTAAAATTCCACTTCCTAGGGGATAAAATAACATATTTAAGCCCTAGGGAGTAAAGTTCCCATTTTCTTTTCTAGTGGCTAAAATAAACCAATTTTTTTCTAGGGAGCAAAATGATTTTTTTCGTCCCTAGGAAATAAAATATTTGTATTTTAATCTCTAAGAGCTAAAATTAAAAAAAATATTCTAATTTTTCTATAGCAATTTGATACGTACACTTCGAACTTTTTATTTTTGAAATAAAATTTTGTTAAAAGAAAATTTCTATCAAAGACAAATTGAATCGGGAAATTATTGCGCCAACCATCATTTAATGGCTCTTTCTCTCTCTCTATATATATAGGAGTATAACAAATGTAACTGTAGTTTGTGTATAGGATTTTAAAAGGTATTTCGCGAAACGAATTCGCCTCTTTTTATCTACTCTGCAGACACATAATACGCCAACGTAAAACGTTTCAATGTTTACGCTCACTATATACTTTATATATACTATATAGTAATATGCGACGATTTTTCAAAGCCTCTGATGGTTGACGTTCTCTTTTTTACAACACACGAATCGAAAAATAAAAAAAAAAAAAAAAAAATCCGATCTGTCTCTGTAAATTGAGATCGATCAAAAGTTTTTTCATTTTCAACATTTAATAATAAAAAATTGCAAATACTATTTCGTTTATTATTCGATATAAATATTTTTTTACTTATTTTATATATTAGGAATTTAATAAATGAATTATTTTTTGCTCATATTGTATATATAGAAATATTTAATAAGAAAATGAAATTCCTGTGGCTTATATATATATTTTATTGATTGCGATAACTATTTTATTGGCTAAAGTTGACTATTTAGATAGTTGCATCACCTAATAAAATAGTTATCCCAACTAATAAAATATCAATGGCATTTATTACAAGCTAAGTAGTTGGAGCGAACTATACACCAATTTTATTATAGCACAACTATGTGCGTGTGTGTATGCATATAAATATATACAAAGAATCATAAAATATATAAATATATTCATATATATATATGAGAGAACAATTAATAGATTTTCGAATAAATTGAAAATAAAAATAATTGCATATGAAATAAATACATATACCTATCTATTTTTTTAATATTCATACAATAAATTTTAATATTTTCTTTAATTATTATAAATATTAAATAATAGTAATTAAAACATTTGATAACGTGAGAATCTTTTTCACATTGTCTAAATAAGAGTTGTTTATTTTTGACATCGAAAACAAATTTCAACATAAATATTTCAATTAAAATTTATTGGAAAAAATAATATTTTTTTTTTGTCCCTACGGAGTAAAATTCCTCTTTTCTTTCCTAGGGAATAAAATGCGATTTTTTCTAGAGGGATAAAATAATCTATTTTAGCCCTAGGGAGTAAAATTACCATTTTCTTTTTTAGGGAGTAAAATAATCTATTTTAGCCCTAGAGAGTAAAATTTCCCTTTTCTTTCCTAGGGAGTAAAATAACTTATTTGGCTCCTAGTAGAAAAAAGTGAGATCTTTTCTGTTACTAAACGGTTGAAATAATCTATTTTAGCCCTAGGGAGTAAAATTACCATTTTCTTTTCTAGGGAGTAAAATAATCTATTTTAACCCTAGAGAGTAAAATTTCCCTTTTTTTCCTAGGGAGTAAAATAACCTATTTGGCTCCTAGTAGGTATTTGCGATATTTTCTGTTACTAGAGGGTCGAAATAATCTGTTTTAGCCCTAGGGAGTAAAATTACCATTTTCTTTTCTAGGGAGTAAAATAACCTATTTGGCTCCTAGAGAGTAAAATTTCCCTTTTCTTTCCTAGGGAGTAAAATAACCTATTTGGCTCCTAGTAGGTAAAATGCGATCTTTTCTGTTACTAGAGGGTCGAAATAATCTGTTTTAGCCCTAGGGAGTAAAATTACCGTTTTCTTTTCTAGGGAGTAAAATAACTTATTTGGCTCCTAGTAGAAAAAAGTGAGATCTTTTCTGTTACTAGAGGGTTGAAATAACCTATTTTAACCCTAGGGAGTAAAAGTATCTTTTTTCTGGTCCTAGTAGGTTTAAATTAAATTTAAATATGTGTTTCAAATAACTAAATAACGTTATTTCAATGATGTGATAAAAAATCATTTAACTAATTATTTTTAAATCAATTTCGTTAAACATCCTGAAAACTGGTCGTTCAGGTTGTACCAAACAGAGATTATTTCACACATAAGTGCACATTAGCATATGTATATGTATATATATATAAAGGAGCAGACCACGTGGGTCGTGAATTTGTTTGTATGTTTTGTACATACACATATATATGTAGAGAGAAGAGAGGTGTGGACCAAACAGGTGCTTGCATCCAACTACAATATTCCCCGAGAGCGTAGGCTTTATGATCACGCATAGTTGAATGCTGAGATGCTGGAAGGAACACAGTGGGTAACTGGGTACCCAGTGGTCCATGAAAACGAGGAAGAGAGAGAGAGAATGTAAGCTTTTAGAGAGAGAATATTCACTTGCACTTGTAGACAGAGAGAGACAGAGAGAGAGAGAGAGAGAGAGAGAGAGAGAGAGAGAGAGAGAGAGAGAGAGAACACTCTGATGTTTGCGACTCTACAAGCATATAAATAGTACTGGACATCATGCTGAGTGTTTACAACGTTTATATTTTCATAACTAGGTCAGTAGTTTGCCCATTAACGCAGGAGGTGTGAACTTGCATTAAATACAATTTTTAATCAAGTCAAAAGCAAAGAAAACAAAAAAAAATTTTACTCCCTCTACAGCAAAAAAATCTGTTTTTGTATCCTAGAGCGTAAAATTGATTGTTTTACTCCTCGGGAAAGAAAAGGGGAATTTTACTCCCTAGGGCTAAAATAGATTATTTTATCCCTCTATAGTAACAGAAAAGATTGCATTTTACCTACTAGAAGCAAAATACATTATTTTACACCCTAGGTTTAAAATAGGTCATTTTATCCCTCTGGAAAAGATCGCATTTTACTCCCTAGGAAAGAAAAGGGGAATTTTACTCCCTAGGGACAAAAAAAATAGTATTTTAATCCCTCTAGAGCAAAAAAATCCGTTTTTGTATCCTAGGGCGTAAAATTGGCTGTTTTAGTACTTCGTACAATTTTTTTTTGTTACCCTTTGTCGCCATTTACGTAAAACGATTGAATTCATTATTACAATATTAATTCTCAAATGTGAATTGATTGCTTAAACTTAGAAAAAAAAGTCATTTTTACACTTGGCGGGAAATCTCAAGAGATCTAATTATATAGAGAAGGGAATTTCACATGAGAATTATAATTATATATATAAAGAAGTATTAATCACGTCTATACAATGATGTAAAGGGAAATAAATTAATAGTCAAGTCTTTGGAGTAAATGTCGTTGGCTGACAGTTTCAAGGAAACTATTGAAAGTTTATACTTGTATATATTATATATACAAAGTGAATTTCACGTTGACAGAATGACGAGAGAGGGAGAGAGAGAGAGAGAGAGAGAGAAAAGTCTGCCAAAGTTAGCCAAGCCAAATGGACTCTATTGAGTTTCATTATATATGTAGAAAAAAGAAGTCGTATAGCATGTTAATTAACAGGTATTCGACAGAAAGGAACGTTATTCACAGGAAACAATCAAGGCATACTCTTTACCTCCTCATGAGCTATATATTACTTGTTTAGGTTGATATACTTATACTGAGAGGTTTTTTTTCTTTTCTCTCTTTTTTTTTTTTTTTTTTTTGAAAAAAATAAGCTTCATATTGAAAAGAGGGCAAACTAGCAACATCCTTATTCACTCCTAATTAACAGAAATTCGAGAAAAAGAACGCTGAGAATGTGTGTTTTCATATATATATATATATATTTATGCAGTCTTGATTAATGAAGGACAAGTGCATTCACTTCAACTCTTTTTTTTTTCATTCTACGATTTCTTTTATTCACTCTAAAATTTAAATTTATTTATTCTTTAATGCACTCTAAATAATTTTTTTTATTTATCATTTAATTGCGTTAAATTATTTTGAAAATCAGAATTGTTTTGTTTTTTTTTTAAATAAATTTTTTTTTAATTTTTATACTCATTTATTTAGTTTATTCTTTTACTGAATTAAATTTTTTTTTTTTTTGCATTTTTATTAATGAAAATGACTTTTATATACGTATATATATTGGAATAAATAATATTCTTAACGACCTATACAACAAGGTTGGCAGCCTTAAAAGTATCGATTTACATAAATTTGCATAATAAAAACGATGGTATGTGACAAAACAAATTAGTTTTCGAATTAAATTTTCAAAGTTGTAAAATGAATATTTCATAAAATCTGCTTGATTTTTCCAGGAAATGTATATATATATATATATATTTACTTTATAAGAGAAAGTTCAGGATTTTTAAATTATTGGCATTACCAATCAGTTTCTTTGCTAACGTGGAGGGAAAATGTCATTGATTTTTTTTTTTAAAAGAGACAGAGATTTTCATTCGAAAAAAGAGAGATAAAAATTTTAATTCCATTTCATTGCATCGAGAGAAAAAATATAAATTCTAAAATATGTTTCAAATATTATATTAAATTGGAAAAATATTTTTAATAATAAAAATATTAAAATTAATTAATTTCTAAATATAATTAATTAATATAAATAATTTATATAATTAACGATGGAAAATGGGAATTTAATAATTGTTAATTAGAGGGATCATAAATTTTGACAATTTGTGTTATAATTTTGGAATAAATTATTTTGGACAGATACATTGTGTTAGTGTGTTTAAACAGTGATCATAAATCATAGTGTCTGAATCATACACATTCTATATGTATATAAATAACTCAGATAAACGCGGTCAACATTCCGCTTAAGTGAGAATCAGTCTATGTCAACGTATTACGAAATTTTTGCACTTAAAATGAAATTTTTTTTTCCCTATTTTTTAAAATTTTAATTCCTCCTAATAAAACGGTTTACTAAAATTTCTATTTTTATAAATAGAATATATTTTATAATTTATTTAATAGAAAAAAAAAACTAATTTTTTTCTAATTGTCGATTTTTCATAAATATTTTTTTTCTGAAATAAAAAACAAGGGAATTTATGCGTCTGATATATTAAAAGCTTTTTCTACTTAAAAGCTAAATCTTGTCTGACTTGACTTTTTCTACTTAAAAATTAAAAAATTTGTGAATTTTTCTTTTCTTGATTTATGAAATGAATCTTTGCCAAATAATAATTCCTTTCTCCTAAAAAGCTAAACTAAATAAAATTTTTCATAATTATCAAAAAAAAAAAGGGGGGGAAGTTATATTTTCTTTTTATAAGAATAAATTTAAAAAAAAATTTCAATTTTAAAAATTTAATTACGATAAATTTAAATTTCATGTCTGTTTTACTTTAAACTTTTAATTAACAAGGAATAAATTTTGAAAACTTTTAATTAATAACGAATAAATAATGTTTTGCTCAGGTGTAAGAAAAAAAAAAAAGAAAAAAAATAGGGGGAGTGAAGTATGAAAAATTGCTTAATTAAAAAGTGAAATATATCGTAAATATAAAAGAATATAAAAGTGAAGATCAAAGTTATACTCTCTTTAGATTTTTCCTTTTGTTTTAAAATCCCACTATTTCAAGCGTCATATCAAGAAAAGAATAGGAGAAAAATCCAGCTGAAATGGTTGGAATAAGGCACAAGTGAACTTTTCCCATTTTGAAAAGCCATTGTTCCGCTTGCGGCTTTTGACGACTTAATGAAACGAAGAAACTTTTTCCGTCTTTTGCTTGTGTGTGGCGCCCATTCAATATATATATATATATATATATATGTATACATATATACTATATACTGTTGGCTGTTACACTGTTTCAAGATTCTTGCAAACTTCAATTTGAAATTCAACAAGACGAAGAAGAATAATTCATCTGGTTATATTCAATTTCAAGTTTGTAATTTCACCTTTCAATTTCAGATAAGTTTTAAACTCGCAATGAATTCCCAATTGAAATTTTCGTTTTTCTTTTTCTTCTTCTTTCGTGGAAAAAAATTTTTTTCATCAAAAAACATTTTTTTTTTATTAAATATACATTTATTTAAATTAAATTTATTTTTCGTTCTTTTCAATCTTTTATTTTAATTAAAAAAAACCTCTCAAGGAAAAATTTGAATTGTAACAGTTAATTTTTTTGAAACATTTTTGGAATTAAAATTAGTTTTAATAAAAAAAGTTTTTATAATTAATTTCTTTTTTTATGTTTTTAATATTATTTTAATAATTTAATTTAAAACATATTGAATAATTCATTTTTGTATTCGATTATTTATTATAATTTTTGAATTTATTATTATTAAAAAAAAAAAAAAAAAAAAAAATGAAGGGATAAATTTAGAGTTGTTATTTTGACTTGGAAGTTCCATTAGGATTTATAATGTTATTAGCAGTTATCCTCACATTTAATAGGAGTTTTAATATGTTCTTATTATTCTTTGCTGGGGGGCATTTCTCTCTATATACTATGGGTTAAAGATATATTCTTATTGAAAGAATATGAAAAGAGCTGTTTTATTGGACTCTATATTACATTCTCAGAGAGACTATATGTTTTACACCGTAGATTACTTCAGTCTCCCAGTGTATTTACGACGCTTTTAAACGAGTTTTCCGTTTGAAAAATGTCAGAAAGTAATATTTATCGTTACACAGGCGAAGGGTGGATAAATGTTCTACTTTTATTTTTTTCCTTCCTCTTTTTTTCTGCCCCCCGCCACCCCCTCCTCCACCACCCTCTTCACTTTTTACCAACAAAAGTGAGTTTAATCGACAGGTTCGATATTTTGCTTTTGAATATATAACTTTTTTTTCTCAATATTATTATATATCAAAACGAAATAGAATATATATTCAATAAAAAAAAAAAATTCATAGGAATGAAAAAATAGTAAAACAGAATTTTAACATAATTTATAATTATTTAGATGGTTAAAAAATTAACAAGATGTTAAAACTTTTAAAAAATTTAAATATAAAAAAATTACCGACCTAGAAATCTACTTTACCGACTGATGGTAAAATAGGTTTTGAAAAATGAAACCTAGGAATCTACTTTACCGATTGATGGTAGAACAGGTTTTGAAGAATGAAAATATAAAAATTACCGACCTAGAAATCTACTTTGCCGATTGATGGTAGAACAGGTTTTGAAAAATGCAAATATAAAAATTACCGACCTAGTAATCTACTTTACCGATTGATGGTAGAATAGGTTTTGAAGAATGAAAATATAAAAATTACCGACCTAGAAATCTACTTTACCGATTGTTGGTAAAAAAGGTTTTGAAAAATGAAAATATAAAAATTACCGACCTAGAAATCTACTTTACCGATTGATGGTAGAACAGGTTTTGAAAAATGCAAATATAAAAATTACCGACCTAGAAATCTACTTTACCGATTGATGGTAGAATAGGTTTTGAAGAATGAAAATATAAAAATTACCGACCTAGAAATCTACTTTACCGATTGATGGTAAAAAAGGTTTTGAAAAATGAAAATATAAAAAATTAGCGACCTAGAAATCAACTTTACCGATTGATGATAAAATAGGTTTTGAAAAATGAAAATATAAAAAATTACCGACTTAGAAATCTACTTTACCGACTGATGGTAAAATAGGTTTTGAAAAATAAAAATATAAAAAATTACCGATACAGAAATCTACCTTACTGACTGATGGTAAAACAATTTTTTTTGTAAAATAAAAATAAATCATTACCGACATAGAAATCCCCCTCACCTACTGATAGTAATAATTAATAAAAATCGACAATTAATAATAATAATAATAATAATAAAAATAGTAATAAATATTCTACCCTTACAATTAATAATCAATGACTTTTCATTGTTTCATTAGTAAAATACTGTTATAATTATTTCGAGAGTAATATATGATTACACAATAATAGAATTATTATTTTTGATCGGTAACAAATATAATTAATAATAAATTAAAAGCATATTATGTAATTTAGAACACGTATAATTAGTTATATATCAAATAATTTCGTAATTAGTTGAAGCCAATCTAATATGTTTGTAATTACAAATAATTTTATTACTACAATTTCCCAGTTAATGTCATCAACATGTAATAATTACAAATATTTATCAAAGGTGGAATTTTCATATATATAAAGTTTATTGAAATTAAATTTCTAAAGATTTTACTGTAATTTAATATACAAATATATTTAATATAATTAATTATATTATAAATTGATATTAATTTTTTATATATTTATTTTTTCCTTTTTGCAAAAAACAGAAAAAAAAGATATATAATCAATAATGTATTGTAATATATGATATATAATGTCCTTAAATCATAAAATATTTATGAGATTTTTCTCATTAAAATTCATACTTTTCAAAATGTTCAATAACCGAATCGTGTTACGTTTCGGTGAAATATTTTTGTCGAATCTCGTCGTACGCTTTGGCTTTCGCGGAGAGTATATAGTATTGATATTTGATATGTCTGTGACGTCTGAGTTCAGAAACGGAATTAAAAAAGTTTCGTTTTTATTACGTTCAGGTTTCCGCAAGCTGCCGTGATAGAAGATGAAGAAATATCCTAACCCAAATTGCTCGATTTATAAATAAAATTCTCGAGTCTAATTTCATATATATATACGTTTCCAATATAAAAAAAAAATAAAAATAACTCTGTACATTTTTATATCGAAAACTTTACTCATTTATTTTCATATTATTATTATTATATTATTTTATATTAAAATTATTATTTTCTTGATAAAAATTATATTATTGTTACTAATTAATAATTAATAATAATATAATAATAATTTTTCTAAATTTGCATGTTTTTGTACTTTTTTTTGGTTTTTACTTGTATAATAGATTTTGAAAAAAAAATATCTAATGTTCTTAACCCGGTTATATAAAAATATATTATTTCCATAAAATTGCCATTGTGAATAATATTCGGAGGAGGAAAAAAAAAAAAAATTAGAACAAGAATTTCATCGAAATTTTCAGCATATAGTTTATATATATGTTTCTAAAACACGTTCATATTTTCCTTCTCATGTAAATTGCCTCTTTACAGTCGAGGTCGTTTCCGCTATCCAATTGGACGTTATTATCATAAATGCTATCTAAATTTTAATACATAATCACCTACATTGTTACTTTGTTCTATATATATAATTTATCTATATATATGTATAAATATATGCCATATCCTATTTTTATTTTATGCAATCGCTATATCAAAATTTATTACTAATATTTCTTTCACAGTAAAAAAAAATATAAATTCTCTTCTATACATTTTTAAACATAATTTGGCAAAAATATTTCAAATATAGAATATAATTGGGAATTGTGTAATATATTTCAAGAATTTTTTTTTTTTGCAAATTAAAAATTATATTTTTTATTAATTATTTATTTTATTATTTTTCCAGGTGAGTTCCACTATTAGAGCAATAGGACACGTTAACATAAAAAATGTAAGTTATTATTATTTTTTATTTTTATTATATTTTAAAATGTAAATAGGAATAATTCATTACCTTTTAAATTTTTTTATTAACTTCTCTAATTAATTGATTAACTTTATTTTTTACAACAGTGAAAAAATATTATTTGATTTAAATAATCGGTTACTGAAATTATTATCAAATATTTATTTGAACTAAATTATTTTTATTTAAAAAAAAAAAATTATCTGAAACAGCGAAAGGTTTTACTAAAATAGCGGTATACAAGTAAAACATTTACTACTTGGTAAACGTTTCGATGTTCCATGTAAATATTTTTTCCCGTGAATAATTTTTTATAATAATAATTTTTATGTTTGAAATAAATTTTTTTTTTAAATAAAAAAAGAATGTGAAAAATAAGAATGAAAGAAAAAAAAAACTATTTCCGGTAAAATCTTCTCGATTTTTCCATTATTTCACAAGAATCGACTCAATCTAATCGGCCCCGTTCGACTTATATTCACGTCGACGGAGAGCAATATTTTAAGGGAGTTATTACCAAGTTATTTTTGAATTGATGGTCGCCGCGTAAATCATCCCAACCGGGATTGATGTATGAAGCTGCACATACCAACTTCTATTCGCTATATGTAGATAATACATATATATACATTTCGTTCGCAGACTCCCTTTTTTCGCCATTCGTTTTCCCATCCTTCCGCGTCTTTTCCTTTTAATCTTCTATTTTTTTTTCTTCTACTTATTTTTCTTTTCATTTCTTTTTCGCCTTATTTGGAGTTTTTTTTTTTTTGTTAATTCCCAGTTGGAAAGATTCCCCGGAAAGTGCCCCCTGGAGGTTCTATCAGAATTCCGCCGGAACTTCCAACGTAATTCCGTCGGAATTCCATCGGAGTTCCAAAGAATTTCCGATTGGATTCCGACGGAATTAGGACGGAATTCCGACAGAATTAGGACTCTAAAAATTTTGAAAAAAAATGAATCGGAATTCCGTTAGAATTCCGTCGGAAATTCTTTGGAACTCCGATGGAATTCCGACGGAATTACGTTGAAAGTTCCGGCAGAATTCTGATAGAACCTCCAGGGGGCACTTTCCGGGGAATCGTTCCAAGTGGGTTGGTTGATTCAACCAAAAATTCTACTTTTTTTCATAATCCCAATTTTTTTTTTTGTTAATTTTTCTTCTAAATTGAGAAAAATTAATTAAAAGAGAAAAAAAAGGGAAAAAAATCAGTGATTTGAAAAAAAATTGTCTGGTATTGTTAAAAAAAAAAAAAAAAAAAGAAGGGGGTTAACCGGAATCTTTTTTTTTGGGGGGGGAGGGGGTATTATATTTGCATGGAGGATCGCGTCTCGACAACGGCGGCAGAAGTTTCTTTTCTTATTGTAACAGACCGCGTGGTAAGCCAATGTCATTTATCAGATTCTATCTCTTTGTCTTGCTTCGTTTGTGCTCCTGTCTCACCTATACACTCGCTATTCCATTTTTTCGCGAGGTCCACTTTAATGGAATCAGATTAAGCAACTCGCGCGGCAGAGAGAGAGAGAGTGAGAGAGAAGAGCAAAACTTGAATTCCCTGTGGCCACAATTGTTGACTATAATGCGCGCGACACTGCGGATGCTGTATAGTGTTTTAAGTTTAAGGGCGAGGGTGTAGAAACCACAACTTGTGGACGACGCTTCAATCTATAGTTAACGGTTAGGCCGCCTACACATTCACTTCAACACTTGTTGATCTCAGACCTCAAATGTGATATTCTAGAGATTTACGTCTACAATTTCCGGGTGTCATTCATGATTTTCTGCCAAGTTATGTTTCAAACTGATGCATACATATCACTAAATTTAATAGAAAATTTTTTTTCTGTCTGCTAAATAAATATATATATTTGGTTCAAAATAAACTTTACTTGGTTCGAATTAAGTTTTAATCCTTAAAATAGCAGTTTTTTTCAAGTGATACCATCGGTCGTTAAGGTAGATTTCTGCGTCGGTAATGTAAAATTTTCCCCCAAAAAATTTTCTTTCCCGTTAGTCGGTAAAGTAGATTTCTACGTCGGTAATGTTTTATATAAAAAATTTTCTTTGCCGTCAGTCGGTAAGGTAGATTTCTAGGTCGGTAAATTTTATATTTTTATTTAAAAATTTTTTTTAACCATCTTGTTAATTAAATTTGTTATAAATAAATTTTCTCTTTCGAATAAATTTTATTTGGTTAAAATCATCTTTATTTGGTTGAAATAAATTTTATTTAGTGGCAAATAAATTTTATTTCGTTGCAAATAAATTTTATTTGGTGCAAATAAACTTTATTTGGTTGGAATAAATTTTATTTTGATTCAAATCAAAATTTTATTTACATTTTATAATTCAATAAATAAACATAAATTTACATAATAATTTTCAATTAATCTAAAAATAATTTTTGAAAATATAATATTTAAATTAAATTCAATAAATGTCATCTTGATTTATTAATTAATTTTTCTTTCAATGAATTTTTTTTTTTTTTTTAGTTCTCGAACAAAAAACCAATATTGTGATTTGAAAAACCAATCCCAAGTAGATGTACATATGAAACAATATAAATTTATTTAGTCATTGAATTTCAAATTTGAATCTTCATTAAATCTTTAATTAACTCTGACTTTATTTGTGGAGCGGGAGAAATATTGTTTACGCTTAAAAAGCTCGTTTTTGCTTTGAAAAATAATATCTATATATAGTTGAGAACAGGTTATTCTGCTTAAAATAAACTCATTTTGAATAATTTCGATTTCAAGTCCTGTATATATATATTTATAAACAAACACGTAATAAAAAAAACTCTCATTTCAATATTAAATAAAAAAAAAACTCTTTTTGCCCCCAAAAAAATTTAAGTTTATTTACAAATTTTTGAATAATTAATGTAAATAAATATGAAAAAAAATACTAACAAAGATTTTACGATTATTAATTATTAATTTATCTATATAGAAAGTAATTACTATTAAAAGTCTATATAAATATAAAATGGAAGCAATTCGTTTATTAACACGTTTTAAGCAATAAAATAAAACGAAGTAGTTATTTAATATATATATATATCAGGGGACGAAAAAATATTGTCTTACTAAAAAATTTTAATCCCTATACTCATTTTGAAAATGAGGAATTTTATTAGATGTCGATAAAAAAAAAAGCTTTAACGCCCATATAATTTCGTGATATTCTATTTGTTTGAGTAAATCTTTTATTGGGTGATAAATTTTACCGTCGAAAAGCTAAATCAGACGGAAATTTCACAATAATAAAAGTCAAAGCGAATGGTTTCTAATTATATATAGGTGAAAACAAAAAAAAAACAAAAAAAAAATTGGGAGCGTTTGTTTATTAAATCACAGTGAATCAAATAATATATTATATGATGATGGGCTAGAGCAAAATGTGTATTTTTAATTTATGGAAGTCTCCACTTAAAATGCCATTAACGATATTATAGTTTGGTATATATATATATACATATATGTGTAGTTGCCCGAAGGGGGTTTTTTGTGTTTATCACACCTGCACGTTATATATATGTAAAATAATTCTGTCTGCAATTGATTTGCGATTAAGTGTGTTCAGTGCCAGATATAATCGATTTTAGGGGAAACATCAAACCGGTCAATTTGAATTATAATTTCCAACTATTAAATTCAAAAACCAAATTGAATTCGTCACGTTTCGATAGTTTCACAGAAAATTAAAAGGCATTAAAATAAGCTGCAACGCTTATTATTTTAATCCAATTTTGCTTATTTTAATACCAAAATGGATTAAAATAAGAAAAATTGGATTAAAATAATAAGCTTATTTTAATGCCTTTTAATTTTCTGTGTTCCTCCCTTTCATAATTTAATTTTTTCGTAATAGAATTTTTAAAAATACGGTAAATAATTTAATAAATTTTTAGGTGCAAAAAAAAAGGATGAAACTAAGAAGTTACAGATTTCACCGAAACGATTTTTCGAATTTTGAATATCCATAACAGGAATTTAGAAAAAAAAACATAAATAATGCAATATGGAAAATACTTTCACCATTTAATTAATGAATATAAATTTTTTGCAATAGGGAACAGGAATTTATTTTAGAAAAAAAAAAACGAGTGACATGTTATGCATCGAGCAGTACAAGCAATTGTTCAACATTATAACGGATTACAAGAAGTGAAAGACGAGAAAGTGACCTGATGAATCTGATTTTATTTCTAAAAAAAAAAAATGGAGATCAAGAGAGAAAGGCAGTTAATTAAATTTTTTTGAAAATATTTTTTTCTACCAATTCCCTAAGGGGGATTAATATTTCCATACGGATTACAATCCCTTTGGTTTGTTTTTTTTTCTGTAAAAAAAAATCCCTCGTAACTCGATTATCGTTATTTTGCCTCAAGGGCAAATTTTATTTGTTTTTATTTGCCTGCATTCTGCTTCGATTGCTATTATCCTCGGAAACCTTTTATATATATATATATATATTTATTGTACAGAAAAGAACAATCAAGACGCGCGGGTGAATGTGTTGTAGACTTTTCTTATTTCACCTTTTTCTTATTACCAAACGAATATAACAGATCGATAACTTTTCTTGTTCAAGCTTTTATAACTTTGCTTCTTTAAAAATTTAACATTCAATATAGTTTCTTGCACATTTCACGAAGCTGAAAAGGAAGTTTTTAAACTCGGCGAGTTTTTTAAACTTCAAATTAGACTCTGAATATAAAAGTTCCTCTTTTTATTGGAGAAAAAAGAAGAGAGAAAGAGAGAGAGAGAGAACATTTTAAAAAGAAGAAGAATTCTTTTTGATTGTCCCAACACAAATCATGAAAAAAAAGAAGAAGAGAATGATAACACATTTTTTCCTTTTTTGTAGCAATTTAAAAAGAAATTTAGTTATAAAAGTTTAATACGCGATCATCGGAAACTCATTTTCCATGGAATATAATCATGGAAAATACTTTTTTCATTTTGAAAATTACCATAAAGATAATATATTTTTCTTTTAAAAATATTATTATTATTATTTATGAAGATAATATATGTACCATTTTTTTTTCATTCAAACTAAATATAGAATTTAGAAAATTCTTTCTAAAAAAAAAGTTAATTTGATAGCTAAAAATTTAAATTTTATCTGATTGAAATAAAATTTTACACGGCGCAAAAAAATATAATATTTCGAGACAAATAAAATATAATTGAATTTAGTTATTTCCTCTATGCAATATTTATTTACAAAATAAATAATTTAAATATTTATTATTTCAAAATATTTAAATATTTAAATATTTATTAACGTAATATTTAAAATAAGTCGAAATTATTTTGCAAATTTTATTACCTGGAGCTCCGAGTTGATTGTGTTTACATTGAAAGGACAAAAAGGGGATATAAACTTACGAAGGACATTAAACAATGTGATTTGAAAAATTCCTTTATTCAGTTGTAATTCGTGTATTGACCTGTTCAGTTTAACGGGAGTGTAAATTTTACTAAAAATTTTAATTCACTTTTTTTAATTTTGCATTCGAGAGTGTTCGAATCATTTAATTCGCGAAACGAAAAAAATTTTAGTATTTTTTTTCTAATTTAGTACTTAAATCATTTTTTACGGGAGTGTTCGAAATTCTTAAAAATCGCGATCGCTTATTAAAAAAACTAGTAATTTTTCAATTATAATTATATTTAAACGTGCGTTTTCGGGAGTGTTTGAAATTTTTTTAAATCGCGTGTGTTTTCAGCAAACGTTATCATCAGTTGCAGATTCTAAGGTTAGAGATATAAATAATAATTGTACAATTTTTGAAATTAATTTTTCTACCAAAAAAAACTTTGAAAAGGTTTTATGAAAAGTTTGTTAAATGCTGTAGTGGAAAAAAAATTTGTTTTCTAAACCAAACTATTATTTTTTTTTTTAATTATAATGTTTATAATAAAATTTTATAATTAAATTATAAATATATAATAAAATATTATAATTAAATTATAAATATAATAATTATATTATAATTATACACCGAAAAAAAATCCTCTTGTTTCAAGAGGATTCCTCTTATTTCAATGCATATTTTCCTTTAGTATATGCTGCAAAAGGATGTCCTCTAGGTTTAAGAGGATTATCCTCTATGTAAAATTATTCCTCTTAATTTAAGAGGATACTATTATTTTAAGAGGAAAATATCATCTTAAAAGGAATTCTAAAATAATAAAAATGCAATCATCTAATTTGTATGTCATGGATATAATCTATAAAATTAAAAGGAATATATATAATAATAATAATAATAATAATAATAATAATAATAATAATAATAATATATATAATATATAGAATATATAGAATATATAGAATATATAGAATATACTATATACTCCCCTTTTTTTCACACAGAAATTAAAACTTTTTCACGCATGATATGGGAAATCCTCTTAGAATTTAGAGGAATATTTTTAAACATAGAAGATTATTCTAAATTCTAATTCTAATTTTTATTCTAAAAAGATTATTCTGAATATAAGAGGAATGCTCTAGAATAGTCCTTTTGTTTCCATCCTCTTGAAATTAGAGGAAAATATTCTCATTTAAAGAGTAATACTCTTGTTTTAAGAATAAAATTCAAGAGGATTCTGTAAGAGGAATTTTCCTCTGAATATAAGAATATTTTTTTAGGTATAATTTTTGGCAATTTATATATTAAAAACTTTCATTTTTAAATTTTCCGTGCAAAACGGAGGAAAAATAAAATTAAAAAAAAAAAAGTAATTTAATCGAAGTCGTTGACGAAAGGGGTTGTTTAGTGAATCGCGAGTGTTAAGCGATATCTTGCCGAACAGTTTGCCGACAAACGAGTTCCTAATTACTTATATAGTGTTTGCATCGTGGAAACAGGATGAGAACTGAATTCTCAAATCAGGTGTATATTATATGTGTACTTATACATCACATCAACACTCGGGTGGTCTTTCTATATACATATATATATATATATATATATTTACGATTGGGCACACAAGGTGTAATTAAAGAGCCATAGTAACATCCGCTTAATTACTTTAACTTAATTGACGCATTGTTTGTTGAATCAGGTATGCCATATTAATTACTATTGTACATTTCACGTAATCTTAAAAGAATTACCATTGAAAATTGCGAAATATCTTAACAAATATTTCGCAAACATATTTTATATTACACCTGATAAGATATTTTCGTTGATGGAGATTAAAAAAAAAAATATTAGCTTTCTTTCATTATTTATCGTGGTGATGTAATCAAAATTTATTATTTCATAAACATTTATTCCAATTTTTTTTTTTTCCATTTAGAAATTTTATGCTCTCGAAAAAATAATTTATTACCTTTGAAAAATTCGAATTTATTTTTTATGAAGTCTAAAAAGAATTTAAAAAAAATATATATATTCCCCGAGGATGGATTTATAAAAAAAAAAATTACAAAAAAAAAAGTTTAGAAATATGATCAATTTTTTTGGATTTAATAAAAAAAAATTCTCGAATATCGAAAAAAAATAATTCCAAGGTGTGACTCTGGAGGATAATAATTATAGATACTTATGGAGGATTATGGATATAAGTCATTGTCGTCGAGGATTTTAATGAGAAGAAATCTATTGAGATGAATAAATTTATCGAAAATTTATTTTCCGATTGGATATAATGGAGAAATCGCGTTCTTTAAATTAAATGCAATCAAAGTGGAATGAAGGAAAAATTTCCTTTCTCTCTCTCTTTTTATTTAATCACAAAAAAAATTTCTGTTATAAAGTAAATTGAAAATGAATTATATTAAAATATGGAAATTCTTCTAGGAGAAATTAATTATGAAAAATTAATTTTTAAAATGGATTTTCTTTTTTTGGGAAAAATATTTCAATGACAAATAGAAAATAAGTAGTAAAAAAATGTTACTAAAAATTAAAAGAGAAAGGTTAAAAAAAATTAATTTTTTTTTGTCTCTGATTTAAAAAATTTGAATCGCATATATAAATTAACATTAGGTACGTGATTAATTTGCGAGTTTTCGAAGGTAAACTTCTCTCATGTAAATTTAATGCTTTTCAACATTTGACAATTGATTAAAAAAAATAAAAAGACCTGTTAATAATGGAGTTGAACGTAATGAATCGGCGAAAGTAAATTATTTCATCGACAGTGAGCTGCTTCAATGCATCGAAGGAGAATGAATCGAGAAATTGAAAGGAGAATCAAACAGAGCAAGAGAGAGAGGGCGAGAGAGAGAGTGAGAGAGAAAAAAAAAGAATGGCAAAGAAGCAAGAGTGGCTTGGCTTTTCTGGCATTAAACGTGGCCGCAGAGCAAAACCACAGTTGCTATTTAGAAGCGTTTGTTTGCACTTGGTGATGAGCTCCAGGGACAATCGAGTGGGATGCTGCCGCTGCTTCACGTTATTATTACTTCAGGATATGAGTTTACTTACAACTTTGTTGAACACACAGTTAAAACTGAGAGAAAAAAAAAATCTCTCCATCTTATTCAAATTTTTTTTCCATTTAGATTTATTAATAACTCAAAAAAAAATCTTTCCAAAAAATTATTATTATAACTTTACTTATTACTAAAAACAAAAAAAAATTCATAAAAATTATATTGTTTTTGGCTAAAAAAAAAAATTACCGCTAGAAAGGATCGAACCGAGGATTTTTTTTTATAAGTCCAAAGCTCTAACCACTGGACTACTTATTTTCGTAATTTATTTTGTTAGCTTTTTTTTCTCCGAAATTTTCCTATACGGTACAGTTATAATATTAATTACAATTATCAATCGATTAAAATAATTAGTACATTAAAAAAATAATAATTTTAATTTATAATAATTATTATATTAATTTGTGAGGAATGTCTTGTTGGAAATATGAAGTAACTCAAAACGGTTTGTTCCGTCACGATCGCCTCGTCGAGTCCTGAAATTATTGATTCGTTCCACAGTCTACTCGTAACCCCCCCTCCCCTCCCCCTCTTCGTCGCGCCTCACTCTCTCTCTCACCCCCATCTCCCCCCTAAAACAACCCTTTCCATACTCTTTCTCTTCCCACGGCTATATCTCTCTCTCTCTCTCTCTCTCTCTCTTTCTCTTTTCATTCTATATAGACAATCCTCAAACCACGCATTCGACTTCCGATTCAAACTTTACAGCCCCCCATACGTCTCAATTCCATTTTCCGTCGAAGTCTCTTGGAGTGTGAGGAAAAATGTGGAAAATAATATATAAATATATAGAAACGCCTGAGGGTGAGTTGATCCAAATAATATCCAAGAGACCTCAAGGAAAATATCTTGAAGAAAAACCAAATTTTCGTCGCAAGTTTAATTTTATCTTAAGAATAATATTCTTTTTATTTATTCTCAATTTTTTTTTATTATCTTCTAACTCTTAATTATTATTACACTGTAAAAAAAGGAGTTGAATTTCAACTCCTTAGGGGATCAAAGTCCCACCCTTTTGGGAGTTGAAGCGAAGGGAGTTAATTCATTACGAGTTAATTTTATGCCTAGGGAGTGAATTTTAAGGAGTTAATTTAATTATTAAACTCATTTTTTGAGTTGATTTTTAACTCCAAAAATTTAAATCCCAACTCACGGTGTTGTTAACTTCTTAATTTTTTTTTTAAAGTGATATTTATTATTAATAATTTTATTATTATTTATTGTCCAGTTAGGAGTTTGATTACTTTAGGTTTAGTTTCAATGCCACACCTATTTTTTTTAAATTTGGAAATGGAATTTTTTATAGTTTTCTACATTACCGACCGTTTTGATAAACTACATGTTACTACAGCGCTGACAGAAAGAAAATTGAGTTTTTAAGAAACTATTTTTTCTCTCTTAATTGAATTATTTTTTTAAAATCATTATTACGGAGAAATTTTTTGAAAATAAATTCGGTAGCAGTGGGAATCGAACCCGGGTTCGCAGCGCAGAAACGTATAATCTAACCAACTGATCTAAGCAACCGAATGAATAATTTTCTTGATATTAAAAATAATACCCTTCTTTTACGAACATAAATGTTTATTAAACAAGTGGAAATAAATAATAATAATAAAAAAATAATATTCTTTAAAGAATATTTAAAGAATATTTAAAGAATATTTAAAGAATATTTAAAGAATATTTAAAGAATATTAAAAGAATATTTAAAGAATATTTAAAGAATATTTTTAAAGAAATCAGTTTTTGAAAATGTTTTCAACTAAATGTATATAAAATATTTAAAAAAAAATGCATCAGTTTGGTTCTCTCAAATATATATTTTTTTTTTTTGGAGTGGTGGTAGTGGTGCTCACCAATTTTGGCTGGAAGCCAAGATCTTCTCTCGGACTTGTATGTGCTTTAATATGTACTGTCCCTTCCCTTCACCCCTTTTCCCTCCTCTATGAAATATCACAACCATTTACGAAGGGTTATACATTATATAGTCGAGCAGAACTTCGGCGCGTGCTCATAAATTTTCGATTTCTGTCCTATCATCGTAGCAAAATTTCCTACACTTATATCCACAAATCGAAAAGAGTTTCATATCGTGCGCATGAATAAATAAAACCCCCTTTTTTTTGCGTTATAAATTATTTAAACGTTATTTTCCATTCTCAATTTAAATATATTAATTAATATGTTATTTTACAAAACTTATAAATTGCTAATTTATTTATTAAAAATTTCGAAATGTTGTAAAAATAAAAAGTAATAATAATAATAATTTTATTTTGAATATAATAATTATAATATATAATTACAGAATAATTTACCATCCTTGCATTTATGAAAACATTTTTTTTTCAACTTTTAGTGAGAAGAAACAAATTTAGTAATAAATAGTAAACTCGACCGTGAATATAATTAAATTTTTTTTTATGGAGGAATTATTTATATAATTACTTTTAAGTAAATTTCACGTGTACTGAAGCTGCGCGCAATAAATTCGAATATGGATAGTAAATTTAAAGCCCTTATACAATATATTTTTTTGAAAAGATTGATGCCTTTATGCGCCAATAATAATAAATTGAAAACAATGTTTCATTACTCGGTGGAAAGAAAAAAAAGTTTTTATATATATATATATAAGTTACGTTCTTCCAATTAGTTTATGAAATATGAACCAGCCAATTAATCGGTTAGACGATGGGATAACGTTTCTGATGATTAGTGCTTCAATGTGTTTAGTCAAAGAAAATTGATACTCAACAATTAATGATGATAGCAGCACTAAAAAAAAAAAAAAAAAATTATTAACAATCCTCTTCATTCTTTACACGTTCCATTAATTTTATATACTCTTTTCATAATAATATATAGTTTATCTAATAATTTACGTAATAATTATTTTAAAATATTACTGTAGTAAAGTATAATTAAATAATAATAATTTTGATTTTATTATTATTG
This sequence comes from Leptopilina boulardi, assembly GCF_019393585.1. Lineage (NCBI taxonomy): Eukaryota > Metazoa > Arthropoda > Insecta > Hymenoptera > Figitidae > Leptopilina > Leptopilina boulardi. Next base: position 1,051,852 of record NW_026138017.1, read on the forward strand.
TTATTACTATTATTACTATTATTACATTTTTTTAAAATTATTATTAATTTAAAAATTAATTAATTATTGATTATTAACTGTATTTATATTGAATCAATAATAATACTAATAAAAAAAAATATATTACAATTATTTTGTTGCTTGCAAATTTTTTACGTTAAGAATTATATTATACGTTTTTGTTTATTGATGGAAAATTATATTTTATTTCATACGATTCATTATGTTTATTTATTCATTATCGAAAAATGATCGTTAAAAATTTAACAACTCCATTAGCGGCGATATTTCATATTAATTTGGAGTTAATGAGAAATAGCAGGAGTTAAATATATTATGTGAGTTTATTATATATATATATATATTTGGAGGGAGTTGGGAAATTCTAATTAAATAATTAATTAAGACAAGAATGTGGAAATTGTGAAAAGAAATTGAATGTGCTCGTTAATATTTTATAATATAATCAGAAAAATGGATTTTGATAAATTAAAAAATTAATAATTTAATAATAAATATAAATGTGAAATAAAAAATGAAAAATAAAATTAAATTAAAAATTAAAAATTAAAAATAAAACGTAAAATAAAATATAAATTAAAATAGATAATAAAAAATAAAATTAAAAATAAAATAAAATTTCTTTCTTTCTTTGTAAGCCCGTTTACATGTAAATAAATAAATAAATAAATAAAATAGAAAACAGAAAATAAAATAGAAAATAAAATAGAAAATAAAATAGAAAATAAAAAATAGCAAAATAAATAAAATATAATTTTAAAAAAATCTATAAATTAGATATAATATGCTGAAAAGTAAATAGAGGAAAATTTCTCACGAATAGCTTAATTAGCGCCTAATACGGCAAATGTAGATAAGCGGTTGCGGAAAACCGCGAATTGTATGGTGTATATAAGAGGGAGAGGGGGGGACAGGGAATAGACAACTGAAAGGAACTTAAGAACCACTTTACACCATTGTCTCTGATAGTGGACACTTGTGAACGCTTGTTGAGCACCAAAGGGAGAGAGAGAGAGAGAGAGCTATTTCTTCGATTGGTATTCTCGACAAGACCGGTTAACTTAACCCGATCATTTTATATGCTGCGCCTAAGATTGCGCAACAAGAGAGCACCAGACATATTGTATCGACTTTTTAGCTCTCTCGCGACTAATGCATTCTTGAAGACGTTGAATGCATTGCAATTTACGCGACTTTCTATTCTTCACAACATGAAAGATGTACCATGATATTCTCATCAATGTCTTTTTTTTTTTATTATTATTATTATTATTATTATTATTACTAATTCAAAATAATCAACATTTTTTATATTTAAATAATAACTAAATAATTAAATAACTAAAAACTAACTAAATAACTGAATAATTAAATAAGTAACTATATAAATAACTAAATTACTAATTAACTAAATAATTGACTAAATAAATAACTAAATTACTTATTATTTAAATAAATAACTAAATTACTAATTAACTAAATAATTGACTAAATAAATAACTAAATTACTAATTAACTAAATAATTGACTAAATAAATAACTAAATTACTTATTATTTAAATAAATAACTAAATTACTAATTAACTAAATAATTGACTAAATAAATAACTAAATTACTAATTAACTAAATAATTGACTAAATAAATAACTAAATTACTTATTATTTAAATAAATAACTAAATTACTAATTAACTAAATAATTGACTAAATAAATAACTAAATTACTAATTAACTAAATAATTGACTAAATAAATAACTAAATTACTAATTAACTAAATAATTGACTAAATAAATAACTAAATTACTAATTAACTAAATAATTGACTAAATAAATAACTAAATTACTAATTAACTAAATAATTGACTAAATAAATAACTAAATTACTTATTATTTAAATAAATAACTAAATTACTAATTAACTAAATAATTGACTAAATAAATAACTAAATTACTAATTAACTAAATAATTGACTAAATAAATAAATAACTGAATAATTAAATAAGTAACTACATAAATAAAAAAATTACTAATTAATTAAATAAATAACTAAATTATAATTAAATAAATAACTAAATAATTGACTAAATACATAAATAATTGACTAAATACATAAATAACTGAATAATTAAATAAGTAACTACATAAATAAAAAAATTACTAATTAATTAAATAAATAACTAAATTATTAAGTAATTAAATAAATAACTAAATAATTGACTAAATAACTAAATAATAATAATATTCTCAAAATAATTAAAATATTTAAATAACTCATTCATTTTTGGCGAATATAAAAATTAAAATTCGAAATTTATTTAATATTATATTAATAACTGAATTATAATAATAAAAAATATTCGAAAATTTTAATTACATAACTTAAAAAGTAAATTTCTTTATCATAGTGTAATTGCAAAATTGTTAAAGTCTTATATATAAGAAACTAAGGGAAATTAATTATAAAGTTTCATTACAACCTTTCTTGGTTATTTTAATTAGGGGAGCTACTTCGAGTAACTGAAGAAAAGTTTTAATTGAAACTTAGAAGTTACAATTCATATTGATATAATAATAATAATAATAATAATATATGAAAAGTTTTTTTTTTTTTTTTTATCAAATAATTTTTATTTAGAAATTATTTTTTTATTTATGTGCATTTATATTTAATTATAAATATAATACAAAGCACACATAATAATAAATAATAAATTTTATTTTATAATAATAAATATTTATTACTTTGTGAAAAATAAAATTTCTAATAATATATCACTTCAAAGCAGGGGGTGAAATTTTTTTCCCATCAAGTCTCTTGATGTATTGTCTATTTTTAAAATTTATTTTTCAAGCAAGTATGTGTCTGCTCCATTTATAGTATCGATATTTACTTGAGTCTTTTTTTCTTTTTTTTTTTTTTCTCATGAAAATAGCAGTCACTTCTTTTAATTTTTCTCTCGAAATTTATCAAATTCCAAGGAGTAAATAAAAAAATATATTTTTTTAATTAAAAATTTTATTTATAAAAATTACTTCTAAATTAATAAATTTAAATTAATAATAATAAATAATAATTTTATAAATAATTTTATAAAAAATTTAAAAATAATTTTATAAATAAATTAAAAATAATTTTAAAATAGATATTCAATATTAAATAGTAAATAATATTAATACATAAATAATTTGAAAATAAAAAAAAATTTTCGTAATTCATAATTTAATTTTTTTATATTAAAAATTAATTATTTTAAATAATAATGGTAAACAAAATCTTGTCGTATAAATATGCAAAAAAAAAAAAATTTTTTTTAAGTAGGTTTTCCGGTTAGAGATTAGTTAAAATATAATATGAGAGGTAAATAACGTTGACGGTGGTATGTCCGGCGTTCCAAAGTAATTATAGATTAAAATGTAGATTATTTTTAGGTTAATAATAACTTCTATAATAACGCAAACGACCTCGATTGCAAAGTAGCCATTTATATGTCAGAGGCGAAGACGAACGAGTTCTAGAAATATACGGCAATGTAGAAAGTTTCGGCTAGGCGTTTATTTTCCATCTTTATGAAAAAATTTATGAATACATTTATCACCGCGGAATTATTTTAGCAAAAAGGAAAAAAAAAAGGTTTTTTTTTTCTTTTCTTTTTTTTTTTTTGTTATTTTCAAGGATTTATTTCAACTCACATAAATTATGTTTCTCATTCACTAATTTCGCGTGTTTCATTCCAATTATATATACAGAAATTTTTACATATTTTATAAGATATTAATAATAATTATAAGAAAAAAGATGATGATAATAATAATAATAATAAAATAATAATGACGATAATAATGATAATTAATTAAAATTTGTTCATAATTATTTGGAACTATTTATTAATTATTTGATATGTTGAACTATTTGTTTTATCTGAATTCTGATTAAGAGTTAATTTTTGTTACTGATATTAAAATTGCAAGAATTTTTTAATCTTTTGTCTGACTAAAAAGATTTTTTACTACTGATATACTATTACTATAAATTTTTTAAATATTTGTCTGACAACAATTGGCTTTTACTACTAATTTTTTTAATTTGGAACAGATTAGGTATGACTGTAACGGACCTTTACTACTGATTTTAAAATTAAAAGAGTGTATGAAAAATTTGTCTGACTAGAATGTGGTTTTACTACTGATAACAAATTTTCAGAAGTAGGATAGATTTTTGTCTGACTTAAACGATTTTTACTACTTCTATTTTTATAACAAAATATGTATTTGACTAAAAAGGCTTTTGACTACTTATATTTTTATTTTACAAAATGTTTGTCTGACTAAAAGGGCCTTTTACTACTTATATTTTTATTTTAAAAAATGTTTGTCTGACTAAAAAGGCCTTTTACTACTTATATTTTTATAACAAAATATTTGTTTGAGTAAAAAGGCCTTTTACTACTTATATTTTTATAACAAAATATTTGTTTGAGTAAAAAGGCCTTTTACTACTTATATTTTTATTTAAAAAAATGTTTGTCTGACTAAAAAGGCCTTTTACTACTAATATTTTTATAAAAAAAATTAAGTCTGACTAAAACTGGTTTTACTACTGACATTAGAAATAAAAAAAATAGTACAATTTGTCTGACTGGTACTGATTCTAACTACTGATAATAAAATTATAACAATTTGTCTGACTGCAACTGACTTTTACTACTAATATCAAAAATTAAAAGAAATTATAACTGTCTGACTAAAACTGACTTTTACTACTGTTATCAAAAGTGAAAAAAATTAAATCAAGTTGTCCGGTCAAAAATGAATTTTACATTAAATTTACAAAATTTCGAAAAAACATTGTCTGATTAAAACGGTTTTTACTACTTACACGAAATTTACAAAAATTGAGAAAATTCTTGTTTCAATTCAATTAATTTTTTTTTAGATACAAAAATTATAAAAAATATTCATAGTCTGACTGGTATTGACTTTTACTACTGATATTCAATATTATAATTATTATTATTATAGTTAAATTGAATCAATATTTAGTTGTTATAAATAATTTTTTTTCTTTCTGTAAATTTTCAATTAAAATTAATGGTTAAAAAAAATATACATTCAGAAAAATAATTTGTTTAAAACAATTGGAAGTTTTGTTGAATCAATCAAATGAATGTATATATATGATTCAGTTAAATGTTTGGTTTTATCAATAAAAAGTTTATTTGTCTAATTAAAATTCTTTCTTCGTTTGAAAAAATTAAAATAATACAAAAACGTTTATTTATAGATCAAATATAGATATTTATTTGAATTAGACAAATATTTATTTGAATTAGACAAATATTTATTTGAATTAAATAAATATTTATTTGAATCAAACAAATATTTATTTGAATTAAACAAATATTTATTTGAATCAAACAAATATTTATTTGAATTAAATAAATTTTGTTTAAATCAAATTTTTGGTTGTATCAAATAAATTTTTTTTTAAAATAACCAAAAAAATGGAATTAATACAAAAAAAATTGTATATTTGGTTTAAAAAAAAAGTGATTTTCTATCGGTGGTATACACATGTTTAATATGTTCATGTTTGTAAAAGAGAAAGACAGAGTTCGGATAGTAGAAGAGAAAGGGGGTAGTAGATAAATGTGAGCTCGAGCCTTCGTGATAAAAGTTGGACAAACTTCGTTCGTATCTCCTAATGAAAACGTATGCGTAATGTTCGTTTAATTTTCCTGTGGCTTTTAGCACACGGTCATATAATGTATTCCTCGTTGGCGAGAAGCAATATAAATGTTAGTTGAGTTAACGTTTCCCCTTCCTTTCAATAGGGGTGAAAAAAAAAGTTTTGGGGGAGGGAGAAGGTAAAATAAAGAAGGGATGAAAATGAAATATACCTCAAGGTGGGGAGGGGGTAGGAAGGAGGTTATCTTTCCTGTTGAATTTACTCTTGTTAGACAAGTTTATTTAAAGAGGAAAAAAAAAATGGGAGAATGAATTTTTTTTTTTCATAGTAAAAAAAGAAAGGAAATAAACCAACGTAATGGAATCTCTTTACTTGGTTCATATTCGGGATTATTGGATGCAAGAGAGGAGGGATTGGGTATTTTTTTTTCTCCCTTTATTGGCACTCGACCAGATAAATTTATACGAGCTTTCCATAAATTAATGTAATTTATGTTTTTTTTTATCTTTTTTTCCTTTTTTTTTAATAATTCACGATGGAGAATTTTATTACAAAAATTTTTTATATAAATGTTTGAATATTTGGATTTATGTTTGAAAAAAAATGGCAACTCGCTTTTATATGCGAAAATTTATATATCGAGCTTAATTGAATTTTACAAAAAAAAGAAATTAATCAATTTTATCGGCATGGAATTTACTAATTTTAATTATAATAATGAATAATTTATCAGGATTAAGAATTTAAATTGTATTTTAGTTTCTATTTATAATTTTGAAAAAAATAATTGGAAATTATTTACATAATTATAATTTATAAAAATGAAAAATCTAATAAATCATATTTACGAGAGTGAAACGTGTTATTAATAATTAACATAATATGAAAAGATGAGGAAATACCAAAATGGTAATTTCATATTTAATAAACTTATATTTCAATATTTGCAATTTATTAATATTTAATTAGCGCTATCATAATTAATATTATCTATATACGTATATATATATATATATTTCGTAAAATTAAATGTAATAAACTTCATTTTCGATTCCAAGATTTTAATAATATAATAATTAAATGTTAATTGATATTAAATTACTTCATTAAAGTTAAATTTTAGTTTAATAAAATTTAATTGTAAATTGAAATTATATTTATATGATTATATTTATTACTTTTTTTATTACATTTTATAATTAAATTCTTTGTTATAAAAGTGATAAAGAAAAATTTCATTTTAATTCGGTGGTTTTTTTTTTTTATTATAATAGTTTCAGCAAATTGAATAGAGTTTTCTCATTTTGAATGTTTGGTGATTTATTTTAAATATGTTGTTTATAATAAATATTAATAGAGTTTCTAAAATATTTTAATATTTGCATCGCAGTATGATTGTGAAACTTTATTCATATTCTGTGTTCAATTTTGAAATGTGTTTTCCACCTCTATATAATTATTTCACTTCATCTTCAATCATTCATTGCTTTCCACCCCTCACACTCATTTCAAAGTCAGCAATTAACTGCAATCTGCATATTTTAGTGTTGAGAGTGTTCCTATACTTCTCTCTCTAGTTATACGTCAATTTAAAATCGATTTTAATTTCACTGTGTATTAAAATTCACCCTCATTTTAGTTTTCCTCCCTTTTTTTTTGATTATATTTATATTTAATTTTTCACTATTATTAATAAAATTTAATTTGTCTTTAAAGTGACGTTTCATTTTTAATAATAGAAGTAAATTTTTTATTATTATTATTATTTAAATGAAAACGTAATTTAATTAAATTGACATTTTATATTTGAACTTAATCTTATTTCTGCTTGTCAATTTCATACAAAAGCAGTTAAAGTTTGTTCACCCCCAGACTAAATATATATATATAGAGAACGATTTAATGTCATTATATAAAGTTTCCGCCTTTTTAATTAAATATCCGATATAATGTTGTTATTATGTTAACCAAATTTTAATACATATTTAATTTATCATCATCGTGAATATTAAATTTCTTTTTTTTTTAATGAAACAATATTTTTATAGGAGAAATAAATTTTTGTAAATTTTATATGAATTCGAAATTTTTTTATTGAAAATAATTTTTTTTTTTTTTAAATCAAGTTTGTAGTTGAAAAAACATTTTCTTAAATTTTTAATTAAAAAATTATGCTAAATTGCGAAAACTTAATTTGAAATTAAATGCGTTTTAATTACAGGAGTAATTAAAGATTCTGTCTATTTTACTTACAAGAGAAGTTTACTCCTACTCTATATCTGTGTATATATATATATATATATATATTTAAGAAGCGAAGTCAAGAGTGAAGCGTAATTATATTCTTCGAATTACCTTTTTAATCAAGTATTTAACAACTTTTTTTAAATTATTCACCACCCGTTTATAATAAATAAGTTTTCTTGTCCTTAATTTAAATTTATAATTTTCAATTTATAATTTTCAATTTACAATTATAGTGGCGTCGGAAAAAAAAAATTTTCTCATTTACAAAATTATTATAAATATTTTTCTATATTTAACAGTAAATAATTGAAAAAAAATCCGTGCGTCATTTAAACAAATATTTTTAAAAATAATTATTCTTTTTATACTCATTTTAATAATAATAATAATAATAATAATAATAAAAATAAATTTTCGCAATAACCATTTATCAAACTTTCTATATAGTTAACCCTCTTGCGGATCAGTGATCTGCATTTTAAGTTGCAGTAATAATAATCTGACTTAAATTTCTAGACTCGATTATGAGAGAATTCTCAGTATTAAAAGCGACTTATCCCTTTACTTTCGAAATCATCTTTATTCATATATGCGAAAAATGAGGCGAATGTAATCGGATCGATTTCGATTTTATTAAAATTATTATTATATATATTTTTTTTTTTTTTGATGAAGAAATTTTGAATTAATTAAATTAATTATATATCATAATTTTTATATCTTAATTTTATTTTAAATAAATTATTTTTAAAAAAATATTTTTTTTTTGAATAAATTCAAACGAATTAAAATAATTATTAATAAAATTGAAGTTAAATTAGTGTTGAGTTAATGAAATTGTTATGGGAAATGTTATCATTAAGGGTTTCTTGATTTAAGAGGGGGATAAAGACAAAGAAGGAAAGTGTGATTGAGAAAGACAGAAGGCTTGTAAAAGACGAGGGGTGAATTGTGTATTAGAGGGGGTTGAAACTAAATGGAAAGCAGGACGTAGTAAACCCCTTAATGGTCTGGTCCTTTGTAAGGTGCTTGAAGTAATTTAGATTATCAGTATTGCCAACGGATACACTAAACGAATATATACATACATATATATATATATATATATATATATATATATAGCTTTACACTACTACTAAAGTTTGCATTTCCTTGTCAACTTTCTTGATTGCTTTAAGATTTCATTAATAAATATCAAATGAAGATTATATCAAAAGGATCAAAGCAGAAAAAGATTTTTTTTTAACTAATTTTTTTTCTGCATTTTTATTATTTTTTATTTTTTTTATTATTTTTTTTTATATTCAAAAATCCATTAAATTTTTGATGAAGAAAAAGAAAAATTGCCATATGCTAATTTCTTTAATCCAAAAACAAAACTCTCCGGTTTTCTTTTTCTCTCGACAATATGCAAATAATTCTTGTCAGAGTAAATTGTCGAACCATTTTTCTCGGGTATTGTCAGGCTTTATTTTATCATATATTTGATATTCCTTTTGATTTTTATCTTTTTTTTGTCACGCATATATATATATATATTTATAATCGAATACTTTGACAATCAAAACGAAACGAACAATAATGAAATTTTCTGTATTCGCGTAAAAAAGTTTCTGAAAACTAATAAAAAAAAAGAAGAAAAAAAATTCCATACTTTTTTATATATATATGTATTTTAATTTGAACTCAGATTTATAGATTTTGTTTTTATTCATTTTGTGAATAAAACGTAACTTCTGTGTATCTACGTATAATAGAATTTTTATTTCAAAAATCTCAAAAAAAAAATATCATTTTACGCAAAAATAAATTAAATTAAAGGATAAAGAAGAAAGAAATAGTGAAAATAAAAATATGCAATTTAGCTGAAAAGGAAGAAAATTGTGTTTTTGTATTTTCTGAGTTAATCTCCGCTCTTATAGTATTCGAGACTGATCTCAATTGTGGGAGAAAAAAATCTCACCATCTAGCGGCGTAAGTGTGGAACTATAGGAAATTTTTTTTAGTTCCACACTTCCGCCGCTAGATGGTGAGATTTTTTTCCCCCACAGTTGAGATCAGTCTCGAATACTATAAAGAGCGGAGACTAACTCGCAGAAAATACAAAAGCATAATTTTTTTCCTTTTCAGATAAATTGCAGTAATTATTAATTTTCACTATTTCTTTACTATTCTCTGATTTAATTATTTTAATTTCCAAAAATTCTTTTTCTTTTAGAAAAAATTGTCTTTAATATAATTGTAACTGTACTATTAAACTCTTTGGAAGTGAACTCGATTCGATTATATATATATGATTGAAATAGGGAAAAATAATTCTTTTACCACTACAACCATAAAATTATGAGTTTATATACATAAAGGAGAATTTAAGTTTCTGCATATATATATATATATTTGTGTGTATGTATGCCTTAAGAGACGCCTGGGATCTATGATACTAAATGCTTATTCAATGCCGACGAATGAATAATGGGTTGCTAGTGAAATACGCTGGGACATAAATATTGTATTTGGAGCGCTATATATTACCTGCATCGAATACATTATCCGCGTGTTCTGTTCTGTTCTGCTGCCTCCTATCTGATTGAGATCGTTGCCATGGGAATGGACGACTTGCTTGTATTCGCTTTTGCGTTTGAGAGTTGGCCATTTTCTGGTTTATAAAAGATACTATATACTCGATGTAATACACAAACCAAAAGGGAAAAGAAGAACCTAACTTTCAAGGACGCGAAATATCGCGAACACTTATATGGTCTAAAATACTATATGTATTTGAATTTCTATGTATATATACAACCCCCGAAGAGATTACTGATTCCACTATTATATTTACTTTATACAGTTTCGATTTTATAATTTTATTTTTTGGTTCCGAATATTTTAAATTTTGAAAATCTGTTATTAAATTCGTATTTAGCGATCCCGAAAGCCCGTGAGTAATAAATTTCAAGCAAATCGAATTTTTTTTTCATCAGCCATATTGGATCCGCCATTTTGAATTTTGACTTTGAATTCGTGATCAGCCTCCTTTCATTAATTGATATATTCAATTTTTTTTTAATAATTATTTATTTTTTGAAAATTCTCTATACTTAATATATATATATATATATATATATATATATATATATATATATATATATATATATATATATATATATATATAAAGAATATTTAATTATATCAAATAATTGAACCTCTTTGATCATGGAACTGGCAATTAGTGTCTATAATTAATCTTATTTCGCGAAAAGGGTCTCGTTTATCATTTGAAACATTTTGAATTACAATTTCATTATGCGCATATGTATAGATGTAAGTCCTCTCTCAGGATAATTCAATTCCCATCTTTGTAATATTATTATCCTTTTATAATAATTTAAAAATAATAATTATTGTTCTAATAATAATTATTATTATTATTATAATAATAATAATAGTAATAATAATAATTATTATTATTATAATCGTAATTAAAACAACTGTTGTTATTAATAATTATGATAATAATAAAATTATAATTAAAATTTTAATCGCTATAATAATAATTATAATTGTTATTTAAATACGGAAAAAGTGAAATATTCAACGATATCGAATTTCAAAATTAAATTTCTTGTGAACTACTTTGAAACGAACATTATTAAACCTGAGAGTCTTATCTGAAATCCTCTTTCGCCTCTGAAATTCAGCATATTTTACAAGGCTATTTTTCATTCGTCTTCTAAATTGTCATGATGAAAATTCATAAATTCAATGAAATTCAGAATAAGAATAGATTTTTTTTCCTCCTCCTCCTCTTTTTTTTTTTCTTTGTGTTTCTTTTTCTTCAGCTAGGATTTCTGGTATCTTTTTTTTCTCTCTCTCTCTTGCCCCTTGTCAATTCTCTCTTTTTCAAATTTTAAATAACATCATTGAATTTCAAAATATCTCTTGCAACTGTCTCTTTGCTTGACCTACTACATTTTGATAATCTACGCATTAAAATTCAATTATATAAGTATATATCAATTTTTTCCCCCTTCTTGAATTTCATTATTATCAATACGCATTTGTGGAGGAAAAAAAATTTTTGCTTTTTTTTTATTCATTTTAAAATTATTTGCTTACTAAACAATTTTTGTAAATTTTTATTTTAAAAATAATATTTATAATTATAATTTTTTTGTATGTTTATATACGAGATAATAATTAAAAAATTTCTGTTTCAGTGGTCAGAGTTCCCGATTTGCAGTGAAATCCACACTTCGATCCGCATTAAGGTAAGTTTTTTTTTTTAAAGCCGAAAATAATAATTCAAAAATTGAAGCAGTATATAAAAATATTTAATTAATTATAATAGTAAATAAATTATAAATTATTAATTATTAATAATAAATTATTAACAATTAACTTGAATTATTAATTATAAATTGTTAATAATTAATTGTTATGATAAATTATTAATAATTTATTAATAATTTATTAATAATTTATTAATAATTTATTAATAATTTATTAATAATTTATTAATAATTTAATAATAATTTAATAATATATTTTTAATAAATTATTAATAATACTAAATAATAAATTAAACATTTTTGTTATGTAAAAAATTCGGATAAAAGAAAATTCTATTAAAATTCTTTCAAATGAAAAATATATATGAGAAATTTTATATGACACAGATTTTATATATAGGACATGTGTGGTCGAAAATTGTCGATACTGAATCAATTTAGATTAATTTTGAAAATGGTATCCCTGACCCTTCCTCTACCCCCCACCCACCCTTTTTCCACCCCCCGCCCCCCTCATGAAGAAACTTTTCCTCATTCTACCCCATTGCATATAGTCTCTTACGACGAAACGTAATCATTTGCAATCTCGCGTAGAACCGCTTTGAAACTTCCACGAAGGAATTTATTAAACTTTGACTAAGTCGCTTTACAAAGTTTCGCGAAGAGATGGGACGAGGGAAACGGGAGGACAGGGGAAGATAGAAAGAACTTGCTTTCTCGAGGAAATAAAAGTTAATGGAGTTCTCTATCCATCTCTCTCTCTCTCTCTCTCTCTCTCTCTCTCTCTCTCTCTCTCTCTCTCTCTCTCTCTCTCTCTCTCTCTCTCTCTCTTTTCTTCTCTCTCTACCTTTTTTCTTCATTTTTTTCTTTATTCTTTTCTTTTTTCTTCTCCCATCTCTCTCTCTCTCTCTCTGTATCCTTTTTCTCCCCCCACTCTCTTTTTTTCTCTCCCTCTTTTTTTTATGTCTGTTACTATATTTCTCTTCTCTGTCACTCTCGTTTCTATTTTGCTCTTTTTCTTTATCTCTTTTCCGTTAGTTCTTTTCTTTAATTTTGTTGTTTGCTTTTCTTTTTTTCTTTTCTATTTTTTTTTCTTACTTTATTTAATTCTTTTAACCGTAATTTATTAATTTAATTTTTTAATTATTTTTTAATTTATTACACAGTTGTAATTAGATATCCATTATTGTTAATAATTATTGGTTCGAATATAATTTATTTGATTCACGAAAATAATTAATAATAATAGTAATAATAATAAAAATAATAGTAATAATAATAATAATAAATAATTCAAGTATGTAAAAAATTTTAATAATAGTCAAATAACGGATTATTTAAAATCGAATAAATTTTTTACACGTGTGAAATTAATTACTAATTAATAAATAATTTTGAATAATGAAACAAAATTTATGCTATAGAGCCTCAATGTATATTTAATATTTTTCTATAAAAATTAATTTCACCATTAAATTAATTAATATAAAAAAATTCCCCAGATAAAATATATTGGTAATTATTTTTTAAACACTGGATAACTAGTTTCTGAATATACTATATATATATAAAAAATTGCGCGCAAACGTTGTAACTACATGATGAAGGAACAAGAAAATTTTCATTATGTTATGAAACTTTTTAGTTGTAAAACTTTGGGAAATCATGGCAAGACTTTTTTACTGTCTTTAATTTATGAGAAAGCTCACACTTTGCCTTTACGTCATAAAACTTTTGTTATCTGTTCTTAAAACTTTTAGAACGTCTACATCATCAGCTGTAATGTTTACTCGGAATTTCTGAACCTCATAATCTTCATTTTTATTTAGATTAACGCTTGGGCATCGTACAAAAAAAAAACTGGTTATCTCTCTAGGATTTTACACCTTACTTTTTTTTAATACCTTTATTTTTATAAAGAATTTTTTCTTACCATATATGCTAAAAACTTTTTTTCTATTGAAAAAAATTTTGATTTTTTGGAGAATATTTAGGAATTTGTTTTTAATTAAATTATTATTATTTTTTTTTAACATAACTTTTGAAAAATTAATTTTTAAACCCAAGTGTAATTGTAAAATATTATTTATTTATCGAGATCTATTTTTTTAAAATAATAAAATCAAAAAATTAATTTTTATTATTTTAAAAAATAGATCTCGAAAAATAAAAAATATTTTACAATTACACTTGGGTTCAAAAATTAATTTTTCAAAAGTTATGTTAAAACTGATTCGCTCCATTGACTTCAATGCATTGCATGCTTTACAACCAGCCACCATTTTGAAAAGTGACGTCACGCTACGTCATAAGTTAGACTGCCTTATATATACAGAAATAAAAGGAAAATTTTTTATTTTTGAATTATTTTGCAAATAAATAAAAGTTTGGTACGTTTGGAGGAATAATAATTAATAATAATGATTATATTTTACCTTAATTTTAACCTGTCGAGAAATAAACGGTTTACATTTCTCACCCTTCAATTCGCTAAACCTCCTTTTTGATTATATCTCCCCATCACACCTTTAATGTATATATGTATAAACATGTATATATGTATAGGTATATATATATATTCACTAGCAGTAAAATGTCGTGCCTGAAGGTATGTCGAGTTCTGCGATGTAATTACGCAATTACTTTACCATAACGTGCATCAGTATATATATACCATTAATGTTATAATTATACAATCGATGTACAGCTACTTTAAGTGGAGGTTCCATTCGATTTTAAACGTATCTTTTCATATAAAATTACACCCCCTATATATGTATCCATTGACGTGAAAATTGCTCACAATAAGCTGACGATTTCAGATACAGTTTTCTTTTTTTTGGTAACGTAAACAAATTTTTTTTTATTGAATTTAAAGGGGAATGTAACTCAGCATCCGCTGGACCAATCAAATAGTGCGCCATACATTTTTTGATCGAAACTTTTCCCTTATTTTTTTGGTGGTGTTCCGGAGCAAATATCTCGCAAATTTAATTTTTCGACAATTTTTCAAAAATTATTTTGAATGTAACTCAGCATCCGTTGGACCAATCAAAAAGTGCGCCATACATTTTTTGTTCAGAACTTTCTTCTAATCACTATGGCGGTATTCCCGAAAGATTATCTAGCGAATTTAATTTTTTAAAAATTTTTCCAAATTATTTTTGAGTGTAGCTCAGCATCCGCTGGACCAATCAAAAAGTGCGCCATACATTTTTTGTTCGAGACTCCCGGGTTAAGACTTTGGCGGTATTATTGATCAATTATCTCGCAAATTTAATTTTTCAAAATTTTTTCCGTTGTTGATTTGAGTGTAGCTCAGCATCCGCTGGACCAATCAAACAGTGCGCCATACATTTTTTGTTCGAGACTCCCGGGTTAAGACTTTGGCGGTATTCCCGTCCAATTATCTCGCAAATTTAATTTTTCGAAATTTTTTAAAAAATTTATCTGAGTGTAGCTCAGCATCCGCTGGACCAATCAAAAAGTGCGCCATACATTTTTTGTTTAGAACATTTTGACTATTTTTTGGTGGTATTCCCGAGTCATTATCTGGCAAATTTTTTTTTTCAAAATTTTTTTCCCAGTTTTAGTGAGTGTAGCGCAGCATCCGCTGAACCAATCAAAAAGTGCGCCATACATTTTTTGTTCGAGACTCCCGGGTTAAGACTTTGGCGGTATTCCCGATCAATTATCTCGCAAATTTAATGTTTCGAAATTTTTTTAAAAATTTATCTGAGTGTAGCTCAGCATCCGCTGGACCAATCTAATAGTGCGCCATACATTTTTTGTTCGAAACTTTTTACCTATTTTATTGGTGGTATTCCGGAGCGGTTATCTCGCGAATTAAATTTTTCAAAATTTTTTCAAAAATTATTTTGAGTATAGCTCAGCATCCGCTGGACCAATCAAAAAGTGAGCTATACATTTTTTGTTCATAACTTTCTTCTAATCACTATGGCGGTATTCCCGAACGATTATCTAGCGAATTTAATTTTTCGAAAATTTTTCGAATCATTAATTGAGTGTAGCTCAGCATCCGCTGGACCAATTAAAAAGTGTGCCATACATTTTTTGTTCGAGACTTTTTGATTATTTTATTGGTGGTATTCCCGACCGATAATCTCGCAAATTTAAATTTTTGTAATTTTTTCCAAATTTGTTTTTTACTGTAGCTCAGCATCCGCTAGACCAATCAAAAAGTGCGCCATACATTTTTTGTTCCAGACTTTTTGCTCAATTTTTTGGCATTATTCTTGAGTCATTATCTGGCAAATTTTTTTTTTCAAAATTTTTTTCCCAGTTTTAGTGAGTGTAGCTCAGCATCCGCTAGACCAATCTAAAAGTGCGCCATACATTTTTTGTTCGAGACTCCCGGGTTAAGACTTTGGCGGTACTCCCGATTAATTATCTCGAAAATTTAATTTTTCGAAATTTTTTAAAAAATTTATCTGAGTGTAGCTCAGCATCCGCAGGACCAATCTAAAAGTACGCCATACATTTTTTGTTCAGAACTTTCTTCTAATCACTTTAGCGGTATTCCCGAACGATTATCTAGCGAATTTAATTTTTCGAAAATTTTTCGAATCTTTAATTGAGTGTAGCTCAGCATCCGCTGGACCAATCTAAAAGTGCACCATACATTTTTTGTTCAGAACTTTCTTCTAATCACTTTGGCGGTATTCTCGAACGATTATCTCGGGAGTTTAATTTTTCAAAATTATTTTGAATGTAGCTCAGCATCCGTTAGACCAATCAAAAAGTGCGCCATACATTTTTTGTTCGAGACTCCCGGGTTAAGACTCTGGCGGTATTCCCGATCAATCATCTCGCAAATTTAATCTTTCAAAATTTTTTAAAAAATTTATCTGAGTGTAGCTCAGCATCCGCTGGACCAATCAAAAAGAACGCAATACATTTTTTGTTCGAGACTTTTTGCTCAATTTTTTGGCATTATTCTCGAGTCATTATCTGGCAAATTTTTTTTTCCAAAATTTTTCCCCAGTTTTAGTGAGTGCAGCTCAGCATCCGCTAGACCAATCTAAAAGTGCGCCATACATTTTTTGTTCGAGACTCCCGGGTTAAGACTTTGGCGGTATTCCCGTCCAATTATATCGCAAATTTAATTTTTCGAAATTTTTTAAAAAATTTATCTGAGTGTAGCGCAGCATCCGCTGAACCAATCAAAAAGTGCGCCATACATTTTTTGTTCGAGACTCCCGGGTTAAGACTTTGGCGGTATTCCAGATCAATTATCTCGCAAATTTAATTTTTCGAAATTTTTTAAAAAAATTAATCTGAGTGTAGCTCAGCATCCGCTGGACCAATCAAAAAGTGCGCTATACATTTTTTGTTCGAGACTCCCGGGTTAAGACTTTGGCAATATTCCCGTCCAATTATCTCGCAAATTTAATTTTTCGAAATTTTTTTAAAAATTTATCTGAGTGTAGCTCAGCATCCGCTGGACCAATCGAAAAGTGCGCCATACATTTTTTGTTCGAGACTCCCGGGTTAAGACTTTGGCGGTATTCCCGTCCAATTATCTCGCAAATTTAATTTTTCGAAATTTTTTAAGAAATATATCTGAGTGTAGCTCAGCATCCGCTGGACCAATCTAAAAGTACGCCATACATTTTTTGTTCAGAACTTTCTTCTAATCACTTTAGCGGTATTCCCGAACGATTATCTAGCGAATTTAATTTTTCGAAAATTTTTCGAATCTTTAATTGAGTGTAGCTCAGCATCTGCTGGACCAATCAAAAAGTGCGCCATACATTTTTTGTTCGAGACACCCGGGTTAAGACTTTGGCGGTATTATTGATCAATTATCTCGCAAATTTAATTTTTAAAATTTTTTAAAAAATTTATCTGAGTGTAGCTCAGCATCCGCTGAACCAATCAAAAAGTGCGCCATACATTTTTTGTTCGAGACTCCCGGGTTAAGACTTTGGCAATATTCCCGTCCAATTATCTCGCAAATTTAATTTTTCGAAATTTTTTTAAAAATTTATCTGAGTGTAGCTCAGCATCCGCTGGACCAATCAAAAAGTGCGCCATACATTTTTTGTTCGAGACTCCCGGGTTAAGACTTTGGCGGTATTCCAGATCAATTATCTCGCAAATTTAATTTTTCGAAATTTTTTAAAAAATTTATCTGAGTGTAGCTCAGCATCCGCTGGACCAATCAAAAAGTGCGCTATACATTTTTTGTTCGAGACTCCCGGGTTAAGACTTTGGCAATATTCCCGTCCAATTATCTCGCAAATTTAATTTTTCGAAATTTTTTTAAAAATTTATCTGAGTGTAGCTCAGCATCCGCTGGACCAATCGAAAAGTGCGCCATACATTTTTTGTTCGAGACTCCCGGGTTAAGACTTTGGCGGTATTCCCGTCCAATTATCTCGCAAATTTAATTTTTCGAAATTTTTTAAGAAATATATCTGAGTGTAGCTCAGCATCCGCTGGACCAATCTAAAAGTACGCCATACATTTTTTGTTCAGAACTTTCTTCTAATCACTTTAGCGGTATTCCCGAACGATTATCTAGCGAATTTAATTTTTCGAAAATTTTTCGAATCTTTAATTGAGTGTAGCTCAGCATCTGCTGGACCAATCAAAAAGTGCGCCATACATTTTTTGTTCGAGACACCCGGGTTAAGACTTTGGCGGTATTATTGATCAATTATCTCGCAAATTTAATTTTTAAAATTTTTTAAAAAATTTATCTGAGTGTAGCTCAGCATCCGCTGAACCAATCAAAAAGTGCGCCATACATTTTTTGTTCGAGACTCCCGGGTTAAGACTTTGGCGGTATTCCCGTCTAATTATCTCGCAAATTTAATTTTTCGAAAGTTTTTAAAAAATTTATCTGAGTGTAGCTCAGCATCCGCTGGACCAATTAAAAAGTGCGCCATACATTTTTTGTTCAGAACTTTCTTCTAATCACTTTGGCGGTATTCTCGAACGATTATCTCGGGAGTTTAATTTTTCAAAATTATTTTGAATGTAGCTCAGCATCCGTTAGACCAATCAAAAAGTGCGCCATACATTTTTTGTTCGAGACTCCTGGGTTAAGACTCTGGCGGTATTCCCGTCCAATTATCTCGCAAATTTAATTTTTCGAAATTTTTTAAAAAATTTATCTGAGTGTAGCTCAGCATCCGCTGGACCAATCAAAAAGAACGCAATACATTTTTTGTTCGAGACTTTTTGCTCAATTTTTTGGCATTATTCTCGAGTCATTATCTGGCAAATTTTTTTTTCCAAAATTTTTCCCCAGTTTTAGTGAGTGTAGCTCAGCATCCGCTGGACCAATCAAAAAGTGCGCCATACATTTTTTGTTCGAGACTTTTTCCTCATTTTTTTAGGGGTATTACCGAACGATTATCTTGAAAATTTAATTTTTGGAATATTTTTTTTCAACATTATTTGAATGTAGCGCAGCATCCGCTGGACCAATCAAAATGTTTTTCTTTAGTATTTCCGTACTTTAATCTAGTACTTCTCTACTATTTCTCTATTTTTTTCTAGTTTTCTTTAGTATTTGTGTAGTTTAATCTATTTTTTTTCTAGTATGTCCCTACTTTTTATCTAGTTTTCCTCTAGTTTTGTTTAGTATTTCGGTAGTTTCATCTATTTTTTATCTAGTTCTTCTCTAGTTTTTATATAGGTACATTTAGTTTTCATTTTATTTTTTCATATAATTCTTCAAAATCATATAAAAAATAATTCAGAAATGTTTTTTCAAATTCTTTAATATATTTATTAAAATTGAACGAAAAAAAAATATTGAAAATACAAAATATGCGAATATTTAATACATTGATATGAAATGTATGCAATTATAATGATTGTAATAATATGTAATAATATGTATAAGTGTATTTTAACACTACATAATATAATTTCCAGTAGTGTCTAAAGAGCAATTGGCTTCTATATATGTATTCGTGTTCGTTATTATATGCTGATTACCATGTAGCTATAGGTACGAATCATGTCATTAATTTTGTCATCCATATATCACTTCACAGTGAATTGGTACACACACAAGTCCTTTATAACATTTCTCAGTGAACAATTGATACGTGTTAGAAAACATAGAAATTGTATGTATGTATATATATATATTTATTTATAATGTTATTTATTTACCTTCTTTCTAACATTCTTTGATTAAGCAATACCTTCGCGATTTCTGCATTTCATGATTGTTATTATTATTAAAAGCGAAGTGGCATTTAACAAAGTATCGATAGTTAACTTCACGATTTAATACTTTGAATTATAGTCCTTTTATATTTTCTGTGTTTTATAATAATGTTAAATAAACCCTTGATTATTTATTGAATGTTAGAGCAATTATTAAAATTTTTAAATTAAATTCAAATTAAAAATTTTTTAATCGAATAATTTAAATAAAAAAAAAAAATATATTTGTTTTATTTTTACTTTTAGGATATATAAGTAGAAAATTATTCCCTTCCACTATATAATAGAGAGAGAAACGGGCGCGAGAGTAATATTTCTATAAATATTAAATGAATTCCATTTGCAACAAGAAAATAAAGCATTTTTTTTTTTTTTGTTGAGCTTTATTTTCGTGGAGTTTTATAACATACACAGAGATCTCGTTAGTCAAAACTTTTTACGATTCTTTTCAGTTCGCACGATCGCATATGCATAGTTTTCGTATATTGTATACATATATATATTGAGTGGGAGGGAGACGATTTATATCTGTCGATAAAAGTTTTCTCTGCAAATGGAATATTTAAACTGCATTGGACTCGAACTCATTTGATTACAGGGGAATAGAAATGTGGCTTTTCTCCCAATGCATAACGAACCAAATCGCAGGTGCGTTTGTTGCATTGCGCAATGACACGTCTCGCGTCGTCGTCGTTTCTCTCTCTCTCTCTCTCTTTCTCTCTCTCTTTCCTATGAGACTCGTTCTATTATAAATCAACTTGGCAAACGCGATTTATCTTAATTCTATCTACAAGTTGGTGTGCCATATAGTGCCGCGCATCACACACACACACATATATACTTATATTTATATATATAATGTTTATATTTATACATATATATCCATACATACATTTTACGTAGAAATAATTTAGTTTGATTCCTCTCAAATTCAACTCGAATATGAATTTATCCTTGATACAGAATTTTCCTCGATTTGTTCGAGAAATTCGATTACAGTGTAAGCTGCTTTTTCATCGAATTAGAATTCGATGGATATTGGATATCGTATATATATATACACGCAAGGAAAGATAGATTTAAAATATGATACATTTTCAAGATTTCAGAAAATATGTTTTATCGTAAATGTAATTTTTTTATTTTAGTTTTTTTTAATAATATATTTTTTCTATAAAAAATGTTATCTACTTCATTTTGAGTCAAGTTTTGGATTGCAAATTTAAAACTAGTAAAATCCTTTTATTAGTGGTAAAAAAATAGTTAAGGACAGAAAAAGTAGAAATTTTTTTTAACTATTTCAGTGGAAAAAGATGGTTTTAGTCAGACATTGTGGTTTCAAATCTTGTATAATTTTAGTCAGTGTTTGATTAGACGATAATTTACAAATTTCCTATTTCCACTGTTATTGCAAGTAGTAAAAGTTTTGTTTTAGTCAGACGAAAATAGTATTTATTATCAGTAGTAAAAGAACGTTTTGAGTCAGACAAATTTTTCACATTCCTATTTGCTTGTTGGTAAAATTATACTTAATTTTTTTTTTGGAGGGTGTTTCGTTATCAGTAGTAAAAAATAGTTTAAGTCAGACAAAGTGGTTTAAATTTTTCTTGTTTATATACAGCTAGTATTAAAAAATTAATTCGGTCAGAAAAAAAAAATTTTTAAATCTCTCTCTTTTTATTGTCAGTAGTAAATGTCATTTTTAGTCGGACAAAAAAAATTTATCCAATTTTTTTTTATAAAGTTTAATTGTATTTTTATTATTCAGTAGTAAAAGGCAGTTTGCGTCAGAAATGGTGTAAATTGTTATTATTTCAATAATGAGTAGTAAAAGTTTATCTTAGTCAGACAAAAATGGATAAATTTTGTATTATATTAAATTATTTTTTTGTGTTTTCTTTTTTAAATGTAAATTGTTTCCTCTCTTGTATTGCTTTTGATAAATTGACCAAAAAAAAAAAAAAAATAAGTGTGCCAGAGAAAGAAAAAAAAGAAATTAGATAATGTAAATTTTGTTTCGATTATTGTCGAATTATTCATGGTCAATCGATTTTCGATGATCAAAAATGCCTGAGGGGATATAGATTTTTTTTTGTTAAAAAGGTCAACGTACTATATACACTGAAAAAAAACGTATTTTTATTCTAATAATCATAATTACTTGATTATTATAAAAATAAATAAATTTTCTTCTAATTGAAAAAATGACAAAAAATAATAAAATTTGTCAAAAAATTGATATAATTTAGAAAAAAAAAACAAATTTAAAAAGTCGAGGGGTGTAATTTAGAATATTTTTTTTTCAAATTTTTTTGTAAAGAATATATATATCTAGTTGCGATATGGGCAGTTTAACTTTTGGCCGCATCATAAATTAACAGTCTCGCTAAATTGGACATGAATTTCGCATGAGACGCGTTCCATTATTCAAGGTTCTTTGAAAGAACAGCCCATTCTTTTATACTAACTAGCATACACTCTTCTAATATGTTCAGAGAGAGAAAAAAAAACGAAAGATAAAAAATAAATAAAAATTGACAAAAAAAATCCGTTCAATTATAAAACAATATAATAAAAAAAAAAAATAAAAATTTGTAAAATTTTATAATTTTTCTTAAATTTAATTTATGTTTCATTGTAATTTTTTTTTCAAAAAATTATTTTTTATCTCTCGATATGAAAAAAAATTCTGCTATGAATTAATTAGTTTTCCCTTCAAAAAAAAAAAAAAAAAAAAAAAAAAAAAAGAAAAGAAAAAAGAGAATGTGTATATTGAATAAGAAAAAAAAAACAACGAAAGTGTAGTTGAAGAACTATGCTCCATCATGGTTCGCATAAAACCGAACGACCTCGAAATAAAAAAAGCGTCATAAAAGGGGCGTTACTGTTTCCCCATTGAAAAAAAGACCCTTTGTTGATATTGCATGTTATCGTTCGAACATTGAACACCTTAACAATAAATTTTTTAAAAAGAGAATTGCACGTTAAACTTCTTTATATATTCAAATCCTTCCATTAAAATTCGACGATTTCTCTTATCTTTTTCGTATGGAAATGAAAAAAAAAAAAAAAAAAAACCTTTTCTTTTTTTTCACGCCAATTTAAATTGAAATTTTAATTAAAGAAAAATACAAATACGTTAATAATAAATTAAATAAATTATTTGGCACTTTTTTTTAAGATTTTGAAAAATTATATTTTATAATTTAGGGGGGTGGGGGGATGATTTTTTAAATAAACTGCTTTTTTGACATCGTGGGAATTATGTAATTACTATAACTAGAATTGTGAAATATTACATGAATTATGTATAAATACATGGAAAGTGCCACACTCTTAGAGACACGATGGGAAAGATAAAGAGAGAGAGAGAGAGAGAAAGAGAAAAAAAAGAAACAATGGCGACACATTCGCATATAGAAAGGATTCCCTCAGGTTTATCATTCTCATCTTCATTATTGTTACAAGGCTGTCGAGATCATGCCTTTTCTATATAAACATTTTTTGCCATTTAATTTCAACAAAAAAAAAATATTCAATTTTTCATAAAATTAATTTATTATTCGCCATAAGTCATGACAAAATATTTTATTCAACCAATCGTGAAACGTGACTAAGATACAAATCGTATTTTTTATTAATTTCATTTTGCTTATTTTTCATTTATTTATTATTTTTAATTAATATATTTTTTTTAATATTACTTTTTTGTATTTTATTTTTTATTTATCTTTATTTTTTTTACCTTTTTTTATTTTATTTACTAATTTTTTTTTTAACAATGAATGAAAAATAAGTTTAGGAAATAAAGTTGGTGAAAAATTTTTAGAGTAAAAATGAGGAAGAAAATTAAATGAGGATATAAAAAAAATTGAGCAAAAAAAGAGAATTGAAAAAAAAAGAAAATCCTTGACACCCAAAGGAGGAAAAAGAGAAATTCTGATTTATGCAAATGGTGTATATATATATATATAAAGAGTACCGTAACGATTTCAAATCCGTAAGATTTAATTGGACGTATAAGAAAGCTGCCAGTAGATTTGCTCTTGCTACCGACAGAGTGATCTATAGATCAGTTCTGGGTTAACGATTCACTCACGCGACCGATCTGTATATGTACCACATATACATATATATATAGCATCGTCTAACTTATCTTAACGGATCAGCTAGTTCATATACGAGTAACTCACGGTTTCTGATCTAAGCGAAGATTATTCTCAAACCGAGACGGAAGTTACCTGTTATACACTATAACAATTACGTGGTGAATGAAAAATCATTTTTTTTCTAATTTCCAAATATTAAATCGAATTAAGATTCATTTTTTTTTTGTAAATTTCTCACATATAATTTTTTGTGGTACATACTGAGAAATTTTTTAACTCTCTTTTGCATTACGTTGAGAATTTGTTCACTAATTTAAATTAATAGAAATTTTCACTAATTTTTAGTAAAATATTTGATTTAGTATTTTTTTTTTTTTAATTAAAATTTTAGTGAAAAATGACTAATAATTAGTGGAAATTTTCACTATTTTTTTTATTAGTAAAATATTAGTAATTAGTAAAATTTTTGTTTTTAACTAAAATTTAAGTGAAAAATTAGAAATTTCAACTAAAATTTAAAGTAGTGAACGAATTTTCATTAATTCAAATTTAGGGAATTTATATTTATTTGTGACCCACTTGGAAAAATTCCCCGGAAAATGCCCCCTGGAGATTCCATCAGAATTCCGCCGTATCTTCCAACGTAATTCCGTCGGAATTCCATCGGAGTTCCAAAGAATTTTCAATGGGATTCCGACGTAATTCCGATTAAATTTTTTTTTCAAAAATTTTTAGAGTCCTAATTCCGCCGGTACTTCCAACGTAATTCCGTCGGAATTCTATCGGAGTTCCGAAGAATTTTTGATGGGATTTCGACGGAATTCCGATTAATTTTTTTTTCAAAATTTTTAGAGTCCTAATTTCGCCGGAACTTCTAATGTAATTCCGTCGGAATTAGGACTCTAAAAATTTTGAAAAATATTAATCGGAATTCCGTCAGAATTCCGTCGGAATCCCACCGAATTCCGACGGAATTAGGATTCTAAAAATTTTGAAAAAAATTAATCGGAATTCCGTCGGAATCCCATAGGAAATTCTTTGGAACTCCGATGGAATTCCGACGGAATTACGTTGGAAAATACGGCGGAATTCTGATAGAACCTCCAGGGGGCACTTTCCGGTGAATCTTTCCAAATGGGGACAAATAAAATTTATTTGAATCAAATAAAAATATCAGTCTCAGTGTTAATATTTTTTTTTTTGGTAATTTATATAAAAATTAATTTATTATAAAAGTCAATTAGAGAATATTTTGTAGGGGTGGCAAGAGGAGAGGGGCGAGGCAAAGGGGGGGGGGCAAAGAATTATTATTATTATTTTTATTATTATATAAAATAATTACCGTTACCTTATAAAGAAGATTAAAAAAAAAATTATTATTCGCATATTCCAGAGTGTATATTTATATAAAATTCATTTTTTAATCGTAAATTTAAAAGCACGTTAAATATTTTATAGAAAGAGAGGGAGAGGGTGGAAGTTCATTAATTAAAAATGGTAACGGCGCCGTGAAATTTTTTTTTTTTTTATTATTTTCGCAGAAAATATTAACAAGAACAATGGTTCAATTTAAGCCGATGCTTTTAGTGGCAGAAAGTCGATTTTGTCATTTCAGGTATATATATATATATATATAGGGAGAGCACCTGCAGCAAGCAAAACGCAAATTACTGCATCGGAAATGTGAATTGTGCGACTGACATTTTGTTGCAAAACTGGAACGAATGTCTATTGTTAAATCTAGTTAGAATGATTGGAGAAAAGGGGGGGGAGGGATAAATATTTGCGGTACATTATTAAATTTACCATAGTTAAAGTATAATAACAATAATAATAATAATTATTATTATTATTGTTCAAATGTTGTGTATCGCGTGCTCGTTACGTCATTTCAGGATATTTCTACACAATCATCGTTCCATAACTCATTGTCGGGGATTATTTTTTCTTTCATTTTTTTTTTTTTTTTTTTTTAGAAAATAATAATTGTACCTGACCTTTTATAAAATTATATTGCAATTCAATTATTTCTTCTTTACGTTTATGTTATAATATATTTTATTCGTGTGCGAATTTTGAATTTTATTGAAATAAAAACTTATTTTCAAAAAATGATTAAAAAAAAGATTTTTAATTAAAATCTTAATAAAATTTTAAAAAAATATATTATTTGAGGAATTTGAGAAAGAATTATAAATAAAATAAAAATAATAAATTAAATTATAAAAAATTCATCTCGTTTTACAAAATGCTTATTTTGTCGAAATGGCAGTTTTGTTATTATATATTTTTATATATAAAAAGAAAAATATTCGTCAAAACTAATTTTCCCATCGTCATTGATGTGTATATATAAAGAGAGCAGGGAAGAGGAGTCATAAATAAAGCCTATTAAAACGAGCAAAGTTTAATTAAACCTCGTTAATAGGCTTAAGAAACTCAGTCTTGGCACGATCAATAAATTTGATAAGGTCGTCTTATATACTTTGAATATATATATATATATATATATATATATATATATATATATATATTCAAAACAAATATTAATTTCATTATTTATCAGGATTTAATTTTTTTTTTTCTCCTAAAACTGGATCAAAATTTTATTAAATTATTGTTTGATAATTATCTGATTATTTAAATTAGTTTTTATTAAATTTTGCGAAATAAAATCCCTTATTACAATGAAAATTTTTTTTCTCTTGCTCCCATGACTTTATTATTTTTTTTTTTTTTATAAAAACGGCAATTTTTGTTTTCTAATTAACGTAAATAACTATATAGAATTACAAAATAAAATGCCCTCGAAACGATTATTTCTTGTATATAAGGAGGGGAATGTAGATCGAATGCAAATCGTATAATCTTCCAATCTTCGAAACCGAAAGTAAAGGCATTGCTTACTGTAACGGAAAGTGGTTTTAAAACCTTTAAAGGATATATAGGAAAATGAGCGTAATGGAAGCGAATCTGTTGAACAGAAAATAAAGGAATAAAAAGAAAAAAAAGAGAAAGGAGATCCTCTATCCTTTAATATAAATAATACTATATCGAGAGAGAGAGAGAGAGAGAGAGAGAGAGAAAAGAACGAAGAATCCAATTCAATGACCTAGAATTATTTATTCAATATTGTTCTTTAAATCCTTTGTGTATAAAAAGGCGTATTGTATTTTACGTTCTAATCAAAAGGGACTTATGTGATTATTACATATAATAGAAATAAACTAATCATTGCAAATACAATTTTCCTTTTCAATTAAATCATCTGATATAGAAATATTTCAAAGACAATGAGCCCATTGAAATTTCATTCATGTTTTCATTATATGTAAATTTTTTTCAAATTATCATATTATCAAATTATTCACTTTATATAAATAAATAATTGTACCACGAGTAATTAATTACAAAATACCTCTTACAATTTATTACATAAGGTCCATTTTAATGTAAATAAAAAAAATAAATAAAAACATAGAAAAATATTAAAAATTATAAAAAATAATAAAACTTACAAAAGAATAATAAACTAGAAATTAAAAAAAAAAAATAAAAATTATAAAAGAATAATAATGAAAAATATAAATTATTATTTTTTTATCCCCTTTAGCTGTAAATAAATAAATAAAAAATAATATTAAAAATTATAAATAATAATAAAAGTTACAAAAGAATAATAAACTAGTTTTAATAAACTAGTAAAAGTTATAAAAAAGAATAATAAAATGGAAATTAAAAAAAAAAATAATAAAAGAATAGAAATGAAAAATAATGATTTGGAAATAAAATAATGGAATATAGTTGACTATCATTGAATATGTGTGAGGGAATGATTGTTATGGGTGATAAATAAAATTTTAATGTATATGTGATTCTGGTTATATTATATCTCTTTGCAATTCATAGTAAAACAAACGACTGCGGTTGGTTTTTCAACTCGACAAGTAGGCAAATATATCATTAAGTTTCCTTACAGTGAACATCCTGCTTTGCCATATCCAGACCGACTTATCGATGTCATTATACGAAGAATCCCATTATAAGCCACATTGCGATTCCTTCATTTCTTATCTTTTGCTCTGCGCAGTGTATACCCCGGGACATTCCATATAAAAGCGATTATTTCCAATTTATAATTCCCAGGTGTGAACAAAATATTTAAGTACTCACCTGATGCATACATATTTACATGTACTATATAATAATAATAGTAGTAATATCTAAAATCCCACTTGGAAAGATTTCACGGAAAGTGCCCACTGGAGGTTCTATCAGAATTCCGCCGTAACTTCCAATGTAATTCCGTCGGAATTCCATCCGAGTTCCAAAGAATTTTCAATGGGATTCCGACGGAATTCTAACGGAATTAGGACTCTAAAATTTTTGAAAAAAATTTATCGGAATTTCATCGGAAATTCTTTGGAACTCCGATGGAATTCCGACGTAATTACGTTGGAAGTTCCGGCGGAATTCTGATAGAACCTTCAGGGAAATCTTTCCAAGTGGGATATTATTTTTTATTATTATTATTTATTATATATTTTTTTAAATTATTTTTATTATTAATTTTATTAACTATTTGGTAGTCGTTTTTGTTTTTTAATTAAAATTCAAAGAAATCATATAAAATATAGGAAAAAAAGAAAATTTAAAGGAAATATTTAAAATTAAATTTACGTATATATAGATGTGAAGTTTTAGGAACTGTTCATTATGGGAAAATTTTTATTTAATTAAGTTGACAAAGGAAGTCGACATATGAAAAAAAAGAAAGAAAAAAAAAATCTAAAATAAAGCTAAAAGCAATATCAAAGGAAGAATATGTCGAAGCCATATACGCAGGAAAACCGTAAAGAGGAGGGATTTTCTCTAAACGTGTAAATGATCCATATATATATATATATATTACATATCTAAAAGTATTTTTTTTCTCTTCTAAAAAATACATTTATTTATAATTGTTCATAATTGTAAATAAATTGAAAATATCTCCCTCCCTGAGAGAGAAAATTGAAATGAATTTATGTCCCATTGAATAATTTGTCAATTAAAATAAATAAATATATAGAATAAAAAATAGAATTATTATTATTATTATTATTATCAGAAATAAATAAATTTTGTTTCAACTTTTTTTCATAAAAAGTATTTCTTAATCGAAATTGCAAAAATGAGAGAATAATTTTTTTTATTATATAAAATTGAAGCATGCGCGCTCTTCGAATTATTGTATGCTTTTTATGTGTTCAGACAATATCAATAAAAGTCGAAATTTACATAAAAGCAATTAAAAGATATTTGTTTATTACCAATGAGATTTATCTGTCATAATTCATGGAAATTTTTTTTTTTTTTTTGCTACTCATATTGCGAATTGATTTTCAAAAAAAAAAATCTACATTTCTAATTTAATTATACACTTTTCGCTATAAAAAAAGGACATTATTTACATTCCTATTATTATATAATATTAATTTAATATTCCATATTTTTTCATACTTTTATGCATTTAAAAATTTTAGTAGCATATATCCAGAGAGAAAAATATTTATTTGTCTCGGGAGTTTTTGATTTAATCCCACTTGGAAAGATTACCCGAAAAGTGCCTCCTGGAGGTTCTATCAGAATTCCGCCGGAACTTCCAACGTAATTCCGTCGGAATTCCATCGGAGTTCCAAAAAATTTCCGATCGGATTCCGACGGAATTAGGACTCTAAAAATTTTGAAAAAAAATTAATTGAAATTAATTAATTGGAATTAGGACTCTAAAAATTTTGAAAAAAAAATTAATTGGAATTCCGTCGGAATCCCATCGGAAATTCTTTGGAACTCCGATGGAATTCCGACGGAATTACGTTGGAAGTTCCGGCGGAATTCTGATAGAAATTCCAGGGGGCACTTTCCGGGGAATCTTTCCAAGTGGGATGGAAAAATTTTTATATTTGTACTTTTTTTTTTTTTTTATTTCATTACTCGATATTGAATTTTTTTAATATGTAAAAAAAAAGAAAAAAAAGATTATGTGGGTGTTTGTAATAACTGCAAAGATTTTTAAATAAGATTTTATATGTTGATTAATTTTCTGATTCCTTTAAAAAGTTTTGTCAGATAACCAGTTATTATATGTATAACGAAATAAATGGCTCTAGATTATAAGTTTTCTCCATATAAAGGACGGCTTATTCATTTCTAGGGAATCAGCTTTTTTCATCTAATGGAATGTTGAGTTTAATTAATTGCTGAGTCTTTCTCAGTCTTCTCGTCTCCTCCCCCCCTCTCTCTCACTCTCTAGATAGATATGTTGTGTGATTAATTTAAACTTAAAAAATTTCAATCCTATTAACAATATATATATATATATATATATATATATATATGCAATTTTTTTAATCAACTTTAATTTTTAATTATGTTATTTTCTTTTATCGAATTTTTATTTAATTATTATTAATATCATTGTATTTTTTAATTATAATATTTGAAAAGTAGAAAAAAATTTTGAAATAAAAAATAAAATGACAAGCGTAAAATATAATGGGAAAAATTTCCCGTGATGAAAATTACAATAATCCAATAGAAAATTTTTTTTTTTTTGTATGCATATATATATATGTCTCTTTAGAGAAGACAGATGAAGGGGAAAGATTACCTTCACCTTTTGTGATTAAGTAGATAAAAGTGCTTTAAAAAAAAAGAATAAATAAAAAAAAAAAAAAACGAAAAGTTTGATAAATGACCCTAAACAGCGAAACGTAAATCAAAAAGAGTTTCACAAAAGGAGATTTTAAGATATTTATTAACTATAGAGATGAAAGTTTCAATTACTTTTTTGCATCTTTTATTCTTGCTACTGTCAAATTAAAATTGATTCTTCCCTTTCGAATTAACGAGACAAATCGAATATATTTATTTGATTAACAATAAAGAACTTTATCAAATAAATATATTATTTTGATTAACCATAATTAATCAACAATAAATTAATTAATTAATAAATAATAATTGGCTAATAATAATTAATATTAATAATATTTAGTTAATTATTAATTTATTAATAATAATTAATTATTAATAATTAGTTAATAATAATTAATTTTCAATTTAAATAAACGTTACGATATATTGATTATAAAAAAAAAGTTTTCAATATTATTGCATAACTATTATAAATTTTTTTTCTTTCTCAGCATTATATGCACCAAAGGGATAATTTCTTTACATTCTTCTCGCACTTTGTGCGACTTTATATCTGCATTATATATCGCAACGATAAACTGCTGTATATGTGTTTTCGTGTGTGTAATGTATACCATTAATTACCCGGAAGTTTCTCCGTAAAAGAAATCATAACAATAATGCACAATTTATTGTTATCGTGAAAAGTTTACTTTTGCCACAAATTGAGTCATAATGTAAAAATATGCATTTGAATTATACGATTTTTGAAATTCATAAAAAAAAAAAAAATTAATAATTGACACGATTTTTATTTCAATAAAGAATAAAAATATTAATTTACAGTTTAAAAAAAAAAATAATTATAATTAATTCTTTACATTTTCTATTATTTTTTTTTTACAATTTTTAGTCCCGCAACTGTTTACGAAAATTTTTCTTTATTAACATCAGTAATTTAATTCAGAGAAAATTATAAAGTATTAAGGCCAGGTTCAAGTGAAGCAGCGCCATCTACATTGATACTAAAATTTTGGAAAATTTTCAACAGCCTTTTCTTGAAAACAAGATGGCAAAAGGCTTTTTCCTTTATGGATAATTGATTATTGTCAAGATATATACCAGCTAAAACATTTTTTTTGAGTTAAAATAATGAAAAAAATTTCCATGTCGATAAATTAAATATGAGCACTTTTTTCGCACAAAAACTGTAACAGTACTTTCTCAGAAATTACAATGAAAAATGGAATTTCCATTTGAAAAATAATTAATAAATACTAAAAAATACACCACCTAAGATTTACCAATCACGAAAATAATAAAAAAAAATTTTATTAAATATTTAACATATTGATACTGCATTACTGATTGTGACAGCCCTTTGGTAGATTATGTATTTCAGGTGGTTAGCAACAGCGCCAATCTTCTCCTTTCGGCAAAACCGCGAAACGTCTGGTGACATATATAACCTGCCAAACGGCTGTCATAATAAGTAAAATATGTTATGTTAAAAAACTTTTTTTTTTGTTATTTTCGTGATTGGTAAATCTTAGGTCGTGTATTTTTTAGCATTTATTAATTTTCCAAATGGAAATTGCATTTTTGATTGTAATTTCTGAGAAAGTACTGTTACAGTTTTTGTGAAAAAAAGTGCTCATATTTAATTTATCGACATGGAATTTTTTTTATTATTTTAACTCAAAAAAAGTTTTAGCTGATGTATATCTTGCCAATAATCAATTATCCATAAAGGAAAAAGCATTTAACCTTCTTGTTTTCAAGAAAAGGCTGTTGAAAATTTTCCAAAATTTTAGTTTCAATGTAGATGGCGCTGCCTCACTTGGACCTGGCCTTAAAATAAGCTGCAACGCTTATTATTTTAATCTAATTTTGCTTATTTTAATGCCTGTTAATTTTCTGTGTTATTATTATTATTTGTTTGTTTGTTATTATTATAAATAAATCAATAATTGTTTAATGGAATAAAAAATTAAAGTATATAAAAGAAAGTAGAAAAAATATTAAATTAAAAAATAATGTTTTTACAGACTATGAGGTGTTTATGAGATCATATAATCTTTGCACCCACACACACACACACACATTTAAATGCTAATTTGTGTTCGGTTCATTAACTATATTGAAATCGATATTCCGCGGTTGTCGTGAATCGAGAAAGCGATGCTGGGCAATAAAGTTTATTTGGTCATTAAGAAAACTCGTAATCTATAACATTCTCTCACATCTTGTGATTTTATCATCGAATTTTAATTGAATTACAATTTACAGCCTCATTTTCTACAGATATAAAGTCGCGCAAGATGAAACGATGGGAAATTATATACATTTGCAAAGAAAAGAAAAAAAAAAATTTTTTTTTAAATACAAATATAATGTGTAGAATTTTATTATTAAAAAAAAAATTTAGAATTTCTTTTTAAAATTCATCTAGTAGAAAAATTAAAAACAAAAAGCTGTAGTTGAAAAAAATATTGAACAATAGAAAAAAAAATTTTTAAAGAAAAATATGTGAAAAGAATAATTATAAGAAGAGAAATAGAGATAGAGAGGGAGAGGATCCGTTACCTAAAAAATTAAAGAAAAAGAACGTTGAAAAGAATAATTAAACGAGAGAGACGAGTATTAAAAAAATTTTTAAATAATTAAGAAAATTATTATAAAATTAAATAATTAATAATTATTTATATTTAAAAAAAAAATTATTTGTTTAAAAAATAATAATTGTACTAATAATTTTTTATAATGTTCTTACTTTTTTATTTATTTTTGTATTTAAAATAATAGAAATATTTTATTTTCACACATTTAATTTTCTGACTAAGGAAAGAAAAAAAATTGTTTTGAAGACAGAAATTTTTTTTTTTTTTTTTTTTGTAAATCATAATCGATTACGTGTATGTGCGTATAATGTAACGTGTTTGGAACTAAATCATTTGGAGTGGGGGGAGGAGGACAAAATTCTTTCGGATAAGAAAAAAAAATAAGATTGTTAAAAGAAAACGCGAAGAGAATGAAGAAGAGCGATCAAAAAAAAAAAAAAAGGGGCCTATATGTAGAGTGTGTGGTAGCCCTCTTTACTTTATCCTCGTCTTTCGTCCGCCCCTGAATTCCTCTCCGCGATGTGCCCCCCCCCTCTCCCTTTGATTTACGAGTATAATTTATAATATTTTCGCTACTATTGTATGGTAATATGAACGGCAAAAAATATGTTAATGGTTGCCATAAAGGAGATATACAGCGTGTATACTTCATTCTATGCCATGGTGGTCATATAAACCAAACGATTTATGCAAAGCTCATGTTGCTTTCCGCTTTCCTTCCTTCCCAACCCCCCCCCCCCTTTATTTATTTTTTTTCCCCTATATTCCCAGTTGTCTTCGCCAAATCTATTTTCGGTTATTTATTTTTTTCGAAGTAAAATTAAAAGATTTGCATTAAATGTTTTTTTTTTTTTTAATATACAAATATAGTAATTGAATTTGCCTATTTTTTTTGGGGGGGGGGAAATGTATTTGTTAAAAATTAAAGTTTGAAAAAAATTGACATAAATAAAAATGAAATAAATTTTTAGTGGTATGGATGAAGATAAAAAATATGACCCTGGGGGGGGTAAAATATATAATATTTTCTGATAAATTTTTTTTTTGCATCTTTTTCGATAATCTGCACATGACACATTAAATTTTTTGAAGGGGGGGGGGTAATTTTCGACATTGACACGAGGAAAATATTATAACGTATATATAGGGGAGCAAATGTGGCTAACCCTCAAATGGTCAGAAGACCTGGGGCGCTTTGTCCTCTTTCTCTCTTGATCCGACACTGTCAATCATTTTAAAATTAGTTTCTATATATATATATATCTATTTAATTTCGAAATTTTTAATTAAATTACAATATTGTAATTATTAACTAACTTTATTAACTAACTCATTTATTTGTTGCAAATATATTTCATTTCATTGAAAAAAAAAAAAATTTATTTGAGCCAAAGAAAAATTTATTTCTGACAAATAAAATTTTTAATTACGCCAAATAAATAAGTTAGTAGGCTCTGAGAGACAAATATACGTTTATTTAATTTAAATATATTTTATTTGGTTCAAATAAATCATTTCTTTGGGTGTAGAATAGCGAAAGATTTAACTGAAACAATGTAAAATTTATGCTACTGTAGCGAAATGTTTAGCTGTTTCAGGTAAATTTTTTTTTTTCCGTAATTAAAAATTATATTGAAAAAAAAATTACAATTGCTCTCTAAATTTGAATTAGTAAAATTTAACTAAAAAAAAAATTTTACTACTAACACAGAATATGAAAATCTTAGTTTTTTTTTTTTTTTTTTTTTTTTTTTTTTTAAGCAAAGTGTAATAAATTCCTCGTGTAAATAGAAACTGGTGATTATGTTTGCAAAGCAAGGCACAGTATACGCTCGTGAATTTTGCCTGGTTGTTAGCAAAGTAAATAATCCCTTCTGTGGAGACAGACAAGACAGTATTTGTCCATGAGGTAAATAAATTATTTATTTACCTCATTTTCAAAGTTTACAAGCAACAGGTATTAATTTAGAGCTACTTGTGTTTATTAGAATATAGTTTTATATTAAACATATATAATATTCAGTGTTGGTTTCATCCATTATATGCGAAATATATATATATATATTAATCTTGCATATTTATTGAACCGTGATTCGCAGCTGCCACAAGTAGGCCATTCCCTGCGGAATGACTATAACCATGCTAATACAATCGACCAGTTCATTCTCTTTTTTTTTCTACCAAGTTTTCATATCAACCCCTTGCACAATATATATAATTGCACACGTGCCTTAAAGTGCCATCAATCTATTATAAACACGAACCGATTTAAATTTATTCTATATATATACACAAGAATTCTCTCTCTAGAGAATTTTACAATGCCGTTTTTATTTTATTTAATAACTAAAAATATTTTACTGTGAAATAAATTTTTTCACAAAAAAATTTCGTAAGAATATAAATTTGAAAAAAAAAAAAAAATTTTTTTTTTTTCAAATACACTGAAACTTGTGTTACAGAGACGACTTGAGATTGTGTCAACAGTAACTCGAGTTTAAGTGTATTTAAAATTTTCCATTTCATGAATTTTTAATCATAGACGCATGTTACATATAAAAATAATAATAAAATATATTGGAAATTTATTTATTTATTTATTAAAATAAAATAAAAAAATTATTTTCCAAAAAAAATTAGTAAAAATAAATAATTACATTAATAGAATAATATACTTTTTAAAATTATTATTCAGATGATAAATACCAAAAAATTAAAACGTATTTTGTCATAAAAAAGTAGAATTGATCCTTTTGAAGTATGTGACGAATGAAAATAATGATCCTTGACAAAAGGGGAAAAAACAAATTGTGTTTTGATAAACAATATTTGTAGGCCAGTGTTTTATTTTTTTTTTGCATTTATTAATTGATAATTGAAGGGGTTTAGAAAACAAAAAAAAAAAAAAAAAAAAAATTCAGAAGAAAAGAATTGGTGAAAAGAAGAGCGTGGGAGGGGTGAGGGGGAAATTGGCACCCCTTTTGGGAATAGAAGAGGTTACTTAGCCCATGGGGTTGCATCTGTCGATTTCTAGTTTTAAAAAGAAGGGGACTCCTCCTCCAATTGAGCTCCAATCTTTAGAGCAATCAGTCTCAGTATTTTTTTTTTATATCCCTCCCCTCGGGACAGTCCCCCTTTTTTTTTTATTCTACCTACTTCAATATATATATATATATACTTTATACTTAACAAGCAAATTAAAAAATTAATTGTCTTTAAAAAGCATTCGTCCATATAAAGTTTTCTGTCAATTTTAATTCTTAAATTATATATTGCTGTGGAAAAAAAACTTTGCGATCGTTTTGGTTTTTTAATTTGGCTTCAACTGAGGTAAATAAAAATAAGATAAAAGCAAAGATTGAAATTTTTTTTTAAAATCTGAGATATATTTTTCAATAATTGGGATAGTAAAATGTCCTTTCTGCACTAGGGAATAAAATGGTAAATTTTTGCTCTTGGGAGTAAAATGACTAATTATACCGTATTATTAGTATTTCAATTCTTTTTTTACTATTATTATTACTATTACTATATTGCCGTTTCTATTACAGTATCTATTACTGTTTTTACTACTGTTACTGTTATTATTATTATTATTATTATTATTGTTATTATTATTGTCATTATTAGGTACTGGTACTATTACTTTTACTATCACTGTTACTATTAGGTACTGTTACTATTAGGTAATGTTACTATTAGGTAATGTTACTATTAGGTAATGTTACTATTAGGCACTGTTACTATTAGGCACTGTTACTATTAGGCACTGTTACTATTAGGCACTGTTACTATTAGGCAGTGTTACTAGTAGGTACTGTTACTGTTAGGTACTGTCACTATTAGGCAGTGTTACTAGTAGGTACTGTTACTGTTAGGTACTGTCACTATTAGGCAGTGTTACTAGTAGGTACTGTTACTATTAGGCAGTGTTACTAGTAGGTAGTGTTACTATTGGGTAGTGTTACTATTAAGTAGTGTTACTATTAGGCACTGTTACTATTAGGTAGTGTTACTATTAGGCACTGTTACTATTACGTACTGTTACTGTTAGATACAGTTACTATTATTATTATTATTATTATTATTATTATTCTTATTACTGTTACTGTTACTGTTACTGTTACTGTTACTGTTACTGTTACTGTTACTGTTACTGTTACTGTTACTGTTACTGTTACTGTTACTGTTACTGTTACTGTTACTGTTACTGTTACTGTTACTGTTACTGTTACTGTTACTGTTACTGTTACTGTTACTGTTAAAGTAAAAATTATTTTTATTTTTAGTTTTAATTTTGATTATTATTTACTATTACTATTTACTATTATTAATATATAAAAATATAAAAAATGGATTTTGAGAGAAAAAAAAGGCAAACACTATTGTTGTTATTATTATTTGCTTTGTATTCGTATTATAAAATCAATCATCGGACTGTCAGAGCAGCATTAAAAAAGAAATTAAGATTCGATTTGCAAGTTAATTCTATGAACTTGTTGCGATTTTAGTGAATGTTGAATGGTGTATTTGTGTGCGTGTGTGATCACGTGTGCTCATTCGTGCGTGAAAACACAAGTAAACCGATGT
The DNA here is from genome assembly GCF_019393585.1 of Leptopilina boulardi. Lineage (NCBI taxonomy): Eukaryota > Metazoa > Arthropoda > Insecta > Hymenoptera > Figitidae > Leptopilina > Leptopilina boulardi. The sequence goes on from NW_026138017.1 coordinate 1,090,306, forward strand.
ATTACGCACTCAACGCAAACACTCAATCCTGCACGGTTTGAGGCACGTGCGAATTCACGGGCAAAGCTTGTAAAAGATTTTTCAAGGGAATGTACTCGTAGGATATAAAATGGATGGTTTATACTGAATTTAATCCAGGTTGTTTGAATCTCAAGGGCTTTCGATATCCCTCTTTCTCTCTCTCATTCTCTCGATTAAGGGTCTCATGAGAAAAAGTACGTATCATCCCCAATCAATTGACTTACACGATTTTAATTGATTTTGTATTACTTGCTTTACATACAACGATAAAAGTCAACACTTCTCTTAAATTACATTCTCTCTCTCTCTCTCTCTCTCTCTCTCTCTCTCTCTCTCTCTCTCTCTCTCTCTCTCTCTCTCTCTCTCTCTCTCTCTCTCTCTTCCTCTCTCATTCTCTCTTATTTTTTCAAAAAAAAATAAATAAAACAGATTGACGAAATTTTTTTTAAAAAAATATTTATGAAGTTTGAATAAAGAAAATTATTACATAATTAATTATTGTTAAAAAAAAAGGAAAATAATATAAATGAAAAGAAAATATAGAGGCTTGAAAATAATAAAGTGATGAGAAAAATGGAGAATAGAAAATATTGGAATATTGCATGTAAAATTAGATTACTTTTGAAGAAAGAAATATAAGAGTTCTTGAAGAGAATGAAAAAGAAAAAAAAAATAAGAAACAAAGAACAATAGAAAATAAAAAGTAATATTTCGCTCTATGAAAAAGCAAGAGGAATAAAAAATTGAATTCATAATGAGAAAGTAAAGAAGAAAAAAAAAAGAAATTTATAGAACATAAAATATTGAATTTGCAAGCATTATCATATTTTTTCCTATGTATATACAGAAAAAGAGAGAGAGAGAGAGAGAAAAGAAAACATCCAGAAATGAAAAGGAGCAAATATAATGGAATTCTTTAAAAGGGAGAAAAAAAAATTTAATTCAATAATATAAAAAAATTAATCTAGAAAAAATTTATTGCAAAATAAAATATTAAAAAGGAGAATTAAAAAGAAAGTTAAAAAGGTAGAAGAAAATTTAAAAGAAAAAAAAATCTGTAGAGAAGAAATAATAGAAATATAAAAAAATTTAATAAATGTTTATTTATAATAGAGAAAAGAAATTACAAAATTCCTCTATTTATTATTTAAAAAAAAATAATAATGGTTATTAAATACCTTTGTTTTTCTTTCTTGAAAAAAATTAAGTTTACTTAATTTTCAATTATCGATTATGAAAATATTCTCGTTATTACCTGAAACAGAAAAAAAGACAAAAAAATAACAAAAAATTAGATAAAAATATCAGAAAATAATGAAATGAAAATAAAACAGAAAAATAACTAAAAAGAAAAATATTGTTTCTCATATTAAAACAGAAAGAAAGAAAAGAATTGGTATATATATATATATATATATATATATATATATATATATATATATATATATATATATATATATATATATATATATATATTCAACGAGAAGGAAGATGACCTCGGAATCGTTTGAAAGAAAAGAAATGAATTCTAAAGACAAGTTATAGTCATTCCATCCAATTTTTATATTTCTTTTTTTAAAAAAAATTTCTTTTATCTTTTTAACAAGTTTCTCTCTTTTTCTCATCTATATATTATATTGTATTTTTCCTTTAAAACTACTTTTTCGCTTTTATTTTTCTTCTCCCAATTTCTCGTATCATATTATTAAATAATTCTTTTTTTCCAATTTATTTTTATAATTGAATTTCAATTAAAAAAATAAAAAGAATTCATTCAAAAAAATAAAAATACCTAGAGATATATTCACAGATAAATTGGATTATTCTTTGTTGAATCAAACCCGGCGGAGAATTTATGAGTGACATAAAATTTGAATCAATCTCGCACACACTGCTTGATGAAATTTCTCTCTTGATTTTCACGAGAAAGTTTTCGTTTTTACATTGCAAATTTCTTCTTCTAAAAAAAAAAAACTACAAATTTTCTATATAATGAAAATATATTTTTATATTTTATCGAAATAATTTTCTTTTTTTTCCATTAGAAATCTTTTCAAATTATTATTATTATTATTATTATTATTATTATTATTATTATTATTTTGTGAATGATTTTAAACGAAAGAAAAATCTTTTAACAACCAACACACGAGCGGAAATTGGAAGTCCATCGTTGAGAAGATAGACGTTTGTGCGCGAATGCCAATTTTCATGCAAATGACTTTTTCTGATAAAAAATTATGTACCGATGTTAACGGAGAAGACAAAAAAAAAAGAGGGGAAAAATAATTGAGAATAATTCAACTTTATAGGTTCTCGATAATTCGTTGTATGTGTGTGTTTTTATGTTGAAAAAAAACGAGTTATAAAATCAAAGTACCTATGCGTGTTTATCGAACTTATTTTACAAAACGTTCTGTTTTTTTTTGTGCAAAAAATAATAAAAATTGCCCGTCAATATTTACATTGCATAATTAAAAAACGCTCTTTGATGGTTTGTATTTGAAGAGAGTGGAGAATTTTCTGAATTGCTTCTCTCTGAGCGCGAAGCACGATAAATATTGTTTTTCATTTAATTTCTCATTATCAGCCGCCCACCTATATATATATGTATATGCCCTCACCTCTTCATGAGATTCTCATCCTCCCTCCTCTCGAGGATTAACATTCCGTGATTACATTTCTAGTCGAGAGTATAACCTCGAGAATTCACCACTTTGTTTCAAATTGAGTGTGGTTTATTGTTTTTCATTTTCTACAATATAATTGGAGAAGAGATAATAGGAGCGCGTAATTATATATATAGAACTTGGAAAAATAGACGATTTTTATGTGTGTGCACTTTAATTTGCACATTTTTTTTTCTTGGTAAAACTAAATTTTTTTTCAAAATTGGATCAAAAAAATACCAGTGGCATTTAGCTTAAGCCCCAAAAGAGCAAATGCCTTTAAAATATTTGAAAAATCACTGATAGTTTTCGAGAAATGTTGTCGGAAAGAAATGTCGGTAATGTAGATGCCTAACTAAAATTTTTTTTTAAATTAGATTCAGAAAAAATACTCGTGGCATTTGCCATACACGCGAAATAGGCTAATGCTACGAGAATTTTGAAATTTCCTTTGCTAATTTTGAAAAAACAATGTTAAAACAAAATTGTCGGTAATGTAGATACCTAACTGAAAATTTTTCCAATAAAATTCGGAAAAAATACTCGTGGCATTTGCCTTAGACGCAAAATAAGCTAATGCTACAAGAATTTTGAAATTCGCCTTTCTAATTTTGGAAAAACAACGTGAATACAAAATTGTCGGTAATGTAGATGCTTAACTAAAATTTTTTTAAAATTAGATTCAGAAAAATTACTTGTCGCATTTGCCATAGACGCGAAATAGGCCAATGCTAGAAGAATTTTGAAATTCCCTTTGCTAATTTTGAAAAAACAATGTTGAAACAAAATTGTCGGTAATGTAGATACCTAACTGAAAATTTTTCCAATAAAATTCGGAAAAAAATATTCGTGGCATTTGTCTTAGACGCGAAATAAGCTAATGCTACAGGAATTTCGAAATTAGATGTGCTAATTTTGGAAAAAAACAACGCGAAAACCAAACTGTACGTCTGTCGGTAATGTAGATACCTAACTGAAAATTTTCTCAATAAAAATCGAAAAAAATACTAGTGGCATTTGTTTTAGACGCGAAATAAGGTAATGCTACAAGAATTTTGAAATTCGCTTTTCTAATTCTGTAAAAACAACGTGAAAACAAAATTGTTGGTAATGTAGATATCTAACTAAAAAAGATTTCAAATTCCTCAAAAAAAAAAAAAAAAACCAACAAACACAAAAGTTTAGATTCCAAAATAAGTGGAAAAAATCTTACGAAGTAAAAAGAAAAAATGAGCGGAAAATTGAAAAATATATGCGAATAAAATTTTCCACTGTGTTTGAAATTACTGTTGAATCTGAAAACAATCTTTGTCTAGTCTTACCATTACAACAAAAGATCTGTATAACATTGAACCAAGTCATGTTTGTGTATAGAGTAAAAGGCGAGGGAGGGTGAAAAGTGTGAGGGGATGGCAAGAAAGGAGGGTTTTTCCCGAAACGAAACTACGGGCAAAACAAGCGAATAAAGCGTAATGGGCAAGTGAGTTCGTTCGTATTCTAAACTTTCGGGTAACTCGGGCGCTGCAGTCGAATACAATGGCCGTGCAGAAGTTTCCTTGGAACTAAACGAGTTTATTTAACTTACCTCACTGGAAACTCCCCTCCCCCCGCTATGACTTTTTCTCCTCCCCCCACCCTAAACTATTTACCCACCCTCTCTCCTAAACATTCTCATCCCCTTTTTATGTTCTCTCTCTCTCTTTCTCTCTCTTTCTCTCTCCTTCCATCTCTTCCTTTTACACCCCGAATCTTGCCCCCAATCTCCCTTTTTACCCCACTACCCCCCTTCCCTCAACCCTTCATCTGTCCCATTCCTTCCATTTTCTCTCTCTCTCTCTCTCATACCATTTTCAGTAGAGCCGCACCCATCTACCTGCAATAACGCCAAGTTTTCCAAAAGTTTTCGACAGATTAACGACTATTGGAATTGTTGAAGTTATGGGGTAAAATGGAGGTTAGGAAGGGGGTGGAAGAGTAATAGAAGACTTTTTGAGGGGGGGGGGAGTGAAGTTCTTTGGTATAGAATATTGAAGTTTACTTTCCTGAGGGGGTTGGGGAAACAAAGGAGGTGGATTTTTTTTTATAATATGTAAAAGAGGGAGAGGGGGGGGGTGCGGGGTAATATGAGGAGAAAAAGAGACTGTGATATAGACGGTCAATATTCAAGAAGATTGGATCTGATCTCTAAAAGAGAATCGACCCTCTTTTCTTTTTTCTTTTGATTCATGGAATTTTCATACTGTGTTAACACTGAGCCGAATATGCAGAGAGAAAAGTGATTTTTTTTTCATACAGGTTTGAGAAGAATAAAAAAAATGCTTTTTTTGAAGATAAAAATAATAATAATAATAATAATAATAATAATTTATTAAAGATTTTTTAATATTTTTTTTTTCGAGAAAATATTATACACAAATTTGTAAATTTTATTTGTTTTTCTATTTATAATTTAACTTACAAAATATGTATGTTATTTATGTATGTCTCTAATAAAATATTCATTTTTTGTTTCAGGTGAGTTGAACTCATAAACATACCCAAGTAGAAATATCCGTGGCTCGCCGTAATTAAACACCGGCATGGTACTGATCCAATACTGGCTGTCGGTATTGACTTTCAGTACTGGCAGTGTACTGACTAATACACCGAATCAGTACTATGTCGGAGGTAAAAAAATATTAAAACCAGTACTGGCAGTACACTGTCATTCACACCGAATCAGTACTATGTCGGTGATAAAAAACATTAAATGAAAAAGTCTTTAAATTATTTCAATAGGTAGAAAACGATGATTTTTTATTTAAAAAAATGTATATTAATTTCTTTCGAATACTTTCCCTCAAAATTTTGGATGTAATTGTAATGTATTATTATATACCTATGTAAAATATATTTATGTTTTTTTAGTTATTTTAGTACTCATTGAAATATGTGCATTAAGTTATTTATCATGCATACAATAACAATAAGTTGAGAATTTTTTTCTAATAGTTTTAAAAATAAAGCAAATGTAATTTTTAAATATTATTAATAATTAAATATTAAATTTAAAAAACTTTTCACCATTCATATTTTACAGTCGTCTTTTATTAACTTATTTTTAATTATGTAATTCATCAATCATTTTTGTCTGTTTTAATATTATTTACGGTAAAAATAATTTATTAAAAATATTTAACTGAAATTGATATCCAGTTTTATTTCATTAAATCTTTGTAAAAATTGAAAAAATTTTGTGAGTTTAAAAAATTTAAGAATAAATTCATTTTATTTTCGTGATCAATAGATAATACAAACTTTGAAATCAAAACTTTTGTATTAGGTGAACTACTTCAAGTCAGCACTTCAAGCCAGCGCGGCTGTGCGGTATGCGTATCTGACTTGCGTTCCAAGGGTTTAGGGTTCGATCCCCCATGCGTGCGAGATTTTTCGTTCTTAGTTTTAAGTGTTATAAGTACAATATTTGTTCATGTGTAATATCAATTATTAAATAATTATTAAATTAAGTATAAGTGCAAAGTAAAAAAAATTAAATATTATGAATTTAAAAAAATAAAAAAATTTACAACACAAATTATTTTTTGTAAAATAATTTATTAAAAATAAAATAATTTAATTAATATAAATGATAATTATTATTTTAATTATTTATTGTTAATAATATTTTATATATTCTAAATAACATTAACTATTATTGGCTTCACATTACCTGTTCGTGGTAAAAATAGGAGTAATAAGCTAATAAGGATGAAATTTGCATTGGAAAGCGTGTTTTAGCATTTTGTAAAAAAGTGAGATTTTAAGTCCGGATGAGTACTTTGCCAGTATTATGCCAGTATTATTCTAGTACTACGTTAGTACTGGTGAGCGGGACAAAATCAGTACTGGACAGCGTTACCAGCCAGGGTTGGTCCACTACTGGCCCAGTACGGCAGTCAGTACCGTTATACTGACTGGCAGTGTTGGGTCAGTACTATGCCAGTGGCACATTTCTACTTGGGTATATATATTATATATAAAGATATGTTTATATACTGCCAAGGTATTCGTAAGTAAAATAAATTGATTAATTTTCTTTATGTTTTTTGAAATTTTATCGGCATGGCCTTAAAATTATACAACTCAAATAAACTGCGCATTCTTTATCTTGCTTCAATTGAAAAGAACAATATTCTAAATTTAGAAAATTGATATAATTTTACCTTCTATTTTTTAGAATATTTAATTTTTTTTTTTTTTTTTTTTTTTAATATCTAATTTTAATTTTACAAAGTTATTGAATATTTTCTTATTTTGAAAAAAAAATTACGACTAATTTCTAAATTTCAATTAGTATAAAATTTTTTTATTAATTTTTATTAGTAAAATTTGTATTAGTAAAAAAACGTTAACTAATTTGTATTAGTAAAATTTAATTAATTAATATAGTTAAAAAAAAAATTTTTTATTGAAATAGAACCGCTCTCTAAATTTGAATTAGTAAAAATTTTAACTAATTTAACTAATTGCAAAAACAAAAATTTTACCAAAAAATTAGTTATTTTTAAATAATTCATATTTGAAATTTAAAAAAAAAAACTAAAAAAAAAATTCTAATTTAGTAAACAATAATAATTTGACGTAAAAATATATTGATTTTATATGTAATCACACAGACGATTAAATGAGATCACGCATGAAAGTTGGTATGCATCGAATCAAGAATCGATTAATTAATGAAACGTTGGTAATTAAGTGAAAATACAATTTTATAGTATTTCGAGAGGGAGGTCTGGACCACACGCACATATATAGATATATATATTTAAATGTATATAGTGTACGTAAAACTATTGACAGATACATACATACGGTTTAAAAGCGAGACGACGGTTGCGGTGTAGAGGGAAAATGACGGGATAATTAATATCCCGAATAAGCAATTATACGATTTCAAACGTAATTACGTCCTCGTTCACCCTCGAGCCTCCGCCATTTAATTACAAAATGCATAATACAACCGTATTACGATTGAACCCACACCAACGGATTTATGATTTGGATAATGTATATTAAAATCGCTTTTTTTTTTTATTTTTTGCCAAAAAATAAAAATTCATTTTGATCTCTGTTTCGGGGTTTTTTTTTAAATTTCTTTCGTATGTCGAGTTGAAATAATTTTCAAAATTGAATTTAGAAATGAGGATTTTAAAAAAGAGAGAAAAATAGTTTCGAATTCGTAAAATTTTAATATCTGTGATTATAGTTGAGTTTCAGTCAGACAGAACAATATTTATTTATTTATTTGGAACATAACATAATTTTAAGTGGATTTATTTTTTTTTGTATTAGTAGTAAAAGTAAATTTCAAGCAGACATTCTTTGAAAAATTTTTATTAGCAGTGAAAGTCAGATAGTCAATTTTATAAAAAGGATTTTCTTTTTTTAGTAGTAAAGGTCGGTTTTTAATCAGACAGAATTATTTTTTCAAGTAGTAGAAGTAAATTTCAATCAGACATTTGAAAATTTTTTTATTAATAAATTATTATTAGTAATTTTTTATTAGTTTATTTTTTTTACTCAGATATAGTCAAATTTAAAAAAAATAATTTGATCGCATTCTCTTTGTATGAGTAGTAAAAGTCAATTTTTAGTCAGACAATCAATTTCTTGTATTAGTAGTAAAGATCAGGTTTTAATCAGACAAATTTTTTAGTTTTTTTTTTTTTTTTAATATTATTAGTAAAAGTATATAAATTTTTTGTAAATTGTTGTATTAGTAGTAAAAGTCAGTTATAGTCAGACATTGGAAAATTATTCTCTAAATTAATTTAGTAGTTAAAGTCAGTTATAGTCGGACAATTTTTTTAAATTAAATGATATCAGTATAGTCACATACAGTTTTAATCGGACAAAAAATTTTAAAGTCGGATTATTTTGATATGAGTAGTAAAAGTTTTCTTTTTGTCAGACAAAAAGTATTTAAATAATTTAATTTTTAGTAGTAAAAGTCAGTTTTTAATCAGACAAAAATGTTAATTTTAGTGAATTAAAGGAACAATTTTTTTTATATCAGTAGTAAAAACAAGATTCAGTCAGACATTGTAAAATTATTTTGTAAAAATTACTAGTGGTAATATAATATTTTTTTCTTATTATTTTCTCTTAAGGTGTCAGTAGTCACAGACCGGTTTTAGTCAGCCAAAAAAAAAGGTAAAATTGTTTTTTCCATATCAGTAGTAAAAATTTTATTTTAGCCAGACTAAAATGTTGAAATATTGTTTTAATTTAATTTTCAGTAGTAAAAGTCAGTTTTTAGTTCAGACAAAATTAATATCAGTGGTTCAAAGTGACAATAGTCAGACAGTTTATTTTTCCAACAGTTGCAATTTTTTTTTTGATAAGTAGAAAAAATAAGTTTCAGTCAGCCATTCGAAAAATTTATTACTAAAATTAATTACTAGTTAAAGTTAGTTACATAATCAGAACAAATTTTTTTTTCTCTTCAATATAAAACTGCATTAATCAGTAGTAAAAGAAAGTTTCAGTCAGACACTATTCTTCCTCTATGGCATCTTTTTCTTCTATCTCAATTTCATATTAATTGTTATTTTCTTCACTCTTATAATTCACACACACACACTAATATGAAACATTCGTGAGTTTTAAGTTAAAATAATTTTTTGAAAAAAAAATTTTTTTTTTACTCGTGACATTAATCATTGACTATCTTTTCTATTTTTTTTTGTTCGCCTAATGTTTTTTCATCTCACACGAAGATATATTATATTTTCTACGAGGAAATTCCTTTCTGGCGTTTAAAGAAATTTATGACTCGACAAGCTTTATATCAGTGGATGCATTTAATCACTCTTTATCGTTAGAAGTGATTAGGATACATTGTGTCGCGTGCATTTAATGCCAACTTGCTGACGTTGCCATTTAATAGCACACAGACCTCGATACTATTCATCGAAATAACCCTACATATATCGAGACAAAAGAATATTATATTTAACATTGCTTCTGTTCAATGACAAATATTTCCCCCCATTAATTATATATAATATATAATATTTTATTATTTATTATATATAATTACATTTTATATATATAATAATAATAATAATAATAATAATAATAATAATTATTATTATTATTATTATTATTATATTGAATATTAATATTTTTATTATTATTGTTATTATATAATAATTACATATAATTAAAATATTTTTTTTAGATATTGCATTATTATACAATATTTTTTTTTTTTGCTCCGCGATTGAAGTAAAATTTTTACATTTAAATTGGAAATTTTTCACAATATACAATTTTTTTCAGAGAGAGAGAGAGAGAGCTTGTTAATATTTGATATAGAAAAAATATATATATCAGAATAAATCGATTCGTGAACAAAAAAAAAAGCGCTTCATTTTGTTCAATTTAATATCAGTGCTGAACGTTTAAAGTGGGATTTAAATTCTGACAACCTGAATATTCCAGACGCGAAAGTTGAAATATTTCATTTTCTCGGATAATTGTACCCCATGGAATTTTTGCATCGAAAATTCGATTTAGTGGAAATTGTAATTTGTTAAGAATCAATATATGAATAGTACAACTGTATATATGAAGTAGTGGGGGAAGGGGTCATAACAGAGAAAACTCATCAAAAGTAATGAAACAGTCTCCTCTTCTATATATTTATATTTATATATATATATATATATATATGTTCATATTCGTTGAAAGCAACTATCAAAAGGTGCATTTTTATTTGCAATATCTTTTAACGACTTCTCGTATTCACTTTTTATATGCTCGTACTTTACAAAAAAAAAATAATAATAATAATCTTTTTTTTATATATAAAATATAAACGAATAAAAATTTAGAAAAAAAATTTATTTGAAAAAATGTCTTTTATAGAGGATTTATGACAATTTTATATATATGTCGCAATGTTTACTGGAGAACAACTTTCGTTTTAAACAGCGAAAAAGTTTGTTAACTCGGTTAATGATAAGGTTACAAGCTGTCAATTAAAAGTTTAATTAATTCAACTAATTACTGATTACAGAGACAATTTTCTTTTCTTTCTTTTTTTTTTTGTACCTCCATGACCCAATTTAAGTCAGAAACGATAAAAAAAAAATAAAAGTATATACTTCAGGTTAGATATATTTAGTTTCGCTTTTGCTCGCAACTTTAATTGGATAATTATGAGTTTTAAGTCTTGTGTATGGGAGTAATATGAAACTTGAAAATTAATTCCTCGAAATATATATATATATATATATATATATATATATATATATATTAAAATATTTTGTATATATATATATATAGAATCGGCGTCGATTAGTCTGCCGGAAGTGCGCCTTAATTAACATTCATAAAAAGCGAAAATTCGCGAAAACAACTTCATTGCCATTAAACTCCTCAAGTATTTCGGAAATTGCATTATTTGAATTTCGAAAGCAAGCGCAGAACTTGGATCCTTCAACTCCAGATGATTATTCCGTTAAAACAATTTCATGCTGTATGATTATTGTGAGAAGTTGAAATGAGCTTGAATTAAATTCAATTATTCTCCATTTTATAATACACAACCGTACAATTTAGCAAAAAAGAAAAAAAATTGTAAAGAAATTAAAAAATTGTCTACATTTTTCTTTTTTTTAATTTTATATAAAAATTAGACTTTTTTTTTTTTGAAAAATTAATCAAAATTTGTTTTTTGGAGTGAAAATGGTTTGAGAGAGAGAGAGAGAGAGAGAAACACACTTTGGATTACAATTGCCTCGTAAATACCTGCGGCTAATCTCCAACTGAAACTATCTTGCTTATTGCTGGTGGTTCACAGGTGTGAGTTAAATGCGTTAAGACATAAATTGTTCCTGATCCTATGTTTACAGTGGCAAATGTTTATTTATATCGATTTTCAAAATATACATTTATATGATTCTATTTATTATTTCTTGTTTATAATTAACAAGTGTGTAAATTTAAAAATTTTATTTTATGAAAATATAATATTTTTATATCCGATTGGTACATATATATATATATATATATATATATATATATATATATATATATATATATAATTATTTCTGATTATAATTGAAATCCCGCGAGGTAATTGAGAGACCAATGATTACCGGTAATTTTAAGTATAATCAGAGCGATACAAATATTTCAATTGCAGGTGATGAAAAAAAAAAGATATTTTCTCGAATTTTATTTTATAAGCAATTTTCTTTATTTTTTTTTTTTTTTTTATTTGAGTTGCAAAAATATTCATTACTTAAATAAATTTTTATTTAAACCAATAATTTCTGTATTCGAATCAATTTTATTTTTATATTCGAAATAATTATTTCTGTATAAAAAAAAAATTATTGTTATTCATTATTTGGCCCAAGGAAATATTTATTTGATTCTAATAACCCTTTTTTATAATATAATCAAATAAATATTTCCTTAAACCAAATAATAATAATAATTTCTGTATTCGAACTAATTATATTTTTGTAATCGAAACAGTGAATTTTTATATTGGAAATAATTATTTCTATATAAAAAATTATTATGATTAATTATTTGGTTCAAGGAAATATTTATTTGATTATTATAAAAACGGTTATTAGAATCAAATAAATTTTTTAGTGTATAATTAAATTATATAAAAAATTACATTTTCCCGGGGAGGGATATTTAAATTTTTGATTTTATTGGAAAGATTAAAAAAAAAAAAATAGTGGATCATGAAAATAATTTGCAAAATAAAAATAAGTACAGAATCTTAAAGATTGCTCCAGGGAAAGAAGATCGAGAGACAATACTCAGGGCATTGTATTTCGTCGAAGAGAGAACGAAGACAGGACTGACATAAACACGGCGTTCACACGTGTTGGTAACGTGGTGCACCAATATATACATATATGCACACAAATGAAAAGGGGAAGTTGTATCCTCGCAATGGTTCACTACAAAGATGATATTAGTGGTGGTGAAGTGACCTTGGCAGTCAGGAATCCGGTCTGACAACATGGATCGACACAACCCACTGGCGTAAGAGCCACGGCTTTTATAACTGAACGACTTCTTCAATCCCATTCGCGTAAAAGGCAAGAGAAAATGAAGGAAAACATGTCAACACTCGAAACACTCAATGATTCTATCTCAGCAATTTTTTTTTTCTCTTTTTTTGGTAGGGAATCAGGAAATTGAGAATAAAGGACATTAATCGTTATTTTCGATTTAATACTAAGTATTTATTTTTTTAATAATGATTTTTTCGCTTTTATTTATTTAATTATTATTTTTATTTTTTGTACTATTTTTATTATTTATAAAGTCAAATTTACTACAGAAATAGTAAAATTTACTCCGAAAATAGTAAAATTTACTCTTCAAATAGTAAAAATTATTCCGGAAATAGAAAATTTTATTATTTGTGGAGTAAAAATATTTTTGTACTATTAATATTATTAATATTACTTATATAGTACAATTTACTCCAGAAATAGTAAAATTTACTCCGAAAATAGTAAAATTTACTCCTGAAATATAAAAATTTACTCTTGAAATAGTAAACAAGTTGTAAATTCAGATGTTCATTACATGAACATTTTGCTGCCTCTTTACGATCAGCGAAAAAATTTGCTTCCTCGTGGAGAAAGCAAAATTTTATTGACAAAATGTAAATTTTTGATTTTTTAACTTTCATTAATTCTTTCAATTTACTTCAAATGTATACTATATATATATATATCGATCGATTCGTCTTGACGTAAGGAACACAATTATTTCATATATAAACTTCAATTTAAAAAATCACTAAATTTTATAGCCAAAATGCGAATTTTTTATTTTTAAACTTTCATTAATTTTTTAAATTTACCTCAAATGAATACTTTACATATATATCGATCGATTCGTCTTGATGTAAAGAATACGATTTTATTATATATAACCTTAAATTTTTCTATTTAAAAATTTTTTTGAAAAAAAAAAATTTTTGGAATAAAGACCATAAAATTTTTTTTTTTGGAGTATTTTTCAAAATCCTTTGGTCTGATTTGAGATATTAATAGGATAAATGAGCCTACTAAATTTTATCTAAATCCATTAAAACCTGTTAAAGTTATCTTCTAAACAAAAAAGGGATCCGCACACACACACACACACACATACATACATCCGGACAATTGATCAGGATCTCATATAACATGTTTCTATAAAGAAAAAAATTTGTTTCCGCCACTTTGAAAAGTTTTATAAACGAAAGGACTACAAAGCTCCCTCCACGAGGAAGCAAAATTATTCCGGAAATAGAAAAATTTTTTCTTGAAGTAGTAAAAATTATTCCGGAAATAGTAAATTTTAGTATTTCTGGAGTAAAAATTAACAGAAATGCGCAGAAACAATGAACAGTTCCGATTTTACTTTTAAAATAATAAAAGTTATTTTATTTGTTTTTACATTTTTCTCCGCTGCAGAAATATGTTTCTTCGAATCAAAGAAATAATTATTTAAATCAAAGAAATTTTTTAAGAAAATTTAGTTGATTTAAAAAAACATTTTTTTATTCTAAATAAAATATTTGAAATTAAAAACTTATTTTTGATGGTGAAAATAAATTGAATAATAAAGAAGATCAAAGAATAAAAAAAAAATAAAAATAAATTTTTTTTTCTACAACAATGGAACGCGTGTATTTATATAATTCATATGCATCATTTGAATTCACTTGATATGAGAAGAAACTTGATTTACATAAGTTAATGCAACTTTTATGTGGCACGTGACAGAGAAGAAAACTGGATTTCATTAGCGATTCGACAGTTGGAAGAGTTTAGTCATGTTTTGCATCAACAAAGTAGCACCTGTGTTTATACACTAAAAGGAAAAAGAAAGAAAGAATGAAAGAAAGAAAGAGAGAGATGGATGACTAGGAATTTCATGTCACCATTCAGATATATTATAAAAGGAGAGGATCAGGAAAGAAACATCATGAAGAAGAAGAAGAAGAAGAAGAAAAAAAAAAGTAAAGATGATAATAATAAAAAAAAAAGATGAATTACTGGAGTAGTCATTAGGAATTCAACCAATGATATGAAAGGATCTCATATATATATATGTACACACATATGTATAATATTTTGTGCACGTGTTGAATCTGAACACACATAAAGAAAAATGTTGAAATTCCTTGAATAGCCAGACGAGAATTGTGGGAGAGAGAGAGAGAGAGAGAAAAGAGAGTTGTGGTCCTTCCCAGTTAGCTGAATCTTTGTTATTTCATGATGAAAGAAATTAGGTAGTCATCATAAATTATCTGTTTGACAACCAATTTTAACCGCGAAAAAAGAATTATGAGGATTTCTTTTTTATTTTCAAATTAATCATTCCTTTATTTCCCTTACAATAAATCTAATCCTTGGGATCTGCGATAGGCAAAAATTAAATTTTATCTTTTTAAAAAAATTTAAATTAAAAATTACTAAGGAAATTTTTGTTACCATAAAGAAAGAAACTATTTTTTTCTATGTATTTTGTTTAACGAGGAAAAAAAACAAATTTACCTGAAACGCAGCAAAATGTTTTGCAAAAGTTTTAATTTAGTTGAAATCTTTTACTATTCCAGTGAAACTTTACGCTGTTGCAAATAAATTTTTTTTCCCCCATAAATATATTATTAATAATGAGTAATAATAATAATAATAATTTTTTTTTATTATATTATTTATTTATTACTTATTACTAATAATAATAATGAAAAAAATTAATTACTTTCTTTTAGAAAAAAAATATATAATGGAAAAAATTCATTTAGAATTTTTTGAGTGACGGGTATAGAAAAAAAAATTAAATACAGTGAACGTGTGTGTAATTTTATATTTAAAAATACAATTTAGAGGTTTTCTGTCGTGTGTGTGTATGTGAGCATATTTCTTGTCATAATGTTGTGCTTTTTAAGGGTTGAAAATTACGAGGCGGTAACGTTGGACTTAAAACATTAAAATATTGTACTCTCTCTCTCTCTCTCGCTCTTTCTGTTTTACATTATAATTTTTTTGTAACTGTCCCCGCGAACGGATTAACGAGCGGAACGACGAAGGGAGCACACCAAGTTTTCTCTCTCCTTCTCTTGGTCCCGTCTAAATGGATTTTTAAAAGCGCTTTGATCATTCCGTATACCGAATAACGGAGTTAGACGAGCAAAAACCTTGCAAAACTTTGTCTCTCTCTCTCTCTCTCTTTCTCTCTCGTAAATCGTCGAGCTTAACGATGCCAGGTCGCGACACTTTGATTGATTTTAAAGAGCCACCAACTCTCTTTTCAAAATGGAATTTAATTATGTCGCTGATTTTTGATTAGATGGAGGACCAAAAAAAAGGAAACACAAAAAAAAATTGTCGAATAGAACATTTTAAAATAATGTCCCAATTCTCTCTTTTTCTTTTTAACTATATACTTTAGACAATGTGAAAAAAAAATTTATTTGATTTAAATAATCGCTTGACTATTATCAAATAAATATTTATTTCTATTAAATAAATATTTTATTTTTATTGAGTAAATATTATATTTGTAATTTTAAATAATTATTATATTTGTATTAAATAAATATTTAATTGAACCAAATAATTTTTATTTTAATTAAATTGTAATGATAAAAATAAGTGTTGGATTAGCTCGCCGGATCAGGGTTCGTTTTTAAACAACGATATTACATTAAAATTACAGACACAATTCGAAAAATAACGTTTATTAACAAAAAAAGGACGACATAACCTAAAAATTCCTTACTTAAAACGCGATTACAAAAAAAGTACGATATAAACGATTTTACAATAATGGCACACTCACACCTTTTTTGGCTGCCTGCCTGCCTGCAGGTTACCATGGCAACGCACGAGTGTGAGTGAGACAGAAAATTTGAATATTCAAATTTTTAAATTTTCTGTCGCACTCACTCTCATGCGTTGCCATGGTAACCTGCAAGCAGCCAAAAAGGTGTGAGAGCGCCTTAAGAATGTACGACGAGAAAAATTTAAATATGAAACGATCAAAAAATACGGATTACATTAATTTACGTTACTCTCTAAATATGAATTAGTAAGAATGTTTACTAATTTAAATTAGTGACTTACTTTTTACTTTAAAATTAGTTACATTATACTAATTGTTAGTAAAAGTTATTAATAATTAGTAAAATTTGACTAATTCAGAAGCAAAAAGTAAGTCACTTATTCAAATTAGTAAACATTTTTACTAATTCAGATTCAGAAAGTACGTTACGTTCCCTACGTCGTAGGAACGGAAACGACGACGAACAACTACGCCAGGGGTTATATAGCTGATTGGTGGCCGGGACGCTTGCGAGAGAGCTCGGCGGTATAGCTCTCGCGGCGCGATCGGGTACTACGACATACTTTGCGGTCGGTAACATTTTATCGACATGGGGTATATACTTTTATCGATGTGGGGCACATATTTACCCGCGAATTTTTAAACAATTTTTATAAAATATTGTTTATTTGAAATACAGAAATTATTGTTTAAAATACAATTTAATTTAAATAAAAATTATTTGGTTCAATTAAATATATTTATTTGATTCAAATAAATTTTTATTTGATTCAAATAAATTTTTATTTGATTCAAATAAAAAAATTTTATTTGCACCAAATAAATATAGGCTAGTGTGAGATAAATATATGTTTATTTAACTCAAATACATTATATTTGGTTCAAATAAAACATTTCTCTGGATGAAGTAATCGATTAATAAATTTTTGTTGAGCAAAATTAAAAAAATTAAATATATAAATTAAATTTGTTTATAAATTTAATTAGAAATTGTAATTAAATGCAACAAACTTTTACATAAAACAAATTTTTCTTTATTATTATTTGAGAAACAAATTTTCAGTACACGTTAAAAATTAGTAAACTAAAAAATATCTTATAATTAATTAATAATACATAATGTAGGATTACAAATTTTCTATAAAATCGCAAAATATTATATTACCAATTATTTGCTTCAAACTATAGTATTTTAACTGAAATATTTAAATGAAAATTTATTTGATTCAACTAACTGATGATTTGAATCAAATAAATATTTTTTTTTCAATGATATTAATTTGATGCACTATTTACTGTGATAAGAATAAGATTTTGTTTCTTTATTATTCCACGAAGATGTGCTTATTGAAGAACCAATTTTTATTGAATCTTGATAAGTATTTTTCACGGTATATTTAGTACCTTCTAAGTTGTTTCCAATTGAAAAAACAATAGTTTTTACTATCCTTGGCTTACCATTGACAGTCTATAATTTTAATAAAAAAAAAAAAATTCAGTTATTTTTTATAATTATTTTTTTTTATGGAAAAACTGTTTTATTTAGAAATAAATTACTTAATTTTTGTCGCAAACAGAAAATGTAGTCTTAATTATTCGTTTAAGTAAATGCTTTTTTATAATAATATTCGAGAAATTAAAAAATTTTAATTTTAAAAAAAAAGATGATTAAAAATACATTATTTGAATATAATTACCATAGTTTGAATATTTGTATTTGATGACTTTAAATTGTAAGGAGGATTTCCATTTTCTACTTGATCTGCTATTTTTAAAATCTCATTTCGACTTAATGTATTTTTATTTTTAGTCTCAGTGTCTGTATACGTTGGCCTATGTTGAATTGGTTTTCTTATTCCAAAATCAGAATTTTGAAGCCTTTTATTATAATCCGACCAAAAATCTATCGAATGAAAAATATAATAAAAAATATTATAATAATAATATAATAAAATTTAAATTTTACCATTCTTTATTTATTTTTACTTTTTATAATATTAACAAAAAAATATACAAATTTTAAAATTATGTCGAGTTTTTTTTTGTTATTGTATTTATTTATTTTTTTTTTTTTTAATTTTACCTGATTTCACGCTGACGAAGAAAATGGCAAGAATAACAAATATTTGAAAATTCTTCATGATGAATTGTTGTTGTTTATTATTAAATAATAAATTCGAGAAAAATACCGTTTTGATGTTTTTTTGAATTTAAGATTCACAGGCAAGAATTTTCGATTAGTGATTTGTGATAAAAAATGTTCAACTTATATACTAGTTGCTATTATTGATAATTTTATTAATTTTTAGAAAATTTTATTTGAATTCATTTAATTTACATATATTGTTTGCATTTCCGCATTATTTTTTGCTTCCTAAATTAGAACGCCTATTTATATTATTAAGAAATTAGTCATTGATTTTATTTCAAATATTTATATTTAATATTAAGAAATAAAAATTAGGAAAAAATTTTTGAAATACAATTTGTTATCTTTTATTTGCGTCAAAGTGAAATCGATTAAATTTTATAAACCATTGTTTTTAATCTACATTTAAAGAAATGTAAATGTAAATTAAATTTTCTACTGCGCAGTGGGAAAGAAAAAATTACGGAAATAGAAAGAATAAAAAAAAAAAAAAAATTTGTTTGAATATTTAAATTGTGTATGTATAAATTAGACAATGGGAATTTTTTTTTATTTGTTATAGATAAGAGAACAAAATTTTCTATTATTAAAGTCGATAATTTTGTTTATTACTATATTCAGTAATAGATTCTAAATAGAACGATTAGATATAAAAAATAAAATTTAAAAATTTAAAAATATATTCTCAAAAAAAATTTAATATCAAGAAATAATCGAAGAATTTTGCAATATTTTTTATAGTAACCTTTTTCTTTGCCAGCGTAAAATTAGG
Organism: Leptopilina boulardi; assembly: GCF_019393585.1. Taxonomy (NCBI): domain Eukaryota; kingdom Metazoa; phylum Arthropoda; class Insecta; order Hymenoptera; family Figitidae; genus Leptopilina; species Leptopilina boulardi. The sequence continues at coordinate 1,109,783 of NW_026138017.1, forward strand.
TAAAAATTTAAAAAAAAATTCTTGGTAGAAAAAAATTAATCAAACTTTGTATTAGAAAAAAATTATAAATTTTTTTTTTTTTTTTTTATAAATTATTGTGTCTTTAATCATCCTTTTTTTTATAACAATTAAATTTTTATAAATTATTACACCCAGAGAAATTGTTTTATTTGAATTAAATATAAAATATTTGAATTAAATTAACGTACACTCAGAAAAAAATTCGTTTGAAGCAACCAAATTTTGGTTAAATCAACAAAATAAATGCATTGATATACAGTTAACCAAACATTTGGTTGTATAAACCAAACGTTTATTTAGCTCAATCATATTTTTTTCTTTGTTCAAAAAATTTATTAAAATAAACCAAATAGTTATTTAGATCAAATAAATATTTATTTGAATTAAACAAATTTTTTTTTGAACTAACCAAAAAATTGGGTAAATAGAAAAAAAAAAATGGTACATTTGGTTGAAACGTATCTTTTTTCTGTGAGTGTATATTTGTTTCACACTAGTCTATATTTATTTGGCGTAAATAAAATTTTTTTATTTAAATCAAATAAAAATTTATTTCAATAAAATAAAAATTTATTAAGGCTCTGAGAAAAAAATATATCATTTCTCGTGGGTGGACTAAAATTATTTCCTTTAAAATAATAATAAATATTTATATTTCGTTTTCCATCAACAATAAAATATTTTATTTAGCGTAAATAAAATTACAAATAAATATATATTTATTTGACTCCAAGTCAAATAGAAATAAAATTTTTTTAAATTGTTTTTTACTTTTTTGAAACCGGAAACTCACACGTTTTTTTTTTGTTTGTAACGTTGAAAATTATTTTGAATTTCTTAGCGAGTTAAAATGCAAAACGATATTTTTATACCTAGGTGAAAAGGGGGATTTTTTATTTTTTTTATTTTTGAAATTGACTTGCCTATTTGAAATGATTCATTGCTTGACGAGAGAAAAGAGAGGAATGGGAAAAGAATAGAAAAGCAAATCGAGCGCGAAGACGTTTTGTATATATATATATATATGTATATATTTTTATAAATATAGTATATCTGTATGTTTGCGTCATTCTCTCAGCTTTCCATGGCAAATTGCTACCCGTCCCGGTAATAATTTCGCAGTGCAATATCTTACGCATTCCATCGGAACTTGAAGTTTCTTCGCGCGTTTAATCTCACGGGCGAAGCTTGCTCGCGAACATCACACAGTCAAGGTTCAACCGGTCAAGTGTAGGGTCGAGTTCGAGAATCGAGTATCGTGATTGTAAAAGCAAACACGTCTGACAGCTGATAACAAAAAAGAAATAAAAAAAAAAAATAAAAATTAAGTTTCGTGCTCAAAGAACGCGGAAAAGAATAATTATATATATTCCATTTCACACCGGAAGTATATTTATATCCTATATAAAAAAAAAGTTATGGGAGAAAATTTTTGTCAGCAATAATATTAATTTTTACATTTTTGTTTCTTTTTTTTTCTATACTTTTTCACTGTACTGAAAAATAAAAAATTTTTTTGAATCAAATAAATTTTATTTTTGTTTATTATCCCAGGTGGAAAAGTTCCCGGTAGTCATTACCGCTCCCGCTACCGGAACACTCACTACCAGTAGTCATTACCGGTAATTTTTCCGGGAGTTACAATCAAAATTTGTTATTTGGTAATAAATTTTGATTGTAATTCAAGGAAAAATTACCGGTAATGACTACCGGTAGTAACGAAAAAATTACCGGTAGTAACTAAAGGTAGTACCGGAAGTCCCGGAAAAATTACCGGTAGTGCCTACCGGTAGTACCGGATGAATAACCGGTAGTCCCGGAAAAATTACCGATAGTAACTACCGATAGTACCGGAAAAATTACCGGTAGTGACTACCTACCGGTATTCCCGAAAAAATAACTGGTAGTGCCTACCGGTAGTACCGGCAAAATTACCGATAGTAACTACCGATAGTACCGGAAGAATTACCGGTAGTGACTACCGGTAGTCCCGGAAAAATTACCGGTAGTGCCTACCGGTAGTACCGGGAAAATTACCGGTTATGCCTACCGGTAGTAACTACCGGTAGTACTGGAAGAATAACCGGTAGTGACTACCAGTAGTCCCGGAAAAATTACCGGTAGTGGCTACCGGTAGTCCCGGAAAAATTACCGGTAGTGCCTACCGGTAGTACCGGGAAAATTACCGGTTATGCCTACCGGTAGTAACTACCGGTAGTACTGGAAGAATAACCGGTAGTGACTACCAGTAGTCCCGGAAAAATTACCGGTAGTGGCTACCGGTAGTCCCGGAAAAATTACCGGTAGTGCCTACCGGTAGTACCGGGAAAATTACCGGTTATGCCTACCGGTAGTAACTACCGGTAGTACTGGAAGAATAACCGGTAGTGACTACCAGTAGTCCCGGAAAAATTACCGGTAGTGGCTACCGGTAGTCCCGGAAAAATTACCGGTAGTGCCTGTCGGTAGTACCGAAAAAATAACCGGTAGTGACTACCGGTAGTGCCGGAAAAATTACCGGTAGTGCCTGCCGGTAGTACCGGAAAAAATACCGATAATAACTACCGATAGTACCGGAAGAATTACCGGTAGTACCGGAAAAATTCCCGGTAGTGGCTACCGGTAGTGAATATTCCGGTAGCGGTAATGACTACCGTTAGTCACTACTGGGAATTTTTCCACCTGGGATCAAATAAATATTAACTTGAACCAAATAATTTCTATATTTAAATCAATTTAATGGTATTTGTTTTAAATACAAAATTTATTAATTATAGTTTATTTAATGTAAATAAAAAATTATTATTGATTTAAGTAAATATTTAGTTGATAGTAGTTAACTAAACGATTATTTGAATCAAATAATTTTTTTTTCTGTCAGTGTATGAAGTAAATAAATAATAAAAATAAAAAATAATTAATAATAATATAACAAACGTTAGAAATTAAGTCAATTTATAATTAGAAAAGAGAATTAAATTAGCTGCGTGAAAAATAATTATATATAATATAAACCTATTTTGCGATATTAAACCACGTGCGTAAATGAGATTAAAGGCAACTTACGTATAGAAACTTGAGCTACATAAGAAACAATGAACAACATACCGCAGTCTGACGTTTATAATGGCTTTGTATCGGGTGACTCACTTAATTACTCGAGTTGATTGAAATCACCCTTTTCCTCTTAAATTATTATCGGTGAAAAAAAAAAAAAAAAATAAAATAAAATTCTTCGACAATAATTGCATTTCAGGGTATTAATTTTTTTTTGTTTCTTGAAAAAATATTTTTTTTTCCACTTTAATTCTTAATTATTTTTATTCATATTACAATTTATATTATTATTATTTTTTTTATTATTATTTTGTCTGAGGGATAAATAAATATTTTTTTTTCAAATAAATGTTACTTGGTACAGATAATAATTATTTAATTCAAAATAGTATATTTAGTTCGAATAACAAATTTCTCTAAGTTTTACTAGTACAGTCTCTTACAATGGTATTAAAAAAAAATTTCCATAAGAAACTTTCACTCTATTTTAACATATTGAATCTGGATCATTTCCGTAAATTCTATTGGCAAATCAGAGATACATGCCTTTATTTCAAATGTTCTGTTGAATTGAAAAGAAGCCGTATATATATATATATATATATATATATATATATTGCAAATTGTAAGAGTAAGAACATAAGAGAAAGAGAGACAGAGAGTATATATAAGATTCGAAATGACCTTTTGTTTCTATATTCGACAGAATCATGTGCATTAAATTCACTTCTGACTCGAGACGTGAATATAAAGAGTATATATAAGAAGCAGTGAGCAAAAAATGAAAAAAATAAATAAATAAAAAGATAAAATATACATGGAGACAGTAGAATATCTTGAGTATCGGGTTCACTTTATGTAAATTTTTTTTTACCCTTTTTTACATTTTTTTTTTTACTGTATTTTTTTCTTTTTTCATTTTTTTTCTTTTTCGTTTCTTTTCTTTTCTTTTTTTTTTTTTTTTTTTTTTGACTGACAGACGATATGAATCCTAAGAGATAAAATGCATTGAAAATGATTTAGTCTGAATATTCTTAGATCGCGCGTGCCTTTTGAGTTGAATGTCCGGTGAGTTCAGGTGCAAACAGCAGGTGTGCATCATTCACTCTGAAAAATAGTTTGACGAACCCTTCAAGGGGAAATAAGATTTTTATATATACAGATGTTATTTTTGACGATAAAAAATAAACAGATTTTTCAATTTAAAAAAAAAAAATTTATTTTTTATTTTTTTTTTTAATTTAATAAATAATATAGTAAATATTTTTAATCCATTTTGAAAACGAATTTCTAATTTTTATAATATAAAATTAAATTTTATATTATAGAATTTGTTTTATTAAAATTCGAATAATTTTTTGTCGTAATATCTGACTTAAATTTATTTTTACTACTGGTTTTTTTTTTATTTTAGAGAAAAATTTTCTTATGAAAGTTTTTTTATTTAAAATAGGTATTTTACAAAAAAAATTAGTTTTGTCTGTTTAAAATCGTCATTTACTATACTTTTATTAAAATTCTAATTTCAATGTCAATGTTTGACTAAAATTTAACTTTTACTACTGAATTGTTTTTAATCTTAACTTTTTTTCGGAATAAAAAATCTGAACTTTTTTTTATTTATTTATTTGAGTTAATTTTTTATAAATATTTATCAGTAGTGAAAATTTTTTTCAATTTTAGTCAGAAAATGTTTTTTCAAGTCGAATTACGAAAATAAAAAAAAAAAATTACAAAATTACGAAAATTTAGACAGTAGAATTGAATACAAAAAAATGAAACAAAATTTTTTTCTTTGTCTAACTATGACTGGTTTTTACTACTCATAAACAATTTACAAGAAGTTTAAAGTCTTAAATTGTTTATCAGTAGTAAAAACCAGTTATAGTCAGACAACGCAAAAAAATTTTATTTCATTTTTTTTTTGTATTCAATTCTACTATCTAAATTTTTTTAAATTTCCCTCCTAGTAGTAAAAGGTAATTTCAGTATAATTTTAAACTTCTAAATTATTTTATAAGTAGTAAAAGCCAATTTTAGTCAGATAATTTTAACTTTCTTGCAAATTTTCTTCTATTCAAAAATAAATGTTACATTTTCGACATTTTTACCCAAGCGATTTTTTTAATTAAAAACAAAAAAAAAAGGAATTTTTCGTATATTTATATTTGTTTTACTATTTTTGTTTTAGTTATCACATCTAATTACAAAATTATATTACATAATACTTATTACAGTACAATTATTATATATAATAATATATAATAATTACTCTGTTGATATATAAAAGAAAATATTTTATTTTTTTGCAAAAAACAAATTTATGACCTCAAATTAAGGGTAATAATTACGTTCAACTTTTTCCTTCGCAAAATCGTAAAAATGTCGTTAAAAAAAAAAAGTAAATTTCTAACCAGAGAAATTGTATCGCGACTAATTTAACAATTATCGAGTGAAACCTTGACCCAAAGAAAATAATAATAAAAAAATTAATAATAATAATAATAATAATAATAATAATAATAATAATGGTAAAAATTATATTATTGTTACTTACACATACTTCGAATGGTGTTATATACAATACAACTGGGTTTACCTGAAACAATTTTTGTTTTATTTTAATAAAATATAAAAATATCTTTTTTTTTTAAATTATTAAAAAAATGTCCCGAAAAAAAGAAATTTTTTTTTTTAATTTTAATTTCTGGAAATAAATTTGTTTTTAAATTTTTATTTATTGTTTATTTTTTCTTTGCATCAAAATTGAATGGATTTTAATTTGCAATTAATGATTTTCATTTGGAAAATCGATTATTATAAATCGTATGAAATTTTTTTTTGAGAGTAATTTTTTAATTTCACGTTTATTTTATATATAAGAAATACGTTTTCTATTATAACTAACATAAATATTAATGACAACATCTTTCTCTCTCTCTCTCTCCCCCCTCTGATTCTTCTCGTGAGGTTTCCTTACGATAAACTTTTGGTCGTAAAGACTGTTACAATTCAATTAACTTGAATGATAATAACGTGATCGTTAATCGGGGAACCTCTTCGATCTTTGTTTTAGTAGAAATAAAAAGTTAACGAGCGCGACCAAACGATCGTCCTGTCCGACCTCGAATGTCCAGACCAGTTCTTTAGATTTATTCCTTTTTTCCCTTTGATTCCCCCCCTTTGTATTTTTTTTTTTTTTTAAAGTGAACGTGTATTTCTTCCAAATCGAAAAACCCTCAAATCAGATCTATAAGAAATCTATCAAAATTTTTATTGTTTTTATTTTACAATAAATTTAAGCCGAAAAAAAATTACGATTTATCGAACTCTAATTTTGACATTTTTGCCAAAATTAGGTTTTAGGGAAAAAAAATTTATTGCAATTTCTTTTTTTTGTTAATAAATAATTTATTAATTAATAATAATATTTATAATTTCCATTATGTAGTTTTTATTTTTTATTTCATAATAAACGGCACAATTAAAAAAAAAGGATTTTTCATTAATAGACAATTTAAAAAAAAATTTTATTTTCTCGTTTAATTTTTATCCGAAATATACGCACGAATCCAATATATAATACGGAAAAAAAAAATATTCGTATCTATTTATTGCTTATTGAATATCATTTATTTTTTTTTTTATATATAGTGATAGTCAAAGTTCTCGTCAAATTTTTGCTACAAATTTTTGCAGAGACAAGAGAAAAATTTATGAGACACTTAATTTTTTATTGCACCAGGTTATGAACGCTCAACCAATTTTTTTTTCTTTTTTCTTTTTACAAGCAAATCACAGGGATTTATCTCATAAGTTAAAAAAAAAAAAAAATGAGTACCTCGCTATAGAGGTAGAAAAATAATAAATTACAATTTTAAAGAGAATTCGCAATTTTTTTTTTATGTGAAATAAGGTTGTAAAATGAATTTACATTAAAAAAAAATAAAATAAACCTTTAATTAAAATATATTGATATTTTCCTTTATTAAATTAAAATTTCTCCCTATATCCACTTGAAGAAACTTGTCAAGAGATTAAAATATCTAATTATTTTAAAATTAATTCTCATTCACTGTACATATATATATTCAGAATTTAATAAAAAGTTAATCAAGCTCTGACTTTATTGCTCTTTTGTATCAAAAAGGTCTAAATTACATAGTAGAGAGAACAAGAGCAAAGGAAAGTTGAGTTGAAAAAGAGAGAGAGAGAGAGAAAGAGAGAAAAAAAAGGGAGTAGAAAAAGAGGCAAATAATGAAAAAAAGGGGGGGATAAAAAGAGAAAAAAGTGAAGAAGGGTGAGGGGGGGGGTTAAGTTTACAGGGTTAACGAAGCTTAAGACTCGCAAGGAAATAATTAAGGTTATAGGGATCGGTAATATCGATCCTCATCGAATTAAATTAAAACTCCTAAATTACAGGATCGGAGCTCTTATTTGCCAGTACATATTTGCATAAATATACATTAGGTTCTTCAGCCCCTTTTTTTTTTATTTTCTTTTATTATTTTATTTTTATTTATTATTATTATTTTCTTAATTTTATTTATTTGTTTCTTTATCTATTTATTTATTTATTTATCTGTTTATTTATTTTTTATTTGTTTATTTAATAATAAACGTAACAATTTTTATTATTATTATTTTTTTTACAAGTTCCTATATTGCTCTTTATTGAAAAAAAAAATTAATTTGAGAAAAAAAAATTTGATTTTGAAATGAGAGTTGAAAAAAGAAATTTTTACAAAATTGATGAATAATAATTATATTTGCTAAAAAGTATATGAATAATAATCATATGTGTGGATATAAGTAGTTGTAAAAATAAAATTAAAACAAGCATTTCTCCTTATTTATATTTACACCTTTTTTCCTTTTTTTCTTTCTGTAAAAGTGAACGAGAGAGGTGTTATTATCAGAAATACATATGGCAAAATGAACGTAACGGTGCTTCAAAGAAAGTTATGTCAATGACCATTTAAATACACTCTTCTATAATAGAAAATCATATACACACATTATTGACTCTCTCTCAATATATTATATGTTAGAAATAAAATACAAAAAGCAAAATCAATTGAATTAAAAATTTTTTCAATAATTTTTTTTTTTAACGCTATTCATATGTCAATCATTGATCGTTTCGTAATTATTTATTTATTTATTAATTTATTATTTATTTTTTAATTATTTATTATTTATTTATATTTATTTTTTTTTGGATTTTGCATAAAATTATTATAAATACTTTCGATGAATTCTGTTTTTAAATAGAAAGTGTTGATGAATTTTAACTAGTTTTCAGATATATAATAATGATTATAAGAGCAAGACTAATTGTCATTGCGCTAGAAATTAATACCTTGAGTTATGATTCAAGTAAATATATATATATATTTTCCACGAACGTAACTAGCAATTTTGAATTGATGAATTCAAAGAATGCTCTCAATTTTATTCAACTTTTTTTTTAGTCGGTTCTGTTTATACAGTAAATTACCAAGAACGAGAAAAGGGTATATAAATATTTATCAACTGCTACACTGCTGCTATACTGCATAGTATGGGTACTTTCAAGCTTGGTCAAATGGAAAAGAAATATAACAGGGATTAAGAAAAATAAATGGTTTTAAAGTTCGCGAGAATAAAGAAAAATTATTTCCATTTTAACTGGGGGAGAGTTTTTTTTTTTATTATTATTATATAAAGTTATTATAAACGATTTATTGACCGAAAAAAAAGACAAAAAAAAAATTATTATATTTTTAATAAAACATTAAATTTATTAATGTTTTTTTTTTAATCGCGTCAATTTCATTCAAATTATTTATACATTTAGTTTGTATTAAATTTGATTTAATTTAATTAAATCCTGTCACTTTCAGGTTTAATGAAATTGGAGAGTTAATTTAAAAAGTAAAATTGGTCTGCGACTAGAGTTGGCATTATTTTTAATGACATTTTCACGCCGTAAAAAAGGACGTGACTTTAGTTGATTGTCTATTTTCACACCGCAAAAAGGACGTGATTTTAGCCTATTGTCTATTTTCACGCCGCAAAAAGGACGTGACTTTAGCTGGCTGTCTATCTTAACTCCGCAAAAGGGCCTGATTTTTTCTGTTTGTCTATTTTCACGCCGCAAAAAGGACGTGAATTTAGTCGATTATCTATTTTCACGCCGCAAAAAGGACGTGACTTTAGCTGGCTGTCTGTCTTCACTCCGCAACAGGGACGTGACTTTAGCCGATCGTCTATTTTCACGCCGAAAAAAGGACGTGACTTTAGCCGATTGTCTATTTTAATGCCGCAAAAAGGACGTGATTTTAGTCTATTGTCTATTTCCACGCCAAAAAACGGACGTGATTTTAGCCTATTGTCTATTTCCACGCCGAAAAACGGACGTGACTTTAGCCGATTATCTATTTTCACGCCGAAAAAAGGACGTGATTTTAGCCGATTGTCTATTTTTACGCCACAAAAAGGACGTGATTTTAGCCAAATAACTATAGTCACGCCGCAAAAAGAAAATTTGCCATATAAAATTTATGATTGAAAAATTTAATGAAAAATGTTTGCCATTTTGTATTTTTATCATTAATTTAAATATTAGAAATTATTAAAAGAAAAAACATTAGCAAATAAATGATTGATATTCAAAAAAGGGGGAAATTGTGAAACTTGTATATTTTTCCACGATGATAAAAAAAAAAAATTCCACAAGATTTGAAAATAATTGACAAGAGATTGTTTTCATGTAATTATATCTCGGGGATGATGTGTAATTTCTTGGGCTTGAAAATTATAGTCATCAAAGTCGTGAACGAGAAAAGTTGGCCATTCACCTTTGAACTGTCTCTCTCTCTCTCTCTCTCTCTCTCTCTTTGGCCGAAGCTGCAGGAGAAGAAGAAAGGTCAGAATGGACTCGTCCTTGAAATTAAATCGCATTAAGATGATATCTCTCTGCAAGGCAAACCGGATCAAGACTTTAATCAAAGGAAACTTGGCAACATAATATAGCAAAGTTTGAGTCTGTGTGTATATTTCCCTTCGACAAAATATGCAATCATAATTTCTTTGTTGCAACATAACTATGATTCGTTTGTAACACAATTCACAATTATTCCCACTTCATAACCAGATTTATGGCTCTACCTCACTAGATTAATGATGAAGATTCCCTTTAATTACAAATCTTGTCTAATAAGCCATTTTAAACATATATTATTTAAAAAATAAAAACTTTTGTAAAATGCTTAGATGTAAAATGTTTCTTATTCTCTTTATTTATTTTTTTTTTTGTAAAAGAAATTTATAATAAAAGGAGTCATAAATTTTTCCCCTTTTATTTCTCATATAATCACGAGAAAGAACTCTTTTAGATTTAAACTAACTTTATAACTACTCGTTTCTTCATTGGTGTTTTACTGACTTTCAACTTAGGGGAATGGGGGGAAAAAAAATTAATTTTTAATTAAACTTTAATTTAACTTGTTTTTACTAGTTCATTTTAATTTTCTTTCCTTTTCTATATTGATGAACGTATTTTTATTAATTTTTTTTTTTAAATCCTAATATATTGAATTAATGTAATTATTTTAATTATAAAAACTCTTCATATAAAAAAAAATAAATTTTCAGTTATATCTGATATTGTATATATGAAAAATGTAACAATATTGATATTTTTTTCAAATCAATGATTTTTCATTTGGATCCATTATGAATTTTTTTTTTCCTTTGAATAGAGAAGAGCATTGAATTTTTCCATTTGCGAATCAATGGAACTGGTTCAATCATAAAAAAAAAAAAAAAAAAAATTACAAAGGACTATTCACGTGCTTTGCAATATTTACCTCTTTTACCTTAAAATATTTCACTTTGTAAATGGAATTTCAATATTATATACACTATACTATATATTATATTAATATTTCCCTCTCTTTTTTTTCCAATTAGTTTTGATAAAATATTTAAAACCATTTCGAAATATATAAAACCTTTCTATTACCGCACTGAATGAATGTTGAATAAGTAAAATTTTTTTTTTTTTTTTTTTTTGCAAAATTGATGCGAAAATTCACAAAGCTATAATATAAATAAAATAATTAATAATAGAATAATTTAAATAGAGAGAGAATAGAGAAAAATCAATACTTCTATATATTGACTGAAAAAAAAGAATGAAAAAAAAAATTGTAATCATTTATGTAATATAATATATGGAAGTTTAAGGAAAGTTTCGTTATTTTATTGCGGATTATCATTAATGAGATAGAATCAATTTAACTTCCATGGATATATTCTGAGGTAGAAACAAAATGTTATTGTGTTTTCATAATTCGCCCACGTTATAACAATGGGGTGGAAACTTTGCTCTGTCGGGTCGACGCCCCGTGCGGAACGGAATAATAATAGGGAAAATAATAATAGAGGCTTGCATTCAACGTGAAATAATATATCAAATTGAAAACTTTTATACTCTGAAAGAAGAAGAAGAAAAAAAAAAATTTGTAATTTAATTCTGTTGGTCTCAACAAAAAAAAAAAAAAAAAGAAGAAATCATTTTCAATCTCTATATAAATATATATAAAAGTTATTATAAATATAATAATTATTTATATTTCATTACCTTTTTCTTTATTATTAGTTTTTTTTATATGTAATGTAAAATTTATTACACAGAAAAAAATCTTTATCTGAAACAGCTATATGTTTTTCTAGAATAGCGAAAAATTTCAATGTTTTAATGATATATATCGCTGTTCCAGTGAAACTTATTACTGTTTCAGGTGAAGATTTTTTTCCTACAAATATACTTCATGCAAAAAAAAAATCTTCACCTGGAACAGCGATAAGTTTCTCTGAAATAGCTATAAGTTTCTCTAGAATAGCGAAAACTTTCGCTATTTTAATGAAACATATCGCTGATCTAGATAAAAAAATTTTTTTCGTGTTATTTTATGTTATTTTTCTTGATTATTAGTTTTCAATAAATTTTTCGAAATTGTTGATAATAAATTTTTTTTTTATTAACTAAAAATTAAAATTTACGGTGTAAACAATGATAAAGAAAGAAAATATATGTATATACGAGAAATATAAAATAAATCAAAAGTTGTTGGAGAATTGGACATATATATATATTATAAAGGGATGAGTGCTTTGAAAATCATATTTTCCTGCTTTCATTTCACTTGATTCAGTACACGTTCAACACTGCCGAATCAATTGATTTAGTCTCGAAGCAGGAGAACCAAGTGAACGAAGATGATGGAGAGAGAGAGAGAGAGAGAGAGAGAGAAAGAGAGAAAGCGCGTTTCAAAGGGTAAATGGACCAAAGGGAGATGTGATTTTTTTAAGAGCCACTCTTGTAAATAAAAACTTTATAGTCGAGTAAATGATCAGAAATTAAAAACAGAAAAAAAAGAATACAAATATAGTGAAATTATATTTGGATTTTGCATTTCACGAAACAAAAGAAAATTGGCTCTTTGTTATATAGAATTTCCTTTGAAAAAAAAATATTACGTAAAATAATTTTCCTTACACTATAAATTGACACAGCAAATAATAATAATAATAATAATAATAATAATAATAATAATAATAATAATAATAATATAATGAGAAAGTTCTTTAATTAATCCGAATTATTTTGCAAGTTTATATTGTCTTTTTTTTCTTCATCATCGGATTAATATTCTCTTTTGAGCTTGAATAATCTTCCATTGAAATTATTATTCACGGAGGAAAAGTAGATTCAGACACACGGTGCATTTTAGAAAGAGAGAGAGAGAGAGAGAAAAAAAAATTCTCTGGCATTTTAATAAAACGTTGGCGAATCAATAAAATATTTTCCAGAGACGTTTAGATATTTTTTCATTATAGAAGATTATATTTATTTAAAACTCGAATTAAAAAAAAACCGAAGCTAACGCTGATGGAAAATTATCACTGATTGAAGATATATTAAAGCTGTCGATACTTCTAAATTTTAAATTATCAAACTGGAAATATATTTTCTTAATAGTCAAAAAATAATATTTAAAAAAAAATGAGTAAGATGAGATGACCTTCTGTAAGTGATATATATATATATATATATATATATGAAGAAGAAGTTAGAATACTTTTTCAGCCCGACAGGTGCATTGTGCTTATACACTATGTAAATGGGCTTCATCCACGTGTTCCTTTGGTGCATTCGTGCATTTAGTTGAGGTGTCTTTATGCACACTATATATATATACATGTATGGTACCTAATGTGACCTTAATGCCTGATGACGCGTGTAATACTCCAACAAGTGGGTGTTGACCAGCCACTATACCTGCTATAAGTGTTACTATATAAAAAAAAGAAGAAATACTTTCCTTGAATTACCTCATTCCTTTTTAACATGCCCTCAAAATTCGAATTAGTACAAAATTTCATCATTTAAATTAGCAAAAAATTTACACTAATTTAAATTACAGTAATTGATACTTAACTACTAGTACTACTAGTACAATAAAATTTAATTAAATATCAATTACTGTAATTTCAATTAGTGTAAATTTTTTCCTTTGTACAGTAAATTTAGCTAACCTAGTGTTAAATTTAACTGAGCTGGTAATGAATTTAACTGAACTTGATTAGTAAATTTAACTGAATTAGTATAGTAAATTTAGCTGAATTAGTGGTAAATTTAACTGAACTAGTATAGTAAATTTAGCTGAATTAGTGGTAAATTTAACGGAACTAGTATAGTAAACTTAACTGAACTAGTATAGTAAATTTAACTGAACTAGATTAGTAAATTCAACTGAATTAGTATAGTGAATTTAGCTGAATTAATGGTAAATTTAACTGAACTAGTAATAAATTTTACAGAACTAGTACAGTAAATTTAGCTAACCTAGTGGTAAATTCAACTGAACTAGTATAGTAAATTTAACTGAACTAGTACAGTAAATTTAGCTAACCTAGTGGTAAATTCAACTGATCTAGTATAGTAAATTTAACTGAACTAGTAATAAATTTTACCGAACTAGTACAGTAAATTTAGCTAACCTAGTGGTAAATTCAACTGAGATTGTAATAAATGTTATTGAATTAGTATAATAAATTTAGCTGAATTAGTGGTAAATTTAACTGAACTAGTATAGTAAACTTAACTGAACTAGTATAGTAAATTTAACTGAACTAGTATAGTAAATTTAGCTGAATTAGTGGTAAATTTACCTAAACTAGTAATAAATTTTACAGAACTAGTACAGTAAATTTAGCTAACCTAGTGGTAAATTCAACTGAACTAGTATAGTAAATTTAACTGAACTAGTAATAAATTTTACAAAACTAGTACAGTAAATTTACCTAACCTAGTGGTAAATTCAACTGAACTAGTATAGTAAATTTAACTGAACTAGTAATAAATTTTACAGAACTAGTACAGTAAATTTAGCTAACCTAGTGGTAAATTCAACTGAACTAGTATAGTAAATTTAACTGAACTAGTACAGTAAATTTAGCTAACCTAGTGGTAAATTCAACTGATCTAGTATAGTAAATTTAACTGAACTAGTAATAAATTTTACCGAACTAGTACAGTAAATTTAGCTAACCTAGTGGTAAATTCAACTGAGATTGTAATAAATGTTATTGAATTAGTATAATAAATTTAGCTGAATTAGTGGTAAATTTAACTGAACTAGTATAGTAAACTTAACTGAACTAGTATAGTAAATTTAACTGAACTAGTAATAAATTTTACAGAACTAGTACAGTAAATTTAGCTAACCTAGTGGTAAATTCAACTGAACTAGTATAGTAAATTTAACTGAACTAGTACAGTAAATTTAGCTAACCTAGTGGTAAATTCAACTGAACTAGTATAGTAAATTTAACTGAACTAGTACAGTAAATTTAGCTAACCTAGTGGTAAATTCAACTGATCTAGTATAGTAAATTTAACTGAACTAGTAATAAATTTTACCGAACTAGTACAGTAAATTTAGCTAACCTAGTGGTAAATTCAACTGAGATTGTAATAAATGTTATTGAATTAGTATAATAAATTTAGCTGAATTAGTGGTAAATTTAACTGAACTAGTATAGTAAACTTAACTGAACTAGTATAGTAAATTTAACTGAACTAGTATAGTAAATTTAGCTGAATTAGTGGTAAATTTACCTAAACTAGTAATAAATTTTACAGAACTAGTACAGTAAATTTAGCTAACCTAGTGGTAAATTCAACTGAACTAGTATAGTAAATTTAACTGAACTAGTAATAAATTTTACAGAACTAGTACAGTAAATTTACCTAACCTAGTGGAAAAATCAAATGAACTAGTATAGTAAATTTAACTGAACTAGTAATAAATTTTACAGAACTAGTACTGTAAATTTACCTAACCTTGTGGTAAATTGAATTATAGTATAATAAATTTAGCTGAATTAGTGGTAAATTTAACTGAGCTAGTATCGTAAATGGAGCTGTATTAGTAGTAAATTATACTGAACCAGTAAAGTAAATTTAACTAAACTAGTATAGTAAATGAAATTCTATTTAAAAATGTATGTTTCTTTAATTTTAATTAAATTAAATTGCAATTTTTTAAATTTCTCTTCAATTATCATTTATTACTATTTTCAGTTTTAGTTTCTTGTTAATAAAAAAAAAAAAAAACAAATTATTATTTGAGAAATTAAAATTCCGAAAGTGAAATTATTTTTTTAATATATAAAGTAAAGGTGAGAATGAAAATGTAAATAATGCAGATTGTTACATGCATCAGTGGACTCTTGGACCTCTCTAAAGGAAAAAGATAAGAAATATATATATATATATATATATATATATATATATATATATATATATATATATATATATGTTATAAGGAGCGACCGGTTGGGCCCTCTGCTTCCCAGCTGGCGTCCAACTGTCGACATCTTCCTTCACCTCTCTGTTTTAAACCCCTTTTCGCATCCAGTCCGTTGCACCTCGAGACTTATTCTTTCCTCTGTTTTCTTATACATATATATATATATATATATATATGCTACTCGTCTCCTTATTTTACTCAGATGACTTCCGTAGACGATGAAAATTGCCAGTTTTCAAGAGAGAGAAAAGTCGTCATATTTAATATCCGCTTGATGGCAATCGCAAATGCAAACTTTTATTATTTACGTATTATATATCTATATATATATATATATATATATGTATATCAGAAAATTATTACCGAGTAAAAGATAATAAAGTGAATGATTAATCATTTCATGCGAGGAGTCGAGTGGAAAGACGAGCTTTCAAATCTTACCCTCACTAATGAAAAATATAGTCAAGAGATACAAGATTATATATTATATTGAGTTTTCTGATGTTTTAATAAATATAAGGAATTTATTATTATTAATTATTATTATTATTTGAAAGGTATTAATTATATGGAGAGGCCATTTAATAATTTAATTTTTTTCCTCTCTCATCAAACAATGCGAATTATGAGTATATATATTTAAAAAAGGGAATTAAATTCTACCTTAATTTTATTACCTCGGGGTTTTTATTATTATTTTTTTTTTTTCACTAAAATTGCATTTTCAATAAATGAATTATAAGCTGAAAATTCTATTCGCGTATTATATAAATTCCGCAGTGTAATAATAAACTTTTTTTATTGTACATTTTTTCATATATACTATATGTAATTAAAAATGTTTTGAAAATTTAATTATTTCCTTGGAGATTGAAATATATTTTACAATTTTTAGATATTGTTATTATATTTTTTTTTCGATGTACTCTCGAATATATCTCGTTATTTATGTCTAGAGGCTACAATTGTTTTCTGTTTTTTTTTTACAAATTAATAATAATGGAAAAAACATTTTTTTGAATAAAATAGGAGAAATTTAATGAATTTTACAAACGCATTTTTTTTTAGTGAATAAACAAAAACTGGATATTTCAATTAGTTTAATATAATTACATTTCTTTTTTTATTTATTTATAATTTAATAAATTTTCCATTATATTTAAAATATATATGAAAAGCTTTCAATTTAAAATAGCATTACTCAAAGTTTCTTAATTAAATTTCATATCATTACAACTTTATTCATTTATTCCTGCAGCTCTTCTCATAATTAAATATTTTCCATTTTAAAACGTTCCATATATATATATATACTCTTGTAAATTTAAATTATTAATTGGTTTCAACTTTAATTTTCATATTTAAAATGAAGAAAAACATTCATTCAAACTTTTTATAATATTTTTTAATATTAAAAAAAAATGATTTTTTATATAAAAAAAATTATTTTTCATAATTTTTTTCCCCCTTTTTAAAAATATAAAACAATGTAAAATAAATTAAAAAAAAAAAGATTTCATTTTTTTGGGAGTGGTATTTATTATATATAAAAAAAATGAATGAGAAATTTCTTTCGAATTTCGATCATCACGATATCAACAAGTGGCTCATGATTTTGTCAGTGAAAATTGTTCTCGTGTATAGTGGTTGCCGAGTTTTAGGAGTATTGGGAGGTAGGATGAATTCATTCGACGGAGTGGTACACCGCTAAAACATCCCCAATCATCCAGATATTTTCACTCTTCTCTCTCTCTCTCTCTCTCTCTCTCTCTCTCTCTCTTTTTCTCTCTCGCTTTCGCTCTTTTACTCCACAGCATTGTAGTCATTGACTGGATGCAAAATTCTCTTTCAATTCTAGTAAAGAAATTAAACTCCCATCGAGTTTGAATTAAATCTCGTAAATTTTTCCCCCAATGATACAAATTTAAGGAATATTATTATTACTATTATTAAAATTATTAATTTTACTCGAATTTTTAATAATTTGGTCTAGTTTAAATAAATAAATATATTTTCGATGAATGATAAAATTAAAATTATAGAAAAAATTAAATAACTCCTTTAAAGTGAAAATTTACTACAGAAGAAGTGAAAATAAAATGTCTGACTAAAATTGCCTTTTACTACTGAGTCAAAAATTATAATGTATACTTAATTGAAAAATTTATTTATTTAGTTTTACAATAAACATAATAAAATTATAAAAAGTATTAAACGTCTGACTAAAATTGACTTACATTACTGATAATTTTTTTTTCAACAAAAATTTGCAGTCTGACTAAATTATAATTTTACCACTGAAACTGTAATAGGGGCTTGAATAGAATATAACAATATTAATAATAATAATAATAATAATAAATAAGTTAAATAAGTAAATAAATAATAAAAATGGAATAATAATTATAAAAATATAGTTATAATTATAATAAACGAAACAAAAATATCCCCTAAAAGGTGAATTTGTTCGGACTCGAATTTCGTTTGTAGCCATCACTAGAATGAAATTCATACAGAAATAACGTGTGAAAAGCTCAATGTAGTAAAACGATTGGAAAAATGGTCATCGTGCAACAAGTGTCATGAAACAATTTTTGGTGAGCAAGGGGACAATATGGGGACATCATGGATTAAATGCTAAAGTCCGATCACTGTCACTGCTCATCGATTAATATCATTTATATATACCCAGATAACCAAGCGTACTAATCGTTATTTACGAGTACGGCGTACTAGTATTATACTAGTTTTATACAAGTACAAAATAATGATATATGTCGTACCAGTACGGTACTAGTACAATAAAAGTATGTCGTACTGTTAGAATTGTAAAATATGATTACTCGATAAAAGTATAGTACTAGTACAATACCAGTACGTCGTACTTCTGAAATAAGAAGCACAACATACTTGTACGATACAAGTATAATACTGGTACGTCGTACTGGGAGTCTTTGCTGGTAATGCCAACCCAACCTCACTTTCTTGACAATTGTCAAATATGAACGCGTCACTGAAAACGGTGCAATAAATGTTGGTGAAAAAAGTGGTTTATGATGCAGCAAAAGAGTATTAACGTTTGTAACTTGTGCTTCTGTACTTATCTTGAATATCCGAGATTAAATTTATATTAAATCATCGATCTTTATAAGATTTATATTCTTTTACTTTGACATGGTGCCGTGGTGTTATTTCATTGAAAAACATGAAAATCTTTTACATTTATAATGAGAAAAATTCATAAATTCGGTCTTGATCATATTGATATATTTTTAAATTCAATTGTGTGTTATTTCGTTATAGTTTTTCTTATACATATAACATATTTATAGGTTAGGATGTGATAATATGTTTTTCAAAGCAATTTATAACATCAAGTTTAAAATTCTTTTGAAATAATGTTTAAATGTAAAGAAATAATCAATTAATATTTGATAATATAAAACACCAGATATTTTAAGATAAGTGAGAATACAAGTTACATATATGATGTAAATAAAAAAAATGATTCAATAAAAATGAATTATTATTATTTCAGTTCTCCCACAGATTTTCTTTTGAATAATAAATGAAAATAATGAAAATACTATTGTGGGAAGAGAAAGGGGAGGGTATATAATATTTTATATTGTACATCATACTAGTATTGTACCAGTACAATAACAGTACGTTATACTAAGTCACAAAAGTTTTCAGTACGTCGTACTCGTATAGTACTCGTATTCTACCGATATTGCATACCGGTACGCCGTACTAGTACAGTACCTGGTACCGTGCGAAGGTACATGGCTGGTACAGTACTAGTACGTCTAGTACGTCGTACTAGTATTATACTACTACCGTACTAGTACGTGTGTTATCTGGGTATATATATATATATATATATACGTTTGTTATAATTGACGTTTTCTTTAAATCTCATTTTATTATTATTTTTTCAAAGAAAAAAAAATCATTAGTATTTATAAATTTTAATTATAAAATACATATTATAAAATAAGTATGGTTATTAATTTTTTTTTATTCCAGTTAAAATTAATTTTATAATATTAAAAAAATTACTTCATAAAGTTTCTGAAAATAAGGAAGAATTTTTTAAAATTCAAATGAGCGCAACTTGATTTAATAATAAATAAAAAAAAATAATATGAAAAGGGTTCATTTTAATTTCATCGGAAGAAGAAAAAAAAATGTATATATATATATATATTGTATAAGCAAACACAGTCACAAGCCGGTCATTATGAGTCCGCGGGTGCATTGAATTTGAAATATCTTTTCAAATTCAGCAGCACTTGTCTGACTCCGCGAGGGAAGTTTGCATTTTTTATGCTTTTCAAATCAATTGCATTTCACAGCAGAAACTTTCTTTTCAACCCAATTATATACCTTTCACAGAAAAAAAAGCTAGTTGACGTCTCTCTCTCTCACTCTCACATTTCTATTTTATATGAGATTTTTATTTTAAAAAAATCCAATATAAATGTGTCTGCACTAAATATGTATATATATATATATATATACATATATATGAATACTAAACTAATTTGCTAATTAACTTAATTAAAATAGAAGTTGTATTATTCTTTACCCCGCATAAAAAGAATGGCAATTGAAATATGTGAAAAATTTTTAAACTCCCCCACGAAGTGAATTATAATTTAATTAATGTTGCATTTTTTAATATTTGAATATAATTTTCTTTTTTTTTTTTTTAATTCATTGTAAAAAAAAATTTTGTTTGAAAGGATTGTATTTACTTCTTCTCTTGTAAAGGAGAGAAAAATTCTATATTATATTTTTATTATTGAATTTCTGCAATGACCCAACCAAAAATTTCAGTATTATACCAGAGTTAACTATTTTGGCGCAGTACTGGTTCAGTATTGGCTGCCGATGCTGGGCCAGTCTGTACTAAACCAGTACTGGTATTTTCATCATATCAGTACTGGTGCAGTACCACCTTTCCAGTACTGGCAAACCATAAATGAGCCGATATTGAGCCAGTACTGGCTTTTCTTTTTGATTAATACTAATTTACAAAAAGTTCTAGAGTGAACCTGATGAATCTTTTTGTTTAAATATTTTGTTTATACAAATTTTTTCACTTTGATTTTATTTTTGAAAATTAAAAGGTATTTTATTTTGCTTTTTTTGTGCGGGTAAAATTATTTAAACAAAAAGTTTCCTGAGACTAATTCCAAAACATTTTGCAAGTTTTTTTTATTGTTTTTTAGATATGCAATAAACCAAAAAAAATTTTTAAACGATCAAACTAAAAATAAATAAAATTTTTTTAAAAAAAAGTTAATAATTTTTAAAATAAAAATTTATAAAAATTTTCTTGACAACACTTGTTAAAAATCAAAAACCAACTTTTATTTTATTTATTTATTTATTTATTTATAAAAAAAAAAGTAAAAAAACTTAAAAAAGTTTTTCAAAAATTTATTTTGATGCAAATAATTTAAGTGAATAATAAAATAATTAAATAGCTAATTGTATAATTATATATATTATAATTATTTTATAAACATTTTTATTTTTACTGAACTGTTTTTAAATATATTATAAAAACTTTGGTTTTATAATAAATATATTTTTATATTTTTTGTTTGCGCCATTAGTAAATTTTTGATTGGGCGAATTATAATTTGATGATTTATAATAAATCTGTAGAGAAAAAAAAATGGAAGAGGAATGTTTGCAATCATTTTGTGTAATTTGTAATAAAACTTTTTGACAGCAAATATAAACTTTTTTGTATAGCGCAGTGTATATAGGAAAACATTCAGGGAACAAAATCCAAGTTTCTTACATATATATAGTATAAAAGTGGAACAAGAAAAGGAGGTAGTAAAACTCCTTTTTAACATCCTCTTTCTTCCCCTTTGACACTGCCTCTATTTTTTCCCCCACCCTTTTTTTTGTCCTCTCATCATCCACAGTCTTGCTCTCAAGAAATTAACGACTCGTGATAGTAGTTAATGCATAAATTCATAAATAGTGAAAAAAAAGAACTGTAAAAAAAATTATATATGTTGACTCGTTTGTATGATAACGTATCAACTATTATATTGTTTATACTTTGTTAATTGGACACTTGTTCATTTGCACCTATATTTTTTTTCATTTCTAATGTTGATTTAATAATATAATTAACACCTGATAATTTTCTATTATACATACGTCTTAATTAAAGGGGAGAGGGGCACTTGACTGTGACGGGTATGAAAAATTTTTTTTTTTTTCTTTCATTAAAAGGAGTTTATATAATTTATTTTCTATTATATCTATATAATTATTATTATTTTTTGGTTTTTATTTTTATGTTTGCTTTTGTTATTATAAAAAATATGAAATTAAATAAAAATAATATTATCACAATAGAATTTAAAAAAAAAATTTTTTTTTTTTTGTTTCAGACTTCATTACTCTGATATTTCTGCGATCGGTAAGTACTTGAAAATTATTATTCGTATACTAAAAAATATATTAACAGGATTACTTTATATAATATAAATATTTATTCGAACAAAATAATTATTAGATTGGATTAGATTTTTTTTTTTAAATTTATTACAATTATTTTTATTTTGAAATAATTCATTACAGACAATGGATTTATATAGTTATTGTAATATAATTAAAAAAACAATATTTTTTTCGAAAAATTTAGTTAATAACTAAATAGTTATATGGATGGAATCCATTCATCTTTCTTTGTTTTTCCATCTCTTTTTCAAAATATTATCAAACCTATCCTCAAAGTCTGATGGCCAATAAAATCTAATATTGAACATAGAAAAAATATTAAAATAATATTTAAACGTATAAAAATTATTATAAATCAACTAAAAAAAAAAATACGTTACTATCCCGTGTGGAAAAGTGATGTGGGCCCCCAGCGGGGGCCCTTATGGATCGCCCTCATGCCATGAGGGGCGCATATGGATGATCCATAGGGGCCCCTCATGGAAACGACATGCTCATCGATGAGGGCGCCCGCATGGGCGATCCATGAGGGTGCCCCTACGGGCGCCCTTATGGGCCCTCACGTTTGCCCTCATCTTGCCCTCAAGTTTGCCATAATGTTTTTTAATCAATAATATTAATAATAAAAGTTAATTGATAATAAATAAGCTTAAGTTATGAATAAATAACATATTTATTTAATAATTATTCAATTTTAAATTAAATTCTTACTCAAATTGAATTTATTAATTAACGTTCTAATTAATTAACTGTCGGATATAATTAAAAGTAATAATAAATTAATTAATTAAAAAATTAAAAAATATGTAATTTATGCATACTATTAACCGATATTTTCATTTTTCAATTAATTCATACATAGAATTAATGATTAAACGCAAACCTGAGAAATAAATAAATCTAACGCATGGGGGGAATCGAACCTACGACCTACGGACTATGAGTCTAACGCTTTACCAACTACGCTACGCACGCTACTTCAAAACGAATGCTAACTTCTTGATGCTATTTAAACTTGAAAAATACCTAACAAAGAAAAGTGCTTAACATCATTTAGTTAAAGTTAAGATATTAAATTATATTTTCCAATCAAATGCAATTTATAAAATATAATTAATTATATGCTTTATGATTATTATCATGAATCATCTCAGGCGAATTTTCAAAAAAGTGTAAATATATTTTTATTAAAAACGCGTTTTTCGTTGTTTTGAATCATTGGAAACATTCATTTTTTGTTGATAAAAAAATATTTGATTTTTGGACTTAGAAAATTTTGCTAATCGATCATGAGGGCGATCCATGCGGGCCCCTACGGTGGCCCTCATCTATTTTGCCATAAGTGTGAGTGTTATTTTCAAAAAAGTGTAAATATATTTTTATTAAAAACGCGTTTTTCGTGGTTCTGAATCATTATAAACATTAATTTTTTGGTGATAAAAAAATATTTGAATTTTGGACTTAGAAAATTTTGCTAATCGATCATGAGGGCGATCCATGCGGGGCCCCTACGGTGCCCCTCATGGATTCGCCATAAGTGTGAGTGTTATTTTCAAAAAAAGTGAAAATATATTTTAATTAAAAACGCGTTTTTCATTGTTGTGAATCATTATAAACATTAATTTTTTGGTGATAAAAAAATATTTGATTTTTGGACTTGGAAAATTTTGCTAATCGATCATGAGGGCGATCCATGCGGGGCCCCTACGGTGCCCCTCATGGATTCGCCATATGGATCAGCCCTCATGGGCCCCCGCCGGGGGCCCCGAACTCTTGAGGGCAAGATCGTGGCTTTTTCCACACGGGATAAGATAATTTTTTTTTTAATAAAAAAAAATGATATAAAAAGATTTTTATAAAAATTTAGATTTTTTTAAAAAATTATTTATTATTTATTTCACGCTGACCATGGAAAAGAAAAAATTTAAACTAATTCAAAACTTACTTTCTTTGTTATAAAAAATGTTCAAGATAATAATTTTTTAAATAATAAGCGACTAATTTAAAAACAGTTGATTGATAAAATGAGACACGTCGTTCAAATCTTTATAAATACTATTCCCATTGTTTGCTTTTATTCATATATATATATATATATATATATATATATATATATATATATATATATATATATATATATATATATATATATATATATATATATATATATAATATTTTTAATTATTTTTAATTTTTAATTATTGAATTTTAATTAAAAAATTAATTAAATTAATAATAAATAAATAATTAAATAAATTAAAATCGACATTAAGAAATTATTTTTAAAAATAATTTCAATGAAATTGCCTAAAAACCAATAAATTATTGAAAAAGTCTTGAAACGTACATAACCTTTAAATTCAAGTCATTTTTGGCGGGAACTCCACCTCCACTTGCGGCTATGAAAGTCTTGAAATTTATATAACCTCAAAATTTATGTCATTTTTGGCGGGAAATACGGAGAGAGATGAGGGAAGGGGGAAGGACTTACTGCTTTATTCAGAGTCTTAAAACAAACATAACCTCAAAATTTAGGTCATTTTTAGCGGAGGAGGGGAAATGAGAGGAGGGAGAGGGGACTTGTGGCTATATTCAGAGCCTTGAAACGAACATAACCTCAAAATTTAGGTCATTTTTGGCGGGGGAGGGGAGGGGACTTGCGGCTATATTCAGAGTCTTGAAACGAACATACCCTCAAAATTTAGGAGGGGGGACTCCCCCCCCTCCTAGGTCAAAATTTCTGAAACAGCGGTGGCGGCGTAATCTTTTTATAATATAGAAAGATTAAAAATAAATTAGACTTTTGTTTGTCTGTCTGTATACAAATTTAAAATCAATGACATTTATTTTTTAAAATAATTTCTCAAATAAATGAAGTCATAAATATTTGAGTTAATTTAATTTATGAATGTCATTTTAATGATAGTATTCTTGAAATTTAAGTTAGTTCAACGTTGGTCATTCTCGTGTAAACACAAAAATTGCTTCCTTAAACTTATTTTTTTCGTGTAAATTTCATTTTTGAATACTGCGAATATTAACTATAAAATAAATATAATTAACTATTTAATTATATTTAAAACAAATATTTGAATTTTTTTTCTCAATTACTGTCATATAACAAAAAAAAAAAATATATATTCATCATGAAAAATTTTGGAATATTTTTCGTTCTTATTATTTTTTGTGCCAGCGTCAAATCAGGTAAAACTTGTTTTATTTATTAAAAATTTGTAAATACATTGCGAAAGAAAAATTACAAAATATCAAAGATAATAAATTATGAAAATTAATTTATGATTCACATTTTTGTGAATTATTTGAAATGTAAATGGGCGTGGAATAAAAAAAAAAAAAGAAATGTTATGAGTAATAGCAAACATGAGAAATATAGTATATATAAGTTGATTCATTAATCGACGGCTCTTATTTGTTAACTTATAAGTCGCTTGTTATCGTCTGAAATTTTAATTTCTTAACAAAGTTTTGATAACAAAAAATATATTCATTATGAAGAATTTTGAATTATTTTTAATTTTTGCCCTCTTTTTAATTCGCTGCGTAAAATCAGGTAAAGTTAGAAAAAGAAAACAATTTTTTTAAAATAATCTTTTTATATCACTTTTTTTAATATGAAAAAGTATTTTATATTACAATTTTTTTTTAGTTTATTTATATTACAATTTTTATATGTTTAAATATATTATTTCAAATTTTGAATTTTTGTGTGTTCAATATTAGATTATTGGTCAGACTTTGAGGATAGTTTTAAGAATTTTGAAAAAGAAATGGAAGAAAAAGGAAGACGGATGGAAGAAGAAGGTAGACGGATGGAAGAAGAGGCAGAAAAAATGAATAAATATTGGGAAAAACAGAGTGCATTGATGGAGCAAGAACAAGAAAAGGCGAAACTAAAGCAAAATGAAATTTTAAATACAGCAATTTTAATAGAAAAAGGACAAGCACCCGTCAATGTAAAATCAAACACAACTTCTTTTACTACGGTAATTTTTTTAAATTAATAAAAAATTTATTAATTTATTATTAATTAAAATTGATTTTAAAAAAAATTAAATTTTTAATAATTATTTTTAAAAAATTAATTTGGAACTGAATTTTATTTATATATTAAAAAAAATTTTAGATTTCCTATGGTAGACCTATGACAATAAAATCTACAATCTTCTCACTTGGCGATGACAAAAAAGGTGAAACTTATTCTGTCCAATCTGTTTATGAAGGATCAGTAATAAATAATTGGTCGATAACAACAAATTCATGGAATAACAATGGAGCAAAAAAATCTAATGAATTTACCAATAGAAGAACAACTTCTTACATTAATAATAATTCTAACTACGAAATTATTAATAATGGAGGTTCAACTTCTTACGTTCAAAATGTTCCTAATGAAAATAGTGGAAAAATAATTATCAATGGACGAATTATTAATTAGTTATGGATTAAGTAATTTTTCGAAAAAAAAAAATTTTTTTTTAAATTATTACAATAACTATATAAATTCATTGTCTGTAATGAATTATTTCAAAATAAAAACAATTGCAATTAAAAAAAAATAAATAAATATCATTAAATTGTTTTTTAATTTAGAAACTGTTTTTTGATTTTGAAAAGCATCATCCCACTAAATGCTGAATAGTCAAATTTACATTTTAACAAAAAAAAAAAAAAAAAAAAAAAATCCACTGTTGCCAAGTCGAAAAGTATTTCTAAAATAAAACTTTCAAATTTTGAAATTAGTTAACCATCGATCGTTATTGTGTGAAGAGAAAAAATTTTTTCTCTCAAAAACTAATTAATTTTACAATTAATTTGTTATAAAAATCATGAATTTTATCATGAAAAATTTGAAAATATTTTTTATTATTGCATTATTTATTGCTGATGTGAATTTACAAGAACAAAAAACGTTCACTGAAGAAGAGGTGTTATTAAAACAAAACGAATTTTTAAAAACAGCAGAACAAATAGAAAATGAAAATCCACTAACTAATTTAAATTCAAACACAACTACTTTTACATTGGTAATTATATTTTCGTTAATTAAAGAAATTTTTAAATTTTACTTTTCTTTTTTCAATTTAAAAATTTGTATTGAAAAAAAAAAATTTTAAGAGTGTCGATTATGTAATTTTGATTTGATTCTGACGTCAAAGTCAATTTTAATTCGAGACATTCTTTTGTTCATTTAATTTTGACGTCAAATTCAAATTTATTTTTTGATTTGATTTAATGTCAAAATCAATTGAATGGTGAATTTCGAAAAGGGCTCAACTCGAAAAAGCGTAAGTGTCATTTTCGCATAACAATTGATAGTGAAAATGACTCTTAGCCTTTTTAGAGTTGAGCCCTTTTCGAAATTCACCATTCAATTAAAGAAATAAATTTGAATTTGACGTCAAAATTAAATAAATAAATAAATGTCTCAAATTAAAATTGACTTTGACGTCAAAATAAAATCAAAAAATGAATTTCTCGAATTTTTGACTTTGACGTTAAAATAAATTTGAATTTGATGTCAGAATCAAATCAAATTACATAATCGACACCCTCAGAACGGAATTTAATTTATTTTTCAAAAAAAAAAAAAAAAAAATTGTAGAATATCAGTGGTAGATGGCTAACAACAAAAATGACAATCTTCTCGATTGGAAATAAAACTGAAGGTGCTTTTCATATTGTAATAAGTTTGTATTTAGAATCAAGAAATGAGCAGTGGATAATAAAAACATTTGAATG
This sequence comes from Leptopilina boulardi, assembly GCF_019393585.1. NCBI lineage: Eukaryota > Metazoa > Arthropoda > Insecta > Hymenoptera > Figitidae > Leptopilina > Leptopilina boulardi. The sequence continues at coordinate 1,137,982 of NW_026138017.1, forward strand.
GTATAATAATGGAAAAAAAAATTCTTACGATATTATGGGATATGATATTCGAGGAATCGATTTTAATAATCAAACTTATTTAATTAAACGAAAAGAGAATTCTATGATAAAAAATAATTTCACATTAGAGGAAAATCAAACTTTAGAAATAGCAAAATTAATAGAAAATGGAAATGCACCTGTTAATGTAAAAAAATCAAATACAACTTCTTTAACAATGGTAATAATTATATATATTATATTAATAAGAAATTATAAAAAAAATAATTTTTCAAAAAAATTTAAAAAAAAAGCCTTTAATTTATTATTATTTTTATTTTTTTAAATTTAGAACGTGAATGGTAAGCAGATGACAATAAAAATTACAAGTTTTCATATTGGATTCGTAACAGAAGGTTCTTTAAAAATTGTTGAAACTATTTTTGAAGATTCAGAAATAAAAGATTGGGCAATTGACACATTTATATGGAATGGAACAAGATTATCATTTCATCATCATCGAATGAATGGAGGGATTATTTCTTGAGGTTAAAATATAAAATATCGACCATTTATAAATAGAAAAAAATTAGTATTTCATAAATTCATTTAAATAACAAAATTAATTTTATTTTAAATTTAGATTTCTAACGTAAAATTAAATGAATATAAACAAAATAAATTAACAATAATAAAAATAATAATAATAATAATAATGTAAATAAAATTAATTAATAAAAAGATAAATAAAATTAATTAATGACACCAAAAAAAAAAAATAAGAGAAAATTTTATTATTATTTAAAACATGAAAAATAAGAATTTTTTTTATTTTTTGCACGAAACGGAAGACGGGGTTTTGTAACAATAAGAAAAAATAAATGAGATAATTGGTTAGATAAGAACTATTCGAGCATCGAACACCCCGAAAGGGTTAACAAGCTCTCTTTCTCTCTTTTTTTTTTTTTTTTTTTTAGTGTGAGTGTGCACTTAAAACGACGATTATATATACACATTTACACATTTGTAAATTGGTGAGGAAACAAGCAAAGGCAAATACTTTGCACACAAGCTTTTCAACAATGTGTGAACGTGTGCGAGTTAACTTTATATATACTTTGTCTAAAATCACGCAAACTCACAGAGTCACGCGAGATCAATCGAAAATATCGATTATCCAACTATATATATATATGTATGTATATAATAGTGTAAAAGATAAAACTAATTAGAAAAAAACGATGTAATTAAAAAAAAAATAAGGAAAATATTTTTAAAAAAATTTTTTATTATAATTAAATAAATAAAAGAATAAACTATAAAAATTAATGGTAATTTATACATTTCAAGTATGTCTAAAAGTACCAACAAATAAAAATTATCATTTATTGGTAACTACCATAAATTTTAAAAGAAATTAATTTAAAAAAAAAAAATTTTTTTTAAAAGTACACAGTCAATTAAGGTTATTATGTAATTAGAAAAGTGAGGTATAGTCAAGAAACAAATCACAAGACATTTGTTTGTGTGTGTATATATATATATATACACACACACAGAGACCATTAAGTTTATAAGCACTTTAAGTTTGTTAAGCTTGAGATTTATTTTCTTCCTCTTTCATATTCCTTGTTTTCTCAATTCTCTATAATAACTCTTGATGATTTATGTCCGGTTTTGACAATGTTAAATGAATTTATTTCCTGATCAAGAGGTTTATTGTCTGACAACCATATTTAATACATAACGACATGACAAACACACGTCCCATTAAATTCCAATTTATGTACAATTACTAATGAAGCGACAAAGACAACACACAACTTTTACTAAATTACCGTCATAATCATAAAATGAAATAATAATTATTATTATTATATTATTATAAATCTCGTTATAAATGCAAAAATTCAGAAAATAATTTTTTATTTCCGAAAATTATGGTAAAATACCTATTAAATTCAGTGAGATATATGTTGAAGGGGAAAAATTAATTTAAAACAAAAAATTACCATTTTAAAAAGAAACTAATAAAAAAAAATTGCATAATTGTTACCATTCAAGTACTGTAGTTTTAATTAATGGTAGTTATACACAAAGATTGTTATAAACAATCGTAATTACAATCGTAGTTGTAAAAATTTCAGTTTTAACAATGGTTGGTTTTTATTGATAGCTCTAAACAATGGTAAATATTAACAATAATAATTATAAACAATTGTATATATTTTATAAACAATTATAAGAATTAACAATAGTAATTATAAACTATCATAGTTATAAAAAACAATAATTTTAAACAATGGTATTTATATGTAATGAAAATTATTAATAGTAGTAATTATTAAAAATACTAGTTATTAACAATAGTGATTATAAACAATAATAGGTATTAAAAATACTAGTTATTAATAATACTAGTTATAAATATTACTAGTTATCAACAATAGTAATTATAAATAATACTAGTTATTAAGAATACTAGTTATAAACAATACTAGTTATTAAAAATACTAGTTATCAACAATAGTAATTATAAACAATACTAGTTATAAACAATACTAGGTATTAAAAATACTAGTTATTAATAATACTAGTTATAAATATTACTAGTTATCAACAATAGTAATTATAAATAATACTAGTTATTAAGAATACTAGTTATAAACAATACTAGTTATAAAAATACTAGTTATCAACAATAGTAATTATAAACAATACTAGTTATAAATAATACTAGTTATTAAGAATACTAGTTATAAACAACAGTAGTTATAAACAATACTAGTTATAAACAATACTAGTTATAAATAATACTAGTTATAAATAATACTAGTTATTAAAAAAAATAGTTATAAACAACAGTAGTTATAAACAATACTAGTTATTAAAAATACTAGTTATTCAAAATACTAGTTATAAATAATACTAGTTATTAAAAATACTAGTTATAAACAATACTAGTTATAAATAATACTAGTTATTAAAAATACTAGTTATAAACAACAGTAGTTACTAAAAATACTACTTATCAGAAAAAAAAAATAGTAATAAAAATCAGTAGTAATTTTAATCATTGATTACAATCAAAAGTTGATACAATTCTATAGTAATTAATAATAACCATTAATCATCATTATACCACCATATTACTATAAAACAAATGATCCCTTTTTTTAAATTAAAAATTAAAATAATATTAGATTATTATCAGAATTTCATTCTTTTTTTTTATTTTTTGTTTTTTTAATGTGGGAAAATCTTGACAGGATGATTAAAAGGAGGGGCGGTTTATTTGCAAAATAAAAGCGTTAAGAAAATTGAAAGAGGGGGAGGAAGGGGATTGGGGGGGGGTTATGGGTATATGGATAAAGAAATAACAAGTCGTGGGGTTAAGAACTTGAATTAGCATTGTTAGTGGATAACTATATAGTGCCAATTAGTGTTGCCAATATATGCTTGTTTCTCTTTATCCATGAGTGGAAGGAGAAAAAAAAGAGAGAGGGTGGGGGAGGGTTAGGGGGGGACTTGGGTAATTTATGCGTAAGTTATGCCGGAGGTCCTGCACAGCAAACGATTACCTTGAGTAAATGAGACTTTGAAGGGGGAGGGGGACCTCTTATTCTATGGGGGTCCAAGACATTGCAAATCATCAAGCCTTTACTCACTCACTCAACCCCCACTCACCCCCCCTTCCCCCTTTGTCAAGAAATAACCCTTCACTTTTTGACCATCACTCGATCCTACGTCACATTATTCACTTATTTCCCCCTTTTTTTATTCCTTTTTTTTGTTTTTGTTTTATTGCATAATGTAATCAACTTAAAAAAATGGTCCAATATAATAAATATAAATTAAAATATAATTAAAATTTAAAAAAAAAACGTTAAAGAATTTCTCAAATTTAGAAAAAGCATATTGAATGGAAATAATAATTTTTTTGTTTTAAAATAATTAAAAGTTTGTGTGTGTAAATTTTTCTTTTTCTTATATAGTATATAAACAAAAAAAAAAACAAAAAAAGGAAAATTGCATTTGTCTAACTTCGTTTTCCCGGTGGTAACAAAACAAAAACGTGCAGATGAAACTCTCTCGCGTGCACGGAAATCACGTGAAAATACACTTTCGTGGAAAATGGAGTCTGTAAATGCAAAGCTAATTTTTCGTATAGAGAGAGAAAAGACAAGAGAATTTTTGTCTGAAAATTCATTGTACAAACGTGCTACATTTAAATGTATAAACTTTTAAACTTTTTTATACACATATATATATATAATCCACTTTTTTTTCGCAAAATTTAAGGCAATTGCCAACAATTTAAAAAGAATATATCTATTATTTTTAAATAAATTCCAAAAATATTCTAAAACATTTTTTTTTTTAATAAAAAATAAAATTAAAACTTTAAAAATCGTTCTTTGTCCCTATTTTTTATTTACATAGGATACATCAAAATGCAAAATTATGAAATACAAATTGAATATGGAAAAAAAAAAAATGTTTTCCAATTCATCTCGAGTCGAGCGAGATTCAATAAAAGAATATTTTTCTCTGGCTCTCTCAAACAAAAATTCAATTTCAGAAACAATTTCGCGCAATAATTATCGACATCAAAATAAATTGGATTTGTCTCGAGGTTGAATTTTATTTTTAATATTGCCCGCCGTCCAAACGTGGGGTTATTTTATCGTCGACGAATTGACAAAATAGAGATGAAAACTAGAAAAATGTCAGAGAAAAAAAAAAAAAAGAGAAGAAAAGTTTTATAGAATAGAATGAAAAGATCCAAACTTGAAATTGAATTTTTCCATCTGGGATTTTATCCAAGACATTCGACTTTTTTTTTTTATACAAAATTGCAATTTTTGATTTCTAATTTAAATATTCAAATTTTTTTTTTAAATATTAATCAAAATTAATATTGTTAATATAAATTAATATTATACAAGAATTATATTAAATTAGTTTCGATAGTAAAATATTTTATACCGTTTACATTTTTAGAAATAAAATTTATTTTGAAAATATACAATTGTTATTTAAAAAAAAAAAAAATAATTGAAAACAATTTATATTATATTTGTAATATTTTAATATATAATGTATTAAAATACATTTCCCCAGAATTATTTAATTGACATTATTTAACCTATTGTAATAATTGAACCTCCATTGCTAATTATTTGTGATCCGCCATTATTAGAAATATGTGAATTTGTCCTTCCATTGCGATTCCATGCAAATGTGTTTATTGACCAATCTTTCTGTTCTGATTCTTCATAAATTGTTTCAACATTGTGAATAGCACCTTCTACGTCGTTTCCAGTTGTGAATATTGTATTTTTTATTGTAATAATCTTACCGTGAACATTCTAAAATTTTTTTTTTTTTTTTATAAATAAATTGAAATTAAAATTTATTTTTTAATTTAAATTATTATTGTTAAAAAAAAGAATCACAATACCGTAGTAAGAGAAGTTGTGTTCGATTTTATATTTTCAGGTGGTACTCCATTTTCAATTAGTTCCACAGTTTCTAAAATATCATTTTGCTGTAATCGAATATTATTTTTTATCACAGCAGCTGAATTTTCTGCCTCTTGTTTAATAAATTTTCCCTCTTGTTGTAATTCATGTGCCACTTTTTGTGTCTCATGTTGAATAGATCTTCCCATTTCTTGTAAATCTGTTTGTAATTTGTGAAACGTATTACCAAAATCGGTCCAAAAATCTAAACATATTTTATATATATTTATTTTTATTTTTTTTGTTTAATATATTTTTTTATTTTTTTTTAATAGATTTTGAATAATAAATTTTTCAATATATAAAGAAAAAAAATATATTTTGAAAAACGCTACGCATTTTTAAATGTCATATATATATATTTATTTTCATTGGTTATATATACGAAACTGTATTTTTTTTTTCATCTAAATTTAATTGTTAAATCATATTACCTGATTTTACACTGACACAAAAAAACACAAGAATAACAACTATTTCAATATTCTTCATTATGAATTTATTTTTGATATTTAAATAAAAAAAAAAAAAAATTCACTGGACACTTTTAAATAAAAGCGAATAGTTCACAAGTGTGGATAGTCGCTTTGTGAATAGAGTTATGCGCAGGATCCAATTTAAATATACTGGCCTTCAACCACTCTCTTGTTTATACTATTACTCATTACCGATACATATACTTATGCAATACATACATATATATATATATATATATATATATATGTACAATTTTATAATTTTATTATTACATTCACATTTACATATTTAATTTAAAAGAGCAAAACTTAATTTTTCATCTTTTGGAATTGTATTATTTCTTTATTAGAAAATATTGTTCCACACTTGTCAGAAAAAAATTTATTAGATTATAATAAATATTTCCTGTTTTTTTTAAATATTAGGTAAAAAAAATAAATTATTTTTCATTACAACAGAAATATTCAATGAATATAAAAAAGGTATATAAAGAATCTAAATATTTTAAATAAAAATTCTAAAGTTCGCGATAGTCGCAATCGTTAAGCGCTTACGTTACGTGGAGTCTGGTCGGATCATACGTTTAGGGTTCGATTCCCCTCGGATTCAAATTTTAATTTAATTCTCATTCTCGTTTACTCATCATTGTTAATTATTATAATTTATTAATAATACTACTACTACTACTACTACTACTAATAATAATAATAATAAAAATAATTATAATAATTATAATAATTATAATAATTATAATAATAATAATAATTATAATAATAATAATAATTTTAATAATAATAATAATAATAGTAAATATTCGAAATGTTTTATTAAGTTTTTCTTTTCGTTTAAATTAAAAAAAAAAAGAAATTTTAAAATGGAAATAGAGGAAAATTTTTTTTACATTATTACTTTCTTTTTTTTAGTCGGAAATAAAAATTTCTTTATACACACTTGCAAAGTATGATTCGGTGTAATGCGACGGAGCCTGTGGTATGCGGCCAGAGGTTATTCTAGGTTCAAGGCTATATACAGCACTATATATACATATAAGTATACCTATAATTTTACGTATATATGAGAATTGCAATTTACGAATAGCTCACATGCGGAATGAAGATTCATTTGAGCGCAAGCTTAGTTTCATTGACTACCTACATTATGACTATTTATTTCCACATTTATATTCAGACAAGAAAATAACTTTAGATTTAATAAAAAAAAAAAAAAAAAAAATCTATATAATAAATATAATAATTTAACTCGAAAAATGTCAACAAATTACATTTCTTATTTTAGAAAAAATATAAGCGAATAAATTTTATCAGTTTTTTTTCCCCCCCGTCCTGATAATAAAATCAATAAATTTCATTATATATATCTCATAAATAATTATGAATAATAAATACAATATATTTTCTCTTGCATTATTTTTTTATACGTCTAGAAATCAGAAATATCTTTATTGGAGAAAATAAATTAAATAATTATTTAAAAAAAAAAAAATTACAAATTTTTTTTTTTAGTAGATTCTAGAAAAGTTAATAATTTTTTTTTTTTCAAATGATAAACAATGGGATAGCTTGTTAGAAAAAGTGGAAAGTATAAATGATTTTGTTAGTATGTATTCAACCCAAGTTGGTATAGATAAATTCGGTTTAACTTTAGAATGAGCCAATCAGCTGCTCGGGATGTTGAGTTAAACTCTCTTTAACTTTCAACTTTAATTGAATCGAAAGCTTTTTGTTTGGATAGAAGGGAAATGCTTGAAATTGAATTTCTCAGCGAGCGAATATATATATATATATATATATATATATATATATATATATATATATATATATATATATATATAGAGAGAGAGAGAGAGAGAGAGAGAGAGAGAGAGAGAGAGAATTTGAATTTCTAAATCTCGTTTCGCATTTTTTCAGACAACTAATATATACTAAACTTTTTTTTTTATTTCTTACAAAAAATCAAGTAAAAATTTTATAAATTAAAAAGAAAATAATTTTAAAATAATTTTATTATATAATAATTATAATAATAATTATTATATTTATCTTTAATTCTTTAATTTATCTATAAAAAAAATTGGAATTACTGCTCAATAAAAATGAATTATTTTTAAAAAGTTAATAATAATTTTGTGAAAAAGAGTCATTAAAAAAAAATAATAATATTTGTTATCGACGCAAAAAGAGATATCGATCGTTCTTTATAAATTTGAAATGGTGTAACGAACATGGATTAATTTACATGTGGAAATTCGAATGAAAGTGGAATTCACTTAGGCCTTATCGACATATAGTGTAATTTGTAATGCGATAGACCAGATAGATGCACCTATATATATATACACACGCGCGGGGCACGTCAGTTTATCTCTCCAGTTTCAGAAATTATATGGGGTTTCTCTAAGGCTTTATCCGAGTTGCGGATATATTTATCGATTCATTTTATTTATCTCGCGTGTACCTATATATATATATATATATATATATATATATATACGACCAAAGGAATAAATTAAAGCCAATCCTATCAATTATAGTTACTGCCACTAATCAACTATATCTGGATATTCAAATGCAAAAAAAAAAAAAAAAAAAATTGAAAGTATGGAGAAAAAAATGTTATGTCTTTACCTCATACAATATATGCAAAATTAAATTTAAAAAAAAAAAACCTTTATTCGATCAACTAATTCCAGAAATAATGCGTCACGATCAAATTTTTGTAACATTGTTTTTCAATTTTTAGCAAATATTTATTATTTAATGTTTCATCATTTTTTTTTAAATATTAATTGAAATAATAATTATTTATAATAATAATAGTAATAACAATTAATATTAGTAATATTTCATAGTAATAATAATTATTATTATTAATAGTAGTAATTAATAGTTATAACAATTAATAGTAGTAAAAATTATTAGCAGTAGTAATTAATAGTAATAACAATTAATAGTAGTATTAATTAATAGTAGTACTAATTTATAGTAATAATAATTATTAGTAGTTGTAATTAATAGTAATAAAAATTATTAGTAGTAGTAATTAATAGCTATAACAATTAATAATAATAATAATAATAATAATAATTATTATTATTATAGCAAATAATAGTAGTAATAATGATTATTAGTAGTTGTAATTAATAGTAATAAAAATTATTATTAGTAGTAATTAATAGTTATAACAATTAATAATAATAATAATAATAATAATAATAATAATAATAATAATAATTATTATTATTATTATTATTATTATAAATAATAGTAGTAATAATTAATAATAATAATAATATAAACAATTAATTGTACAGTGATATTAATAATTAATAGCATTATTATAGAATTAAATTATTAAATAAATAAATAAATTATTTGCCTCAAAAAAAAACTATAATAGGTAATTAAAGAAAAAATTGAATATTTTTTTTACATAAAATTTTCAAAATAAAAATTAACTCTTATATTTGTACGAATTTAAATTATTTCCTTTGTTCTTTGGAGGGATAATTTTACAAAAATGTAAAATTAAAAAATGAATTAAAAAGTGAAAGTTAGATATAATATATGTAAGTTGGCAATTTTTTTTTCTCTTTTTTTTGCAAACTCCTCTATATACTTAAACCGTCATAATTAATCGAATCGTTCCACTTTCTAACCTCGACCATATATAACGAGTAAAGTACACATATATATATATATATATATATATATATATATATATATATATATATATATATATATATATATATATATATATATATATATATATATATATATATATATATATATATATATATATATATATATATGTACACGTTAAAGTTACAAAATATCGTCGAATAATTAATTAATAATTAAAATGTCTAAGAACATGTACTGGTATAAATTTTTTTTTATTTACTTCAATAAAAATTGTTGATATATATAATTGCAAATATTTGACATAATAATATAAATATGTCAATTAAATGCGCAACTCTTTTAATTAAAAATTTTTTTAAAATTACAAAAAAAAATTTATTTTAAAAAATAATAAATTTATTAGGTATTTATTTTTGAAAATTTTTAATAATTTTTTTTTATCGTCATTGATAATAATTGACAAAGTGAAATCAATAATAATATAATAAATTACTGAACGGATTCTGATGTATAAATAAATGTTTCACTTTCTATCTAAATATATTTTTAAGAGAAATTGTGCTCTTTAAATGTTTATTTTCAATTATTTTACTGACAAGTAATTTATATAAATAACTTTATTACTTTACGTTTATTATCGTTTTATGAATATTTGATCTTTGTCGTACGATTTTTTTTTATCTTGTACCATTATAATAAATTGTATAAAAAATCTTTAATAATTAATATTAATAATTTTTATTATTAATAATTGGGAATATTTTTAAAATTTTATTTATTTATTATTTTTATTATTCTAATTATTTTCCATTACATTAATATAATAATTGCATTTAACCATAATTACCATTAATAACTATCATTCACTATTATCATGATTTGAAATTATATATCCTTCTTCGATGTTATGAAACAAATTTCATTCTCCGGGTAATGTAACAGAGTTCATCTGATTTATCATAGCAATTAACATAATTATATGTGACTATTAAAAATATTTTGATATATCACAAATGTTTTCAGAAATATTATGGAAATGAAAATATTTCCTTGCTCTAGATACTTAATAAAGTGCAATAATTTACTTGCGGGGAAAAAAAATGAAATTACCTTCTAATAATTTTTATAAGAAAATAAAAAAAAAAAAAAATTGTTACTTATTGCAAGAGACTTATTACACGGGTTGAAAATTACAATTTTATGTTTTCGATAACAAAAATAATTTTTTTTTTTTTTTAATTTAAATAGTCGCATAAAGTAACAAGAATTATACATACATATATGTATATAATGTAAACCTAGATTAGTGAGAATTCACAAAGTCAGCTAGAGGAGCAAACTGTTTAACAAGAAACTCCAATTAGTTTCTGCACTCCCGTTATTTATGGGAGCATCCGTCAATGTTACTGCCGGATGAGAAATTCCGTTGGAAGCTGAGGCTGGATTTCCTCTTTGCGCCGGCTCTCATAACGAAATTAGAATGATCGAGTTCCTTTCCGAAAAGATTAGATCCGTTTTCGCCAAAATCGAATTTTACTTGCGTATAATTATATACTATAAATATTTCTCACTTCCAACACTATTTACGCGAATAAAAATTTTTTCTTATCATTAAAATATCTTCTTGAAATTGTAAAAAAAAATTAGAAAACATTTTTAATAATTCTATATAAAAAAAAATTTTTAAAAAACTGCTGTAACAAATTTTAATTTTTTTATTACTTTTTTGTATTTTTCAATTTTTTTTTTTCCAATAATTTAGATTAGAAAATAAATGAAAATAGAAAAAAATATATACAAGAGAAAAAACAATTTTATAAAAATAGATAATTAATAATTAAAAATAATAATTAACAAACTTTGTAGTAATAAAAGTAAATAATAATAATAATTATTAATTATATTATTATTAATAATAATAAAAAATTACGAGTCGTAAAAGTGACATGTTTTTTCAAAAAGAAAACGAGGTCGATAAAAAGAGAAACGATATTAAATTGTCGGCGAATTTTTTCGAGCAATTCAAATATATATATATATATAATATATAGATATAAAAAAAAGATAGTTATAAGTTTCCGAATACATGATTTAGTCTGCCATAAATATTATTAACGTAATAATACCCTTTCACTTACGGTGTTAATCATTGATTTCAACGCCGTAAGCAAGCCTTTCTCAAAAGGCGTCAATTGGAAAGAAGAGATAAATATTGCACATTTTGCGATTATGAGAAGTGATTTGTAAAAGTAAATTGGATAGATTTATATTTAAGATTTTAATTACAATTGAAGTTGATAGCAATCATATATTTATTTCGAAATATGTATTTTATGTACATATATTATTATTTTTTTTTTAACTTTCGTTATGATATTATTATTATTATTTTATTATTATTATCATTACATATGCATCATACATTGAGTTTGTGATTTTCAATATTAAAATCATCCCATGATTTAGTATTGAAAAATATATTATCTTAATTTAATAATAATTGCATTTTCGAAAGTTACTTTTCATATTAATTAAACGAAGTTGAAGTACGCAACGTTTATGATAAACGATTTTTAAAGAAATAATTTTTTAAAATGAAAAATTCTATAATTTTTTGCCTAAAAAATATTTTTTTTTTAATTTGTTGATTAATGAAAACGACAAGAAATATTTTTTAGTCAAAAAATTGTACAATTTTTCATTTTAAACAATTATTTCTTTAAAAATCGTTTATATAAACGTTGCGTACTTCAGCTTTGTTTAATTAAATTATTTTATAGAGTAACAGTGTTCGTTATATAGAATAAACAAATTTTTTTCATTGAAATTATAATTAATGCAAGTGAAAATTAAAAACAATTTAATTTATATAAATTAAAATTCACTAATTTGAATTAAATTAATACGAATTCAAATAATAAAAATACAATTAGCAGTTGATTAATTAATAACCATACATTATTGGCACCAATGATATTGGTACCATAAACACTGATACCATAAAAATTAGTACCATAAAAAATGATTCAATAATCAGTGGTACCATAAATCAGTGATACATTTAATTAATGGTATCCCACATCAGCTGTATGTTTAATTAATTGTACCATAAATTTTTGGTACCATTAATCAATGATACCAATTAATCAGTGGCAACTTTAATCAATGGTTCAATAAATCAGTGATACCATTACTTAATGTTTCTATAAATCAGCGGTACCATTTAAAAACAGTACCATGAATAAGTGGTACCATAAATCGATAACACCATAAATTTGTGAAACCATTAATCAGTGATACCATGAATTAGTGGTACCATTCAACAATGATATCATGAATTAGTGGTATTATTAATAAATGGTACAATTAATCAATGGTACCATAAATTAGTGGTATCATTAATCAATGGTACCACCAATTAGTGGTATTATTAATCACTGGTAGCACGAATTAGTGGTATTGTTAATCAGTGGTACCATGAATTATTATAATTAGTCAGTGGTACCATGAATTAGTGGTAACATTTATCAGTGGTAACACGAATTAGTGGTATCATTAATCAGTGGTACCACGAGTTAGTGGTATTATCAATCAGTGTTAACATTAATCAGTGGTACAACGAATTAGTGCTATTGTTAATCAGTGGTACCACGAATTAGTGGTATCATTAATCAGTGGTACCACGAGTTAGTGGTATTATCAATCAGTGTTACCATTAATCAGTGGTACAACGAATTAGTGCTATTGTTAATCAGTGGTACCACGAATTAGTGGTATCATTAATCAGTGGTACCATAAATTAGTGGTTTCATTAATCAATGGTACCATGAATCAGTGGTATTATTAATCAGTGGTACCATGAATTAGTATAATTAGTCAGTGGTACCATGAGTTAGTGGTAACATTTATCAGTGGTACTACGATTTAGTGGTTTCATTAATCAGTGGTACCATGAATTAGTGGTATCATTAATCAGTGGTACCACGAGTTAGTGGTATTATCAATCAGTGTTACCATTAATCATAAGTACAACTAACTAGTGGTATCAGTAATTAGTGGTACCATTTATCATTGGTACCACGAATTAGTAGTATCATTAATTAGTGGTACCATTTATCAGTGGTACCACGAATTAGTAGTATCATTAATTAGTGGTACCATTTATCAGTGGTACCACGAATTAGTAGTATCATTAATTAGTGTTACCATTAATCAGTGGTACAACGAATTAGTGGTATCATTAATTAGTGGTACCATTAATCAGTGATACAACGAATTAGTGGTACCACTTACAGATAATACCATAAGTTTATGGTATTATAAATTGATGATATCATACTACTAATAAATGATACCATAAATCTATGCTACCAGCAGGAAATTAAAATTAATTTACTTTTTAACCAATTAATTAATATTTAAAATCAACAGAAAAAAAAGTACAAACGAAAAATTCTCTTTACCTATTTTTTATAATATTATCAGATTAACGTAAATTCTTGCTGTTCTCGTTTCGAAAGAGAAAACATTTTTTTCCCTCCTTCTTTTTTTTTTTTCTTTAATTTTATTTCAAGTGGAAATCGTAATTCGATCTTTGTTACACAATAAGTCAAGATGAGTTCGTTGATAGCTATCAGTAAAATAAATCGATCGTCTGGAGAGACTTAAGAGTTTAGAGCAAACTGATCCCGAAAGCATCTGTTGTGCACATATATATATATATATATATATATATATACAATGCGTGACGTTCGCGAAGAAAAGAATAGTGGAATTTATTACCCGGTTCGTTGTCTTTATCCGTTGGTATATACTGATTTATGTGATACATTTGTGACGATCGAGAAAACGACAAGCGATGGAGAGAGAAATCGAAGGCTATAAAAAAAGTTGAGGACCGAAATATATATGCGCCGGTGAAAATTGTCATTCTCTTATTCATCGTTTTTATTCTTTTAAACAAAATCAAGGTCAATTTAAATTTTTATTTATTTTAACATTTAATAAAATTTAATATACAATTCACAAGAATAAAATGTTTTCTTCAAATTGTTTATTACAAAAATTGATTTACCACTTATTATGTAATAAGTATAATAATAATAATAATAATAATTATTGTTAAAAAAATAATATAATATTATTATTATTGTTTTTGTTGTTATTTATTTATTCTACGGATAAATAAATTAATCGGTATTTATTATATACTATTAATAAAAAAAAAAAAAAATTCAAACCAAGAGCATTGAATTTTGAAATTCCGGCGACATTCGCTAATTAAAAATTAAAACATGGTATTTGTTATGGTCACAAAACTTTTTAATTAAAATTCTAATTTCTACAGAAGCCAACCTAGTATAAAGAATAAAGAATATAAAGAGCCTTGTTATTAAAAGATTTTATCCTGTACTAGATGAAAAAACTTTTTTGCTTTGAAGTATAAATTCACGTTACTTATTTTAATAACTTTCACATGAAATATCAGAAAAGAATTTTTATATACTATATATATATATATATATATATATATATATATATATATATATATATATATATATATATATATATATATATATATATATATATAAATTAATTACCATGCCTTGATAAAGGTTACTTTTTATCATAATATATATATATATATATTTATATTACATTTACATTGACAAAATTCTTCGATATTTCATTCAAAAGTTATTTCTATAAGTGGATTCAGCTAACCAAAATTTAATTACGACAATCATTGGTTATGACAAACAAAATTTGATTATGACAACCAACATTTGGTTATGACAACCTAAAAAAAAAATTGGTTACGACAACCAAAAAAATTTGATTACGACAACCAAAATTGCCTCATCAATACGATTTTGTAGCAAACACAAAATTTTTATTTCACTCTAATTAAATGAAAATTAATTTTTATTTACACTGAGAAAAATGTTTAGTCAGAGCAACCAAAATTTGGTTGGGCCAACACAAAAATTTTGTTGGTATTTAAACAACCAAACTATTTGTTTGAGTCAACTAAAAAATTTGGTTGAGTGTTTTTTGTTGGCATAAAAAAAATGTTTGGTTAGCCCAACCAAATTTTTTTTGTTAGGTCAACAAAAATGTTTGGTTGATCAAAAAAACAGTTTTTTTTTTGTAAAATTAAAAATGTTATTCCACCTTATCTCTTTTCGTTTTATCTTTTTTATTTTATTTTCCATTATTTATTTATTATTAATTTAACATTGAATTTATATTTATCCAATTGAAATATTTGAGGACTTCGAAAAATCTCATTTCCGCCTGGGATCGAACCTCTGTTTTAAAACTAAAGGTCGGGAGCTCTAACCACTGGACTACCCATCCTTGTGAGAGATTTAAACTAACTGTCCTCTTAAGCTATAAGCTGAGAGCGAATCAAATTATTTGATTGTCGCAACCAAATTTTGATTAGGACTACAAACGATCATTTGATTTCTTAGACCAAACTATTTTGCTATGTTAACCAAATTATTTGGTTGTCGTAACCAAAATTTTGGTTGAAATTTAAAAATGTTCAACCAAATAATTTTGTTGGCCTATAACCAAATGTTTGGTTGAGATAACTCTACGAATTTGTTTCAGCCAAAAAAAATTTGGCTACAAGAACCAAAATTGCCTAACCAAACAATTTTGTTGCAAACACTAAATTTTTATTTCCCTGTAATTAAATGAAAATTAATATTTTTATTTAGAAAAAAAACAATAGATGATAAAAAAAGTGAATACATAAATAAACAGAAATTTCTTATTCTTAAACGATCAACAATGAAAATTAGTGAGCGTGCGGATGGGTGAAGTGTTGTTTTGAGTAAGGGGTCGAGGGTTCACGACCCACGAAAGTAAATGTACTTTTAAGAAGTAAGTTGCACTGTATAAACACAGCATAAAGAAAAGTCTACGTGACCTGAACATTTCGCAAACTTACAGTAGTATTACGATTTGTGCGCGCGCACCCCCCCTCTCTTTCTATATATATATAGAAATAAAAGGGGGGAGGTTATATATATATATATTGCGAATTTATTTTCATCTGAAGACCAGCTTTAATTTCTTCGCTTCAATATATTTTTTATGCCCTTTCAATCTACGTTTATTCATCCTTTTATGGGTACCTACCGAGCTCGCCTTTCATTTTGTTTCAACGGGAGACCGAATAAAAAGTACGAACTGGAAAAAAGTAGAAATAAACCGTGAGAGAGGGAGGAGAAGGAGAGGGTAGAAAGGGGTTATGAGAGATGGGGGGGGTGGGTTAGTGAGGAAAAAGAGCTTTGGAAAAGGGGGGTGGAGGGTGAAAAATCGAGGGGATGAGAAAAAGTACTTGCTACACGTTGGTGAGGGGGGTTTGGATGGAACAAAGTTGTTGGGTGGGGGGAGAGAGAGAGAGAGGCAAAAAAAAACTGGTAGAAATGCATTAGGTTGTACCAACCCCATCCTATCGAGACATTCCCTCCCCCCCTCCCATCACTTTTAGCCGCTAGTATTACCTAGGAACAAATTCTATTTTCTCAAAGGCCATTTTAAGTGCTTTCAAAAGTATATTTTCTCCTACTTTCCACTTTTTTTTCCTTTTTTCTGCTGTCTCTCTCTCTCTCTCTCTCTCTCTCTCTCTCTCTCTCTCTCTCTCTCTCTCTCTCTCTCTCTCTCTCTCTCTCTCTCTCTCTCTCTCTCTCTCTCTCTCTCTCTCTCTCTCTCTCTCTCTCTCTCTCTCTCTCTCTCTCTCTCTCTCTCTCTCTCTCTCTCTCTCTCTCTCAACTTTGCCATCTGCTCGAGTCTTCTTCGCGAGTAGATGGAAAATGTCTAGATAACACAGGAAGTGTTCAATATGAAAATAATTGTCGTATAAAAAAAAATTTTTTTTTTCTTCCCCCTTTTTTTTTTATTGAACCATATATTGCTGGATATCAAAAGAGATTCATTAATACGCGCCTTTGACAATTGAGTTTATTTGTCATTTTTTCCTCTGTTGATTTTTGTTAGGATTTTTTTGCTTTTTTGTTTGTAATTTGTTTTAGAAAAAAAATGAGATAGAAAAAAGATTGATAAATTATTTTTTCATTATTAAATGAAATAATATAATAATATAATATTTAAATATTATATTTAAACTATGGTAAATATAATTTTCAATTTATTTGAAAATGTATACAAAAGTGATTTGGTTTTATTACCTTCATACCTGCGCAATCCCAAGCTAGATGTTTATACATTCAATTACAAAAGACAACCTTAAGGCGAAGGTCATAACAATATAATTGAAAAATTCCAAATGATAATAAAATCAGTTGCAATTCGTGTCTTGACCTGTTTAGACGTGAGTAAAATTTTGTTTTTAATTTCAAAAATTTAGCTTCGGGAGTGCTCGTATTTTTTTTTCAAATCGCGAACGATATTGTTTTTATTTTTTTTTTTTTATGTCATTTTAGTAAATTTTTGTTCTTTAATTACCGGGAGTGTTCGAAATTCTTAAAACCGCGATCGTTTAAAATTTTTGAAAAAGTATTTTGTTATCGTAAACGCGCGTTTTCGGTAGTGTTCGAAATTTTTTAAATCGCGAGTGTGTGAAGGGCAGAATTCTACCATCGTCCGAAATATAATCGTCGATGCAAAAAAAAGGTTATATATTTTTCTATAAATACATTTTTTCAGATTATTTAAATTTAATTTTAAATAATTCTAATTTTACATTAATTAATTTTTTTTATTTTTTTACATTAGTGCCAATTTAAAGCTAACGAAGACCTCTTTTATTATATTATTTGATAATTATTTTATTATTATTTAAATTATTAACAAATATTTTTCCTTTTATTAAATTTTTTTCATTCGAAAAAAATTTTATTAAAATTTTTTTCATTATGAATTTAACGTTGTTATTGTAATAAAAGTTGTTATTCATTCAAGTAGATAAAATCATATATAGTCAGACAGTGGAAAATACAATTATCGACTATTTAATGTAATGAAATTTATCAATTAAAAAATTTTTTTTTTAATATATATAAAAAAAATGTTGCCTCATATTTATTCTCTCTTTATAATTATTAATATCGAAAGCACAAAAATTAATTAAAATGAAATGTATTTAATAAAAGAATTTTGTATATATAAAACATGCAATATTTTTTGTAATTAAAATTCTCTTCTAAATATTCATTTTTAAAATATATTTACAATATTAAATTTTAATAAATAATATTACTAAATAAATATTTTATTAATATTATAAATATCAAAGAAATAAAATAAAAAAATTTATATATAGTTAAATTAATTAAATACATTTATCATATCAATAATATTTGATATTATTCTTGTTGAATGATGTTTTCATTATTTTCATTCTTTCTTTTTTTTTTTTCATTGTTGAGATTAACTGAAGCTTAAAACATGATGTGCAACTATTGCTATTGAGTTCAACGGCACTGTCGATCATATAAGTAATAATAACGGTTTTTCTGCACAGTCACACCATTGCTCGCGGTGATGTGTGCAATGAAACTGTTCACCACGTTGAGAGTGATAAACGAGCACAAGTGCAATACTACATACGTTTACGTGTTTTAAGCGTGCGCTTGTTGTTGGCCACTAAAGCGGTCGTTTTATCATTAGCAAAGTAGAAACAGCAACCAGACAAATGTATGTTTCACAAGGGGGGGGCAAAAGGAGAGAGGGGGGGGGTTTATCGTTCATCACTAATCACAAGTGGATCGTCAAATTGATTCTCTTGTCAGTGACAGTTTACTATATAAAGTGACAATGCAACTCAAGTTTGCTTTTGTTAATCTATTATCACTGTCACATTGAATAACATATTTCATATCACAATATCCATATATTCTTCATTTGATAATCAATTAACATTATTTGCAAATTTATTGAAATAAATTTTTAATTTTTATAAAAATTTATATTATATTTTTTACCGCTGAAAAATAAATTTATTTAATTTAAATAATAAATAAATTATATATATATATAAATAAATATTTATTTGAATCAAAAATAATTATTATTTGAATCAGTAATTTTTATTTAATCCAAATAATTATTAATTGAACCAAATAATATTTTTTTAAACCAAATAATTATATTATTTGAATCAGTAATTTTTATTTAATCCAAAGAATTATTAATTGAAGCAAATAATTTTTATTTAAACCAAATAATTATATTATTTGAATCAGTAATTTTTGTTTTATCCAAATAATTTATAATTGAACCAAATAATTTTTTTTTAAACCAAATAATTATATTATTTGAATCAGTAATTTTTATTTATTTAATCCAAATAATTATTAATTGAACCAAATAATTTTTATTTAAACCAAATAATTATATTATTTGAATCAGTAATTTTTGTTTTATTCAAATAATTTATATTTGAACTAAATAATTATTATTTGTATCTAATAATTTTCAATTGAACCAAATAATTATTATTTGAACAAATAATTTTATTTATTTGATAATAGTCAAGTAATCAATTATTTGAATGAAATGAATTCTATTTTCAGCTTGGATTTCAATATATTTTGTTTTTTGCATAAACTGATTTTAATTAATAAAGCGAGTTCAATTATTATTATTAATTAAAACGAATTTCAATTGACGATAAAATATTTTATATTTAAAGACAGGAAATAATTTTTGATTCTAAAATCTGATTTTTATTATGACTCGTTTTGAATTTATCATAATTAAATCTACACCTATATTATTGAAATTTTCAATGATTGGAAAAAAAAATACTGTCGATATAATTGTATTTTCCAACTGATAAAAACTTCAATTATTGTAATTTATTAAAATTATTTATTTAATTATTAATATCATTAAATTATTAAATAAATTTAAATAAAAATTGTTACGTAAATAATAAATGAATAATAATTAAATAATTAAATAATTAAATAATTAAATAATAATTAAATAAAAAAATATATATAACTAGGTAATTTGTCATTGATAATTAAGATTGTTAACTAATAAAAAAAAACTGAAACAAGTTTCAACTTATAATTTCTTTATAAATTAATGTTGCTTCATGTAATCTGAATTTTGGGCCATAATTACTTAATTATTCCCGTCGATTAATTACATGAAAATTTAATTTACTATCAAACTCTGTCCATTCAGCTTATTATGCTCCATTAATTATATAATTTATATGCTTAAACTCAATTTATCGACATAAATTTAGAAAATTGTATATAGACGCGCCACACCGACGCCATAATGTCCGTCTTTGACATTGCGACGATCCAATGAATTTAATTCCAATGACGATATAAAATATTCTCCTGAATTTTTTTTACCATTTTTTTCATCAAATTTTTCGAATTATATATTAATATTTCTCATTTTTGAAATGAGAAAAAAAAAAAAGAGAGAGAGAGAGAGAGAGAGAGAGAGAGAGAGAGAGAGAGAGAGAGAGAGAGAGAGAGAGAGAGAGAGAGAGAGAGAGAGAGAGAACGATATTTTCTTGTGTCTGTAATTATTTTTGTGTCATTAATAAAAAATATTGAAATTTTATTATATTATCAAAATAATCCAGATTGTAGATTAAAAAAAAAAAAATCTGTCGTCACAACGTTTCACACATAAATCATTATAAATTAGCCCAGTTTCTATCGAATTTATGTCAATATATGTCTAAACTGACATAATCTAGATTGAACTTAGTTTAACATAGAGGCATTAATACAAATTTGTCCCTGCTATTTGTCTGCATTAAAATAAATCAATACAGATTACTGCCTATTTAAACCTCAAGTTTCATGAATTGATGATTTTTTGTTTGTTTTATAAAAATACTTTCTTTTTTCCTAATTAATTTTTTTTTTCTGTAATTACCTATTTATATTTAATTAATAAAATCAGTAACAATAAAGTAATAATAAATAAAAAATAAAACAAATGAATCAACAAACTAATTTTTTTTTACATAATTTAATTTAATTTGTGAAAATAACGAAATTAACAAAAATCTAATTAGCAATTGGATTTCTAGTGGAACTAAAAAATTACTTTCAATTAAGGCTCTGATTTTTCAGACTTGTGTGTATTTAAATTTTATTTTAAAATGAAGGTAATGTTGGCTAATTGGAAAAAATGTAAAAAGCAAATTTTCTCTCTCTCTCTCTTTTTTTTCTCTTTGAGAATATAAATATGGTAGAAAAGAATTTCAATTTTAACCGATGAACGTTGGAAAAGTTGAGGGTTGAGAGGAGAGGAGAGCAAAAGAGAGAGAGAGAGAGAAATTCTGACAGTCTGCCAACGCAATTAAAGCCCTGTCGTCGACTATACGACTATGTTTAATTTCGAGTACGCTAAATTCATCCCCACCAAGTTTCTTAAATACGTAATCCCGCAACTTAAGCGAATCACATTGTTCTCGTTTCGTATACAAATTGTGGAATAATTAAATTCAATTAAGAACGAATCGCTTCTGCGAAACTCGACAATATCGTTCAACCCCCTCCCCACCCCCCCTTCATCCCCCTTACCCCCTCACACAATCGAAATCACAATGAAACCACAATAGTGAGGAGAATGAGTGTCATCCGCAAAGCAGCAGCTGGATTTGAACAATTAACAAACTCCTGAGCAATAATAATTGAATAAATTTATCAATAAGGGGAGGGGGGGGGTGAAAATATTATGTAAAATCTTGACTATACATTTATACATTGATTGAAAAATGTTTATTTTAAATTAACGGAAATATTATGGCAGTACAAAATACTGGTAGTACCAACTACTAGTGGTACCAAAAATTAGCGGTATCAAAAATTAGTGCTACTAACTGATAGGGGTACCAACTATTCGTAGTAATAACTATAAATGGTACCAACTACTGATGGTACCACTAATCGTTGGTACCACTAACAGTTGGTACCACTAATAATTGGTACCCCTAATAATTGGTACCCCTAATAGTTGGTACCACTAATAAAATTAATTAGTATTAATGGTACCAACTATTAGTAATACTAACTTTAATTGGTACCAACTATTTATAAACAATTATTAATAGTACCAACTGCAGATGGTACCAATTATTAGTGGTACCAACTGTAAGTGGTACCAACAATTAGTGGTACCATCAGTAGTTGGTATCATTTATAGTTAGTACTACTAATAGTAGGTACGACTAATATTTGACATCACTAATAATTGGTACCACAAATAATATTAATTAGTATTAATGGTACCAACTATTAGTAATACTAACTTTTATTGGTACCAACTGTTTATAAACAATTATTAATAGTACCAACTGCAGATGGTACCAATTATTAGTGGTACCAACTGTTAGTGGTACCAACTGTTAGTGGTACCAACAATTAGTAGTACCATTTATAGTTAGTACTACTAATAGTTGGACGACTAATATTTGACATCCCTAATAGTTGGTACTACTAAAAATTGGTTCTATTAATAGTTCTTTATAAATAATTGTTACAAATAAAAGTTAGTATTACTAATAGTTGGTACCATTAATACCAATTAATATTATTATTGGCACCAACTTTTAGTGGTACCAACTATTAGCTGTACCAACTATTAGTGGTACCAACTATTAGCTGTACCAACTATTAGCGGTACCAACTATTAGCTGTACCAACTATTAGCGGTACCAACTATTAGTGGTACCAACTATTAGTGATGTCAAATATTATTCGTATTAACTATTAGTAATACTAACTATAAATGGTACCAACTACTGATGGTACCACTAATCGTTGGTACCACTAACAGTTGGTACCACTAATAATTGGTACCCCTAATACTTGGTACCACTAATAGTTGGTACTATTAATAGTTGTTTATAAATAGTTGGTGTCACTAATAGTATTAATTGATATTAATGGTTACCAACGGTTAGTAATACTAACTTTCAGTGGTACAAACTATCAGTGATACCAACTATTAGTGATGTTAACTATTAGTGATGGCAACTATTAGTGATAAATTATTAATAATAATTGAAGTAAAAAAGTTATAAAAATTAAATAATTCATTGAATAATACATTTCATTTTTTATAATCTTGTTGATGATATTAATAATTGATGAAAAGTTATGATAGTTATGGTTTACTTTAACAAATTGAAATCTTCGAAGATTTTCCTTTAGTTCCTATTCCATTGTTCGTATATTCCATTGTATCTATAATTGTTCGGTTATAACAATAAATAATAATTATTTTTCATTATTCCTTTGGAACTTCAATTATCTAAAGCTCTACCGTCTTTCATTATTATTATTATTTTTTTTTCGAAAGGTTTCTTTTTTTCTGTTTCTGTTTTTTTTTCTTCTTTTTTTGTAATTAAACAGAATAATTTCCATTTAATATCGAAATGTAAGAGTTGACTTTAAATTAAATTTTAATAGCGTAAAGTGTACGATGATAAGAAAATTCTCCAAGACTGAAACTGATTTAAAAATAACAAGTTTCCAGCAAAGGTAATTTCGCTCGACATTTATTTTAAAAAAGAATCTTCTATATAAGAGAACTTTTTTAAAGTTATCGACGCTTATTATAAGTTAAAAAAAAAGAAGAAGAAGAAGAAGAAGAAGACGAAGAAAAAAAAAAGAATGGAAAAAAATGACTTGAAACATTGTGAAACTTTTCTTCTTTTCCTACTTAGCTGGAGGCAATTACGCTGCATATGCAATTGTGAAACTTTTATTACAGAGAGACTTTCCATAACAACCTATTCGTTTGACAGCATAATTAGCTAGTTCTATAATTTGTTATAAAAATGTAAATTGAACCTTATGATGAAACTCTTAATTAACGAATATCAAGAATTCGCTTTGACAATTTCTTGTTTTAAATCAACATTATTCTCAGGATTTCTTTTTTTTTCTTAACCACTTGATCAATTTATATCGATTTATTTTATTAGGAAATTATAATAATTTTTTCATCAAACTGAATTATTTTTTTTTGAAAATAATTTTTAATTAAATACTAATATTTTGAATGAAAATATTAAATTTTGTCGAGTTCTACAAATTATTATTGTTTCTTTATGAAACTTTTTTAATTAAAATTTCCCTAATTAGAAAATTGTAATAATTTTCTAATTAGTGAAAATTTTTAATGAGATTTTTAATGTTTTAATATTGGAATTATTTTTAAATACCAACTTTTTTTTTCTTTCCTTTTTCCTCTCTAAAATTGTACCTCGTGAAGAATAAAATCACATTTATAAATAATTACTTTTCAAACTCAATGCAATTTTTTTTTTTTTATAAAAGTAAAGTTAATTTAATAAAGCCATATATATATTTTTTTTTTTGCTTTATTCGAAAAAATTTTTATCAAAAAAAAAAAAAAAAAATAAGGAAGAAAAAAAAATTGTTAATTAATAAGTTTTAATAACTCATGAATTATAGTTGAATGTAATTATGAACGTTTGTTATAATTTCTTATTACCAGGGAAACTAATCTCATTTCCTCATTGAGTTTCACATTTAGTTTAATGAAGACAAAATCTCATTTAACCAGTATTTGGAAAACTAATAATTACTTGACATAATTACATCGTAAAGTTATATCTCGCACTGATTCCGTATTTCTAATTTATGATTCTGTGTTAGTTTTGAATAGCATCTGCCTGAAATATTGATGAGAAGTCGCGCGCACAAACTTGGAAATCAAAGATAGCGCTACATCTCAAAATATATAGTTTATCACGTAATATTCAACCCCCCCCCCTCCCCTCTCTCTTAACATATATTTCAAATTAATTGTTATTCTCAAAAGCAATCAAGGCGCTTTCTCATTATTCTCCCATTGTTGAATTATTGACATATATAAATTGATATATGAAATTTACATTAATTTCTGATTAATTTTCTAATTAAAAATATTGACTTTTATTTTGATATAAAATTTTAATTCGAAAAAATAATATTTAATTAATTTATATCTATATATAATCTGTTTTAATTTAATTAATATAATTATATTTTTATTAATTTTATGAATAATTTATTGATTTTAATTATATTTTTTAACTCTATTAATATTTTATTGAAACAATTTTTCAATAATCAATTTTTTTTAATAAATAATTTTATTTTTTTTTTGTATTTTTAATTTTGGAATCTGAAAATTTTCTTTTATAATAATATTTTAGAAAAATAACTTTTCATCGAATTTTCTGGTTCAATTTTCTGATTTGTCGATAGCACTTTTATAGACCATCAAGTAGTTTGCGGTCTTCCATTATAGAAGCCATCATCGTTTTCTCTCTCTCTCTCTCTCTCTCTCTCTCTCTCTCTCTCTCTCTCTCTCTTTCCCTTCACACTCTCAGAAAACAATCTAAAAGCACTGACCTTGTAAGTGTACTGGTCGAACATCCTGGAGACGTCGAGATCGCCACTCAGCATCGAGTATCCAGCATCCATGCTCTCCCTCCTCTTCTTCTCACCTCCTGCAATAATTCGTTTTGTCAAATAAAAAAAAAATCACACTCACACAATTAAATTTAGCGCACAATAAAACTTAATACCGAACAAACTGATTGTTATTGCACCGACAATTCCGTCGCTCATGATACGTTTATTTATTCGCCCACTTTTTAATATTTCACTTTTTTTTTTTTTTTTAATACCTAATGATATTTTTTCTTTTATTGAAAATCGTTTTAGTCTTAAGGGAAAAGAGTATAAAATTGCCTATAATAATTTAATTAGTAAGAAAAAGAAATTTCAAAAATCGAAAAAAACGGATCAATTATCCCCCACCCGTTTTTTTTTTTTTTTTTTTATTTCCAAAATGTTTGCGACTGTGACGTTAATTTACTGCGGCGACGCGCTAACGCGCGAGCGCACCTCGTTCTTGTCGAACGAGCAATTACATCGCGGTTATACCGCTTGTCATCGAGTGGTAAACCAACCGGTGTATTCACTCGATCACGTCACGAGTCACTTTCACCAATAATTTACATCAAATTGTCCTCCAAAAATCATTGAAACAAAAAAAAAAAAAGGAAAAATTTTTTTTCGAAATTAGAAAAATATCACAATTGGAGAAAAGAAATAATAAAAAAAAAAAATGCCACAGTGAGAAAAAGGAAAAAAAAATAAAGTAGCGTTAATCAGGGATTTAAAAAAAAATGATGGAAGACACGTGGTGGACTGTCTTTGACAAAGTTACGATTAGGTTAAGTGGTATGAGAAAGAGAGAGTGAGAGAGAAAGAGAGAGCACGCGACGCGTCAGGGAATCCCCCTGAATAAAGCAGCGCTCGGTGTGAGAGGTTAGAGACGGCACGACGCGGAGATAGATTAGGGTGAGGTTGGGTCGCGAAGGTCTTTGGGTCGGTCTCGTGGTACACGGCGCGTGCTGCCGCGATAGTCGCCGTAGATGCAGTGCACCGCGAGAGCTGGATGTTGCGCTCCACCCCACCCACCCTAGCTGCCGCCGCCACCCCTCCCTCTTCAGCCTCCTTCCCCCGCGCCCTCTATACCGTCGCCACCGTCACCGACAGCCAGCCGACGCCACCAACTCACCACACGAACGTTCTCTCAAATATATATATATATATATATATATATATATATATATATATATCTACCTACCTGCAAAGGCCCCCTATCTCTCTCTTTCTATACGTTCGTGTTCGCCATATCTGTCTCCGGCACCAGACTAGGATGAGCTTCACGACCTCCACCAGGATTCGCCACAGACTGCTCTTTTCTGCGCAGAACAACACCGGTTACGCGAACGGCCCGCGTCGAATCGGCAGATACGCGGATAACATCCAAAGAAGAGAAAACCACTCGGAGAATACTCACCGCGAACTTAACGACAGGCGTCTCTTTTTTTTTTTTTTTTTTTTTTTTTTTTTTTGATAAAAGACGACGCGCCTGTCTGGTACAGCTTCCGATTTTATAGCTTCGGCTACTCGAGGATTTTTTTTTTCTGAGAAACTGAATTTTTTATATCCTGCGATATTTAAAATACGCTGATTAGGGTTTGATATTGTTTTTTTGAAAATCACAATGATAGCAGTAAATAAAATTATTGTTTATAATTAAAGATGAATCGTGTTGAAAGAAATGGAGAAAAATGTTCTATTGATAAATATTTTCATTGGAATCATCAATGAATGGTAATAGAAAGACTGTATAGGGAGAAATGGTAAATGTCTGATAGAGTGCGTTCGTGGTTAGGTGGTTGGGGTGACAGGTTGCTGACCTTAGGGTCGTGCGTTCGATTCCCAGCGCTTGGGAATTTTTCCTCTGTTCAATCAGTAGAGTAGTTCAATCAGTGGCAGTTTTAATCAATAGCAACCCAACCAGGGGTAGTTTCAATCAATAGCAGTTCAATTAAGGGTAGATTCTATCAAATGTAGTTCAATCAGTGGTAGTTTCAATCGATGGTAGTTCAATCAGAGATAGTTCCAATCAAAAGCCGTTCCAATGTATAATAATTTAATTAGTCGTAGTCCCAATTAATAGTAGTTCAATCAATGGTAGTTCCAATAAAAAGCCGTTCCAATCGATAATAATTCAATCAGTGGTAGTTCCAATCAATAGTAGTTCAGTTACTGGTAGTTCCTATCAATAGTAGTTCAATCAATAGAAGTTTCAATCAATGGTAGTTCCAATCGATAATAATTCAATTAGTGGTAGTTTCAATCAATAGTAGTTCAGTTAATGGTAGTTCCAATCAATAGTAGTTCAATCAATGGTAGTTTCAATCAATGGTAGTTTCAATAAAAAGCCGTTCCAATGGATAATAATTTAATTAGTCATAGTCCCAATTAATAGTAGTTCAATCAATGGTAGTTCCAATAAAAAGCCGTTCCAATCGATAATAATTCAATCAGTGGTAGTTCCAATCAATAGTAGTTCAGTTACTGGCAGTTTCTATCAATAGTAGTTCAATTAATAGTAGTTTCAATCAATGGTAGTTCCAATCGATAATAATTCAATTAGTGGTAGTTTCAATCATTTGTAGTTTCAATAAATGGTAGTTGCAATCAATGGTTGTTCCAGTCAATAGTAGTTCAAGTAAATGGTAGTTTGAATAAATATTAGTTCAACCAATGGTATTTTTATCAGTGATACTTTAAAGAATGGTATTTCAATCAATGATAGTTTAAATCAATATTATTTGAATCAATCGTAATTCAACCATTGGTCGTTCAATCGAAAGTAGTTCAATAAATATAATAAAAATCAATATGGTAATTAAAATTAATTGTAGTTTTAACGATTAAAAATTCTTGTTTATGGTAGTTATTATTAATAACTACACAATAAATGCGTTACTACCCTTACTATAACTGTCAGTTACAACCAAAAAAAATATCTATAGCTAAAAAGTAATCTTCTTTTTTTGAAATATGAACGAGGCATTCGTAAAAATAAAATTTCCACATTTCATTACAAAGAAACTTTAATCAGAATCTTATGAAAATTGGAATTGTTAATTTTGCAAAGTTTCGAATAAGGAAAAATAAAATAAAAAAAAAACTTTTTACTTTAGAAACTTTGTGTATGTGTATGTGTGTGTGTGGGTGTTTTAAAATATCCAACTTTTAAACAGGGATATTTTAAGCATTCAAAAACTAGAAACTTTGCAAGCTTAGAGAGTTAAAACAAAAAGCTTTTAAAATAGAATGGTTGCCTCTTCATAAAATTATAATATGATTTTATATCTTAGCCAGTGTTTGGGTTTTTAATTAGATATATACTTTTGCAAATTAAAATTTTTTTTTGTAGATTCTATTTTTTGTTTTTTTTTATATTTAATATATAGATATTGAAATAAATTGGGAACAAAATTTTGACAATATAAAAAAATATAATCAAAATTCGTTTCGACGAAGCTATTATAAACTAACAAACAACAACTATCTCCTAAATATTTAAATTAGTTGCATTATAATAACCAAGATCTCGAAGAAACTTGTAATATTATAGTATCGTTAAACAAGTGATCAACAACTATCATCATCATTATCATTTTGAATGTAAATTATTAATTGTCACACACACACACACACACACACACACACACACACATACACACACACAACGAAAACTTGGAACAAGTTTTATTAAAATGTTTCATTTCCATTTATTTAGTTAAAACATGTAAGCATCCTCTGAGGTAAATTTAAATACTGAACTACAATGTATTGAGTGGATTATTACTATAGTAATTAGTTGATTACTATTAGCTATTAATTTATTTCTACTAGCTATTAGTTTATTTCCACTATTACTATTGCTATGATTTTTTTATGAATAGAAATTGAATTACAATTACTACAATATAAAAGTACAGGATTCTTATTAATTAATTAGTCGATTTCTACCAATTAATAGTAGGTTAATAGTAGGAATTAGTGGATTACTACTAATTAATACTGGATTAAAACTAAAAACTAGGGGGTTTCTACTGGTAATTAGCCGCATTCTGCTTAGTGAGCTAATACTGCTAGTACTACCAATTTTAGTAGGAATTAGTGGATTAATACCAGTAGTTTGTGGATTATTACTAGAAATTATTAGGTTCATACTAGGAATTTGTGGATTAACACTAGTAAGTGGTGGATTATTACTAATAATAATTAGTGGATTTATACTAATGATTAGTTGATCTCTACTTAGTGTCTTACTACTAATAGAAATTAGTAGATTAATACTAGGAATTAGTTGAATAATACTAGGAATTAATGGATTAATACTAGGGATTAGTGAATTAATGCTACACGGAGAAAAAAGATTTCTTTTATAAAGTAACTTTTACTACTTTCAGAGTAAAATTGGACCAACTCGAAGTTTCTGCGCATCTCTGGCAATTTTTACTCCAAAAATAGTAAAATTTACTCTAGAAATAGTAAAACTTACTACGGAAACAGTAAAATTTACTACAGAAATAATAAATTTTACTATTTTTGGAGTAAAAATTGCCAGAGATGCGCAGAAACTTCGAGTTGGTCCAGTTTTACTCTGAAAGTAGTAAAAATTACTTTTTCTTTTTCTCCGTGTAGGAATTAGTGGATTAATACTAGGAATTAGTGGATTTCTACTAGTAATTAGTTGATCTCTACTTAGTGTACTACAACTACTAGTTATTAGTAGTTTAATACTGGTAATTAGTGGATTTATATTAGGTATTAGTTGGATGATATAATGAATTTGTGGATTACTACTAGAAGTTATATAATCTCTACTTATTTAACTAATGATAGTAATTAGTGGATTAATACTAACAATTACTGGATTACTACTATCAATTACTGGATTACTACTATCAATTACTGGATTACTACTATCAATTACTGGATTACTACTAATAATGAGTGGATTACTACTAGTAATTAGTGGATTAATACGAGCAATTACTGGATTACTACTAGCAATTACTGGATTACTACTAGTAATTCGTGGATTACTACTAATAATTACTGGATTACTACTAGTAATTCGTGGATTACTACTATCAATTACTGGATTAGTACTAGTAATTCGTGAATTACTACTAATAATTAGTGGATTACTACTAGTAATTAGTGGATTACTACTAATAATTAGTGGATTAATACGAGCAATTACTGGATTACTACTAGTAATTGATGGATTACAACTAGTAATCCATTAATTACATAATACTATTACATAATTAAATACTACTATTACATAATTCTACTAACAATTACTGAATTACTGCTAGCAATAAAAGAAATTATTTTCAGCAATTAGTGAAATACTACTAATTAAACGAAATGAAATTTAAAAAGAAATTAACATAGCTAAAAAGGAAAAAAAAAATTCTTTTTCCTTTTACATGTTATGCAGTAAAAGTGAACGTATTTCGTGCTGTAAAAACTATTAAAGTCGCTCTTGTCAGAAGAGTTGGATGGCTATTAAGTGCAACACTTGCCCTATCATTTATGCGTCCAATTGAATTTCTATTCTTGGGACGAAGTTCTATATGTGGCCGCAATGTTGGTGCTTTGGTCACTGGTATATAAACACGTGGTATCTGCACGTGGGTTTCATTCATGAATCGTAATGGTAGCAGTAGCAGTAGTAACAGCGGCAGCGATAGTAGCATAAACGTAGTAGTAGTAGTAGTATCAGGTATAGGATGTCTGGCAGACTTGTTGGAAGAGAGAGTGAGAGAGAGAGATATATATAGATAGAGCATTGTAGTGGAGCGACGTGCGGGTTTATGCGGTGGGTTTTCGCCCCGAGCCAGCAAGAGGACGCGAGGAAGCGGTATACACGACGACCGTGGGGTCAGGCGTGATATCTGGATTCTCTCTGACTCACTCTCACCAACTTTCTGTCTCTCTCTCTCTCGCTCTCTCACTAACTCTCTCTCTCTCTCTCTCTTACTCACCCCTTGAAGCTTATAGCAAGCCAGCCTTGCAATCCTCACTCTCGCTTTGGTTCACTCTATGCTTTTCATTCTCTGTCTCTCTCTCTCTTTCACATTTCACCCTCTCATCGTTTGCCCTTCCCAATGGCGTAACTAGAAAACATGTCCCTTTCTTAGGAATTTCAAAAGTTTACTATATATATTTTCTCTTTGTACCTTAATAAAAATAATACAAGTGTACCTTAAGAAAAATAACAGAAAAGTGCGTATCTTAATAAAAAGTAATTGTCACTGAAAAAAAAAAAGATTTTATATTTGCAACAAAATTGTTTGGTTAAATAATTTTTGTTGATTGAAATAAAGCTATAGAGTTATTTCAATCAAACGTTTGGTTAGATCAAGACAACACGTGTACACTGTAAAAAAAAATGGATTTGAATTTCAACTCCCTAGGTGATGCTATAAAAGTCCCATCCTTTTGGAGTTGAAGCGAAAGGAGTTAATGCCATTACGAGTTAATTTTATGCTTAGGGAGTTCGTTTTATGGAGTCAGTTTAATTATTAACTCCTTTTTTGAGTTGATTTTTAACTCGAAAAATTTAACTCCTAACTCCCGGCGCTGATAACTCCCTAATTTTTTTTACAGTGTAGAAACTTCCCTACCAGGGCCCTAGTAGGGAATGAAACACCACACCTGATCAGGGCCAAATGTAGATTTCCTAATCAGGGCCACATCAGGTGCGGCGTTACATTCCCTAATAGGGCAGTCTGATCCGGCCCCTCTTTTGGGACCTGGCAAAATTTCTCCACGGGAATTATTTGCAGTTGAATGTTTTTAAAATTTTCAAACAAAATTTAGTGACGATATAAAAATAATTTAGTTAATACAATAGAATAATTTTGTCTCAAAAACCAAATGATTTTTATTCTATAATCAAAATTTGAATGTCTGAGTTGAAAAAAAATCTATAAACTGTTAATTGCGACTGTTTGGACGAGAATGAAATTCTATTTAAAGTGAAAGTAGTCACATTTCAAGAAGTGAGTCTCGTTTATAAATACATGTATAGAGAAAAGTGAATGGTGAGTTAATGTAGAACAGGGAATTACGATAAGACCTGATTCCAATAATCTGGTTTCATATTACGCCACTGGACCTTTCACTGGGCGTCTGCAATGTTCGCACCCTTATTACCATCCTTATCTTTCTCTCTCTCTCTCTCTCTCTTTCTCACTCTCATACCACTCTATCGTGGCATCCGGCGACCTTAGGGTTGCGTTCCACTGCCCCATTCACTTTCAACCCCAAAGTTCACAAACCGTGCTGTTAAAAGCCAAGTCAAGGCTTTAAGAGAGAGAAGGCGAGAGCGAGAGAGAGAGAGAGAGAGAGAGAGAGAAGAGTCTGAAGGAGATAGATGAAAGATAAACGAATTGATGACGAACGCTTCGACTTGAAGAACTATTCAAGTCTATTGACCCGTCCATGACCCTGCTTCTAGATTTCAAAGTGACCCTGAGGAACAATAAACTTCCCATTTCATTAACATTTCTATTTTGCCTTTTAAATGAGACTAATTAAATGCCTGTTTCCTTTTTCTTATCGTCTAATGGAGCATGAAGCGTTTAAATTTCATTGTTTTGATGTTTTTCTTTTTTTTTTTGACGCATGAATAATTACAAATCATTAGTAATTTTCATTTTATAGAATTTTATTATAATTTTTCATAATTATTATTTTACAGAATAACCAATTTTCTATATGAGAATATTTATATATAAACCAAAAATTCACTTCACAGAATTTTTATTTGTCCAAAATTGCAAATTTCCAAACAAACAATTCAAAATTTTCATTTGTCCGAAATATCAAATGGCCGAACAAACAAAAGATTTTGGCACAATTTTCAAAATCGACCAATAAAAAATTATCTATATATACATTAAAAAAAAATGAGTAGTAGATTTGACTACTTTTTAACTACCCTGTATAGTACAATAGGTCCTCAACTCAATTTTAAAAGTTGTATTAACTACTAAAAAGTATTTAAAATAACTAAGAATGTAGTTGATATAATAAGATTTTGTAGTTAGTTTTAAATTCTAACTACATTTTTAAGTTAATTGTACTACTAATATTTTTAACTTCTTAAAAAATAATGAAATTAACTACACAAACATTGTTAAACTAACTAAGAAAGTAATTGTTTTAACTTCTTTTCACTCAACTATCAAAAGGTAGTTGAAGATTTCGGATAAATTTTTTTCAGTGTAAAATTGTATTACTTATATTTATAATTAATAATAATTATAATTATAATTTATTCGGTCATTTGCAATTTCAGATAAATGAAACGAATAAAAAATTCTATTTTCATTTTCTCTTCTTTTTAATTCCATTTTTACTTTTTTTATTTCTATTTTCAATTTTCAAAATTTGCTTAAATACTTTCTTTCTGTTTTTAGCAAAACATACGCGTAAATAATAATTGAAAGAAATAATTTCGTGAATGCTGAAAATAAAAGTAAAAAAAAAATAAGAAAAATGTCGATTTCAAGAGATAACAAATTTCTTCAATACCACTCGAATGTAAAATTATTCTCCACCCTCAATATAAGTAAAAGCCCTTTTTAAATTCCATTTCAAATATTTATCCACAAAGTAAAACGATAGAGAAAGAAAGAGAATCCAGAGGGGAAGTTTTCATTAGAAATGTTGTATTTCTTAGTTTGGGATTTTGAGAAAAGAAGATAAGCAGAAAGAGAGAAATAGAGAGAGAAAGAGAGAGAGAGGAGTGAAGTAAATTATTCTGCAGGAAATTATTCTACGGTATAATAATTTCTCCTATTCTGCAATGGATGGTAAAGTAAAAGGAAAAGAGAGTTTCAACTGAGGGAAGGGGGTAAGAGAGGGTTGGGAAAGAAATATAAGAGACAGAAATGTAGATAATTAAACTAGAATATAAATCCCTCATGCATGTATAACGAAGGAAAATAAAATTCCGTTTCTATGAGGAAAGAGAGAAAAGAGAGAGAGAGAGAGAGAGAGAGAGAGAGAGAGAGAGAGAGAGAGAGAGAGAGAGAGAGAGAGAGAGAGAGAGAGAGAAAGATCTCCTATCAGAACTGTATGCTAACGAAATAGTAACTAGATTTACCTAATGCTTAATTCAATAGATACATTATTCCAAGTTTAATATATAATATTATACTTGACTTAAAAGTGATTTAATTATTGATATATCTTATACATATTTAATTTTCACGTTGCAAGACTTTTGCTGTATACACAAGAAAATTGTCAATTCCAAAAGTGAATTCAAATGACGTCTCTCGTTGAAACTTAAATTAATGTTAATTTAAAATGAAAAATGTTAAATTTACATTTTTTTATAAGTTTTAAAAAATTTTATCGGTTTTACAATCAACTTAAATTCATAAAACGATTTTTTTAATATATTTTTTGAATATTGTTTAATTTTAATATTTTTTGAATATTGTTTTATATTTTTAATAATTTTTAATATTTTTAAATATTTTGAAATATATTTAAAAAAAATTTTTTTTTTTTAATAATAATTTTATAATAACGATTTTTTGGAGATATTAACAAATAATTAAAACTATTAATATTTTCTAATAAAACAAATAATAATGATTGAACAGAGTAAATTGAATTGAATTTATGTGTTAATTGAGCGAATATGTATAAATTACGTATTGTTTACTTTACTTGTTATTCTCTGTAATTAGTTATTGTTTATGCAACTTGGAAAGCATATATACAAGTGCTTCTCATTAAGCGGTGGAAATTCGAATCACGTCTCTTTATAATTTACCTTCATGAAACATTGTTTATCTATATTCTTTTGTAAATAGATCGTTTTACAATTTATGAATAGGTAATAAATTTTTATTTTTATTAAAAAAAAAATTTACAATCTTGTAAATATTTTTTAATTAAAGTTTTATTTATTTATTTCCTTTTTTTTTTTTTTTAATAAAACAGCGAAATAAATAACGAAAAAACAAAGACAGTTTTCTACATCTAGTGTTTTACGTGTCTGACCGAGAACAGTTTATACTACTGTCATGAATTTTCGTTTATATTGCTGCTGTGTCTGATCCAGGAGGCAGTAAATTTTTTTAATGGATTAGTTCACGTAGTTTCACTAGATTTTATTTATTATCTTCAACTTGTAATTTTTTTTTATTTTTTGTTTGAAAAAAAAAGTTTGTTTTTTTTATATTTTCTGCAGAATTATGATTTCAGATAAAAATTAAAATGTTTCTGTTGTTTCTATGATAATAAAAAAGGCATATAATTTTTTTTCTCTCTGAATTCATAATTTTTATTTTAATAATAGAAATTTCTAAAAAAAAAATTGTTTTCTCTATTTACTTTGTTTTTTTTTCTTTTTTAAAAAATGGATTTTTACCATATATATATTTTTTTTAATCTCCTGTTTACTGTATTTTTTTCCCGACATTTTATTTACTTTGTTTTTTTTTAAACTTTGTTTTTCTCTGATAAAAAAATTGAATTAAAACACAAATTTATTTATCAAACTAGTGATTTAATTTTTGTCATAAAAAAAAGAGAGAAAACAAAAGCGCTCGGTACAAAAATATATAAAAAAAATTCTTGTTTTCCGCAAATATATTTTTTCGAATTTCTCACTGTTTACGAATATATATATATATATAGGTTGGATATAAAAATAGACTATTAATCAATTTTTGCTAGAGAGCTTTTTACAATCGAGAAGATACGATGGGGGAGAAAGAAACTTTTTAATAAAAAGAAAAAGTGGGGAATTATTGAAAAAGGAAAATAAGTATAGAAAACAGGGACGAAAGAGAAAAAAAAAAGTTGAGAAAAAAGGAAGAAAAGAAAAAGTAGAGAAAAATATAATATAAAGATAATAATAGAAATATATGGTTTTTTTTTTTTATTTCGAATTTCAATTTAATATTTCAAGAATGTAAAGAAAAATTTTTAAGATCACTTTTGTTATATTATTGTATTTATATTTTTTTAGAGCATTAATTTTGCAAATTTTTTGCAAAAGAAAAATAAAAACGATAATGGAAAAAAGTATTGGCTTTATTAGGGGGGGGGGGGTAAAAAAGATCAGGGAATAAAAAAAAAACAACTCGAGTAAGGAAAAATAGACGAATGAAAACAAAAATGAAAAAAATAAACTAAAAGTAATATACAGAAAAGAAAAATAGTAGTAGCAAGAAAATCCAAAAGAAAAATATCAGAAAATATAATTCAAGCGTAAAATGACTGAATTTAAAAATATTTTCTATTAAAGTGAAAAATAATTCAAATAAAAATTACAGTATTTCAATTGATTTATTTGAAAGACAAATATTAAATAATTGACAAAAAATTAAGTTTTAATATAAAATTATTTAAAAAAGAAAATTTATTTTGAAAATAAAATTATTTTTTTAACTATTTGAAATAAGTTATTTGCGATAATTATCAGTGATAATAATAATTATTATAAATAAGTAATAATTTAATTAATAATTAAATCAGACAAATAAGAAATAGAAAAATATAATACACACGAGAGAAACAAGAAAATAGGGGGAGAATTTTTTTTTTTGCGTAGCGATAGCAATCTTGGTAATGTGTATAGTTGGGCGCAAAAATTTGAGGCCGTTACTTCAATTTGAAAAGTCGTAAAAGGTAACTGCTAGGCATCCCCTTTGTATTGTCGGATGTAGCTAAAGAACACGCGGACGTTCGCGGCGCGTCGCGCGCGCACATATCCCGCGGGAATCAATATCCGCGAGTTCCCTTTCCTTTCGTGTTCCCGAGGGATGTTACCCCCAGAATACCCCTTACTCCTTTCACCCCTCTGACAATCTCCTCTCGCCCCCCCTCTCGCCCTCTTTCTCTCTACCATTTTCCTGATAAATGTGATTTATAGAAGGAAAGAGAGAGGAGAGAATATATAGCCCACCTCGCGGTACTCCCTCTCTCTTTCTCATTCCCTCCCTCCCCCCCCCGTCTATATTTCTTTCCAACCCCCATTTTCCCACCACGATGTGATTCGCCCCACTACTAAACTTGCGACTACAAAACATTCAATTCGAACGAGTCAAGTTAAAACGAAATGGATTTTCCAGTTCGTGTGTATAGTCCCAGGAAAAGTTTCATCTTTAGATTTGAGATTTTCTCAAGAGCCTCTGGAAGTCTGTCTTTTTTATATAATATATACCTATATATATATATAGTCTCTCTTATTGCCTTGTTATTCGTGAATGATAAAAGGATCTGTTTTTTTTTGTTCCTTATGAAATAATTTTATTACAGGGAATTAGGTTTTTCTTTCGAATTAATAGGAATAATTATTAAGAATTTATTTTTATATTTTAGTTTTTTTTAAATTCTGAAATTCAAAATGGCGAATCCAGTATGGCGGTTGGGGAAAGTAAATATCTCCATTATTCAATGAATTCGAAATATTTTTGGCTGACTCAAATCTTCTTTTACTACTGAGAAACAAAGAATTTTATTTGTTTAAATTTTTTTTTTCTAGTTTCATTAAATTGAGAAAACATATTTTGAAAATATTTTCACTGACTATAACTGACTTTTACTACTTGAATTGCAATTTTTAAAAATTCGATTTCTTTTGTCTGACTTAAACCGGGTTCTACCACTGACAAAAAAGGTATCGATTCTGACTGACTAAAATTGACTTTTACTACTTAAATTGAAATATAATTTTTTAATTTCCTGTCTAACTTATAACAGGTTTTACTATACTGAGAACAAAAATACGATAAACACTTTGTCTGACTAAAACTGCCTTTTTCTACTTAAACTGGAATTTAAAAAATTCATAAGATTCTGTTGTTTTTTTTTTTTGGTCCAATCAAAAAGTGCCCCATAGAATTTCAAAAAATTAAAAAGCTTTTGTCTGACTTAAATCAGGTTTAACTACTAATGACAAAAAATTAGCTGGACCCACTGGCTGACTGAAATTGCCTTTTACCACTTTGGAATTTTAAAAAATTCAGCAACTTCCGTCTGCATCACTTAAACTACGTTTTAACATATAATTTTTCTAAATACTATTTTTTCACTAAATTTTGATACACTTTTATTTATTTATTTATAATACAGATTCGGAATGTTTTTTCTTTATTAAAAAAAAAAAAATTCTCCATACAAACATTGTTTACTCAACAATATTTAATCTTTATATACAAAAATTTGTATTCATGAATTCTAATGAAATTTCCAGAGCGTAAAATACATATATGGAAGAGGAAAATATGTATGACGAAAACTCGAAAAATTTATGCTGTTAACTTGAACAAAGATTAAGATGCAAAAAAAAAATTTTTCATTTTATTTCCTCATTGCTGTTTTTGAAAATAAAAAAATAAACAATTGAAATTATTTTCTTTGTCAAAAACTGAATTTTAATCTTTTTCAAATTTTCTAGATTTTCCAATAACAAGGTTTTGAATATAAAAATAATTCTTTGTATTGTTTCATTTTTTTTACAAAAAAATTTTTTTTTTCAATTATGTTAAACAAATTTTTAAATGTTTTTGTAACATAAAAAATATATGTCAATTAACAAAAGTGACTAAAAATGATTTAATTTATATGATAAAAGGAAAATTTGTTGAACATATATGTATATATATATATAGAGTGAGAGAAAAAAAAGGGAGAGAAAGAGAGTGATGAGACACAGATGGATATAAAATATTCCCGAATGAAAAGCCAAGCAAAAGAATTACAAGCTATTTCAATCGCGATTCCAATTTCATTTGACCCCATCGTCCTTTGATCCAAGAGAGCCACGAGGTATGCGGAACGTTGAAAAGAGAT
The DNA here is from genome assembly GCF_019393585.1 of Leptopilina boulardi. NCBI lineage: Eukaryota > Metazoa > Arthropoda > Insecta > Hymenoptera > Figitidae > Leptopilina > Leptopilina boulardi. Next base: position 1,177,885 of record NW_026138017.1, read on the forward strand.
GTGGCAGAAAGCGGGGGATGATGTGACTTGTATTTTATTCCCATTCCCAAAGCCCACACCCTCATATCCATCCCCCACTCTCTCTCTCTCTCTCTTGCCCCTAACTTTTTTTTTTATTTTTTTTTCTATGTTCCCTTCTTTCAAACTCTCTCCCCCATCTTTTTTTTTCTCTTGACAAGCTAAAGAAACGAGTTTTCTATAAATGTTGTGGAAAAATGAAAGCCCCTTTGATGTTTTATAAGAACCTCTTTTAAAAATTCATCATCTCCTGGTTCTTAGAAGTAAAGTAAGGATTACACTTCTTTTGTATTATAAAAAATACTTCAAAAGTATATATGACTAGAAATATTTTTATCTTTATGAAAATTTATCGTTTCTATTTTTTTAAATTATTATACGAGATCGTCAATCGGATTATTTGAATCAAATAATTTTTTTATAAGTATAGAATTAATTTTTTTCATTAAGCATCGTGAAAGCTCAGGGGGATGAATATTTAAATTCTTTTCCACTTTTAGATTTTCCAATTTCCATTCCCACTTTTACTTTTAAATTTTTATTCCCACTATCATTTTTTCTAATTTCCATTCCCACTTCCACTTTTTCTAATTTCAAATCCTATTTCCATTTACAATACAACTTCTATTTCCATTTTTTCTAATTTCTAATCCTACTTCCATTTCCAATCCAACTTCTATTTCCATTTTTTCAAATTTCCATTCTTACTTCCATTTCTACATCCACTTTCTCCAATTTCCATTCCCACCTTCACTTTTTCTAATTTCCAATCCTACTTCCATTTACAATCCAACTTCTATTTCCATTTTTTTTTATTTCCATTCCTACTTTCATTTCCAATCCAACTTCTATTTCCATTTTTTCTAATTTCCATTCCCACTTCCACATTTTGTAATTTCCAATCCTACTTCCATTTACAATCCAACTTCTATTTCCATTTTTTCTCATTTCTAATCCTACTTCCATTTCCAATCCAACTTCTATTTCCATTTTTTCTAATTTCCATTCCCACTTCCACATTTTGTAATTTCCAATCCCACTTCCACTTACAATCCAACTTCTATTTCCATTTTTTCTAATTTCTAATCCTACTTCCATTTCCAATCCAACTTCTATTTCCATTTCCTAATTCCATTTCTACTTCCACTTTTTCCAATTTCCATTCCCACCTTCACTTTTTCTAATTTCCAATCCTACTTCCATTTACAATCCAACTTCTATTTCCATTTTTTTTTATTTCCATTCCTACTTTCATTTCCAATCCAACTTCTATTTCCATTTTTTCTAATTTCCATTCCCACTTCCACATTTTGTAATTTCCAATCCTACTTCCATTTACAATCCAACTTCTATTTCCATTTTTTCTCATTTCTAATCCTACTTCCATTTCCAATCCAACTTCTATTTCCATTTTTTCTAATTTCCATTCCCACTTCCACATTTTGTAATTTCCAATCCCACTTCCACTTACAATCCAACTTCTATTTCCATTTTTTCTAATTTCTAATCCTACTTCCATTTCCAATTTAACTTCTATTTCCATTTCCTAATTCCATTTCTACTTCCACTTTTTCCAATTTCCATTCCCACTTTCACTTTTTCTAATTTCCATTCCCACTTCCACTTTTTCTAATTTCCAATCCTACTTCCATTTACAATCCAACTTCTATTTCCATTCCTACTTCCATTTCCACTTTTTCCAATTTCCATTTTTAATTTTCTAATTGAAATTCCATCTTTTATTAAAAATTAGAAAAAGTGGAAGTGAGAATGGGAATTGGAAAAATTGGAAATGGAAATGAGATTTAAAATAGGAATGGAAATTGGAAAAAGTGAAAGATAAAGGGAAAGTGGGAATGGGAACCGAAATTGGAAAAAGCGGAAATGAAAATAGAAATGGGATTGGAAGTAGAAGTGGAAATTGGAAAAATTGGAAGTGTAAATGGAAGTGGGAGTGGAAATTGGAAAAATTGGAAGTGTAAATGGAAGTGGGAATGGAAATTGGAAAAAGTAGAAGTGGATTTGAAAGGGAAAGTGGGAAAAGTGGAAGTGGGAATGAAAATTGGAAAAAGCGGAAATGAAAATGGAAATGGGATTGGAAGTAGGAGTGGAAATTGGAAAAAGTGCAAGTATAAATGGAAGTGGAGTGGAAAATGGAAAAAGTGAAAATAAAAATGGAAATGGGAGTTAAAATGGGAAAAAGTGGAAGTGGAGTGGAAAATGGAAAAATAGGAAGTGAAAATGTAAAAAAATATTATTTTACAAAAATATATTAATTTTTACGATTTTCTATATATTGTCAAGTGGTTTGTAAAACTTGTGTTTTATATGGAACTTAAATTTATATATCTACATAGAGGGTCGTCAGATTGTTTTTACGAGATGTCTATGTATAATGAAAGAATTTGTGAGTGATGAACGTTAGCACGCACATGCAAGTTATGGAATTATTCTGAACGCATTGTCTTTGTCACGATTTTGCCATTGAGAATTTAGCAGCAAAATTCCAAAACTGTTGTATATATATATATAGTGTGGTTTACGACGCGGTCGTTTCATTCTTCCGGATTCCAAACTAAAACTCTTGTGAGTTAAATTTTCCTTGCGTTCCTCTTTTCTTTGCAAACAATTTTCTATATAATACTCGCTCGTGCGATAAAAAAAAAATCAAGACAGATGAATCGACATTCAAAAGGTTGACCTTTACATATAATCAATGATCCTTTCTAAATGAAACAAAAAAGAAAAAATTTCATCTAAATGCCAATTTACATTTTTATCCGTCGATCCAAGAGAAGATATATTGTAATGATTGCAATTTTCTTAGAAAATTGAAAAGGAAAAAAAGAAATTGAAATTGATGCTTTAAAATATTTTTCTACTTTTTGATGTGAATTTTTTTTTCAACTATTTATTTCCTAAGAACAAAATTTTTTGAAAATTTATAATTTTTTTTTACAGGCTCAAGAACAGAAAAAGGATGATGCTGCCTTTACTGGCGAACGGTGAGTTTTTTATTTTCTATATTCTACTAATTATGTGAAAATTTTCGAATGTCAAACATAAAGAAATTCCTGTCAATTGAAATTATTCAAGTAGAGAAAGAAAATTTTAGGGAAAAATTATTTTTTTCAGTAATAAAAGTACATTTTAGTCAGACAAAAATATTTTATTATAATTATTATATTAAATTCATAGAGAAAATAAATGTTCTTATCCAAAAATTAATTCATAAAACTGTTATATAATATTTTTCATCCTCTTTGCATTGAAGGAATATTTAAAATTTTTTCTCGATATTATTTTAAAAATGAGAAGAAAAAAAAATATATCGAATTTAAAGCAGAAGCAGCAGAGAGAGGGTTTTTTTTAAGCTCGCGACAAAGGACGCTCTTTATGGTGTGATAATTATCTCGCGCAACGAAGTTCATATAAATTTATTTCATTAGTCGACGGAATCGAAAGAAAAATTGAACGAGAGTCACTGCGCATGATTTAAAAAAAAGAGAGAGAGAAGGAAGAAGAAGAAGAAGAAGAAGAGAAAAATGTAGAATTATTATCTTGGTTTTTTGCTATATATAAGGGAAAGACAATAATTTCTCTTTAATTTTCTCCATTCCCCTATTATTACCTTTTTCTCTTTCTCTCCTTCTCTTCTTTTTTCTATCATGTGGATTATTCTTTACGACTATAGATATATGCATTTCTCTTTATTTCGTGTTTATTTTCGTTTTGTGGAAAAGAAAAAAAAAAAAAAAAAAAAATTATTTTTGCTGAAGCAATGTTTCTTGCCGAAGATCTAGATAGGCGACGGTGTTGCTCGAGCGTTTAGCGAATCGTCGATAAATCTTATAAAAGGAGAGAGAGAGAGAGAGAGAGAGAGAGAGAGAGAGAGAGAGAGAGAGAGAGAGAGAGAGAGAGAGAGAGAGAGAGCCTCTTGGCAAAAACTATGAACGTTTGAAATATTCAATGGCGCATATATACATGGTACATGTAATCCGGCCGTGAAGTATGAACGAATATACATATATATAAATATAGTATATATACGTATATAAATATAGTATATATATATACTTTTTTTTAATCTCGTATATCTAGCGCTAGTCGTAAATATTACTTTGCAATATACGCTAAAGTCCGACAGGAAAAAGGAGGGAAGGAGGGTGGAATACAAGTCATGGTTTGTAGTTAAGGGTAGATTCATTTGTATTTTACTTTACTGTACTATATGATCTGAAACTGACAATTTTTTTTCCCCCTCTGTTTATTTGTTTTAGCAAATTGCAAAAAAATGTTATCCACAATTTATTATTTCAATTTTTCTTTTTCTTTCTTTTTAATTGATACGAAGAAAAATATTTTCCACTATTAGAAATTAGGGCATTTTTTATTTATTTATTTATTTATTTTATTAGCGTCTCACAATAAAAAAATCCCTTTATGAATATAAATTGCGTTCACGATTTTAAAATAGTTGAATGGAATTTATTTTAATTTCAGAGATCGATTATGTAAATCCATTTCTATTTCCACTTCCACCTTTTCCATTTTCTACTCCCACTTCCATTTCCACATCTGTCTATTTACATTTTCCTTTCCACTTCCGCTTTTCCAATATCCATTGCCACTTTCTTTTCCATTTTCATCTTTTCCGTTTTCCGCTCCTACTTTCATTTCCATTTCCGCTTTTCCAAGTTCTACTCCCACTTCCATTTCCACATTTTCCTATTTCCATTTACCACTTTCGCTTTTTTAATTTCCATTTCCACTTCCACCTTTTCCCTTTTCCGCTCCTACTTTTATTTCCATTTCCAAATTGCAGTTCCATTTCCACATTTTCCTATTTCCATTTCCACTTCCACTTTTTCCAATTTTCGCTTCCACAATTTTCTTGATAATTTTTGATAGATTAATTATAAGAAAATAGTGTTGGTGAGAATGGTAATTTGAAAAAAAGGGAGTGGAAATGAAAATGAGATAGAAAATTAGAAAACGTGGAATTGGAAATGGGATAAAAAATAAGAAAACGTGGAAATGGGAAAGAAAATTGGAAAAAATGGAAAACGAATGAAAATTTATTGCATAAATTAAAATAATGTATTATTCAAATATTCTCCTTTAAATAAATAATAAATAAAATAAAATAGAAATAAAAATAAAAATTTATTTATATATTTAATAAGGAATTAAAAATATGTAAAATATAAAAAAAATTTATTTATAAATATATATAAAAATTCGTACTAAAAAAATCTACGTGATTTTAATATTTTTGACATTTTTATTTTTCATATTTTTATTGAAATTCTTTTAATAAAAAATAAAAAAAATTATATCCCATCGCGTTTATACAGTTAAATAGAAAAAAAAGAAGATGAGTGCACTTTTAATGCGTCTCTATTCGTTAAAGCAAAAAATTTCTTTTTCACTTCTTTATTAATATTAATATTCTGTGAGAAAAAAGCTAAAAAATTTTTTTAACAAAATATAAACCTAAAATTCAATATTTAAAATTTATATTTCCATTTATTTTATACCATGAAAGTTTTTAATTTATTAAATTTCTATTATAGGAACTCATTTATATTTTATATTAAAAGACGATAATCTCAATTCATCGTATTAAGTAAATTTTTCATTAAGAAGAAAAAAAATTAAAGCATTTCTCTCTCTCTCTCTCTCTCTCTCTCTGTATATGTAGACTTACATATAAACATGAAATCCGTGGAAAAAAATGCGAGACTCTTAAATTGGAAAAATATTAAAGTGGAAGAAAATTAAAAAACTTTTTTATAATTAAAAAAGAGGATTAGAAAATTATAAAATATTAAGAATACCCAGGGGAAAATGAAATACCTCGGTGTAATAAATAACTAGTTTTTTTTTATATATATAAAAAATGAAATAACGAAAAAGATGTATATATATTTTATTTTTTTTTTTTTTTTGAGAAAATCCTATGGAATTACTGGCGGACTTTTTTATTGCCCATAAAAGTATTAAGTCTCCATCGGGTGTCCCATTATGTTGTAACTGTTGTACATTTACATTTCACTATTTTCATTTCGATACCAATATTCCTTTTTTTTAATTTAAAATAAAATTTTTATCAGTTTTCATTTTTTTTTTCGTATTATTATAGAAAGATAAAGTAAATGTGACATTCAGACAGTTGAGCTCGTCACACACATATATATATATATATATATATATATACACAGTGTCGTAAAGTGCTGTGGAATAATCGTCACATAAATAACGAGGAGTAGGTATAAAGTTTCCTCTAATAACAAAAGTAACTGCGAAAGCGAGGTAAAAGTAAAGGAAGAAGAACCCAAGAAGGAGAGAAATACTCTATGCATAGGGGGGGGGGGTAAGGGAGGGGGTGAATTGCGAACGAGAATATGAATTATGCATTTTGCTGTCAGTGGTTCTCAAAATTCGTTTATTTTATATCCAACATCAAATAGCTCTTTACTAATCCATTCAAAAACTAATTATTCGTCTGATTCATTCCAATAATAAAGCTCGCAATTAAGCCTTTTCATTTATTCAAAACTTTATCTTCAATTGAATTCAATTTTCTTCTCTTTCTCATTCAAGTTTTGTTATTTTATTATATATCACCGTGACATCAAAAATAATTTAATTTCATATATTTATTATTTTATTTTATTGAAAAATTGATTTTTTTATAATTTGTTTCATTAATATTTATTATTGTAAAAAATAATATTTTTTTTAATGCAATTAATAAATGGATTTATAGCAACAAAAGAGACAGAAAGTCGTTATTTTGTGAACAAATAAGATGACCATTCGTGTCACGGTAGAAAGAGAGAGAGAGAGAGAGAGAGAAATTTCATTTTCTCGATGATTTATCATGCCAGTTCGCAATTTCACTTTGTCATCTCGCGCCGTTTATCATGCTTCAGACAAAATTGTCTGACTTCCATACTCATACATATAAACCTTGATCACAAAGTTTATTGATTGCTTTACTTGAAAAATATATGTCTGCATTTTCATATATATATATATTCTTTTTTATAACTTTTGTCCATTAATTTTTTTTGCCAGGTGAAAAAATTAATGTTCCTAACGTTACTAATGTTACTAACGTTACTAATGTTACTAACGTTAGTACCTATATAAAAATTAAAAGTTTCTAAAATATATTCTCGCAGAAACTTTGCCACTACTTTCCCATTACCACTTTCACTTCCACTTAAACTTTTTATAATTTTCATTCCCATTTTCACTTCTACTTTTTCTAATTCTCATTCGCACTTCCATTCTCACTTCCACTCTTTCTAATTCTCATTCTCACTTTACTTTTTCTAATTTTCATTCCCATTCCTATTTCCACTTCCAGTTTTTTTATATTCATTGCCACTATCACTTTTTCTAATTCTCATTCCCACTTTCACTTCCACTTCCACTTGTTCCAATTTTCATTCTCATTTCATCTTCCACTTTTTTATTTTCATTACAACTTTTTTATATTTTCACTCCCACTTCTATTTTTTAAATTTCCATTACCACTTCCACTTTTTCTAATTTCCATCCATTTGTAATTAAAAAAAGGGGAAATGTTTGTGTAAATGGAAATTAGTTCGAGTTTTAGTCGAAATGGCAGCAGCTAATAAAAATTAGAAGTGGAAAAAATGGGAGTAGAAGTGGGAATGAAAATTAAAAAAAAGTGGAAGTGGTAATGAAAATAAAAAAGTGAAAATGGGAATGAAAATTAGAAAAAGTGAATGTGGAAGTGAAAGTGGAATTGAGAATTAGAAAAAGTGGAAGTGGAAGTAGTAATGAAAATAAAAAAGTGGAAGTAAAAATGAGAATGAAAATTATAAAAAGTGCGGGTAAGAACATTAAATAGTTCCTGGTAGTCGATTTTCGACAAGTTTCTTCAAAAATATAATTTAGAAACACTTTCTTAATTTTTTTTATAGGTACTAACGTTAGTAATATTAGTAACGTCAGTAACGTTAATTTTTCTACCTGGGATATTTCATTTAAAAAAAATTTGTTTGTAAAATTTTTGAATTTATTTTTCTTTTTTTCTTTCTCCCTCGATAGAAATGATAATAATAGTAATTAATGGCACTGATAAAAATCATGATCAATAACTTTGAACAAAATGGAGCCTTTGTTGTAGTGAGCGCAAAAAAAATGGAAACTTTCACCTATCTCCGATCTCGCTTTATACTCGATGCCAGTAACATCATTAGGGAACATTATATATTTTTTTTTTTTTTTTTTTTTTTTTTTTTTTTTTTTTATCAGTATTCATTGCTTTAATTTCCTGCTTTGAAATAAAAGACAATATATATATATAGCAGGGCACATTTCCGCGAATCATTTTAATATATTAAAGCCCCTGTGTCTTTGACGTAAGTCCATTCGAAGATTTTATCAGAGGCTTGTTTAATTAAAATTTACTGTCTTTGTCCTCTCCATTGGATTCATTGGAGAAGTTTTCCCTATCTAGTGAAAAGATCTCGAGAGAAAATTACAATTATCCTGAAACTAATGTTATTTGCCTATATATGGAAAAGTGGGTCGGAAAATATTTTCCATAGGGAAAAAAAATATCTAAAAAAAAAAAAAAAAATTATTCAAATTAATAGAAATCACTATTTTTTTTTTAGTAAAAATGTAATTTTTTTCTATAAAAATTTATAAATAGAAAAAAAAAATTTGCTATTCTTTTCATTTGGAATATATTAAATTACAGTATATATATATATATATAGATTAGATATTTAATCGCGACAGTGTTATTATGCAACATTATGTAATTAAAATTGATTATATAAAATAATTATTAAAAAAATTATATTATATAAATTTATAGGAATTATAAATTTTGTGAGAGAAAAAAAAGGAGAAATGTTAGAAACTTGAAAGTGCGTGGGATTAAATTGAAAAATTTCGAAATACAATGTCGTCACGTAAAGTGCGAACTAAATATGTTTATCGCGTATATATTTTATGCGTTGGCTCGCCAAAACGTTTGATAACAGAGCATTATAGACTTTCGAGTTTAGATTAATTGTCCGTGGATTATCGTTTCTCCTTCTCTCTCTCTCTCTCTCTTTTCGCTACAATAGAAATGGATGACATAATTCTACGCCAACGGCATCTCACGCCATTGTGTTGAATAGACAAAAAGTTTCATTTTTATTTTTTTTTTGCCAGATATAGTTCCTTTTTTTTATTTTTAATTAAAAACGAAGGAAAACGTCTTAAGGCGTTTAAAAAAAAATTCAGGTCATTTTTTTTTTAAATTAATTTTCCATTAACTATATAATTGAATTAATTTCCTTTATCGACAAAATTAAATTTTTCTTTCAAACTATGTTTCTCTGATTGCTTAGTTGAGAAAAAAAAAAAAAATTCTTCGCAAAAAAGTAAATAGAAAAAATTGAATAATTATTTATTTTATTTATACTTATAAACGGAAAACAAAAATAAATAATCTTTTTGAGAAATTGAGAAAAATATTTTTCTAGATATATATGAAGAGAATAATTACGACTTCATTTTAAAAAATATTTTCTTTTCATTTTTTTTTTTTTTTTTTTTTTTTGCACCCCGATGAGAAAATATATTCTCATTGTTGTGTTTTCGTAGAAATGGAAATAGGTCAAAAGAGAGATTTGAGCAGAAAATATAAATGAACAAGAGAGAAATTGATAAAAATTGTGAAATAAAAAGAAATTTTCTATATTGGCAAAAGATAAATTGTTTTTCTACTAAATTTGATAAAAAAAAAAAAATATTTCTTTTTTTTAAATGAAGAAAAATTTATTTCCAAATCAATTTTTAATCAAGAAAAAAAAATTCTTTTCAGATCATTTTGAATCAATTGAAAGGCTAAAGAAATTTTATTTAAAACATTGTTACGAAGAAAGAAAAGAGAAAAAAATATTTAAAAAAAAAATATTTTCAAAAAAATACGGAACTAAAGATCAAGATTTGTTTAAACTATTTTCGAGGTATTTTCACTCCACCCACACACAAACGCATTGATCGAAAGCGACATATACGATATATATATATATTATTATATTATTTCTATATCGAAATACAATATCGATCTTTTAATCTTAACTTCCTGGACGAGTGCCTTTGACTTGACTTGATTTGTGGCGAATAGTTTTCAGTTCAATGAATCACAGAGCACGAGTCTCTTGCATGTGACGTAACGATCTGTGTTTAAACGATCGGCAATATCCCATCGATGTTCATGCTGTAAATAACGATAATGAGGTAAAATTGTAGCGTTACTAACGACGATGTAATACTATAACCGCGGACAAGTCAATGTTATTATGAAACAATGTGTAAGCAATTTTCCTCAGGGCAAAAATATATAAAACGCCTTTTAAATGGCTTCTTGACACAAAAAAAAAAAAGGAAAAGGAAATTTATTTTATATTTTGATCTTTTAATTGAAGGAATTTCTAAATCACGAGAGATTAATATCATTTTATGATTAACAAAAAAAACGATAATTAACCGAAATACAAAAATTAATAATAATAATAATTATTTATATTTTTATAATTTTTTTCCAGTAGGAAAAGAATGTTTTAGTCAGACAGAATTTTTTTTAATTCCTTCGAATATAGTCGTAAGTAGTAAAAGTCAATATTAATCAGACACAGGCAAAAAAAAATTTTGTTCTAGAACAGAGATATGTTTCACTAAAATAGCGAAAGTTTTCGCTAATCTAGAGAAAGATATCTCTTTTCTAGAGAAAGATATCGCTATTTCAGAGAAACTTATCGCTGTTACAGGGGAAGATTTTTTTTTTTTGCAAAGATTCATGTCAAATTGTACTAAAAAATTTCGTAATTAAATTAAAAAAAATGCGTACTACTCTCTAAATCTGAATTAGTAAAAATATTTACTAATTTGAATTAGTGACTCACTTTTTGCTTCTGAATTAGTAAAATTTTATTAATTATTCACGATTATTTTATTAATTATTAGTAACTTTTACTAACAATTAGTAAAATTTAACTAATTCAGAAGCAAAAAGTGAGTCACTAATTTAAATTAGTAAACATTTTTACTAATTCAAATTTAGAGAGTAAAATTAAATTTAAAAATCAAACCCTTTCGAAAATTTTTTAATTTGGGGTTTTTTTTATTTCTTTTGTGAAAAAGGAAAAACTATAATTAATCGAAATACAAAAATTAATAATAATTTAATAATAATAATAATAATTTTTTTTTCCAGTAGTAAAAGAATGTTTTAGTCAGACAGAATTTTTTTTAATTCCTTCCAATATAGTCGTAAGTAGTAAAAGTCAATATTAATCAAACACAGGGAAAATTTTTTTTTTTTTATCTAAAACAGCGATATGTTTCACTAAAATAGCGAAAGTTTTCGCTATTCTAGAGAAAAATATCTCTATTTTAGAGAAAGATATCTCTATTCTAGAGAAAGATATCTCTATTCTAGAGAAATATATCGCTATTCCAGAGAAACTTATCGCTGTTACAGGCGAAGATTTTTTTTTTTGCAGAGATTAATATCAAATTCTACTCAAAAATTTCGTAATTAAATAAAAAAAAAAATTCGTACTAAAATTAAATTTAAAAATCAAACTCTTTCGAAAATTTTTTAATTTGTTTTTTTTTTTTTTTTTTTATTTCTTTTTGTTAAAAATGAAGAAATTGTGCTGAAGAACGCGTGACCTTGAACGAGTTTTTTTTCCAAAAGAGAGAAATTGTTGGTCAAGGTCTTGAGCGTCGTCATACTATAATGGTGGTTGAGAAAGAGAGAGAGGGAGAGAGAGAAAACGGGCAAAAGGAGTGAGAGAGAGAGAGAGAGAGTAAAAGCGGTCTTTGGTAAAAGGGGTGATTCGTCTTCCGAGGACTCCCTCGGGGAAAACGTGGCACGACTGGAACAACCTCGATATAATCCTGACTCTTGAGCGTGCTCTCGCTTCCCGTTTCACTCGATAGCCTGGATTTCCAGTGGCACGCTTCCCGAGGGAAGGCGCGAAAGACATTGTCCCGTTTTAGGAGAGACTTGAATCCCTTCTCTTTCTCTCTATCTTTGTCTCTTTCTCTTGTGTTCACGACACTCTTCATTGTTTCATCGCTATTATAATAGACTTAAAAAAAATTATATCGTTTTTTTTTTTTTTTTTTTTTTGCTAAAAAATATTTGTCCCCAAAATTAATTGTTTTATTAATAATTTTAATTTTATTCTATTTATTTTCTTATTTTATTGTATCTTTTTGAATTTTATTGTTTTTTAAAATTTTTTTATAGTTTTTTTTAAATTTTATTATATTTTTTTTTAATTTATTCCTAATTTTTTAAAATTTATTATAAATTTTTTTCATTTTTATTATAATTTTTTTTTGATTATTATAGTTTTTGGTAAATAAAAAAAAATTTAATAAACATTAATATTATTTACAAACAGAAGAAATTTTACAAACATATGTGTTGGAAGGAGGTGAGAGAGAGAGAGAGAGAGAGAGAGAGAGAAATAGAGGGGGGCGTTACATTCGCACCAACGCTCGACAAAGCGCATCGCGTATATATGAAGGGTAATTTTCAGCCGAGTGCTCCTCTAGAGAATCATCGAGATTTACGAGAAACTCCACGTCGAATGCCATGCAGTTATTTCCCTCAACAGAGAATTTGTCTTCTATAAATCTCGACCCTGAACGAAAAAAATAAAATTTCCACCTCCCCTTCCCCCTCTCTCCCTTCAGGATTTTTTCTTTTTTTTATTCAAAACCCGACACGAAATTGCAATAAATAATTGGTATCAAAATAAAAAATATAATTCCTTAAATTTTGCCCAAAAAAAAAAAAAAAGAACCTTTTTTGTAAGAAAAAAATAGGCAAAAAAAAAGTTAATATTGAAAAACAATTTTTATTTATTTATTTTTTTTAATTATTTATTCCATGATACATTTTTGTTAATGCAGAAAGCAATAAATCAAAATCTATTTTAATTTCTATTTTAAACTTAAAAAACATTATTCAGAATCATTAACATAATTCATATATTAAAACTTGGAAATATTTCGCTTGGTTATAATAGAAACTTTCGAATTTACATAGAAACTATATACATATATATATATATATATATATATATATATATATATATTTCTCGTCTCTTTATATTATGCTATGTAAATTTTACTTTCAAGTAATAATAAAACATAAACTTAACCCTCTTATATAGTCTCTAGTTCTAGACTTGAAAATATTTTCTGTTATTGAAATTCTGTTTGTATTGCTCTGTGAATTAATTAGATTATGTTTAATTAACATTCGAATATGAGCGAAATTTGATGAAAGCGTCGTTAATTATCATTTTGAAAATTATTGAAAATTATTAATAATAATAAATAATAAATAATAATAATAATAAATAATAATGATAATAATTAATAATAATAATAATAATAATAATAATAATAATAACAATAATAATAATAATAATAATGATAATAATGAACAATTATTATTAGTAGTAGTAAATATATTTCCAAAAAAAATGGAAATTTGGAAAAAAAAAGAAATTTTTTTTTTACAAATACAATTTACAATATATTAGTCCTTGTACACTCTTGCAGGAACTTGTTCCATGGAATTTTCATTGGGAGACAAAACTGGCAACACTGTGCGCGACCAATCGATTTACATAGACATGCGAATGCCTATGGAATGCGTGTATAATCTCTTTCGTGGGAGACACCACCCTTGTTTTTTTTATTTTATTTTTATTTATTATTTTTTCTTTTTTTAATATAAATTTTCTATTATTTTTTTTTTTCATTTTTATTGTTGAAATTTTTCACCTTGTCAATTTTTTGTGTCTCATGTGCCATCACGAAAAAATATTGCCCGTCAATCTCATTAATATTTTCTCTCTCTCTCTTTTTCTCCCTCTTTTCTCCCTCTTTTCTCCAAGGTTTTTTTTTTCTTTCACTTTTTATCATTAGCTATACAATCTATTGAGTCGCAAAAGATAATCTACGGATGAAAAAAGCTACGTCACTTTATAACTTTCTGTGTCACTTTTTTTCCCTCCAATAAATATATAAATTAATCTTAGTTTATAGAAATTAAAATTTCCTTTCTCAACAGATTTATGTGGAAAAATTTTTAAAAAAATTAAATTGCTTTTTTAATATTCGATATGAAAATAATTGAATTGCAATGGAAAATTTTGTAAAGTTTTTGATTGTGATAAACAACAGTAATTAATATAATAAAGTAAATATTTATTTATAACTAAATAAATAATAAATTAAGTAATTTATTTCACTAATTAAATAGTTATTTAATTAATTATATAATAAATTTAGTAGTTAATTAATTAAACAATAAATTAAATAGTTAATTAATTAAATAGAAAATTAAATAATTATTTAATTAATTAAATAATAATTAGTGATTCGGTGTTAAAAAAAAAGAATGCGAGAGTATTTAAGTTGTTTTTTTTTGTTTTTTTTTTTTATTTATACCGATCCTGGGAAGAGTGAAGCCCCTGCTTGCCACCTGACGGCCTCGTGCCCGCAACCTGAAACCATCGACAAAGATTCGGTTGCCCGTATTTTGGGATATTATGTTATGCGGTTACCCGATCCTTATCGTTCTTCCAATAAAACTCTAAAGTCTAATTTGACTCTTATATAGAAAACCTAACCCACTTGGCCCTCCTTTTGATCTTGATCTTGTGTCGACAGGCCTTTTATGCTTTATACAAAATATATAATAACAATAATAGGTCCTGTTTCCTCGATATAATCGCAATTTAATTAAAAAAAAAATCGTTACAACCTGTTTTTTTCACACCTTTAACTTTAGCAAAAAAAAAAAAAAAAACATGTATCTATTTCAAAAAAATTAATTTTTCACTTAAAAACTGATAAAAAATGATCAATTAAAATTTTAATTCAATTATTAATTATTAATTATTAATTCAATTATTATTAATTCATTTTAATTAATTAATTTTTCTCCTTATGGCATTAATTTTTAAACACTTTTTTTTCAATTTACTATTTTCTTATTATTAACATATTTGTAATTTGTCATTAAATAATAAGGGATTTTAATTTATTTAACAATTTAATAAGTAATTATTATTATTAAAATGAATTTAATTACGAATTTATTTATTTTAAAATATAAAAATTAACATTCCTTGTAAATTTACTTTGGGCAAAAAAAAAAAAGGTTATGATATTCGTTTTGGCATTATTCCCACCTTTTTATAAAGAAAATTGTTTTAAAGCTGAAAATAAGGGTCGGAAATTTCCTTGCAATATCTTCTTTTAAGACGCATTCTTTTGAAAAGTTCTATAATAAAGTTTTGCATATATTCATCAAAGAACATTTCCTGCCGTCTTTTAGAAATTCATTTGGGGGCAAAAAAAAAAAAAAAAAAAATTTCACCAAGAAAAAATGAATTTATTTTGTCAAAAAAAAAAAAAAAATTGGGGAAAAAACAGTCGATAATGTCAAATTCTACCTAAAATTTTGTTGTTAATTTTGCAAAAAAAAAACAGTTGTGGCATGTAGCTTAGAGGGAGATAAATAAATAAATAAATAAATAATAATAATAATAATAATAATTTTTTAACACATTTCCTTCTAAATATAAGTGAATGCTGGTGAAATATTAAAATTACCATTTATAGTTTTCGTGATAGTTGCTATTATTCAAAAACTGTCGATAATGTCAATTCCTACCGAAAATTTCATTATCAAATTTAAAAACAATTTATTGTGGCATTTAACTTGTACTCAAAATAAGCGAATGCCAGTGAAATCAAAAAATTATTATCTATAGTTTTTGTGAAAGTTTCTATTATTCCAAAACTGTCGATAATATCAATTTCTATTGAAAATTTTGTTATCAAATTCGAAAAAAATAATTGTGGCATTTAACTTGTACCCAAAATAAGCGAATGTCAGTGAAATCAAAAAAATTATTATTTATATTTTTTGTGAAAGTTGCTATTATTGCAAAACTGTCGATAATATCAATTTCTATTGAAAATTTTGTTATCAAATTCGAAAAAAAAAATAATTGTGGCATGTACCTTAGTTCTGAAATAATCGAATAAAGTTGAAATTAGATAAAGTTTTATTTATCTTTGGCACATGGAAAAAAAATATTTACCTGGAGCAGTGATATATTTCACTATATTAGAAAAAATTTTAACTTTGTTTCAATTAAATCTTTCGCAATTCTAGTGAAACATTTTGCTGTTTTAAATAAATATTTTTTCCATTCAATATATATATATATATATATATTTCCCTTTTAAATTAATATTCTCTAATAAAAATAGAAATTATTTTTCCACTAAAGCAATTTTGTTATTTACATTTTGTGAAAAATCGATAAAATCTCATTTGCATCCGTTTCTCAAATATTAATTACTATACATATTTTGCAAAAAACTGCCCTAGAAAATTTTTATCAAACGATGGTAATTCATTGACGTCATATATATATATATATATATATATATATATATATTAAAAATCTACATATACTCTTAAAAGAATAATCGGCAAAGTTTCTTCTACCCACTATACATCATCTCTCTCTCTCTCTCTCTACCTCCCCCTCTCCTCAACGTTATTCCTCATCCTACCAATTTTCTCCTCCCTCACTCCTCCTGCCTCCACAAGACGAATGCATAATTTATATTTGTCATTCATCTCGGTCCTGTTTACCTTTGTTATTTTCCCGGTATTGATCCAACGAGAGAGTTTCAAAGAGTAAATGGGTTGAGGCAGAATATAGAGGTAAGAGGAATTGAGGGGAAGGGTTTGAGGGGAGGAGAGGGGGATGAGGAGGAGGAAAGAGAAGGGAAACTGAAAGATGAGGATGAGGAGGTAAGAGGGGAGGGGGCAACTAGACCGTCGGTGATAGAGGGACCAAAGGGGTGAGGGGGTGACTTTACCATATAAGGGGGGAGGGTAGAAGCAGGGCAGAGAGAGAGAGAGAGAAGTTTCGGAACTTTGAAGAGAAAGGCTCTCAATACGCGGGAGTTTGCGCAAACATAAAGTTGGAGAAATGGATAGTGTCTCAGATAAATCAAGGAAATTTGACGAATCAACAGTAGTCTGAGAGAGCTTCGCTAATTATGCTTAGCGTTATCCTCAAACCTCACCCCCCCCCCCCCCGCCCCCCTTCCTCTCTTTCTCTTCGTTCTCCAAAACATCGCTGTCGCTATATATCTTCTATATATATTCATTTTCAGCTCATTTTATTGCTATTCTCTTTTTTTTGGGCAATGACCCTCTCTCTTTTTTTTTCTCTTGTATTATTAAAAATTAAGTAATTCATATTCTATTTGTACTACTGATAAAAGTATCAAAAAAGTATTCAATAAGTCTTGACTAAATATTTGCTTTTACTACTGATAAAAATTGGAACTATTGGGAGAAGTTCTAACTAAACATTCATCTGTACTACTGAAAATATATTGGAAAAATTAAAAGTTTGACTAAATATTTATTTGTACTACTTGAAACACTACGAAACAAATTTAAACAGTCTGACTAAATAATGACTTGTACTACTTAGAAGAGAGTTCCAAAATTTTAAAAAGTCTGACTGAATATTGACTTGTACTACTTATAAAAGCACAACAAAATTTTTGAATATTCAGACTTAATATTTACTTGTACTACTCATAATGGTACGCAATTTTGTTTTAATTCTGACCAAATATTGACGTGTACTACTGAAAAAATTACAAAACAAGTTAAAAATGTTTGATTAAATATTGACTTGTACTACTTAAAAAAGCACAGACAAAATTCAAGTCAGACTAAATTTTGACTTGAACTACTGAAAAAATAAAAAAAAATTTGAAGTCTGACTAAATATTTATTTGTACTGCTGCAAAAACTACAAAAAAATTAAAACATTTTTTGATTAAATATTGACTTGTACTACTTATAAAAGCGCCAAAAAATTTAAATAGTCTGACAAAAAATTTACTTGTACTACTAATAAAAGCACGAAAAATTTAAATAGTCTGACAAAAAATCTACTTGTACTACTAATAAAAGTACGAAAAAATTTTTAATTCTGAACAAATGTTGACTTATACTACTTAAAAATTAAAAAAATTTTAAATCTGAAAAAATATTGACTTGTACTACTTAAAAATTTACAAAATTTTAAAATCTGAAAAAATATGGACTTGTTATACTTAAAAATTACAAAAATTTAAAATCTGGCTAAATATTTACTTGTACTACTTACTTTTTAATATAAAATTTATTTTTCCATTAAATCAAATTTAATTTATATACTAAAACTAGCAAATAAAATTTTCTTCTTCGTTCCAATTTTTTTTAGAAATTTATTTTAATCACAGTAGGAGGTAAAAAAAATCATTTACAATTGAAAATTAAATTTGTTAATTTTAGGTGATCCTTTTTTAAAAATTTGACCCATATATAAGTATATTATAAGTGTTTGCAAATACTCACACGAAGACTTACTATATATATATATATATTAGTCGAGTGCTCATTTGAGATAGGCGAGTTGCAAAGTTTTAATTTCTTCAGTTTTACGGTACGTTTTATGAGCTGCCGTAATGTGAAAACGTTGCCATGTTGCATTAAACAAGGGTTAAGGGGGAAGTGTTGGGGAAGGGGGGCAAAGGATTTCAGCAAGTACCCGCTTACATCTTTGTTTACCCGCGAATTGGACATTTTCACGATTACACTTGTCATCTCAACTAAAATATACATTCCATTACTTAGGTGTAAATTCAAAAAATATAAAAATAAAAATTTCAAACAAAAATATTTTTCCTCTTTTTGTAAATAAAATAATAAAAAAATAATAAAAATAAAAAAAAAATAAAAAAAATAAAATAATAAAATAGAAAAATAGTAAAATAATAAAAATAATAAAATAATAAAAAATAATAAAAAAAAAGAAATAAAAAAATTTTAATAATAAAATAGAAAAATACTAAAATAGTGAAATAATAAAAATAATAAAATAATGAAAAATAATATAATAAAATAATTTTTAAAAAAATTATATTTAGAACCATTTTAAGAGGATTTGTAAATTTCTTTTTTATTTTTTAATAACAATTTTTTTCTGCTGACAATATTTCCACATATATATATATGATTTTATTGCGTGTGGAAAAATAAAAATTGTAAATTAATCCAAAGGGAGTATTTTGCGCGTTTCTGCAAAAAAAAACAAGTTTCGTTTTCTCATAGAATATATATATATATATAGATATAGATGGCCCATCCGCGAATTACCATTTCACATTTTATTGCGTCTGATCCAGTAGGCGAAGAGGCATCTCTCTATTATCGCGGGCGTCATTTCGCTGCTTCTGAAATGGTTGTGGAATTTAGTGCGCATTTGATTTACGAGGGCATTACACCTGCACAAAACCTTTGATACACACCTGTGCGTATACGCATAGTATGCGAGATTTTAAAATTTCTTTAAACAAAAACTGAAAAAATAAAAAATTATCCAACAAATAGAAAAATTAACAATTATTTCATTAAAAAATCATTGAAAATTAGAAAAAAAAGATTATTATAATAAATATATTTATTTTTTCAAATTTCCTAGAGGAAAAAAAGTGTCTGATCAAAAAGGAATTTTCCACTGACGAAGCTTGTCTTGTTTCCTCCCTGTAATTTCATTAAGAGATTTAAAATTATCGTCTGACGGAAACTGAATTTATCTACTGGAAAACATATTAAAACGTAAAATCAATGCTTTGAATTTATTCTTTTTTAAAAAAAAATACATTTTTTTTTATATGGAAACAATTACTAATTTCATAAATGTTTTTTTCTCTATATTTTTTCGGTATATTGAAAAAGATTAAAAATATAATTGAAATAGATATTTTATTTACTCTTTCGTTTTTTTAATCCATTAGTTTATTGATCCCTCGCTCTCTCATCCACCCCTCTTTGAAAAAAATGAAATAAAGTCCAATATAATAGAGATAAAAAAAAGAGAAAGAAAGGGTCGCTTGCATTTTCCATCACTTATGCGTCTGCTGCTCATGAAAAACATAGTAAAAAGCTCCGAAACGAGTTACACGAAACGGAAATCCAATGACGAAACAGATCCAAGGGAATATATACAGATTAATAATCGTAAAAGTCAGTGTCCTCTAAGAGTCATAAACCTACAGGCAATATTCCTTTTACTCCTCTTTACTGAATTTTCCCCTCTTGTAGCACGCCCCCCCCCCTAGCCCCCTTCTTTTCCAACGCTAAATTTCATCTCAATTTTCTTTTTCCATCTCCAACATTTGTCTCTTATTTTTATAGTATAAATAAATATTACATATATATATATATATTTTTTACAAAACGAATTTTGTCATTTTTTGCTTATTCAAAAAATTTCTCTAGTATTCTCTGAAAAAAATAGTTAATTTAAGTAATTAAATATTCTATTTGTACTACTGATAAAAGTATTAAAAAAAAATACAATAAGTCTGGCTAAATATTTGCTTTTACTACTGATAAAAAATTGGAACTATTTAAAGAAAGTATAACTAAACATTTATCTGTACTACTGAAAATATTGGAAAAATATTAAGCCTGGCTAAATATTGACTTGTACTACTTTCTAATTTACAATTTATGTTTTGATTAAAACTAATTTCATCCTTCTAAAATAAAAGTCGAAAAAAAACATTAGAAAGTCTGATGAAATATTTACTTATACTACTGATAAAAGTATCAAAAAAATATTTAATAAGTCTGACTAAACATTTATTTGTACTACTGAAAAATTACGAAACAAATTTAAAAAATCAGACTAAATTTTTACATGTACTACTTATAAAAGCAGCAAAAAAAATTTAAATAGGCTGACTAAATTTTTGACTTATACTACTAAAAAATAAAAAAATTTAAAATCAGAAAAAATATTGACTTGTACTACTTATAATGATACGAAATTTTTTTTAATTCTGCCTAAACATTGACTTGTACTACTTAGAAAAGCACAAAAAAAATTAGTCTGACGAAATTTTGACTTATACTACTGAAAAAATAACAAAAAATTTTTTAAACTCTGACTAATTATTTATTTGTACTACTGAAAAACTACGAAACAAATTTAAACAGTCTGACTAAATATTGACTTGTACTACTGAAAAAACATAAAATTTATAAAAAGTCTTACTAAATATTTATTTGTAATACTGAAAAAACTGAAAAAAATTTAAAAAGTCTTCCTAAATATGTATTTATTTGTACTACTGAAAAATTACGAAACAAATTAAAAAAATCTGACTAAATTTTTACTTGTACTATTTATAAAAGAAATTTAGTCTGATTTTTTCAATTTTCCTTTTCCATCTCCAACATTTGTCTCTTATTTTTTTTGTATAAATAAATATTATATATATATATATATATATTTTACAAAAACGAATTTTGTCATTTTTTGCTTATTGAAAAAATTTCTCTAGTATTCTCTGAGAAAAATAGTTGAAAAAATATTTCACAAAGTTGTGTTTAGTCCAATGGTTAGTGCTCTCGACTTTTAATAAAAAATACCGGGTTCGATCCTTTCCGCAGGTGAAATTTTTTTCTGAAAACATATCAATTTAATTAAATTAATCACTAAATTAAAACCTGAAAATTTACATATATAATTATTAAAATTTTGTGCTAAATAAATAAATAAAATATTTTAGTTTTTTTTTTTTTTTTAAAGAAGCAATATTTATCATCGAAGTGATGGTAATAAAAAATTCAGTAATAAAAGAAAAGCATAAGGAAAAATCTCTTGGCGATTTTCATTTTCTCAAAGTGGTTTTCTCTGCTAGAAAAGTAGAAATAATATTCCCTGGGAAACTTAAGATGAAACTCCCGAGCTCTTTTTTTTTACTTAAAAGTACGTCAGAGAGCAATCGTGAAA
Organism: Leptopilina boulardi; assembly: GCF_019393585.1. Classification (NCBI taxonomy): domain Eukaryota; kingdom Metazoa; phylum Arthropoda; class Insecta; order Hymenoptera; family Figitidae; genus Leptopilina; species Leptopilina boulardi. Next base: position 1,199,877 of record NW_026138017.1, read on the forward strand.
GAATTTAAATGTAGCAGTTTTTAATATACTTAAAAACTTTGCTTCCAGCTAAATTACAAAAATAATTATAAAATTTTCAGTACTAGAAAACTAAAAGCTTTCAGGCTTTTATGTACGTGTATAA